>NC_092509.1:37032682-38240599 GCF_047511675.1 Marmota flaviventris
CTTGTATTTTGGTAAGTGGCACAAATTTCAAGCACTGTCTCCAGTCAAACTCAAACCATGTGAATACATTAGTGAATGTATTAGTGATGGTATTTTCAAAGGCAACTATTGACAACTTAACATATAAAGCCATTTTTTTTTTACCCAATAATAAAGCAGGGTTTAGCAGTTCACTTTCTCCTTTATCATTTTTGTCTTTTGTTGTGTTTATTATTTAATTACCAAAAAATGGCTATAGGCTTTTTTTTTTTTTTTTTTTTTGACATCTGTGTTCACATCTAGAGAAAGGAACAAAGAATATTATCTGTTTCTTCTTTTCCATGTTTTTTTTTTTTTAAATCAGGAAAGCAAACATTTTCAAAAATTCCTTTTACATTTTGTTGGCCAGAATTGGCTTCAAAGGGAATCTGGAAAGAATAGTGGAATAGATTTCATCAATAACTAGTTTAGATCAATTATTATTAAGCTTCTAGGGTTCTCAGAGGGGTCTGCTTTTCTTGGATATCTTGATTTGCTACTTTAACAAATCAGTCTTTTACTAGGGCTGAACAGGTTGGGAGATGGGATATGGCTATTAGTTGGTCAAATGATAAAAACTTTCTGCTGTTTAAAGCATTCTTTCCTGAAACTAATATTTTGTGTTTAATGTAAGAGTAAATGAAGTTTTCTTTTTGTTTTCAGTTTAAAACTTTTGGCTGCTGATTTTCTATCAAAACATTTTCCTTGTTTCATTTGTATTTATAGACATTTCATTCAAATATAAACCAGATCCTCATGGTTAATGGGATCTTTCTATTTTCGCTTCCTGACAGTTTCCAACACAAACTCCAACTGGTTTGGTTTCTTTTTAATTCAAGAAAACTCAAGAGTTTTGAGGGGTTTTTTTTCTTCATATTTTTCAAAGCAGTCTTGTCTGTTTCAAGTATATTTTAAGTGTTAATTTATAAAATCATTAATAAAAGTTTAGTAGACTTATGAATGTATGTTCACCTTCCAAATGAGCCTTTAGAGTCTAAGTTAGCAAAGCATCATGGAAACTTAAGGTGTAGGATATCCATTTTTCATAATGCTTACTGGGACCAACTCTCCTAAAAAGGACAATTTAAAATTTTGGATGACATTTAACAGCATCTTTCTAAAAGCAGCAAAGAACTCATAAGGTACTGTGAAATTTTGGAGTTTATATCTAGGAGGGATGTGAATATAGTATTGGGGACTGTTTTTGCGTATAGGGCATTTGCTTATCCAGAAGAGGTTAGCAATACTTCTGAGAGCACCTCAGAGCAAAGAGGACTAAAATTTGAGTCCAGGGTCTGAGTATGGTGAAAGTACTGGTATGTTATACATATCCTAGGTAAAATTAAGGCAAAGCAGCCTTCACTGAGACTATAGCCCAGCTTCAAGTCACCCAAGTGGACCCCACACACCTCAAGCCCTGGAATAATAAGAGGGTCTTGTGTATTGCTCATGCAGGTAGGCATGGGGTTTCTGGAAAAACTAATTTAAAATCTTTAAAGAAAGATAAAATCATCCTAGGTCAATATCCAACAGACATCAACTGTGTTCACGTTTATCAGAAGACAATGCAATAGAAACAAGACATGGCACCAGTAACAGACAATGGAAGCACACCCACTAATTTTCCAGATATTGAAACCAGCAGGCACAGGTGGCTAGATGACTATGATCACTAAGCTCATATACATAAAAGTGAAAATAAAACTTTTATCGGTGTAAGCAAAAATAACCAAAACAGGAGCAGACTCTCAGTGGATCAGCAAGATTCTTTATTAAGCATTGACAGAATGGCACATTTGCAGGGGAGAAAATGGCAACTGGTTACAAAAGGGGTCTGTTTTTAATGGGGTTTAATGAGAGTTAATCATAGCAGAATATTTAGTGTGACTTAATCATTAGAGACTTAGGACGCGCTGGCTGGGCAGTCAGGAAACTAGTTGTGCAGGTTGAAAGTCTGAATCAGGAAATCAGTTGTAAAAGTTGGAAATCCATTGTTACTGGGATGAAAGTGCAGAAGCCATATCCCACCATTTGCCTTCTCCACTCAGGGCTCATTATTATTGGGAAAGGATGAAAGTCCAGAGCCCAGAGCCTATTGTTTGCCTTCCCCATCCAGGACACATCCTTTCTCCCGGGTAGGGGTGGGAGGTTGTCATTCCATGTCCTTCATTCAGGGAATTGCAAACTATAAAAAGTGACATTGTAAGTATGGGAAAAAAATGAAAATTTTAGAACTGATAAATGCAGTAGTAAAATTAAGAAGTCTCAGCAGAAGGACACTAAGATGAATAAAAAATGAACTAGATGAAAAATCAGAAGACTCATGTGGAAAAAAGCATAATCACAAGGATTAAAAATACAGAAGATTGGTTAAGACACACGGGTGACATATAGAAAAGGTTTAACTTGCATTTAATTGGAATCCTAAAAGGAAAAGAGAGATAAATGGAGCAAAAGTAATATTTGAAGTGCTAATGACTAAGACTTTTACTAAAACCAAGGATAGATAGATATTACTTTATAAAATCACCCAAACAGCCAAGCAGGATAAATAGAAAAACATACTTTAGCAAACTAAAGATAAATAACAAATGTTAATGTCAGTCAAGGGAGTGGGTACGTGGGGAAAGACTAACCTTTCAGGAAGTGGCAGACAATGCTGACTTTTCAACAGCAGTTATTGGAAGCAAAACAATGAGAAGGTATGTGCTGTTTGAAGAAAGAAAATAACTAGAAAATAACCGGCATCCCTTTACTTTCCTAAAATGGCTTCAGGAATAAAGGTTAAATAAACCTTGGAGCAAAAGAAGGGTTTCCAGGAGACGTTTAATGGACCAGATGCAAACTGTTTCTTCCTAGTTTTGCTTGCTGTGGGCATTTCTCTGCCTCTTGTTGCCTCACCTACTCTGCATGGTGCCAGGTACAGCTTTTTCTCTTTGGTAAAGTCTATAATCCATAGAACTCACCATGCACAACGTGTGACCCAACCGAAGCTTAGGTCAAAGGCACACACCCAACATGGCTGTGTTTTTTCCCTTCTGTGGTCGCGAGGAAAATTTTCCACCTACATGGGATACAAATACACAGAGAGTTTTCTGGTAATCATGGCCATATCTCAGCGTGCAGCGGGGCTTGGTTTAACAAACTGTAGCAGAGGGGAACAAACAGGAGTAAGTGAAAACTCAAATATGATCCGGCCATAGACATGGAGATGGAAAATAAGCCCCTATAGAGGTAGTGGGAGGATTTCTGTTGGGAAAATAAGGCAAAATACAAAAACAAACAAACAAACAACAACAACAAAAAAAACATAGATGAGATAAATCATCAGCACCAGAGAATCCTATACGAAGTAATTGGAGAAGCCCAGGTAGTGGGCAGAAGGGGCATGGTGAACCTGATGCCTCTAAGCACTTGAGTGAGTCACTGACACAGAAAGTGAACCATACCAATAGTGTGTGTCACCATGATGCTGTGGCCGAGAAATCTAGCTCTGCAGGGCAAGATCTGGGGCTGAGACTGGACTTCGCCATTTGTAAATAGGAGAAATTTAATCTTTCAGGTACATTTTCAGTAACTAAAATAGGGATAATGAGACCACCCGTGTCAAGTTTGTTTGGGGCTATTTGAGACTGCCGCAGTCTGGCTGGGCACACAATCACGAGCCACCACACAGCTTGTAGATTCAAACAGCAACTCTTTATTCCCGAACTCACACCAGCCGTCTACAATCACGTTCTGGGGAAATCCACGTTCTCTGCCCAAATCCACCTCCACTGGGCTTCTGTCTCCCAAAAAATACTCTGAATCCCGTGAGAACTCAAGGGGAACTCAGGCAGCAGGATACGCCCTATTCCCAGCAGGAATAATCTTAAACCTTAAACCTGGAACCTAAACTGGGAACGCCCTAAACCCGATTATCTTAAACCGGGAACACCCTAATCCGCCCTGGTCCTTGAGCAAGGTCACCTACATTCAATGTCACTGCAAAATGTCAGCAACATGGGGTACGCTGGCAAGGAAATTGTCATACCTACTTGGCTAATGGCTCCCAGCATGAGACAGTGTGGGTTATTTGCTTACTGTCACATACAAGGCTCACAGTTTGCATTAGCCATAATCATGCTACTGCTACTGCTGATGTGAACACATCCAGAGAAGTGTATTCAATGAGCTCTGGGAGAAGGAAGCGGTGTGGAATATTAGAAGGAGCCATGGGCTTAGCAGCCAGAGTCAGAGATTCTTTTCTCTGATCTAGGCCTCACACTCTTCAGCAGAAGAACTTACTGAAGAGTCTTTCTCAGAATAGAGCACATAGCACTTAGAGTGCCTAGAACTCAATATACTGTCATAATGATCACGAGAAAACAGCAGGATTGATTCTTTGGGGCCTGTAAACCAGGAACGCTTTCACAATGGAGGTGACCTTTAAGTAACAGAATCTCTTTCACTAGTAGAAATGTGGCAATGGGACCAGAAGGGGAGGCTGTGGGGGAAGGATTGGAAATGGCACACACATAGACCTCTGGGGACAGGAAAGGAGATATTGTGTCTGGAGTATAGACAGGAGCTGGGGGCATGTGGAGACCAAGGGCAACAGCAGACTTCCAAGGTGGATACACTCTTTTATGCCCTGATGGAAATTTCAAAATTATCCTATAGGAAGCAGGAAGTCAGTGAAAGTTTTCTGTGAAACAGGAATAAACTTCTCAGAACAGAATTTTACAATAAAAACAGCAGCAGTATGAAGAATGGGTTGACGGAGAAGGAAAGGGAGGAACATGGGCTGTTTGGATAAAGCCTGGATCAGAGATGATGAAGGCCTCATATGGGGCAGGGGCCTTAGGAGTGGGGCCATTTGGAGAACTGTTGTGGTGTAATCACCAGCTTGTAGGGATTAGTTACATGGTGGAGGGTGGGGGGTGGTAGAGAGGCGGCAGTTAGCATTACTTTCTTGAAGAACGATGCAGGCATTAACTGAGTAGAGGGATAGGCTATAATGAATTTGATTAGAAACTTTTGAGTTTAAGGATTCCTTAGAGTCTGAAGTAGGAGTTCAGTGTTCAGGATGGGGTCTCAGTTGGACATATGCATTTTAGAGCGATTTCTGTATATTTGGGGGGGCTGTTAAAGTCATGGGAGTAGGTTGGTCACTTGTAGGAGGATTTTTATAAAGAAAACTTTTTGTAAGAAGTAAACTTGTAGGGGAAACACCACCATATAAGGTGCAGAGGAAGAATCAGAGGAAACAGAAACTCAATAAGGGCTACCACAGAGGTAAATGGAGAACCAGAAAAGGGTGGTCTCGTTGAAACCAAAGGGAAGCCAGATGTGGAGATTGGATGGTTAAAGATGTCAAACTCAGCAGAGGTCAATGAGGATGAAGATTGAAACAGAGCTGCTGAGCTCAGTCTCCAGTAGCCTTATAAGAAGCAAATTTGGTATGGGTAGTAGTGGAAAGTTCTAGATCACAATGGGTCAGAAACTCCTCATGTAGGGACAAAAGGCAGTAACCCATGAGTAAGACAAGATGGACAGAAAGTTATTTTTTAAAAATAATAGAGACACTTAAAATTTTGTCAAGAGAGAGAGGTGCTGGTGGGAAAAGAGGCAGCTTGAATGCAAGAGATACAATAACTGATAAAGTCATGTTATCAGCATAGAGACCCAAAGAGGAGCCAGATTAGTTCTATAAATTTCATATTTTCTGGAATGAGACATTGGAACACATGGACTAACATAGGTTTTTTTTATCTTTTTACTGATTTATAATGAAAAAAAAATCACATAACTTTTATCTAAGCAAAGCCATCTTTGCTTTTATAATTCATAAAACACTTTATAACGAAATTTTAGAATGTTAAAAAAAAGGTGTGTTCAGGTAAATTAGGGTAAAGATTCATTGTGTGTAGTTGCCAAATGGACCCAATTATGGGGACATGAGATCTGCAGAGGTTTGGAGCCAGGTGGGGCAATGCTCTGGCAAGGCTGGAGGCTTGGCTCCAAGTTAGAGTTGGTTGTGCAGGGATTCATGAAGGCAGGTATTGAAGCAGTAGCCATCTATCATTATGACCAAATGGACACTGGATGTGAAATCTGCCCTAAGGTCCAATATCTTACATAATAATCTCTGCAGTTTAAGTTCATACAAAGCCACTCATTCATTTTGGAGACAGTCAAGTTAATTTCTTGGTCCTGTTGCTTAGACAGAGTCATTAGCAAAGAGAAAGACAGCCAGCTGCCAGTGATGCTGTCAGATAGTTTTTATTTCAGGGAATTTTTAATAGAGCTTGAGTGCACCATTCAATACAAAGGTAAATTATGCTTAGATGGGGCCAGATACGTTATATTTTAAAGCTTCTATAATTTTGGACTGTTAGAGTGGAAATATTAATTTAACGGTTATGGCTAACACTCATAAACACGTAGATACATGGAATGGAATGCTGATGTTGGAAGAGGAGACATGAGGGATCATTTTGTGTCATCTACTTACTTAAAGAAAAAGAAATTGAGGTATAGAAGGGTCTCGGGGTCAAGCCTAGGTAGGAATCAATAGCAAGACCAGTACTAAAATGAAAACCTTATATTTCTTAAATTAAGAATAAGTATTTTGGTAAAGAATTACATACACACACACACACACACACACACACACACACACAACTGGGAACTGGATAAAAGAGGAAGAAAATAAAATAAGGGTTACTTTGGAGCCACTTTGGCTTTTATTTCCAAGGAACCCAGACTTCAGTTATCAATATAAGGGAGAGTGTTAGGAATTCAAGTATGGAGTGGAAAGTGCCCTTGCTTGGAAGTCAGGAGGTCTAGGTTCCATTCATTCATTCAATCTTTGGTGCTAATTATGTGCCAGACACAGATAGGTCCTGGTTTCTGGATGTAGTACAACTATTTTCTCTCTTTATGGCCTGTGGATCTTTGTTTCTTTTTTTCTTTTGAACTGGGGATTGAATCCAGGGGTGCTTAACCACTGAGCCACATCCCCAGCCCTTTTTATATTTTATTTTGAGACAGGGTCTTGCTAAGTTGCTTAGAGCCTCACTAAATTGCTGAGGCTGGCTTTGAACTTAGGATCTTCCTGCCTTAGCCTCCCGAGTCAGGCATATGCCACCACTCCTGGCTTAGTTTTTAGTGGGTGTCTGGGAAACCCAAGCAGAAAGAGAGAGACAGGGGAAGAGCATATGGTTAGAATATGTGCTTGTGACAGGGAAGAGGAGAACAAGGGGCAGATGTAGTGAACTCTAAAGGTCAGGTGATATGGGTGGGTGGGTGTGGCGGGGGGGTCATCCTCAGAGTCAAAGTCAGACTTGAACAGGTGCTCAGGTTCACTCTCTGAGACACAAGTACACCAGGCATTGGGTAGGACTCTGTTTCTGTACTCTGGATATGAAAATGAGAGGTCTTCTTGTAGTAGGCTGAGTCCCCATTTGTCCCAAGTTGGGGCAAGTTAAGACTCTAAGCCATTACTCTTGGTACTAAAGGCAAAATTCTTCAAGTAGGAGAAATAGATAAAAGTTTAAAAATGAAACAATAATGCACAACTTCCATCCGCTTTCATATAACCCATGGCAGTAGTCTTTGTACCTGAAGGCACCAATCTGTTTGCTACATGAATTCCTAATAGATGCATGGCTGAATAAATGACTTCTTGTCATCTCTACTCCTGCAGTGATCAGTGCTTTGGTGCAAAACTGCAGACAACACCTGCCGGAATTAATATAGGATCTCACTTTATTAAGCAGTGTGAGGACTTAGGTAACACTGCAGAGGTGTATTTTCTAGTATTTCATACACATTTAATGAAAAAAGACAAAAACTGAGTTTTTGGACTTCTGTTAAAATGGGGATGAATCTTGGGAGCTGTTTACAGTCACGTTTCAACAAATTTGGTAATATGTTTGCACTTTCTTCTCAATCACTTCCCAGTGTTTTTCTGGTGCTAATTAACTTCAGAGTGTCTGCACTGACACTTGCATTTCTTGCTAAGACCACAGTGGGACCCACTGGTTGGGGATAGCTGTGTGGTCAGCTCAAGAAAGTGGTTTCATTAGGTTCCCCTTCATGAAGGCTGAGTATTATAGTGACCTCCAACTGGCAGTGTAATTGCTTAATTAGCTTCTTTTCTGAGCCTGAGGTTCCTGTAGCTCTGCAGGCTCTTATTGATCTCTGGGAAATGCGGGTTGTAGCTCAGTATGAGAATGTGGAGAGGGGAAGGCAGCTCAGGGGCACCAGCTGGCCCCTGGAGAAAGCGACCTCAGCTTTCAGCATCCTCTTTGCTCAGCTCAATGGAATGTCGGCCTTGTGAGAATCAGTAAGGGGCAGATAAAGCAAGCAGAGAACAGTCCCCACTAGCCTCTTCATTTGGAGAAAATATACACCAAGGCAAACAGCCTAGTACAAAAATAAAAAGAGCACATGATTAGTAACTGTTTTCTTTGTGAAGCTTTGTGCTCATCTAGGAGAAAGAAAGCAAAATATCTGATTTGAACTGAAAAAGCCCAGATCCCCCACCGGTTCTCCAAAGACTCTCTCTGTTGTTGTTCACATTATCAGACAATAGGGCACAGGGTGGAACAGGGCAGGCCCATTACACATACTATCCATATTTTGTTTTATTTTTTTAAGACACCACCCATGGTATGTTTCCTTTTAAAACATTGATCATTTCCCAAGCAGAACAAAAAGAAAGAGGGATAATAGAACTCCTTGCTTCACAGACAATGGAAACAATTCTTCCCCTTTAAATTTACTGTTTTACTAATGAACCCATGACAGAAATCGCTCTGTTCCTCTGTCTCTCTCTCACTTCTTCCCTTCCTTCTTCACTCCCCACCATAATTTTAGTGTCTGCTAGCTACTTGAGGATGATCTCTTTAAAACGCTTATTTTGTGACTTGCCTGGGAAAACCTGCTTAGCCATTTTGCATTGAGTGTCAAATTAATCACCAGTAGCTGTGCCAATCAATATATTGCAGCCCCCAAGCCAAGAAAGGGCTGAATTGAAGCGCAGCTCTCAATGTGCGGGCTTAGGTTTTGTTTTGTTTACATTTTAAATTCAGAATCTCCTTCAATGCTTGTTTCTTTGTGAAGGTAAAATAAGCATCTTGGATTTCTGTTCATATCAACATTTTCCGGCATCTTCAAGTCACAGCTTACAACAACCATAAATTATTAGAGTTTATAGACTTCTGTAAAATGTGAAGACAGAGTTCAGATAATATAGAGTAAAGGAACAGGAGGGAGAAAGTCCTGACATGAGATGTGGAGCTGCATATTTGGCTTGGTATTTAATTTCAGAGCAGTGTACCTGGAAAACATCACTGACGGAGGAAACCGATGCTTCCTTACTCCCTACCCCCAAGAAAAGCTGCTGGAATGAGTAATATTTTCATTTCCTTCCTTACTTACATTTATGACTTTAACAGCTTGTATAATTTCCTGAGGGATTCCCCTCCCTATCATTAAATATTTCCCCTATCTTGGAGCAGTGCAAACTTGAAAATTGGATTCCATCAGCAGGTACAGTACCATATATAACACTTGAAAATATTTCATGAACCCTCTAGCCTCAAAATTGATTTTGTACCTTGATGTGAATTATCCCTTTTGTACCCTAAATATCTTATCCTTCATCACATTTTCACCTTTATAAGCTTTGAGGCAACTTATAGCAGGAGACATGTGTTGCCAGATGGAGTTAAAAATGAAGTCAAGGATAAAAACCAGGATGAAAGCCAAATTAGACCAGGGTCAAGGTGAGAAAAGAGTTACACTAGACCAGTGAATTGTAATTAGACCAGAAAAGGGCAAGGCATAGATTTAGATCTGAATTCAAGAACAGAATCCAGGTTAGAACTAAGGGATATAAATTCTGGTTTATTTGTTGGCCTAGACACTGTGCTCTTTGTTACATATCCTACTAAATTAGCCATGCTGGGAATCCCATGCATGTTCAGTGGAATGGAATGCATGACAGATGCCAGCCACCCTGAAATCTGCCGCAGTGCAACCTAAGACTTTCTAAAATACTACCAAGGATGCTTTAGTACCGTTCTAGATAAATGGTGGGAGATTTCCATTCTATTTTGAGAGCTCTCATGATTATCTTTCTAGGAGACCATGATACCTTGGCTTCATAGAACAGTGGTCTCTCCATATTCTAACTGAATGAATAAAATTTAACTTTACCTTTTCTCTTAGTTTAATGATAACTGATCAGAGGCCAATAAGATAGTTAATACTTTGCCCCTCTAAGTGTGAGACTGAGAGCAAATAACATGTTTTCTCAACTACAAAATGAAGCAGTAAGAAAATTAACTTTTTAAAAATGTGTATAAAGTACTTGCCAATGGGGCTCGGGCTGGGGCTTAGTGGTAGAGTGCTCGCCTAGCATGTGTGAGGCTCTGGGTTCAATCCTTAGCACCACATAAAAATAAAATAATAATAAAATAAAGATATTATGCCCATTTATAACTAAACAATAAATATTTTTTAAAAAAATTCTTATCAGTGTCTGCCACAGATTAGTAATTGCTGCTATTCTTAATTTTTCTATTACTACCACTGTTTCTATTACTATTAATACTATGTTAAAAGTCTTAGGTTATCTTTTGTAAAATTATGAACCTTAAAAGAAAGAAAACAGGGAAAAACAAATAAAATTGTGAATCTTAGGTGCATAGAGCTGGATCTATAACTCTTAGCTCTTTGCTCAATACCCACATGAATTCGAAAACAGCACCCATTTTTATTTAAATTTTTAAAAAATTTTAAAATATGTATTGTATTTTTTTCACTCATTTTTTAATATATTAGCAAATTTTATCACTCCATACATACGTTATTTTGATAACTTTCAGGAGGTTTACAAGTGCAAAACATGAAAATAAAATCACATTCATATATATTCCCTAATTTCTTTGCATGGGAAACTCAACTCTGAAGCTTAGGTATAGCATTTTTATACTTTGGGGATTATAAAATATGCTGTATACTTTGCTCTTGAATTAAAGTAGTTTGTTCTTACTCTGGTTCATAATAATTTTAAACCATACATTAAAATTGGTTTATTTCCTACCTGAGTATGATAAAACTTAGTAAAAACAAGAAGACAGGAGATTTCCCTACTCTTAGTCTTCGACAATCTGAAGGATTATATTCTTATTTCTGGAAATGAAAATACAAGTGTTACTAAGGAAGCTAAAATTCATTTTCCCCTGCAGTCACAAGCTTTGGGCTGTAAGTGATGACTGACATTTCTGTCAGGTGATCATGAGCCATCTAATCATGCTATGTTTTGATGGCGACAGCCAGGGAACTGCAGGCTGATGGGGCTGTGTCCCACATCTGGGTCAGTCACATGTTCTTCAGTCCTTAAGCAAAGCCCTCAGTGGTTACTTATCTTTTTCTGGTGCAGTTTAAAAATGTATGAAAAAAATAATAAAAATAAAAATGTATGGGGCTATTGAGCTTCCCTTTGTTATTTGATTTTACATTTTAGAAAGATCACTTTGCACATTGGTAATTGAGAATAAATTAAGTTGGGGGGGGGTGGAATGCAAATTTAAAGCAGGAAAGAGGGGCCTAGGCAAGATTCAGGCACTAAGATACTCAGAGGGGGCTGGCTCTGGGTGAGAAGAAGAGACCAGCGAAGAGATAAATCAGAGACAAGAGTTGACAGAACATACTGATCCCCTAGATTTGGGGCAGAGAGATAAGGGAAAAATCTAAGATGGTTTGGTGGATGGGCACATGCTTCTGGGCTTTTACTGAGGCAAGAGGTGTTGATGAAGGAGACATAGGGTGACAGGGTTGAGGAGATGGATTCAGTTTGAGATGATGCTTTTCAAAGTTCAAGGGACATAGAAGAGGTGACATCTGGTACGCAGTTGGCTATATGAATGTAAAGCTTAAGAGAGAGGGCTGGGGTCCAGTTATAGAAATGAGTCAACTAACAAATGTTTGAGAGATCTTAAAACAGAAGCCATATCCATTAAACTTGAGACATTCCTGCAGGCAGGAGATGCAGATTGAATGGTATTAATATCTATGTGGCTTAGACACTGCTGTCCTACTGTTACACGAGTCATGACAGTATAAACACTGAATGGCTAAAGGTTGAAAAAATTAATGTAGATTTTATTTACAGATTTTACATGCGCCTCGTATTCCATTTGTGAAATACAGAAAAGAAATAGGAAATAATGACATTTTTAATATTCTAATACAGGGGCTGGGGATGTGGCTCAAGCGGTAGCACGCTTGCCTGGCATGCGTGCGGCCCGGGTTCAATCCTCAGCACCACATACAAACAAAGATGTTGTGTCTGCCGAAAAACTAAAAATAAAAAAAATAATAAAAAAAAAAATTCTAATACAGACACAAACTATTCCATTTTTGGTTATTATCCACACACACTCACAAATATGCACACCTACATATACACATGCATAGTTTAGAGAATACTACACATCATTTTGTGTATACTATCTTTTTCACTTAATTTTATGTGAATATTTTTATTTTAAGAATTGGTTCATTAATTATACAGGCATAGTTAATAACTAATTTAATTACAGACCATTTAGATTATTTCTTTTTTTATCTTCTTATTTTTAACAATGTTATGAAGAATATTCTCATATGTGAATCTTGGTCTACATTTCCTATGATTTCCTTTATATAGGTTATCTTTATTGAAACTTCTAATGTACAAAAACATCCCCATGCCCAAACCTCACAAATCTTAATACTTTTTCATATTTGCTTCAATTTTCTTCCCTCAAAAGAAATCCACTGTTAAAGACAATTAAGTCCCATATGTACCCATCATTGATACCATTCTGTCTCCCATCCTAAAGAAAACACTAGTGAGAATTTTTGTTAATGATTCCCGTAACTGTTTTTTACAGTTTTCATTATTTGTCTATATCCACACACACTATAAAATATTATTGCACATTTTAAAATTTTATGTAAATAACGTCTCACAGTATATATCCTTCAATTTACTCTTTTTCCTCAGTTCTCTGTTTTTAACATTTTTTGATATTGTTAAAATATTTGGATCTAATGCCTTTTTTTGGTGACTATACAGTATTCCATTTTATGTGTATGCCCTGAGTCAATTACCCATTCTCTTGCTAATGAACATTTAACTTACTTTCAATATTTTGCTATAGCAGCCTTTTTGTGCTGAATATTTTTGTAGGTATTTCTGTATTTAACCATTCAGGAATTTTCTTCAGCATAGACACCTAGAAGTGGAGGTTAGTTTATAAATTTACAGCATATCATCATATTCCATTTAAAAATATATATATGAGAATTTCTTAGTTATAAAAACTTACTTGCATAATCATTCTTCCCACCAAACTTTCAATATATATTCTTATTTGACTTTGACAATAACCTTAGGAGGCCACAAGGAGGAATGACCTATCCCCAATTTTAAATTTGATGAAATTGATGCCAGGAAGTTTCTAAAATGTTTTGGCAAAAGCAAATACCCCTGGTAGATTCTGGCTCCAGCCTAGGTACCTGACTCTAAGACGGCTGTGTTTGAAGCCAGGTGTTCCAGGTGTTCTAAGAGATCAGTGAACTTTTCACTTGCATCTCAGTTGGTCAGGTGGAGAGCGTCAGCTCAGCTGGACTCTCTGAGTAGCCTGTCAGCTCAGGCTGAGCAAAATGAGAGGAGGGAAACACGTGTTTGAGCCAAGTGTGGTTGTCAACATACATTTGGGCTCCACTTTTTGAGTATTTATGAAACTTGGTTTTGGAACACAGTAAGTATTATAGGGAAGCAGTGTGAGGAGGAACACAGAGACTTTTAAAATCACTGTCCTTCTGCTGGTGAGGGTCTTTGGGAGATGGTCATGAGGGTGGAGCCCTCATGAATGAAGTTAGTGCCCTTATAAAAGAGGCCCCAGAGAGCCACTGGGCCCTGCCACTATAGTGAGACTATAGTGATAAGAGTCAGTCCATGAAGGAACAGGCCCTGCCCAGACACCAAATCTGCTGTTTCCTTGATCTTGGACTTACCAGCCTCCAAAACTGTGAGAAATAAGTCTTTGTGGTTTATAATCCACCCAGTCTGTGGCATTCTGTTAGAGCCACCTCAGCAGACTAAGACATCTTTCTAATCTTGACTGGATACTTTGTCATCCCAAACTCAACCTCATACATAAATGGATTTTGTGAATCCCTGAATGATTTGTAAAAGCCTTCATTTTCAAAGAAGTTAAGTCAGAAACACAAAAACTAAAAAGGAAACCCAATGAAGTTCTTCAGGGGAAGTAGCATTTAATGATTGTATATCGCATTCCAAGCAGCACATATTACCTCAATAACTCCTCATTCTGACCCTAGGAGAGATGTCAATGAAAGGAAAGCAAAGATACCACACTGTCCCCCCCCCACCCCGCCCCCGCCTCTGCATTCACAGCCCAATCCACTCGTTGCCTCCACCATATCACCAAACATCCTCCCTTCATCTTCTAGAGATTCCAAGTCAAAAAGAGCAATGAATCATTTTGGTCCCTCAGTAGAGGTTGGCCCAGTTGATCACTCTAGATGAGGGAAAGGAGAGAGAGGTATGGAAAATCCCATCAACTCCCTATACCATTTTCAGGTATTTTAAAAGGGCAGATGGGAAATAGCATATGTTTTGCTAGTCACCCAGATTTCTATTTCTGGCCAGTGTTAAAAGTTTCGTTCCTCTGTGTCTTGCATCTTCTGACTGTTCCCTTTCTCTCTGCCCATTGTGAAGAGAAACTTACAATTTATACCCCCTTTTCTTGATTTCTCAAAAATACCGTGCACCCAACACCTTTTGGGTAGTGAACTTTAAAACTTTATTTTTGTGTGTATGGAGCTGGGGATTGAACCGAGAGCCTCACACATGCTAGGCAAGCACTCTTCCACAGAGCTACTTCCCCAGGCCCTTGTATAGTAGATTTTAAATAAATACTCCAGGGCTGGGGTTGGTGGAGTGCTCATCTTGCATGTATGGGGCACTGGGTTCGATCCTCATAAAAATTTTAAAATGGAGGTGTTGTGTCTACAACTTAAAATAAATAAATAAATAAGTACTCCAGGCATTAGCAGATGACTACTACAAAGAGCAGCATAGTAGTTAACCTAAAATTCAATATTAGATTCCTTGTTCTTAGGAAGTCTTTGTTTATGTTTTCCTCAATCCTTCATTTCACATTCTCTATTTAGTTATCTATCTCTTTGCAACAAATCACCCCAAAACATAATGGCTTAGAACCACCTTATTTACAAATGGTCAACAAATATATGAAAAAATGTTCAACATCTCTAGCAATTAATTAGAGAAACGCAAATTAAAACTACACTGAGATTCCAGCTCACTCCAGTCAGAATAGCAATTAACAATAATATAAGCAACAATAAATGTTGGTGAGGATGTGGGAAAAAAGATTCACTCTGCATTGCTGGTGGGACTGCAAATTTGTGCAACCCATGGAAAGCAGTTATGGAGATACCTCAGAAAACTTGGAATGGATCCGCCATTTGACTCTGCTCTCCCACTCCTCGGCTCATACCCAAAGGACTTAAAATCAGCATACTACAGTGATGTAGCCACATCAATGTTTATAGTGGCTAAACTATGGAACCAGCCTAGGTGCCCTTCAACAGATGAATGGATAAAGAAAATGTGGTGTATATTTACACAATGGAACATTAGTCAGGCATAAAGAGAAATAAAATCATGGCATTTACCAGTAAATGGATGGAACTGGAAGACTGTTATGCTAAGTAAATCAGTCCCATAAAACCAAAGGTCAAATGTTTTCTCTGCTATGTGGAAGCTAACCTTTTTGCAGTGACGGAGGGGGGTGGTGAGGGGAAGAATAGAAGTGCAGTAGATTAGACAATGGAGAAGGTAGGGAAGGGAGGGAGCACAGGCAAAGGAAAGAGAGTGGAATGAATTGGACATAATTTTCCCATGTAAATATGTGAAAACAACACAGTGAATCCCACCACCATGTACATCCGTAAGAATGGGACTCTAACTAGAATAAGATATATTCCAAGCATGAATAATTACATCAGAATGGACTCTGCAGTCATGTTTTAAAAATCAATAAAATAATAAAAATGTAAAAAGAACAACTATATTTATAGTTTCCATGGGTAGGAAAGCCAGGAATAGCTTACCTGGGTCCCGCCCAGCTCAGTCATGTGATTGTTGGCAGGATTCAGTTTCTTGCAGGCTCCTGGCCAGGGGCTTCCTCTGACTCCTCACCATGCAGGCCTCTCTCTCCATAGAACATTTTATACAGAATGTGGCAGCTTGCAAACAATAGAGAGAGAGGGCCAACAAGAGAGAGAATACCAGCAGGGTAGAAGTCCCTCCCCATTGTTTGCTAACCAGGAAATAGATGGTTAGAATAGTCTGTTAATTTAAAGCAAGTCATTTAAAAGCAAGTCGCTTTTGCTATATTCCATTCATTGGGTATAAAATAAGACATTGGGTATAAAATTAGACATCTCACACTCAAAGAGAGGAGATTACACAAGGGCACAATCCCAGGAGTTGGGAATGCCTAGAAGCCATGTCAAAAGTTGCCTACTACTCCAACGCTCACAATCTTCTGCTCGGTCATTTGTGTTGATTTTATGTCCAACTCAGGCTCTTATCTCATCCACATTACTGAACAACCCCTATTTGGACTTTTTTGCCTTCATAGTTTCCTATCTCATTTCTTATGTAGCAATTTATCTGTCTCAGTTTAATAGTAGAGGTTAATATCTACTACATACTTACTATGTTCCAGGAAGTCTCCTGAGTACTTTATATTTTTAACTCATTTAATTCTCACAAATACTGTATGAGCTATAGACTCATGTCATCCCCATCTTACAGAGTAGGACCTGAGCAACAGATTAGAAAGTATAGAAAGGGGAACAACATGTCTCCACACCAACCAACATAAAACACCACCTCCATCATACTGTTCATGTTCTCAAAGGTTAGTGGGAGAGTTTTGCTAAATAAAAAGCTATTTTTTTTCCCTCTAAAAGGAATTGTGCTGCTAACTTTAAATATACATGCTCTTAATAATACATGTTTGTATCACCATTAAGTGTATCGGAAGGCAAAGGTTCCCATTGCTTGGCTCCTTTATTTTCTCCACTTTCCATTCCTAAGGACTGTGAGCATGGATTCCCCAGAATTTTAAATGTCATCAGGAGAGGATGCTGTTCTCCCACTCAAATGATTTTCCTCCACATGTCACTTGACATATGACAAGATTGACACGTGTTAACCCTGGCAATGGTTGACATTTACCCAAATCTCCTCAAGGTATTGAAATGTCAAGTGTGGAAAATTCATAAGCTTTTGCCTTCTTTCTCACTTCTGACTGGAGCTCAGGATGTGAAGGGCTCCAATAGCACTGTAATAAGTCCTGTATTCAGGATACTCATTCTTCAAGATGAGCCGACGATCCAGGAAACAGATTTGGGATCCCAACAGGTGGAATAAGATGCAAGATGCAGTTGGGATAGTAGACATGCTGTATTTGGAGGTAGCAATAGCCCTTAGCCAGGCCCTAGCTCCAGCTTCAACTCCCAGTCAGTACCAAAATTTGCCTCCTGAGTCCTTGTATAGGCCATTTTTATGTGCAGGCCAGACAAAGAAGGCACACTGGCAGCAGGTTACGTCAGTGAGCACATGCTCACAAGCAGATGTTCATGACCTGTGCGTATGCTGGATCAGAGTGTTTGTGACCTTGCTGAAAGTACAGCCCAGCAGAAGCCTCAACAAAGGAGTCGAACTACAGGCATTTTGGCCTGACCTACAGGTTGGAACTCCCCAAAATAATGGCTACTTTATATTTTGTGGATTGAACTCAAAATTTAATTTCATGAGGGTGATCTAGGAATGAATAAATTGAGATGTACAAAGTTTTGTTTTCTTTGTATATTGCTTTGACATTTACTACTTAAGTAACAGGTCACAAAATCAATTCCAGGCATAGAAAACTTGACAGTAGATGTAAGTAAGAATTATATAAGTTTTATGAATATATTATAGGTGGACCCAATAGTACTACAATTTACTAGCACTGCCTTGGTAAGTAAGTGGAAATAAGGGAAGTGCATATTGATATCATAATTTAAAATAAATAAGAATGAGGTTTCTCATATTTCTTTCCTTCCTTACAATGCTTTTCTTATAACTTTGCAAATTATAACCTTAAATGTGAGAATGCTGACTTCATATTATAGAAGTTAACACTCTCAAGAGAATTCATATTCCAAAATGGAGTTAAAAAAAAACTACCTTATTTATAGTCTGAGGCTTTCGAATTTCATAAAATGACAATCATACAAACACATACACACATACAAATTAACAACCATCACAAGCATTTTAAAGAGAAGTGATGTGCTACAACATATAACTTGGTAAGAGGAGACTGCTAATGACTAGCTATATGATCTTGGATAAACTTGTTAGCTTACATTGGACAAGATTGTAGTTTAATGACTAGCACACTTATGTCATTTTCTAAATTTAAAAGGAAGTCACATAATCTTGCAGATTAGATTAAGGTATTTGTTATGGTGCTTATAAAATCACAACACACTCACACATTTGGCATTGCATTGATATATAATTTCAATTCAAGGGCATTTGAAAACCTTCCATTTTGGATCCATTCTATGTGAAGGAATGTCTCAGCCTGATGAAATTCAGCAGAGTGCCCATAATTCTGGGAATTGAGGGGAGAGGGGAGGGTCTGGGAAGCTCTCCTAGATGTGTCCCTTTCAGGAATCCTCAGGAAAATGCTCATTCATATGGGTTTCTGAGGTTTCTAATATGCACCCCCCTCCTATTTTTTAACCTTATTTGCTTTTTTCTTTTGAGACAATTGCAACTATTTAGTGCAAAAATAGGGGCTTAGAAAAAGAAGAATTAGGGCTGGAGATATAGCTCAGTTGATAGAGTGCTTGCATTGCATGCACGAGGCCCTGGGTTCAATCCTCAGCACTCCCCCAACACACACACACACACACCAAAAAAAAAAAAGAAGAAGAAGAAAAGAAAAAGAAGAATTAATATCTACTTACTCACTGGACTTCTGAATTTGGAGAGAAATAAAAGTCTAGAAGAGGTTTATCTTTGTAAGTCTGTAGACTTGAAAAAAGTTCCTAACTTTCGTAGGTTTTGCGGGGAGGAGGTCGTCTATAAACTTCACACACAGAATCCAGCATTTCACTAGAGTTAAAGAAAGTAAGGAATGTTGTTCTGACAAATAAACAAATCATCTTGAGAGAAGTAAGCATTCTTGTATCTTGATCAAGTCAGTTCCTGAGTTCCCCAGCTCTATAACCCCAGAAGTTCTAAGAAGGTATGTTTTATCTTTTGATAATAATGAAACCAGGATAGTAATAATAGAACATTACTAAAACCCTAAGACATCACAGCTACAAGCTTAGAAAGGTAAAAAAAAAAAAATCAACTAAAAACATAGTAAAGACATGAAATAAACCAATGGTGATAATATTTAAGAATATGTTGAAGTATGAATGTAGTTGTAGTAAGAGGTGTTTAATAATGGCTTACAGGTTGTTTGGCTACTGTTTCAGGTGTTTGAAATGTCCAAAAAAGCAGTTCTACTAGATTAGAAACTGTATTTTGATAAGAGGCCCAGAATAGCCAGAGCAATCCTTAGCAAGAAAAGTATTGCAGGGGCTTCACAATACGAGACCTTAATTTACACCACAGAGCTACACTAACTAATATGGCATGGTAGTGGCACCAAAACAGACATGAAGACCAAAGGAACAGAATAGAAGACACTGAGACAAACCCGCTGGAATACAGTTACCTCATACTAGAAAAGGCTCCATAAGTACACATTGGAGAAAAGACAGCTTCTTCAACAAATGGTGCTCGGAAAACTGGAAATCCGTATATAGTAGAATGAAACTGAACCCTCATCTCTCACCGTGAACAAAACTCAGCTGAAAGTGGATCAAAGACCGAGGCATTAGACCAGAGACCCTGCACTTACCAGAAGATAAAGTAGGCCCAACTCTCCATCAGGTCGGCTTAGGAACTGACTTCCTCGACAAGACTCCTAAAGTGCAAGAAGTAAAATCAAGAATCAATAAATGGGTTTGTATCGAACTAAAAATCTTCTTCACTGAAAAGGAAACAATCAAGAACATGAAGAGAGATCCTACATAATAGGAGAAAATCTTTGCCACCTGCACCTCAGATAGAACATTAATATTCAGGATATATAAACAACTCAAAAAACCTAACACCAAAAATCAAATAACCCAATCAATAAATGGGCAAAAGAACACAACAGGCACCTCACAGAAGAAGAAATATGAATGGTCTACAAATACATGAAAAAAATGCACAACATCTCTAGCAATTAGAGAAATGCAAATTAAAACTACACTGAGATTTCAGCTCACTCCAGTCAGAATGGCAATTATCAAAAATACATGGGGCTGGGATTGTGGCTCAGCTGTAGAGTGCTCATCTAGCACGCGTGAAGCCCTGCGCTCGATCATCAGGACCACATAAAAATAAATAAACAAAATAAAGGTATTGTGTCCAACTACTTCTAAAAATAAATATTTAAAAAAATTACAAAAAACAATAAATGTTGGTGAGGATGTTGGGGGAAAGGTACACTCATACGTTGCTGGTAGGACTGCAAATTGGTGCAACCACTCTGGAAAACAGGCAGTATGGAGATTCCTCAGAAAACTTGGAATGGAACCACCATTTGACCCAATTATCTCAATTCTCAGTATATACCCAAAAGACTTTAAATCAACATACTACAGTGACACAGCCCCATCAATGTATATAGCAGCTCAATTCACAATAGCTAAGCTATGAAAAAAAAACCTATATGTCCCCCAACAAATGAATGGATAAAGAAAATGTATATATACAAATGGAATATTACTCAGTGATAAAAAAAAAAGAATGAAATTATGGCATTTGCTGGTAAATGGATTGATCTGGAGATTATCATGCTAAGTGAAATAAGACAATCCCCCAAATCCAAAGGCCTAATATTCTCCCTGATAAGTGGATACAAACACACAATAAGGAGGTGCGGGGAGGGAAGAATAGAAGTTCACTGGATTAGACAAATGGGGAATGAAGGGAAGGGAGGAGGGATGGGAATAGGAAAAACAGTAGAATGAATTGGACATAACTTTGCTATGTTCATATATGCACACTCGACCAGTGAAATTCCACATCATATACAACTACAAGAATGGGATCCTAATGAGAATAAGTTATACTCCATGTATGTATAATATGTCAAAATATACTCTACTGTCATATATATCTAAAAAAAATAAAAAATAGAAACTGTAGTTTTAATTGGTTAAGAAAACATAATTTAATTTTTAGATAGTCTTATAAAATATGCATGGCAATTTGTTTTCAGTTAAACAGCCATATTTTAATCTCACAGTTTACATCCCATTCTGGTGGTTGGCAGGGTATTGCATCTATGATGCTCAATTGATACCTTGCATTGAATTAAATGAAAGATTTTCAATTCTGGACTCTAAAGTCTACCCATATGGCTCAAAGTGACCTATTTAGGAATTGTGTGACTTGGCCACATTACTCAGGGTCTTAGCAAAGGCTGGAAGGATAAAATGGAGAGCATATGTGAAGGTCTGAATCCAGTTTCTGGAATATAGTAAGCACATAATGAAGGGCAGATATTATTAATGTCATCCAAAGACAAGTAACTCATTTCTCCCTGGTTTACACATAAAAGTGTTCAAAAATCCATACTGGACACAGAGTTCCAAGCAAATAGATGTCTAAGCTTCAATTTCATAAATTGATACCGAGATTTGGGGTCTGTGTGATGTAGCCTCTTTTCCATTGGCAGGAATGGAAAAGGGACAGATAAGTTCCAGCATAGTACTGGGCAGAGTCAGAGCCCCAGACATTAAAAGAATTTAAAAAAATGAGATAATTTTCTCAATCAGGCTCACATTGGAAGCATGCCATTTCTCTTGCTTCTTGACCATGACCCTATGAAGAACAAAAAGTTACAATAAATGTCCGGTTTCTGACAATGAATGGTTACGCATCATTGTTTCTCAACTATTTGCTCCTGCATTTGTTCTTGCAGTAAACATTCTCAATTCATGTTGAGTGTATGACCTACCCCGAGGTGAAAGGAGGTAAGAAGGCTGTCAAAGGGACCAGTATTTATGAAGACATCCAGAGAACTAACAGTGGCTCTGGCAGAGAAATTCCTGCCAGATACTCAGGGTATCCCTAGAAATGATCAATGACTGATTCTTCTTATGAGCACCAACATGCTCACATGAAGTAACCCTTGAAAGTTCCTGTGTAGTGTAGGACTGTTTAAGGTGCAATGACTGGATTGTCAGAGATGTAACCTGCTCAGTCCATCCTAGTTTGAATGGACAGACTGGTGGTAACTAGAGGCAGGTGAGGTATGGCTGGAGGAGGTGGGTCACTGCAGCTGTGCCCTGGAAGGGTCCATCTGCCCTGTGGCCCCATCCCTACCTCTTTCTCTGTTTCCAGACTCCACCATGAGGTGAGCAGCTTTCCTCCGCTGTGCCCTTCAGCGGAGGAAAACAAACATGATGCTGTTTCACCTTGGGCCCAGAGCACCACAGTTGGCCATCTGTGGACAGAGACCTCTGTAACCACGAGGCAAAAATAAATTTTTCCTCCTCTAAGTTGTTCCTGTCAGGTATTGATTTTTAGTCACAGCGACAAAAGATTAACTAAAACTATTCTCATGAACCTAGGTATATGACAAGACAATAAACTAAAGCCAGTTTCACTAGTTCCAGCAAATGAGTGGGTTTCCACTAGCTCCCCAAGTGCACATGGACTGAGGGCCTCACAGAAGAAAGCCTGAAGTTCTGAACCAGTTTTCCCATCTTCTATCTTTGCAGACATATGATGGTGTCAGCTCTGCAAGCAGCCGCCTTGCCAGGGTATGTGGAAGACAGCAGCCGACTAACCCCGTCACCTCTTCGGGGAACAGCCTCTTTGTGAGATTTCAGTCTGGCCCTTCCAGACAGAGCAGGGGCTTCCGAGCTCAGTTCAGGCAAGGCAAGTACCCTGTGGTTCCCCAGACATGGGAGAAATTTGTTAAGTGGCTTGTTGGTGCTATAATAAAATGAGACAAGTCCTCAGAAACCAATCACCGCCTCCCACTCAACATGCAAAAATTTACGTAGAACTAGGAAGCTATGTCTCATAATTATTCCAACTGCTGGTACTTTTATCCTTGTCTAACTTAGATGATATTGATTTCCCAGGGATGCGCATCTCTCTCAAAACTACTGTGTAATTTCAAAAAATTTTCAGACTAATATTTAAAGGTACCACTACTAGTAGAGTCAGTGTTGTGTCCACTGTTTTTTATTCTAGAGTCACTGATTCTCAGTGTTTCCTCCAAGACCTTTTCATCCATTGCCTTTCATCCCATCCTTTGTACAGATTAACCTTTTATCCAGCTTCAGCCATAGAAGGAACTCAGAGCTGGAGGGATGGTTGATTGGCTCCTCCTTGGTGATGCTTTTTGGGTAGACGATTTAGATAATTCATTTCAAACTAACTTTTGTCTGTTTATCCATTACACCCATTTCAGCAGACTTGCTTGTATTTTATACTAAAGGGCCCTGGATGGGGAAAGTTCCTGAATTTAGATCTCCCAGCCATGGATGGTAGACTTTGGAACAAGACAGACTGTATCCATGTGTCTCAATAATTTTTTTTAAGCGTCTTAATTTTTTTTTAACATTTAATTATTCATTTAAGTGCTGCTTCAGATTGAAAAGTCCCCACTAGCTCTTATTTGGACTACTATAACAGCTTCCTCAAGCTCACCCACCCCTTGCCCCATCTTCCTCCAAGGCTACTTGCAAAAGCCTTGCTCCATTCACACCATCGAAGGTGCTAGTTTCTGCCTTGTCTCCACAAGCCTGGAAAATGAAGCCAAAGCTTCTCTCCAGATGTTAGCCAGAGGTCCTACAACCTGCCCTGTTCTCTTTGCTGCATCACACTTGACACCCCACAACCCTCTGAGCAAACACTTCTTTGGTGTCTCTGCTCAGACTGTCTCCTCCCTGGACCACTAGTCCTCCCCCTCCAGGAGCCACTGCCTCCTAGGCGACTCCTCTTTTGCTCTCCAGTAGCAATACTTTCTCCCTCTTCTGGGATTCCCACCGAACTTTGAGATAGTGTGTTATTATTCTTAGGAAGTCTGTTCGACCAATATTTTCCTTAACAGAAGAAGTCATCTATGAATAGCTCATCCCTATACTTATAATTTACGAGTGGACAGAGTAAGCGAATCAGGCCAGAGTTTTGTTTGAATGACTCAGACAATCCATAGCCATTTAATAAGCTGTTCTGTGCCTCTTCCCCACTTCCTGTAATTGAAGAATATCGTTGTAAATGTTAAGTGTGCTCCCATTTTATGATGGTTTATGTGCAGCTTCCTTGGCAGAAAACTTCCCCGGCATGCATTTCAGAAATAAGGGGAAAAAAATCATTTATGTTTTCCTTCATCAAATAACGGTTTTGTACAGTCAGTAGAAATCAAAAGTACATGACACATGTGTGTGTTTGTATCCCCCAGAGTGTGGAGGCCGCATCCTCACTGACTCTTTTGATACTATTTCCTCTCCATTGTTCCCGGCCAAGTATCCAAACAATCAAAACTGCAGCTGGATCATTCAAGCCCAACCTCCGTGTAAGTAACAAAAATGAGAAAGGAAAGGTGTTCGGGCAGACGTGTCTGTGGGAAGTCAATCTATGAGTAATGTTCTCATCTGCTTGGTGGTGACAATTGATGGCCTTCCCTCTTTTCTTTTGAAAGTCCCAGTTACTGATATATACAAGAAAAAGCATTTCCTAATCTGACAGGGAAGTAATTTTTACTGATTCATCTTAATGTAAAAGTTGTTTGTTTTTTCGTTGTTGTTGTTGTTTCAAACTTTCAAGGCCCTAGCAACATTTGGGGGGGAAAAATAATAAACCTATATAACTCTGTTGTCTTGATTGGCACGTGAGACTGAGAATAAGCAAACATAATTGATGGTTTTGACATGTGTGCCTCAAGTATGGTAGAAGCTCAAGACAGTTGCTCTATGAACAAATGATGAATGCGAATCATAGGCTGCAGAAATACCTCACGGTTCAAGAATGCAATGCCACAAGCTTATAGATCTTCAATCCAAGTGGAAACTGATTATAAACCTGACCTCTTCTGCAATGTATATAATTTAAAAATCTCAGCAGGGGCCTGGTAGAAACACTCAACAGGTGCTTCTTTTCTTTTTTCTTTTTTTTTTGGAATCTAGAATCTTATTTTTTGACCTGGTAATGGTCTGTTGTTCAGGATTACTGTTCACATTTTATTGGCAGAGAGAATTAGGAGACTCCCCCAGGCAACACAACAAAACGACTACAAAGGGGATGGGGCCATTATGAATCCTGTTGCATGTGAGCCCTGCCCTCCTTTGAGGTTTTCAGCAAAAAATTTTTATGATTTCAGACACAATGTGGGAAAGTCAATAGCTTCTCTGCTCAGTTCAGGAATTAATGACCTATGTGAAAATAGGCAAGTCAATTAAACTTATCATCCCCCAGTACAAAATGATTTACAAAATGGAGTGTTTGATTTAAATATTATCTGACACTTTCCTTCATGGTGTTAAGAGTTAACAAATCAACAGCATCTTTGTTGATATGCATAAGATGTGGGGGCCAGTAATCCTTAGCCAATTGCAGACTGGAGAGGGTAGAGCCCTAACTGAGCCTGGAGAAAGAAGCCCCCTGCCTTGAGCTCAGCAGTTTTGTGCCTAAGGATTATTTTCTAATGAGTTGTAAAGCATTTAGATGAAAGATCTCAGTGCTTCAAGGACAACAACAGGAAAAGATCCTATTCTGAAGATTAGGGACCCTGGAAGAACAACAAAAGGAAAATGTACCCGGCACTTCATGTTCTGCAAGTAATTCAAAGCTTTCTTAATAAATGACTCTGAACCTCCAGGGCACTAGCTCTGGCCTTAAAATAAACCTGAGTGGGCTACAATGTGTTGTGCCAGGGAGAAAATAATGTCTCATTGACAAGTACATGTAAAGATTCAAAGTTTCTGGAATCTGTTCTCCTGAGAAAAAGGCTGAGGAGAGGAACATGGTAAGGACAGATAACAATGTGTAATGACTGGAGTTTCCAGCAAGGCAGACCCAGAGTTCCTGGGAGAGTCTATCCAAGAGCCCTGTTATTTACAACTACCAGCATTGCAGATTCTACAGGCTCTTTCAAAAACATTCATTGTGTTGATTGTGTTGCTCTTCAAAAGAAAATCCTTGAGGAGAGAAGTTGTCCCCTCCCCCCTCTTTTCTCACTCAACCACTGGGCAAATCTGCTAGATTTCTTACTTCCCTGCTGGAAGACCCTCAACTGAGATTATCCCAAGTGAAATTTCTCTGTGTATGTTTTTTTTTAGCAATATGTTCAACAATAATCTCCCCCCCACCCTTTTTTTTTCTTACAGTCAATCATATTACTCTCTCCTTTACCCACTTTGGACTTGAAAGCAGTACAAGATGCACACACGACTTTCTAGAAGTTTTAGATGGCGATTACTATGATGCACCCCTCCGAGGTACTGCAGTGCATACTGAAATACAGCTGTGGTTTGGGCTGTCTCTCGTTTATGTACCTACATATTTATAGGTTTCCACTCAAGCCTAAATGTTTCTAATAAATATGAAGAGTAGCATGAGCCAAGTAAAGGTAATTAGAGGGTAGGAAAGCAGGATTTAACGTAGGATTCAAGAAACTCAGCTCACTTAAATTCAAGGATATGAATAGTTTGTGTGTCTCTGTGTGTGTGTATTTTTTTTTTTTTTAGAAAATTTAAAAATTGCAACTGCCTGAAATAGTAGTGGAATGAAGGCCATTTCAGCATTAGAATTGTCAGGAGTTTTTTGTTAATATTCAAAAAAAAGTTCTTACATTCACCTAGATCCTGTTTCTTTGTCCTCAGTGGAAGCAAAAACAATTTTTATTACTTAATTAAATTAAAAATTTGTTTAGACATCCCAGTAAAATTAAAATGTGCTGCTAATTTTTTAAATGTCTTCAAGTAACATCATCTCAGGTCATTTAAGCTTTCTCTGTGAATTTACTTTTTTTTTTTAGTTTTGTTACACAAACCTCTTTCTGTCAGAGAAGAGATTTTGCTTTGCCCTTTGCCTATGGAGACAATAAAGGGCAATCAGTGAACACCCTATGCCTTGTGCACACCTCTCATTGAATTGCCTGAGATAATTGTCCATAAACATTTGACCAAAGATGAGAGTGTGCTCATTTATCATTTTAACAAAAACTTATATACCATGCTATGTGAATACTATTCTAAATACTCTCTGAATAGGAATTCAATCCTCAAGCCCTTAGGATACAGGTTTTAGTATTTTCAGCTTACCCCTTTTCATACGGAGAACCAAGGCACAGAGCCTGTACAACTTGCCTCATGTCTGGTAGCTGGTAAATGGCAGAGCCGAGAGTTGAATTCTGGTCATCTGGCTCCAGCTTCCACACTTTTCGCCTATAGTTCCTTGAGACTCTGAGTAATAGTGCATTAATTGTGCAGGTCCCTACTGTGTCTTATTTTAGTACATTTGGAGCCAAGACGTCTGTTTTTTCTCTAGCCCTCTCTTATTCTTTATCTGTGTATCACCATCTCTCCTATGCTTGTATTTAAACTCTATATTAAATGTTTAGGCATTGCCTCAAACACCAACTCTGACTTAGATGGTTCTGGTCGTGACTTCTCTGTGTGCTTGGGTCTCTGGTGATTCTAGTAGGGTTGTGCTTATGACCTCTGCCAGATCACCGTTCATTCTTCTTGTCACCATCTTTGTTACTTAGGACGTTATTGTGGCACCTCCATGCCCCACCCCATCACATCCTTCAGCAGTGCCCTGACGCTGAGGTTCGTCTCTGATTCTGGACTGAATTTTGATGGTTTTCATGCCACATATGCTGCATCCACATCGGGTAAGAAACTTTAGCAAATGGCTGGACTAGGTCAGCATGAGTGCGGTGGAAGTCCTGGGTTTGTTGTTTAGGACTTTTTCAAAGTTGGGGGCTACTTTCCTAAATCACCTCTCTGGCTCACTTGACCTTCTTCAAGTTCTGGGAATACTGGGGAGAAGGGGCTGGAAACTTGCCTATCTTTTTAGCCCCCTACCTCATGATCTCAGTTGACTTGTTGACCTGTGTCCTGGTGATGCTTGTTGCGTTGGCCCCTGGCTGCCAGCATCTAATGGCACCTCCATCTCCTATGGATGGACAACCACATGGCTGTTCTGTCTCCTGAGCCTCGATGCTGGGCTCAGGCAAGGTATGGGTATTGACAGGGAGGGCAGGGTCGATGAAGCAGATGGAGAGGAAAGGAAAGAGACCATGCCGCCTTGGGCTTCTTAGCCAGGAGAGGGCTGTTTCAACTCTCAGTCCTGGGGTACTAAAAAGCTAAAGCCCAGCTAGAAGGTGGGTGTGTGTGTCCAGTGTTCTGAGAAGGAGAAGCTGGAATCTGCCTTCTCTTCTAGGCCAGGGTAGAAAATAATCTTGTTCAGAAAAACCAAATGGTTGTAGGGTTATTACCCGGGTATAGTTCATGGGGAGAAAAAAAGATTTTAGAAAAAGTGCAGAGATCCCTTCTGATCCAGCCAGTGTGGGGCTCTTGGTTTCCAGTTTCTAGAATCTTTTCCTTATATAGGGCACGGGTTTTTGTAACTGAGATGGAGATTCCAATCACTTAATGCTGGTTCCAGTGCTCTCTCTGCTCTGTCTTAACTGGCCAGCACCCATCTTTACTCTGACACTCCCTTTGTTTTTCTTTTTTTCTAGCTTGTGGTGGAACCTTCCACATGGCCGAAGGCATCTTGGACAGCCCTGGCTACCCTGAAGTTTATCCTCCTAATATGGAATGTGTCTGGAACATTGTCAGTTCCCCTGGCAACCGACTCCAGCTGTCTTTTATGTAAATCCTTTTTTATGGGGTATTGTTTCAGTGCTAATGAATCTGCAGGAAGGAAGCGCTGTTACTAATAGGATGGACAACTAACAGCACATGTGTCCAAGCAACTGCTAAAAGGAATACAGTGGGAACTTTAGGAAATCTTTTTTCATATTTCCTCTGTTTTAGTCATAGTTTGGGTTATAAATAGCGTTAAGATTCTCTCAGGAGTGGTTCTAGCGTCCTGCCTGACATTACCAGCATTACATTCTTAAGCTTTTGGTCCATAAATTTGGGAAATATTTATGTTCAGAGAACTATACTTTTTTTATCTTTTGTTAGAATCAGGTACATTGGTTCTTTCAGAGCATCGCTAACATCCTCTCTTCCAAGGGAGAGCTCCATATCAACTAAACTTCTTCACTCCCGTGCCTTATCCCTACCCCAATCCACTTTGCCCTCTTTTACTATCAAAAGAATGAGTTTGGAAATTCTTTTGGAACTTAGTAGTTGATTTGCAAAATCACTCTCGTGCTTCTCTTTGAACTCTAGCACTTTTGGAATAGGGACGGACTATGGATGTAGATCAGTAAGATCCTGTCACATTCCTAGTCATCTTACTTAAATGAAACAGGAATAATAGTATCTCCCAAAAGTGGATGTAAAAAAACACATGGTGTGTGCAACAGGATTTTTTGATCAACCAATACAGGGGTACTGTGGTGTGCCACCTTGCTAATGGATGCTTAACAAATGCCTGGGTGAGGATAATTTGGTATTTAAATTGCCATTTTGAATTAAAACTGTGCACCATATTGTAGTGATACATATTATTGGGCTATGGTTGGAATTGCTAATTCTGTTTTGAAGGCAATACTTTAAAAAAAAAAAAAAAAAGAGAGAGAGAGAGAATTTTTTAATATTTATTTTTTAGTTTTCGGTGGACACAACATCTTTATTTTTTATTTTTATGTGGTGCTGAGGATCGAACCAACGCCCATGCCAGGCGAGCATACTACCACTTGAGCCACATCCCCAGCCCAATACTTTTCTTAATGTTGAGATGAGAGGGTTGTTTTCAGGATACTTTCCTATTTATTCAAAAGTCTGGCTCTTCTTAGAATCTGTGCAGCAAGAGCTGATTAAAAATATGAGACAACAACTTATTTGTGGACCAAGTTCAAACATCTCAAGTTGCTTTCTCTAATCCATCATAGTGCCTCTTCAGGGTGCATGTGGCATTGTGCTAAGACAAAGCCACCCTCTGCATGCCTGAAAGGCAGTACAAATTTAGACTGCCACAAGGGAAGGAGATTTTAGCTCCTCTTTGTCTTTACTGAGGCACAAAATTCAGTATGGGACAAACCTATGTATATAATTTTTACCTGACATCTTTATCCCTTTATTAAGCAAATGCTTATCAAGACTCTAAGCACATAGTAGGCACTTGCTACTCCCATGCTAGATGCTTTATTGATAATGATAAACAAAACATGATGTCCTTACGGTGAAGTCCAGGGTCCTTCCTGTGGCTTAGTAGGCCTCATACTTGCAGATAAAATGACTTTCCTCTGGGTCTTCACCAAATTCACACTGATGGCCACCCTGACATTCAGTGGTTGTCAGAAACCCGGCTATGTACTAGTAATGTTTAAGAGAGATAAGATCCAAGTTCTTGATGAATTATTAATAAATGAACATCAGAGGCTTTTTAATTGAAACCTCAAAAGATGAATTTCATCTGTAGCGTGGTCATAAGAGCAAGCTTCTAAGACCACTGCTAGGATTAAAGATGTCAAATTTGAAACGTATAGCACAAGTGTGTTGCTCAGCGTTGGGTGAATGTTAATTCTCTCAGTCTCTGCCATTTCCAAAATATCTTCTCTGCTACTTCACAAATAAATCCAAATGGACAACAGTGGACTTTCCTAATGGAAGATGGGAGCTTATGTATTCAAGCGCAAGTTTCATCCATTTTACTGTTTAACGGACCCTGTGTCTCAATTGCTGTGCAAAAAAATCATAGCAACTCAGCTGTTTCCTTGCTCGCCTAGAAGAAGTTAATTTTGAGTACTTTGTGTTACTTGCTTGAGTTTTATTGTTAAAATGAATTCTGTGGAAGGCAAGTGCTTTTTTACATGGAGATGGTAATAAGAATGGTTTCATGGCAAGGCTTCTGAGTTATTTCTGCTCTGATCTAAACTGTATCCAGATGGATACTTAGAAACTTTCCCCCTGGAGCCTGTGAGAAGCATATGAGAAACATATGAATCACATCAAGTTCTCAAACACAGGGTTTGGATTGTGGATACTGTGGTGGTAAAATTGAATAGAGAGAAAAACTGGAGAAATTATGGTTGGATTTGCAACAAAAAGAGAAGGGAGAAATAAAACCTAAAAAGGAGAGGTTTTTTTTTTGTTTTGTATTTTTTTTTATAAAGCAGATATTTAAAGGAATTAGCAGAAATTGTATTTTCTGCTTGCAGAGTACTTTTAGAAGATGATTGGTCTTGGTTCAAGAATCTGCATGAGATAACGAGAAACAGTGATTGTATTATTTTTGTTCCACATTGTATTTTTAACTAACGATCTTAGCCAAAAGATAGGTTTGTTTATGAAAGGTACTGGCCTAAAGCAGAGATTTACAGTAAATATAAAGCTTTTGGAAAAGTTAGTTTTTTTTTTCCTTAGGTACTGGGGATTGAACTCAGGGGCACTGACCATTGAGCCACACCCCCAGCCCTATTTTGTATTTTATTTAGAGACAGGATCTCACTGAGTTGCTTAGCACCTCACTTTTGCTGAGGCTGACTTTGAACTTATGATCCTCCTGCCTCAATCTTCTGAGCCCTTGGAGTTATAGGCATGCACCACTGTGCCTGGCTAGTTTGTTTCTTACAGATATTGACCTACCATGATTTCTACCATGATTCATGAAATGTCTTGCTTTGTTTTGTTTTTGCTATTTAGCACTAGATTATAGTACAGTGCTAGAAAACACCTTCACTTTGTGATCTGGACAGTTAGGCAAAGCTCTACTGTGCCTATTGATCACATGGACTCTCACTAAAATTAGTGTTCCCTTCCAGTTAGTTAGTGGGACCTGATTGTTTATTTCAAACAAACTCTCTGGTGATGCTGATGCTGCAGGACCATGTATGGCATTTCGAGCAGAAAGATTTTAGAGGTCATTTCATGCAATTCCCCTTCTGAGGAAAATAATCTCCCTTTCTTCCATTTCTGCTTTCTGAGAAGCAGAAGAAAACAATTTTATCACATCTTGCATTTTGATAATATTATGGGTAGCAAACTTGAGCATGGATTTAAGCAGGAAATCGGCAGTCTCCCTAAAAGATGGATTTAGGTCATTTTCTTGCAAAAAAAAAAAGTGATTGTAGGTATGCATTTCATATTGCAAAACACAAGACTGTCAAGGGAATAAAGGGAGGCAAGATAAATACATACTTTGCTTTGCCCAATGTGGATATGTCCTAATTTCTTCGCTTCTCAATTATTAGTCCTCCTTTGCTGCTAAGCCTGCATCTAGAATATAGTCAAGATGATCTGTCTTGTAATGACCCACTTACTGGGATCTTGAGAGCCACCAACTCTGTTTTTCTGGTTAAGAGATTTACCAGTGCTGGGATCTGGTTTGAGAAGCGGGGGTGGTAGAACAAAGCGGAATGATCAGCTTGCTCCCATGCTCTGGTTAGCAATGAACATTGGAACATGAACCTGATTCAGAGCCCGTGGAGGGCCTCAGGTGGCCGAGCCTCCCAGCTGGTTGCCCTAAACATTTTAATCCATTAGCTGGGATGGAGGCCCAGGGGAGCCCTGTGCTGACCTCAGACACTATGGAGTTTTACCACACACCATTTTCAGCACTGACTGAAAGATACAGCACATTTTCTATTCTTGAGATATTTTAGATTTTTTTTTCCCCTCCTGATGGATTTTTATCTGTAATCTTATTAAGCCATTTAAGCCATTCTTTCTTGGTCTTGTCCTGCCTCTTAGCCAGTCTCCCTCCAATAACTTAAGGAAAAAGAATAGTTTGTACTTGGTTTCCTCTTTTGTTTTTTCTCCTTTTTACTAATTGGATTATCTTTTTCTTTAAAAATTACTTTTATGTAAGAAAAATGTTACAAGGCAGCAAAATTTCCATCTGTCTTTCTTTACCTTCTTGTCACAGCAGTAACCCAGGTCTTGGATGTTACACGTATCATTTCTGTACATATTTCACCCCTTTAATATATATGGGTATATCCAACCCCACTGCATGGAGCACTGCTTTCTGTTTTACATTTTACATGCATGGAACCACACTTATTGATTGGACTGGAATTGCACTGAATTTATAAATTAATTTTGGAAGATTTACCATCTTTATGATCGTGACACTTCACATTCTTGAACTTGGGCTATCTCTCCATTAATTTAGGTCTTTTTTATGTTCATGGATAAAATTTTAGGTTTTTTCCATAAAGGTCTAATAGGTCTTTTATTACATTTATCCCTAGGCATCTTATTCTAAATTGCTATTGAAAACAGCATCCATTTTTAAATGACAGATGTAACCTGGTGTCGTTCCTAAAATAGCCCTTTATTGTACTTGATTTTTTTCCTGCTAGAATTTACCATCGCCTCATTGTATATGTATCTTTCCTCCTACCTAGAATAAGCTCCCTAAAAAAAGAGGCACAATGTCTAATTTTCTTTGTTATTCTGTCCCTAATCCCCATGACAATGTCAGGCAGTATAGCAGTCAAAGTGTGTGTGTGTGTGTGTGTGTGTGTGTGTGTGTGTGTGTGTGTGAGAGAGAGAGAGAGAGAGAGAGAGAGAGAGAGAGAGAGAGAGAGATTTTTTATTTAATTAATTTAATTTTATTTTTCACAAATGGAGCACTTTTCATTTCTCTGATTGTTCATGATATAGAGTCACACCATTTGTACAATCATACCCATACATATGGGTAATAATGTTTGTCTCATTCCACCATCTTCCCCCATACACACACCCTTTCCCCTCCCTTTCATTCTCTCTGCTCAATTCAAAGTTCCTCCATTCTCCCCCACCCCATCCCCATTATGGATCAACATGCACTTATCAAAGAAAGCATCTGGCTTTTGGATTTTGGGGATTGGCTTACTTCTCTTAGCATGATTTTATCCAACTCTGCCCACTTACCTGTAAGTGCCATAATTTCATTCTTCTTTAAAGCTGAATAATATAATTGAGCTGCTATAAACATGAGGTGGCTACATAACTGTAGCATGCTGATTTTAAGTCCTTTGGATATAGACCAAGGAGTGGGATAGCTGGGTCAAATGGTGGCTCCTTTCCAAGTTTTGTAAGGAATCTCCATACAACTTTCCAAAGTGGTTGCACCATTTTGCAATCCCACCAACAATGAATCAGTGTACTTTTTCCTCCATATCCTCACGAGCACTTATTGTTGCTTGAATTCTTGATAATTGCCATTCTGACTTGAATGAGATGAAATCTTAGAGTACTTTTGATTTGAATTTCTCTAATGCTAGAGATGTTGAACATTTCTTTTAAAAAAAAATTGTTGATCAATTGTGTATCTTCTTCTGTGAAGTGTCTGCTCATTTCCTTAGCCCATTTATTGATTAGTAGTTTTTTTGATGTAAAGTTTTTTGAGTTCTTTATATATCCTAGAGATGAGTGCTCTGTCTGATGTGCATTTGGTAAAAATTTGCTCCCATTCTCTCTTCACTTCATTAATTGTTTCTTTTGCTGAGAGAAAGCTTTTTAGTTTGAATCCATCCAATTTATTTATTATATCTTTAATTAATTAATTTATTTTTATGTGGTGCTGAGGATCGAACGCAGGGCCTCGCCTGTGCTAGACAAGCACTCTACTGCTGAGCCACAACCCCAGCCCCTCATTGAATTTATTTATTGATTCTTGATTTTATTTCTTGTGCTTTAGGAGTCTTGTTAAGGAAGTCAGGTCCTAAGCTTACATGATAAAGATCTGGGCCTGTTTTTTCTTCTATTAGGTGCAGAATCTCTGGTCTAATTCCTAGGTCCTTGATCCACTTTGAGTTGGGTTTTGTGCAGGGTGAGAGATAGAGGTTTAATTTCATTTTGCTGTATATGGATTTCCAGTTTTCCCTGCACCATTTGTTGAAGAGGCTATCTTTTCTCTAATGTATGTTTTTGGCGCCTTTGTCTAGTATGAGATAACTGTATTTATGTGGGTTTGTCTTGGTGTCCTCTACTTTGTACCATTGATCTACATGTCTGTTTTGATGCCAATACCATGCAGTTTTTGTTACCATAGCTCTGCAGTATAGTTTAAGTTCTGATATTGTGATTCCTCCTGCTTCATTCTTCTTGCTAAGAATTGCTTTGGCTATTCTGGCTCTCCTATTTTTTCAAATGAGTTTCATAATTGCCTTTTCTATATCTAAAAGGAATGATGTTGGGATTTTAATTTGAATCGCATTAAATCTGTATAGTGCTTTTGATAGTATGGTCATTTTTATAATATTAATTCTGTCTATCTAAGAACAAGGGAGATCTTTACATCTTCTCAGGTCTTCTTTAATTTCTTTATTTAGTGTTCTGTAGTTTTCATTGTAGAGGTCTTTCACCTCTTTTGTTAGATTGATTCCTAAGTTTTATTTTTCTTTTCTTTGAGACTATTGTAAATGGGGTATTTTCCTAATTTCTCTTTCAGAAGATTTGTCACTGATATACAGAAATGCATTTGATCTATGTGGGTTGATTTTATATCCTGCTACTTTGCTGAATTCATTTATTAGTTCTAGAAGTTTTCCAGTGGCGCTTTTTGGATCCTCTAAGTATAGAATCGTGTTGTCAGCAAATAGTGATAGTTTAAGTTCTTATTTTCCTATTTGTATCCCTTTAATTTCTTTCATCTGTCTAATTGCTCTGGCTAGAGTTTCCAGAACTATGTTTAATACAAGTGGTGAAAGAAGACATCCCTGTCTTGTTTCAGTTTTTAAGGGGAATGCTTCCAATTTTTCTCCATTTAGAATAACGTTGACCTAGGGCTTAACATAGATAGCTTTTACAAAGTTGAGATCTGTCCTATGTTTCTGTTTTTCTTGGGTAAATACCTAGGAGTGGAATTAAATTAGATGTGTATTTAATTTAACAAGAAGCTGCCCAGTATTTTCTTGAAGTGTTTGTGGGTGTACAGTCCCATCAGAAATAGATGAGACCTCCAGTTTCTCTGCACAATTGTCAACATTGGATCTCATCAGTCTTTTTATTTTAGCCATTCTGATGGATGTAAATAATGTCTGGTTGTCCTAGTAATGGCCAGTCTGATGAGGAGCCACGTGGTGCACTTTCAGGTTCTCATAGGCCAGTCATTCACCTTCCCTTAGGAATGTCTATTCAAGTCTGTCCATTTTTAAATTCATTTGTTTTTTCATTGTGTGGGGAATTCCTTTTATATTCTAGCTTTGAGTCCCTTGTTAGATGCATGATTTGCAAGTAACTTCCCTCACCCTACCCAGTCTGTAAGTTGCCTATTCCCTTTTTTTCCCTCCCTTTCTTTCTCTCTTCCTCCTCCCTCCCTCCCTCCCTGCCTCCTTCCCCCTCTCTTTTTTTCTTGAATAGAACCCAGGGATGCTTTACCACTTAGCCCCATTCCCAGCCCTTTTTATTTTTAAGGTTCTCATTAAATAGTTGAGGTGTTACTAAATTGCTGAGGCTGGCCTCAAATTTGCAATTTTCCTGCCTCAGCCTCCCTAGTTGGGGACTGTAGGTGTGTGTCCCTGTGCATAGCACCTATTCATTTTCTTATGTCTTTAATGAGGAGATATATGTTTGATGAAATTAAGCTTACCAATTCTTTATCTTATGATTAGTGCTTTTTGCATTCTAAGAAATATTTGCCTATCAAAGTTGCAAAGGTATTCTTCTGTCTTCTTCTAGGAGTTTTACGGTTCTGGTTTTTATGTTTACATCTATGAGACATATTAAATTATTTTCCATATATGAAGAGAGGCGGGAGCTGAGTTTTTTTCTTTCTTTTATTTTTCTCTGTTCATAAGGATATTCAATTATTACAAACCATTTTTTAAAATTGTCTTGGTACCTTGCATCATGTTGTATTGACTCTATATTTTTTATAAGTTCTCCTCTGGAATTTTTTTTTCCTATTTCATTCTACTGTTTGTCCACTCTTACCCCAAAACTGTGTTTTCTTGATCTCCTTCAACTTTTTAAATGTTGAGATCAAATTTTAAAAGCATTCATCTAGCACCTGGGTCTTCCAGACTCTATCTGTGTTGCTCATAACAATCATATGACATGGCTGTCATTTCCTATCTGCCAACCCCCATTCACATCACGGTTGCAAGAATATAAGACAAGTTAAATGGGCCACATTTGAACACCAGCCTGTGTTATTATAAATCCTGTCATTTTTCTACCAATCCAGAAGTTGCCTTTGCAAGGAACTTAAACTCTACCAAAAAATATCCTACCATGCCACTCCAGCTACATCTCTTAGTGGCTTCTTGGTGATGCTCAATTTTTTAACCAAACCGGATATCTGGCAGGTTCTACAGTATTCCCCACCCTTTTCTGAACAGGTGCCTTTGTTGGACAGCACTCTGTGCTTTTAATAGGCTAATGCTTACATTTCTATCTCAAAAAATCTCTTCATCCATCTATTACTGAACCCAACAATCAGATGTGATAATGCTGCTTCAAAACTCTTCTGCCAGTTGGTTGGTTTATTTATTTATTTATTTAGCTGGTGCAGGGGATTGAACTCGGGGCCTCTTACAGGCTAAGTATATGCTCTACTATCGAGCTACAATTCCAGCCCGCTCTTATATTATTGCTTTATAGTTCCAACAATATTTGCGATATTATTATTACTGTTATCGTTATTATTATTTCTGTATTCTTGCCCAGTTTTTTCCCACTAGGAGGAAAAAAATCTTTGAGGGTAGCATATTGTCTTTGTGTCTCTTATACAGGCATTTCAACAAATTTGAGTGAAAGAAATATTTTGCTATAACCAAAGGGCCTTGTGATCAAAATTAAAGAAAGTTTTCAAAAAGTGAACTCGTTAACCCAGCATGTGATTCAGGATAACCCGAAAGATGATTCTCTCAGTTTAATCCCTATTAACTTTGTTTTCTCCAAATCAGATCTTTCCAGCTGGAAGACTCTCAGAACTGTAGCAGAGATTTTGTGGAGATACGGGAAGGAAATGCCACGGGTCCCTTAGTGGGACGATACTGTGGAAACTTCCTACCACTCAATTATTCATCTGTTTTGGGGCATATTCTGTGGATCAGATTTGTCTCGGATGGCTCAGGCAGTGGAATGGGCTTCCAGGCTACATTTGCTAAGAGTAAGTTGTTCTATTTTTTGATGGCTCCAAGAATATGTCCTATAAAGTAGACATGATAACAAAATTTTCAGTAATGCATTAAAGAATCCTGAACTCTAAGCTCTTCTCCAATATTGTCCAATATTATAAGGTATATTAGAAGATCTAAAGCATATATGAATGGTCCATCAAGAGCAAGAGAGAACATTCTCAATAGTTCAAATATCTTTTTAAGCTTTAGTTTCTATCTAATGCCAAATTAAAATTTTTATGATATTGTTTTAAAGAGTCTTCTGATATAGTTCAGGTTGGATATATCATCGATCAAATGTGCTTCATTTGATCCCATAAAAACATTTAATATTACTTGGTATTGATTATAAGTGCCTATATATTTGAACTACAGAATATTCTTCCAATAGAATAAAATGTTAACTGTTTTTATTTTTTAACTCAGATTTTTTATAATGGGCTATTCTGTTTGTTCAGTTTCTCTTGTAGGATTTAAAAAGAAAAGCACTCCCTTTTTAAAACAAAACAAAACAAAGCAAAATAGGTAAAGCACCTTCCAGCATCCCTGAGGTCTGGGAGCCCCTTTTCACATGGGAAGTTGTCTCCTATTTTCAGACCAGGCAACCTTTCAAGGAGATGGAATTCCGTTCTCAAAATCACCCTTCTCCAAGGAATTAATAGAGAGTCCAGAATCCAAAAGGGAAGCTATATTTCTTTCAGTAGTCAGAAAGGAAATCACAGTCCATTAGAAGTCTATCCTTTTTTAACATCCCTTGTGTTTTGTTTTGTTTTTTATTTGATCAAAGAGCTATTCTAAGTAGGTCTGATTTACTACTCTGTTTTCCCTCCTAGTATTTGGCAATGATAATATTGTAGGAACTCATGGGAAAATCGCCTCTCCCTTCTGGCCAGCAAATTACCCCCACAACTCCAACTACAAATGGACAGTAAGTGTGAATGCATCTCAAGTTATCCAGGGGAGAATCTTGGAGATGGACATTGAAGCAACTCACAACTGCTATTATGACAAACTAAGGGTGAGTTTCTGTGTACAATGTTTATAATTTTGATTAGTTGCTATTGGTTGGCCCTAAATCATGATTAGTACCTCTGTATTACCCGAACAAAGGTGATTCCAGTTTTATATTTATTATTTTCTATTCTGTATCTAAAGATATTTTGTTTGAGTATTATTGTTATTCACTTATTGGGCTTTGTCTAAGCATGCATGTATGTACAAATTGTTTTTTCTGTCTTGTATCCCATTATCCTGTTTGTTCTCATGTTGGAGTGTTGAAAATGTAAAGGATCATGGATAAATAAATAAATCCAATAATTGGGTGATAATTGCCATTCAGACCTTGGCTACTGTAGGAATAACAGAAACACTATCAGATACCTCCAGACAGGATCCTTTCTTATTCATCTTTGATGCTCTCTGCCTTAAGTAGGACCCTGTACCTGATGGATGTTCAATATACAAGGAAACAATTATTACATAATTTGAAAAAATTAGATTCAGGAGAGGATTTTATAATAACTGTTGTAAATGAAATTGTGGCTGATTACTTGGCAACCATGACAAAATGTGTCTCTAATAGATATTTTAATATTTTAAACCAAATTAAAGAGTTGACGACTTTGAATGTGCTGAGTACTGCAGGATGCGGTTCTTATTTTTGTCACCGATTCTTCTTTCCTTATGTGGAGATTTGACTCTTAGGATGTTTGCACACTTTTTCTCATTAAATTTTTCCTTTTTCTTCTTTTTTCCTAATTGCTCCCTTTGAGGCCGCAGAACACATTAAGTATGATTGTTGAGTAACTTTCCTACTTTCTGCTTTTCCACATACAAATTTTACTATAAATCACCTAATAAGCTATATCCCACAGAGCATGTTTATTAATATAATTCTGCAACAAAGCTATAAATATTTTAAAATAACTTCCTTAAATTATTGGTAATAATAATTTACATCAATGGCATTTCTGTTTTAAACTGAAATAAAATGTTTGCTTATTATTTTTTTATTATAATCAAGTAGCAATACAAGGCATCTTTAAAATTTTCTCTTTTTATGGAGAGAAATACAGGTAATTGTCTAATTATAATATCTCTGATTTTTTTTTTTTACATGCAGATTTTTGATGGGTTGGATATTCATTCCATCCTAATTGGAACTTACTGTGGTACCCAGCCTGAAACTTTTAGCTCCAGTAGAAATTCTTTGACCTTTCAGTTTTCTTCTGACTCTTCAATCTCAGGGAAGGGATTCCTCCTGGAGTGGTTTGCAGTAGATGTTCCTGCTGGACCTTTGCCTACCATTGCTGCAGGTCTGTTTGGTATTGAATAGCATTCTTTTCAGGACTGATATGTGCAGGCCAATATTTCAAAGGGTCCAATCACAAATGATGTCCTTTCTTTATGCCTTCAGGTGTCTTAAAATTCATAAATACTACATTTTGTAAAAAAATTTTCATTGTTTCTTAAAAATGAATGTTTCTTGTTATGATTTTCATATATAGAGGTACTAGATATTCATGAAGATAAACTACTTATAATTTCTAATAACTATTTGAGAGTTCTCTAAAAATTTGATTTATAATACCATAGAGAGAGAGTATGTTGTTAGGATCAACTAAACAGATAGTAACTTTTTCCCCCTAAATTTTATTTCATAAAAAAACACATATTAAAAGCTTTATTAAAAATAATAAAGCTTAAATTTTTATATGTATTAACATATTGAGCATTGTATCATCAGCATTTCTTACTCATGCAATTTTGGCCAGTGAATTTAATTCAACAAATATTTATGGATGATTTGTTATGGATACAGTGAGGTCACTAAGAAAGGAAACCAATATACAATCTCTACCTCCAGGGGCTTAAAAGTAATTGGGAAAAACAAAGTACTTATGTGTAGTTAATAACAGTTGAGTAGTTAAATGATTAGGTAACAAAGCAAGAGGTTCAGTCAGTAAATAAGCAACCATAAAAATGAGCTTGACGTGGACTAGGTCATTGATAGAAATTTCACATTTTGCCTGACTGCAGTGTGCACACCTGTAATCCCAGCTACTCGGGAGGCCGAGGCAGGAGTGTCACAAGTTCAAGGCCAGCCTGGGTAACTTCACAAAAACTCTGATTCACAATACAATAAAAAGGGATTGTGATATAGTGATATAGTGATATAGTGATATAGTGCTTGCCTAGCATGCACAAGGACCTGGGTTCAATCCCAGCACTGCAAAAAAAAAAAAAAAAAAAAACCCAAGAAACAAACAAACAAACAACAACAATGCATCAAGTAGGAAAACATTAGTCAGCGTGTCAGTCAGGAAATGCTCAGTCATGTTACAGAAATACATAATTCCAAACTCTTAGTAACTGAAAACAGGGAGGTCTCTTTCTTGTTCATTGTCCAAGTCCTTCATAGATTGACTGGATGCCTGTCATCATCATCACTGCCTAACTGAGGCTGTTGGAGCTACTATCTGGTACATTGTCTGTGATCATGGCAGGAGGCAAAAGAGCCTGGAATGTCTCAGTCTGAAAGTGCTCAGTGTGAAAGTGACACTTATCTTTTGCTCATAATTTTTTGACTGAAACTGGTCAAATGTCCTCACCCAACCATAAGACAATCAGGAAATCCAACCCTAACAAGTATTTGAAAGTTGGGTGAAATAGAATATTTGGCAGGCAGCGTTAATGACTCAAAGTCTGCTGTTGTGACAACTATCTTTGATAAATTCAAGATAAGGAATATTTCATATGAAGGAAAAAAAATTGAAGGTATCAGGTAACATTCAGCATTTGGATTTTCCACTTCAAAATTGCTCTCTTTGAAAACTTCCATAGCCTGGATAGTACCAGGATAGCAGAATTAGGACCTAGTCCCAGTGTACTTTATATTCTCCCTCTGATAGTCCCAGTACTAGTCAAACATATGGTATAAAGTCAAAAATTTCTGGATTGTTAAACTATATACCTCTGGAAATCTATCTATAAAAGTGATAAAAATACTGGGCAAAAAATGGTCAAAATCAAATTTGGGGGGACTCTAGAAATTAACCAAAGCCTTACAACAAGCTGAGAGGTTTTTTATTCAAGAAAATAGCAGAATCTCAGTGAGAATGGTCACTTTGTGCTATCTTAACTTTTGTAGTCCCATCCTTCCTCCTCTTGCTAGCTGAGGAGTAGCCTCACAGCAGCCTCACAAAGATGGTAGATGTGAAAACCGCAGCTTAGCAACATAGGAAGAGGGCAGAACAGTTTGGGATCTCCAGAAAACAGGCTATCTCCAAGGAATTTCCATTATTTGACCTGTCTAGCAGCTTTTTGGAAAATTTCTTTCTCACATCTTGTCTTCATTTGACCTGCCTAAAGAGCTCACTGTGTAAACAGCCTTACCCTTAGGGTACTTGTCAAAACAATCAGCAGCAGTTGTCTAATACCACAACTACTTGAGGCAGTGATACCAGTAATAGCTAACAGGAAACTGACCAAAAAAGCATAAATGGAAAAACTGAAGAATGAGAGAGATGTCTAAGGCTTTAAAAAACTCTGACATATTTCTGGGGTCTAGAAGACCACACACATGTACATGCCTATTTGTATTCACAAGGAAAGACCCAAGAAGATTCTAATTTCTCACCTCCATATGATCTTGAGTGTCTGTGAAAGTCAAAATTAAAAGCTCAGGCAGAGTTGTAAACTGTCTACTGGAACCTTATTCCAACACACACATCATTCCAAAATTCCTTGGAAATGGAGACTTAAATCTCTACCTAATGATTAGTTGACCAATAATTTGAACAGAAACTCAGTGGCTATATACAACAAAGAATACAAACATTATAGAACTAGTGCAAATAGTCATTAAACTAACAATAACATTAAGCCTTGGATGGTATTAATTTCCAAAGTTCTCTGTTTAAAAATGTCCAGTTTTCAAAAAACAACAACAAAATAATGAGACACAAAGAAACTGGAATGTATAGCTCCCACCAAGGAAAAGAACAATCAAAAGAGACTATGTTGGAACCCAAGAGGTTGGCCTCAATTAACAAAGATATAAAATTAGATATTATAAATATATTTAAAAAGCTAAAGGGGATGATATCTAAAGAATTAAAGGAAAGTAAGAGAATAATGTCTCACCAAGTGGAGATTATCAAAAAGTAATAGGAAAAACATTTTTTTAAGAGAATCAACTAGAAATTTTGCAGTTGGCAAGCATGACTGAAATAAAAATGCACTGGAAAGGCTCAGGACCAAATCTGAGCAAGCAGAAAAAATAATCCACAAACTTGGAGTTCATTGTGATTATCCTGCCTGAAGAAAGGGAATAAAGAAAATCGTACAGAGCCTCAGATACCATCAAGCGTGACAATATATGTATAATAAGAGTCCCAGAAGATGAGAGTAGCATGAAAGAGAAACAAAGAATATTTGAAGAAATTGTGTCTGAATACATCTGAAATTCAATGAAAAATATTAATCGGTGCATCCAAGAAGCCTAACAAACTTCAAGAATGATAAACTCAAAAAGTTCTAGGCCTAGACACAGCATAGTCAAACTGTGAAAGATGAATATAAAGATCTTATCTTGAAGATTCAAAGACTGGGACTTGTCACGTTAAATTTTCAGTGGGATTAATCAAATCCATGAAGACCAGAAGGCAAATCCAAAGTGCTGAAATAAAAAGACTGTCTAATCAAGAATTCTATATTAAGCAAATGTTTTCTTTAAGCACAAATCCAAACACTTCCAGTTAAATGAAACCACAGAATTCATTGTTAGCAGTCCTGCCCTATGAGAAATATAAGAGGGGGCTCTTCAGGCTGAAATTAAAGGTCCTCGTAAATCTTCAGAACCTACTAGTATGGTAAAGATAACTATATAATTAAATGTAAAAGACAGTATAAATGTATTTTTGTTTGTAATTATTTTCTTCTATCATCTTATTTTTAAAATAACCTCATAAAACAATAATTATAAAACTACATTAATGGACTTATAATATTTATAATTTTAACTTGATGGCAATAAATTTCATAAAGGATGAGAAGGGCAGGAATTGGGATATACAAGTTAAGCATTTATAATTTAAAGTGTTCTAAAATCTTAAACTTTCTGAGCACCCAGAACATTTCAGATTTTGCAGCATTTTGAATTTTGTATCTTCTTTCTTTTTCTCCCCGCCCCCTTTGGTACCAGAGACTGAACCCAGAGCACGTAAACCCTGAGCCACATCCCCAGTTCTTTTTTATTTTGAGACAGGGTCTTGCTAATTTGCTTAGGGCCTCATTAAGTTGCTAAGACTGGCTTTGAACTTGCAATCCTCCTGCTTCAGCCTCCCAAGATATTGAGATTACAGGCATGCGCCACTGTGCCTGATCTCAAATTTTGTGTTTTCATATTAGGGATGTTTAGATAGTAAAATCTATGCAAATATTCCAAAATTAAAAAAAAAAAACAACTTTAAAATCTGAAAGATTTCTTGTCCGAAGAATTTTGGGTTGTCATATATTTACTTATGCTTACCTAATAATCAACACTCAACAATAAAAGAAGAGTATGACAAAATTATGGCAAACAAGTATAACATGTTACAATTTTCATACATAAAAAAGTGAAATACAGAAATCATGGCCATCTGAATCAGTAAGTTTAATACAATATTTATTGATTTCTTTGAGAAACTTGTCCCAATTGATTTCAGTATAGAGCAATCAATTTAAAGTGGAAAAGCGTTGGTATCTTTCCCTTATTAGAGGTATTCCAAGGTGTTACTTTTTTATTCTGCAGGTGCTTGTGGCGGGTTCCTGAGGACTGGAGAAGCGCCACTCTTTCTTTTCTCCCCAGGCTGGCCTAGCAGCTACAGTAATGGGGCCGACTGTACCTGGCTCATCCAGGCTCCTGATTCTACTGTGGAACTCAACATCCTCTACATGGATGTTGAATCTCACCCAACCTGTGGCTATGATAGCCTCGTGATAAGAGATGGTGAGAAAAATTAAAAGAAAAACATTCTGAATTTCAACACTGACACTTATTTAGTTGTATTCCATTCTCATTATACTTGTTTATAGCCTCTGTTCATCTTGTATGGAATTTCATACATACTATGATCAACGGAGCCATCAAATACTAGAATTGGCCTTAATTTCTGGACAATGTAAGGAAAATCTTAAATTTCCTGATACAAAATGTCAGGAATCACACAAAATTCCTAAGAGAAGACAAATACATTTGAGAAGCCTAAGTAGGAAATAATAGTATGAATTCCCACGTTTTGCTACTTTCTTTAGAAGCCTTGGGGCTAAATAGTGACATTGTGTGTATATCTATGGCTTTAAGATCCAAGGGGAAAATATTTATAATTCTAATACGTTGATTCCTTGTTGTCTCCTGAATCTCTGGTAGAATAAGTAGAATTAAGGGGTAATAAGTTAGCACATTTTCCTTTATATGCAGCTATCGTGTTTTATACAATGACATTATTCATGAGGGACATGAATAATGCTGATATGCAACATGCACAAAGTTGTGCTTCACTATTTGCATGGGCTGGAACGAAGGAAAAGGCTATGAGAGTTCATAGCCTTCACATCAGTGTTTCTCAGTGTGGCCCTCAAATCAACAGCACCGACACCTCCTGAAAACTAGTTAGAAAGGCAGATTCTCAGAAAAAAACAAAGATGTGTTTGCTTTTGACCCACAGGTTGCTAAATGTGCGGGTTTTTTCTACCTTAGACCCTCACCCCTAGCCCATATCCTCTTCACCCTCTAGTGAGAAAAATCAAATGGTAGAGGTCCCCATTGATAGAGGATGGACACTAAGACTTAAACCAGTCCTATAAACATGAGATGAAAAACTCCTCCCTTCCCCCCCCCCCGACCTTTTCTATCAACAATCAGCTATCAGCACATGGCCCCCCAAAACTATTATCTTTCCTGACATTAAGGCATTCCTATGGATATTAAAATTTAATTTTTTTTGATGTAATAGGTGAATCCTTGTGTACATATTCTGAGTGTTAGGCATCTGGTGGAAGCCTTTTAAAAATCTTCAGTAGGAAATTACATCAGTGAAGTAAATTATGGTTGTTCTTTAAAGATTTAATTCTAGTGGCTTGTTTTCTGTTCCATCAATAACTTTTCTCGGAAGCCTAGACTCTGGAATCTCAAGTGTTCTGAGAAATATGTGTGAGCTACTTTGGCTGAGTTGTAAAGGATGGGATATTCTTAAGACACCGCCTTTTCACGCTGATGTTTCCTTTCTTTGGTCACAGGAGACAATAACTTGGCTCAGCCGCTAGCAGTTGTCTGTGGCAGAGAGATCCCTGGGCCCATCCGGTCTACTGGAGAGTACATGTTCATCCGCTTCACCTCTGACTTCAGTATCACTGGGGCAGGCTTCAATGCCTCCTTTCACAAGAGTAATGTGTTCAGACATTTGTTTCCTTTTATCTCCGCTCACCTCTATCTTCTTTCTCTCTAATATGCTCTGCTCATTTTCCCATGCCAGGACACACACAGGTTATAGTCAGAGGACACAGGTCTTTGCCACCTCTGGATGCCCATCCATGTGTCAAGTACTGAGTTTTAATATAAAGCACTGAGACTAAGTTGTACAAAAGGTCTTCTGCCTTCAGGTCTCTGAGTGGGACATCTCATCCCCAAAGGAGGTGTGCTCACGGTGGGCATACTCACGTATGAGTGAGACCTTTGACAAAATTTCTCAGCCTAGCTGAGGGCTGGAACTCACAGACAACACATATCCACAACACATCAAAGGAGAAATAAGTCAATGTTATCTTCAATCCAAGAAATGACAGGTAAACATGATACAGAAAATATCTTCATAAATGCCTTGGTTGAAATCATCCATTCCAAGATTGGCAGGAAGAGTTTGTTGCTCTTGAAATCTGATTTTGATGAGTCAGAGAATGGGTACAGTATGGAAGATTCTGTCATGTGAGTATGATCAAGACTTTCAGAGCTTGACAACATTGAAGTCTCACAATAACTTTATTTATTTAGGTACCTGGGATTGAACCTAGGGGCACTTAACCCCTGAGCCACATCTCCATCCTTTTTTAAAATTTTATTTTGAGATAGGGTCTTGCTGAGTTGCTTAGGGCCTTGATAAGGCTGGCTTTGAACTCCCAATCCTCCTGCCTCAGCCTCCTGAGCCCCTAGGATTACAGATGTGTGCTACCACATCCAGCTCATAATAACTTTAAATCCAAACTAAACTTAAAGAAGTAGTCAATATTCTGTGGAATATTGACTCTCATGTGTGAAAAACATTATCTTAAAGCAGATTCTGAGTCTAATATTAAAAATAAATCTATATTTTCTTCATTATTGTATATAGCTTTTTAGAATCAGGGAAACAGGCTGTATCATGGTTTAAGAGACTAGACTTTGGAATTAGATGGATTAAAGATAAATTTTTACCTCTGTGCTTTAACTAGGTGTGTGAACTTTCCTCACTCACTCTCTGATAAGCTGTTGAGTCCCTAACAAGTGGAAAATTAATGCCTGCTCCAAATACTTCTCACTCTCTCCCAACTGTATGTGTGTGCCAACTCTCCTTTGTAAGTACGTGTGTCTCACGTGATGACACACAATCTACCCATTCACCAATCCCAGTAATTTATACTGTTGCACTCCCTCTAGATTCCAACTACTTTTTCCATTTCCCCCTCTACCATCCTTGTCCGGGCCTCCATTTTCTCCTCGGACTGACAATCCCCTCCTTATTAGATCTCGGGTTGTACTTTCCCTTGCCTGTGCCCCTTACAGTCCTAGTATTGCAGACAGTGATCATGTTATGATTTAAACAAGATGATGCTATTCTGATGTGCAAGACCTTCAGTATCTTCCTCTTACTTGGAATGAGTCCTTTGTACTTCCTGCGTGCCCTGGTCATGCTGTGCTTACGCTCTCACATTCTGCCTCATCCCTCTGATTTCCCCAGTGGACCTCTTAACTTTTACAACACTCTCTGGGATGGAACATTCTTCTCTCACAAGGCCCACGTAGTTCCATTCTTCCTTTCCTTCAGTCCTCTGCTCAAATATTCCTCCAGGACATATCTAACTTCCCCAGGTGATAGAGTACCTACCCTCCACCCTCCACTCCTCCTATTTTTCTTAAAAGACTCTCTTATATATTGTGTATTTTCTTGTCACATCTTTTCCTCCTCTAGAAAGGAAGCTTAAGTTAGACATGATGGTGCTCCAGGCAATTCGGGAGGCTAAGGCAGGAGGATCACAAGTTCAAGAACAGCTTGGTAAATTTAGAGATCCTGCTTCAGAATAAAATTTTAAAAGGGCTGGGGATGTAGCTCAGTGGTAGAGTGATTGCCTAGCATGCATGAGGTTCTGGGTATAATTTCCAGTACTACAAAAATAAACAAATAAAAACGAAGTAGGATTTATGAAAGTATTAAGTTATTTGTTCCTATTACTTCCCTCGGTATCACAGATCATAACAACAGCAACACAAATACCCAGCGGAGTATGCTCAATCAGTATTCATTCTGCCAATTGTTTCCCCTACTTAGATCCCCTTCAGTTTCAAACCTTGTTTCTATTGTCTGCCCTCTGAAAACTACCAAGAAAAATAGGAAAGCCTAAAAAACCTGGTTGTCACTGTCCTTTTAATAACCTGCTTTTCTTTCTTCTTGGAAAGGCTGTGGTGGATATTTGCATGCGGACAGAGGGATTATCACATCCCCCAAGTACCCAGAGACCTACCCTCCAAACCTCAACTGCTCCTGGCACATTTTGGTCCAGAGTGGTCTGACCATCGCTGTCCATTTCGAACAGCCCTTCCACATCCCAAATGGAGATTCTTCTTGCCGCCAAGGGGATTACCTGGTGGTAGGTCTTGCTAGCTGTCCTTTCTAATGACTGTCTCAGTAGACTTCATTTAGAAAACACAGTGGTAATTTTTGTCTCTTAGGACACAAATCAATAGGAGTTTTTTTTTCCACTGCATTTTTCTCAATATAAAGGAGTTATGCAATTTTAATATGTCTTTTCAGCTAAAAAATGGACCTGATATCTATTCTCCGCCTTTGGGACCCCATGGAGGAAATGGTCGTTTTTGTGGCAGTCATCCTTCATCGACTCTGTTCACCTCAGATAATCAAATGTTTGTTCAGTTTATTTCTGACAATAGTAATGGAGGGCAAGGATTTAAGATCAGATATGAGGCAAAGAGTCTAGGTAAGTATATCTATTGAGATTAGATTTTAATTTTTCATGCAATTGCCTTACCTTCCTTGTTTAAATGGATTGGAGGGAAAATCATGGAAATTCTTCTTTTCTGAACAATTAATAAGAAGAACTACCTATGTCAGACACAGTGGCACTCATCTGTAATCCCAGCTGCTTGGGTGGCTGAGGCAGGAGGATCATGAGTTCAAAGCCAGCCTCAGCAAAAGCAAGGCACTAAGCAACTCAGTGAGACCCTGTCTCTAAAGGAAGTACAAAATAGGGCTGGGGGTGTGGCTCAGAGGTTGAGTGCCCCTGAGTTCAATCCCCCTACCAAAAAAAAAAAAAAATAGCTACCTATTATTAAGCACTCAGTATATGCTCGACACTTTAAATATCTCAACATGAATACTTTTTTAAAGAAAAAATCGTTATTTTCCTTTTTCATGTAAGTAAAATAAGGTTTGGACTTTTCTAAGTTAACTTTTTAGAGTTAGTGACCAAAGTGACATTCCCTATGTATACAAAATGAACTGTTCTTATTGATCCCTGAAATATCTTGGAACTTTCCATTATTAAATGTCCAGTTAAACCTAGCTATAGAAACATTGAAAGGATTATAATTGCTTTGTTTAATAATTTGTATGCTTCCTTGGAAAAAAACACTAATTCTAAATCTATTTTTACCCATTTAATTATTCCATATTACAATAGCAATCTTTATTTAATTAACTTTAACTGCATTTAATTATGACTAATTCTGTGGCAATAATTTGAATTTTGTGATATTTATTTTTGTTTAGTTGACTAACTAAATAGGCATAGCTTCAAAAACAGGAAGTAGGATCAATGGAGAGCAATAGCAATAATCACTCTTTGTTTATTGTCCTGAAATTAGATAATGTGGATTTCAGGATAGTATTGTGATCTTAATTCCAGATTCTTGAATACATTTCAAAATACATATTGATCTCAGTGAAACCATAATTGTGCATTCTCCCAGATATGAGAATTTAAAGTGTCAGCCTCACTTCTTTTATTTTGGGAAAGGAAAGGAAATAAAAGTCTCCATTAATTATCACACACAAAAAAATCATCTAGTAGCTTGAGTAGGTTCCAGAGCAACAGGTGATATACATCTGTCACTCCAGCTGTGGTCCACAGAACGAGCTCTAGCTCCAATGCTTTATGGCTGTGAACTCATCCTTCCCTAACCCCAGACTGAGCTTTGTGGTTGTTGTGAATGGTTTGATTTTACCTGTTTATGGAAACATTATCAGAGTAACAGTGCCTAATGAGCAGACTTCAGCCCAACTCTACTGTTCCATTCACTTATGTTTTTTAGGCCAACATTTCATGATAATTCAGATGCACTAGGGTTTACTTGACAACATTGCTTTTCTATTCCTTTGTGGACTCACACTGTTCAAGTTGGTTGTGGCCATTACCTCTTCCCATTCTTGCTTCAGGCTTATGACTTTTCTTAATATTAGATTTAAACAAAGGTCTTTTTGTTTCAAAACCTATTGTTGGACAACCCCAAACGAGATGATCACTCTTGTTTCTTCATACTAAGTTAATCATTTTCCCTAACTGGAACCAGGATGTTGCTTCTCCTGACTACTGGCTACTTTCCACCATGTATACTTTAAGTCCACTCCCATTTCTTTAACATATATTCCTGTGTGAATAACATTTGACATCAAATTTGCCTTGTTTTATATCATCTTTTCCTAGAGACATCTCTTCACTGTGGTTGATTGAGATGTCTTTTATTCTCACCTCATTAATTGTCCCTTTAGTTAATTAATCAAACATTTATAAAGTGCTTCTTGTTGTGCAAGCTACCAAATTCTGTCGGGGAGTTCATTACAGTGGAGAAGACAGGCTAGCAAAGGCACAGTTAACATATGGCATAATTCATGCTAGGCGGAGGAATACATCAGGAGCTATGTAAACAGGTAGAAGAAACAGTCTAGCTGATAAGATCAGAGAAGGTTCCCAGAGCAGGTAGATAGACAGAGGGATCTGTCAACTAGTGAAGGAAAGGGTAGGACAATGTATAGTGTCTCAGTGTTAAAAGATAAGGCAAATTCGGTTTTGAAAGAATTTACTACTATTGGAAAATAGAGTTAAAAGGATGTAAATATGGTGATGAAGTAGTCAGGAATCATTATGCTCAGGGCCACAAATACCACCCTAAGGACAGAAGATGTTAGCCAGGAGGTTAAGGGGGGACATTGAAAGATTTTAATCCCAAGCATGCATAGCATAATCAAATTAGAAATTGGTATTTCTGCATTATTGAAAATATATTGTAGGAGGAAAGGCTAAAAAGAGAGACCTGACAAAAAAAGTTAAGTGGGGGAAAAATATTAAGTTCTGAACTAAGGCAATGAAAGTAATAAGGCAGAAGAAAGGGTATACTGAAAGGTTTATAAATACAGAATTGAGTGGATGCAGGTCACTTGGATGTGGAAGGTGAGGGAAGACATGGAGGAGCCATGGATAATTACTGGGTTTCTGGCTGGGTGAGTGCATTTTTTTTGTGAACATTTATTAAAAGCTTTCCATGTGGCTAATATTGAAGGATATAGCAGTAAACAAATGGAATCCATGTCCTCATTGAGCTTAATTTTAGTCTTATAGTACAGATAAGAAATAAGTAAAATATGTACTTATGGTAAATATGTCCTATGGTATAAAGTATGTAGGATGGGGCTAGGGTTGTGGCTCAGAGGTAGAGCGCTTACCTACCATGCGTGAGGCACTGGGTTCGATCCTCAGCACCACATAAAAAATGAATAAATAAAATAAAGATATTGTGTCCATCTACAACTAAAAAAATTTCTTTACAAAAAATAAAAATGAAGATATTGTGTTCACCTATAACTGAAAAAAAATGTTTTTTAAAAAAATATGTAGGATAAAAACAAGGTAGTAAAGGTGGATACAGAGTGCCAGTAGCGGGGAGGCGAAGCCAGCACTCTTGGGTGTAGAACTCTGGAAGGGCAATCAGACAATTCCAGTTTAAGACATGTTCAGTTTGAAATCTCTAAGTTAAGTCCAGTGAAGATGTGTGGTAGGATGTTGGGACATGAGTCTAGAGGTCAGAAGAGGGATCTAGACTGAATTTGTAACTATAGGAATCATCAAAATATTTGTAGGTGAAGACATGAGGCTATAACGTTAATCAGATGAGGGGTGACGGCCAGTGTCTCATTTGGGGGTTCTTCTTCCTGCCAAGGAGGGTGTAAGCCATCTGAAAAATTAACATCTAGAATAATTAGTGAAGAACAAAAGACAGAGTCAGAAAGATATTTTTAAAAGTGGAGCCCCTGATAGATCTAGTCCACATAGGAAGTGGAGCTAGACAATAGCAAATGACTCCAGAGGTTTATTTAAGGGGGCACATCAAAGGCAGGGATAAAGTTTCAAGGGCAGAGTCTTGCTTCTTCATGTCTTTCAGTCAGCAGGTTGATTGGCATCTTGGTGGGTCGCCCCCATCTCAGAGATGGCTGTGAGACTACAGTAGGTCACCCCATCTCCCATGCTGTGTGGGACATGGCAGAGCAGAATAGGTATTCACAATGTCTCTGGGCAGTCTTACACAGAGAAAATAAATGTCCACTGGTAGTTCCCAGACACCAGATGTTCCTATTCACTACTAGGCTGCGATGCCGACAAAGTCCATGCACAGCCCACGGACAGCTATCAAAAATCAGAAAATTATTTAGAGGGAGAAGATGAAAGACCTATAGAAAGATTCCTGGAAATCTCCAGCAATGTCAGGAAAGCCCTGGAAAGAGACACCCAAAGGCCAGAGGAGAAGGGGGGATAGGAGCAAAAGAAGAGGAACTGGGTGTCTACGAAGCTGAGGGATGCAAATGAAAGGAGGGAAGAAGTAGTCAACCATCTTAAATGCTATGAATATAAAATAAGTATTAAAAAGGATCTTTGGGCATCCAGTTTCCAGGTGATTGACAGCTTGAACAAGAGTGCTTGATAGTTTTGAAGAATGAAATATTTGGTTGGGCTGGGTGGAGATTAACAGCACTGGAGGAGAGAGGTAAAGCACAAGATCCTTGAGGGGACGGAATAGGATGGGGTCCTGATCCAAATGCAGGAAGATAATTGAGAAGAAGAGGGTAGAGATGCAGGTGAATTTCTTCAGGATGGTAACAGATAGGAAATTATAAATTGACAGTATTCTTATTTGGAATTTTTTGTATTTTCTTTGTCAAGTAAAATATCATGTAGCGTGTTGAGAATCAAGAGGGAATGGGGAGAATAAAGGGATCAGGGAATAAAGTTTCACATGACTATCTTCATTTTATGAAAAGCAATGGAAAAATTGTTTATATGAAAAGTAGTAGGAGAATAGGGTGGCAAAGCTGAGACTGGGGAACATTTATATTCAGTGGCACTATTTGCACAAATGACTTGAACACAACCACGACATTTTGCAAGGGGAGTCTGAAGGAAAGATATGGAGCAAGGGAGGTAAAGACTGTCAAAGGGCTTTTCAATTTGGGCTTTCAGAGACTCTGGTAGTTCTAAGTCATGGCAAAATTCAGGATGTGGCCATAAGCAGCTGAATAGCAGAGGAAGTATATAGTTTGAGTTTAGTAGATCAAGGACGTGTGACTCAGTCATTGAACAGGTTAATTTCATTGGCATGGTAAATAGGCTTATTCTTGCCTACTTCATTTGCTGAAATTGCCAAAGAATAATTATTGATAAAAGAAAGGTAGTTTTATGTTTTAGAAAAGACCCTTTGTTCTTTATCTTCTTGGCGGGGGCGGGGGAGACTAATAAATCCTTTTATGTCATCTTTAATAAATCCTTTTATGTCATCTCTGTCTTGCTCTTTAAATGTACCTAAATCCTGAAGATGTATAATGAATGGATGTCCAAAAATTTGTACAAATATATATCTGCTTAGTTTTAAAAGCATATCAAGGTCATGGCTGTACTCAACTGAACAATAACCACCAGTTTATTTACATGCTCAACAAAGTGGTGGAAATGTATGCATGCTTCTAACATGCTGCAGAAACTGTGTCTGTCATTTTGTTGACTTTAAGGAGGAATTAAGTTTCCAACAAGATAGGTGGCAAATTAAAAAGTGACACACCTGGATCTGGGTGTGGTAGCACGCACCTATAGTCCCAGCTACTTAGGAGGGTAAGGCAGGAGGATGGCTTAAACCCAGGAGTTCAAGATCAGCCTGGTTCAACACAGTGAGACTCCTTTCAAGGAAAAAAAAAAAAAAAAAAGATAATTCCAGATGGAAGGAAATGGAGACTGGAAATGAAGATAAATTGATTTTAGAAAATGATTGTAGCAATGAACTGTCCTTCACCAGACTGTAAATTGATTTAACTGTGTTTCCTGACAGCCTGTGGGGGCAATATCTACATCCATGATGCTGATTCTGCTGGATATGTGACCTCCCCCAACTACCCTGGCAATTATCCGCAGCATGCGGATTGCATCTGGATCATAGCTACTCCTCCGGGAAACGCTATAAGGTTGCAGTTTGAAGATCAATTCAATATCGAAGTAACACCCAAGTAGGTCACCTCTGTTTTCATTTTTCTCTCATCCACGCTCAGTACTCTTTAGCTGTCATGTCTCAGAACAATTCATTTCTTCTTAGCAGTACACCCTGTATAGGAAATCTAGGGACAAAGGGACAAGCTTGATGCCTTGAGCCTGAAAACCATGCCTGCCAGCCACTCTCCTATCAGCTGAGCAGATTATGAAAACAGATATTGTCCCTTCTGACCTTTCAGACATCCTCCAAGAGACATTGAGGGTAGCTGTTTAAGATTTATGTTATCTGTTGTTCTTCCCACAGGAAAAGTATAGTGCCTCTGGTAGATGAGTATTTATCTGCCTAGCCTTATATTCAATGTCATGGATGATAAAATATCTATTTAACAAATGGGAATTTGTGTTAGGTGGCACCAGGGGTCACAAGAGTCAGAAACAGCACTAAAGCAAATATTGGTTTCTTAAAGGATTACAACCCAGAGAGTATATCTTACTATGTCTTAGGTAGTCCGTAAGACACCATCTATGGTTTTTCTCTTTGTTTTAATGAAAGTGTTCATACACTGCATAAATCCATATGTGATACAAAACTTGATAGTAGAGTTTTGCTTCCCATTTCTGGGCACCAGATATACTATTCTCCCACTCACTGTGCATTAATTGGCTGCTTTGACTTTCTCAGGAAACATTAAGTAAAGACTTGACCTCATTTTATGGATGGAGAAAATTCCAGCTGAGGCTCTCCATTATCCCCTGTCACAGAGCTGCCAAATAAGAGTTCAGATTTCCATTGTGAAATGTATCAAATTATCATGTGAAACATAACTCCAGTTATCTTGAAATCCACAGGGGTTAGTTTGAAAATGACTTTTTATATTTGTAAAACTAAAACAGAATTTGGAAGGCAAATAAATATTCTCTAGTGTGATACATGGAAAACCTGTCTTTCTGAGCTACTAATGGTTGTATTATCATCAGAAAAATTACAGCATTTTAAAATGACATGAAGCTTAAATGGACTCTCTCATGATACCTTATGCTATAGAAATGATACATAGTAATCTCCTTAGAGAAAAGTAGTGAAGTCTTCATTATTTAAATAAGTCAAAGCTATTGGCCTTGTAAATTTAACAGATTTCCCCCCCCTTTAGTTGTTCTTCTAGTTACCTTGAGTTGCGGGACGGAGTTGATTCAAATGCTCCAGTACTTTCCAAATTTTGTGGGATATCTTTGCCCAGCAGCCAGTTGTCCTCAAGAGAGGTTATGTATCTGAGATTTCGGTCTGACAATAGCTCCACTCACGTGGGATTCAAGGCCAAGTATTCTATAGGTAACATTTTATTTTTACATTAAATAAGAAAGTAGTAAAATGAATGTGTTCCAATTTTTAAAAATAAGTCTATCTGCATAATTTTAAGAATTATTTAATGATAGAAATAAGAGTATAATGTTTAAAACTGAAGTCATTTATCAATTTTAATTTTTAAAATTGATTTTTTAAATCATTTTGATTTTAAAACACTATTTTAGTAAACTAGTCTACTTTATATTTTTTCTAATTTGTGAAAAATATGTTCAGTTAAATCATTTTCCTTCTTTTTATCACAACATAATATATATATCTACATATAGCATAAGTTTAAATGATAAAATTATTTAGTAATAAAACCATTGGATTTAGAACAGTGACTGAACACCTACCTCATCATTAATAGAAAAATGGAGGGTTTTTTTCCCCCAATCTCAAATGCCACATCAGTCACTGAATTAAAAGCAGATATATTTTCTTGGTGTTTGATTTCCTTATTTTAAAAATGTACAATAAGTATACATATTGAAGATTAACTTCAATTTGATGATTATGACATGACAATTATTGTCTGGAGGGGGTCTGGATACTAGCCAAACAAATATTTCATATAGCAAGGACTCGGAAAGCCTAGTTGTAACAATATTTAACTTGTACCATAGGTCATTTTATATCCAGAGTCAGTTGTGTATAATTTAATCTAGCTGTCTCTTCTACCTGATAAAAAAATAATTGAATAGTAATTTTCAAGATCCTGAGATACCAGTTACTACAACACGATGTTGATTTGACAGATAAACTAGAAATAGCAGGCATTACCGATCAATAGCAGTACCCCTTCCAGCTAAGTCTCTAGAATCATTAATCTATCAATCTATCAGTTGGTTCATGAAATGACATTTACTTGAAACTAATAGCTCTCACATAGTGTCCCAATAGAATTAATGTGACATTACAGAATACGCCATTCAATGGTCATCTTCCGTTTCCCATTATTGATTGCACTTGAAATATTATGTCTCCTTACATCAGCAGTAGATTCTGAATAATGAGAGATTTAGCCACACCTGTTCAGAATTTTAAAACTGCAATTTATATTCACTTGACACATAACAGTTTTCAAATATGCTGGTCTAATTAAAAAATGTGGTAGAATATTGCTTTTTTTTTTTTTTTAGCCCAGTGTGGAGGAACAGTAACAGGGCAAAGTGGCATCATTGAAAGCAATGGATACCCATATCTTCCATATCCAAATAATGTATTCTGTCAGTGGCATCTCCAGGGCCTCTCAGGACACTATCTCACCATCCATTTTGAAGATTTTAACCTTCAGAATTCCTCTGGCTGTGAAAAAGACTTTGTGGAGATCTGGGAAAATCATACTTCGGGTCAGTGAAATATATCTGCTCTCTTGTGGGTTGTTTATTTTCAAATATGCTTATTCAGCCTCTGAGGTTTCTCTGCTTCTGAGAAAGGCAAAAGAGGTCAGTCAGCTCTGGGCAGCACCAGCAATTCTCTCCCTCTATTCTGTCCTTTCACAATGGACAACCAAAGCCACAGGTGTGTTCTGTAGCTCATTCAGGAGACCACACTGAGAGAGCACTGTACAGAGAGGATGTCCTCTTCCTGCTACAATCCCTCAGAGCCACATGCAGTTATTTGAGGGGCTCCTTGGAGCATAAAGAGAGAAAAAGGTAATGTGTGCATGCCTCTTGGTATTAAAAGAGGCACACTTGTCACTGTTGATTCTTGTCATTTATCTAACCAAATGAGCTTCCTCACCGTGCTGAGACTTTTCCTTTAATCAGTTGCAGTGTTTGCTTTTTGCACATCGTCATGTATTTGAATATGTTGACTTTTTTCATGATTTTTGTCATTTGTTATTTTCTTTATGCATGCAGAATATCTCAAACAGAGGTTAAATGAAACTAATCACCTGGAGATACACACACACACACACACACACACACACACACACACGTATATGGATACATCTAATTCTTTGTCTATCACAGGAAATGCTTTGGGCAGATACTGTGGAAGTGCCATTCCTGATGACATAGACACTTCTAGCAATGTTGCTTCGGTCAGGTTTGTCACAGATGGTTCCGGTATTGCCCCAGGGTTCAGGCTGCGGTTTGAATCCAGCATAGGAGGTGAGTTCATTGATTCATTTTTAAAAAGGTGTTGATTACTTATAATGGATAGGCACTGGTGGTAAAATAGTTTGAAAAATAAAGCATAACCCTTGGACCTTATGGTTAGTAGGGAGGCCTATGTTAATTACCAGTCACACCAATGAATGAAAAATTGCCACTGTGATAGGGGGTACAAAGAGAAGTAATTAGGACCATGAGAGATGTAATATGGGCACTAGAATTATACTGTGGTGCACATTTTAAGAAATATAGTTTATGAGTCCTAGAGTTATTCAGAATTGGCATTCCCAAGTACTCTGACAAACCCAGGTAAAATGAAGATCTTTGTCTAACCAAACTGAATAATTACATTAGCCTGTTTAAGTTCAATATATTTATTGGTCTTTCATGTATCTTGGGCCTTGATGATAATTAAAATTCAACTAGTGAACTGTCATCCATGAAAGCAGATTAAATGTTAATAGGGATCAGAAGTGAATACAAATGTTCTCTAGAAGTGTTCACAAACATAAAGTGATAAATTAGTAAAGACAATTATTTTGTCTAGAGGGATAATTAAAAATTAATTTTGAGAGGTTGGGGCTGTAGCTCAGTGGTCGAGTGCCTACCTAGCCCCTGTGAGGCACTGGGTTTGATCCTCAGCACCACACAAAAATAAATAAAGGTATTGTGTCCAACTACAACTAAAAAAATATTTAAACAAAATTAATTTTGAGAGCAAAATTATGGAAGGAGTCATTTTGATTTGATTGAAAGTTTTTTTCTTTTCTTTCCCCTGTTTCAGTGTGTGGTGGGGATCTACAGGGCCCAACTGGAACATTCTCTTCTCCCAACTACCCGAACCCAAATCCTCATGGCCGAATCTGCGAGTGGAGAATCACTGTGCAGGAAGGAAGGCAGATCAGCCTAACTTTTAACAACCTGCGGCTAGAAGCTCATCCATCCTGCAATGCTGAGCATGTGACTGTAAGTGCTCTGTACCATCAGAGATATTATATCTCACTGTTTAGGGAGTTTATTGTTCCATAAATCATAGTCTAAAAACTAGGTCAGAATATTGCCATCTATGCAACTATATCTCAGACAAATTCTAAGTATTTCAGAGAGAACAGAATCACTATAAACTACCAACATAATGGTTAAGAATTTCTCTGAGGGCCTATCAGTTTTCACTCTGTGTGTCAGGATCATAGGATAAATTTTTAGGTCAAATAAATGCCTGTTATATATGGCAAAAAAGTGTAGGCAGAGAAGCTGGACCTTAGGTAGCACATGGCTGGATGGGACCAGAGTCCCAGCACAAGCTACCCCCTCAGGTCTTAATCAGCTGTATGGTTCAGTTATGAGGGACTCTTAGTGGAAGGCCGGGGCTACCTGCCCTCCAAGTCACCACCTCAAATAGTTAAAAGTGTTGCTTTTGCAGTCTTTGTTATTTTGGTAAATGATTTCAAATTCCATTTGCTCAGATCAAAAGTAAATTTCTTTCTTCTTTCCTTCCTTTTTGCAGTGCTAGGGTCTTGTGCATGCTGAAGGACTGTGAGTGGGTCAGGAGGTTGCTTGTTCTTGAACCCAGGGCTCCACACATGCTGGGCAAATGCTCTGCCACTGAGTAACATCCCTAGCCCTTAAGTCTTAATGTTTATTTTGGAGCCCTTGGTCTCATACCCTATGTTGCATCTAGAAGTAAGTCCCACTGGCTACATCTTTAAAAAATACCCAGATTCTAAAAACTCATCATCATATCCACAACAACCACCATCACCACTCACCTGGATCATTTCACCAAATTCCAACTGGTCTTTCTACTTCGACCCTTGTCTCCTTTTACAGTCTCAATAACAGCAGCCAGAATGAGGGTTTCAAACCTGATCAAATCACGTTGTTCCCTTCAATATCCTTTAATATCCTCTCATCTCACTCAGAGGAAAATCCCAAATCCTTATGGAGACCCACCCAGCCTGACATTATCTGCTGCCTGTCCCTTTTCTACCCATCTCTCTCACTCAAACTCCTTTCTGCTCAGGAGGATCCAGCCACCTTGGCCTCTTTCCTGCTTCTTGAACATGAGGTGCTCCCCCATCAGGCCTTCACAGTTACTGCTGTCTCTGTGGTTCCTCTGCAGATGGCTGCCTGGTTCACATCTTCACTTTGTTAGGATCTCCAAATGATCTTGATCCACGGAGATTTCCCTAAGTAGACCCTACACAAGCTTCTCACTTCCCTGCATTTTTTACCCACACCAGCTGGTATAGCTCATATTTATTTGTTCTTCTGTTTATTATCTGTTCCCACCAGTAGAATGTAAACTCCATGAGGGGAAACGCTTGTTTTCAATCACTGCCGAATCCCCCGCACCTGCCCATCATAGAAGTAATTATTATGGAATGAAAGAAAAGTGGAAATACCATTGTTAGCCTTTTAAGCCCTTTTTTTGGTTATCAGTTTAATCATCCACTATTGGATATCGAATTTCAAAAATGTGAAACATCTTGTGACATCCTGTTCTCACTTTGTATTGCCCTGAAATGATCACATTCAACTATGATCCCAACTTCAAATACCTAAAGGACTGAAATTTCTTTTCTCAGATATTGAAAATATGGAACTGGTATGTGTCTTTTTAATTTGAGAGCTAGTGGGCATTGAGCTAAGGTTGCTAATTTTAACAGACATTTCTTCCTATTATTGATTGAATAAGGATATAGAAAAAAGTGAAGTAGAAAAAAGATTAACCACTCCCGGACCACACCATTTTTTTAATGCGTTTTCTTATCTCTTCAAGGCAGTGCATAATTTTATAGAGTAATAATTATATAAATTCACTTGAATTCTAATTTTAATTTGTTTTTCTGATGATCGTAAGTATAAGGGTGTTTATTGAACAATATTTGATGAATTCAGAAAGTGAAAATTATAACATTTTGGGATTCTAAACTTATATTACTAAAATTTGAATGTATACGCTAACAGTTGCTTTTTCTCTTTGAAATCATTTTCATAGTTTAAATGAATTTGAATATCATGATTATTAAGAATCCTACAATCAGAATGTTTGCATCCTACAGGAAAGATAAAATGAACAGTCGTAGTTTTAGCATTCAGAGAATGAAATAAAAATCTTGACAACTGCCACAAACTCTGAGCCAGGTCTTACTTGTCACACAATCATTGATGCCAAAGGCATCTGTTTCCTTACCCTTTTGGCTACTTCTGGCATTTGTGCCATTGTTTATAAGTAACATTCCTCCTCTGCACTCGGTAGTTTTTTTGATCTTGAACATCCAGTTATATAGGATGAGGATTCAGCTCTCCAACACCACCAGTGCTCATGAGGGGTGCACGGTTTACATATTCTACCAACTTCCTCCCTAAAATACATGCCACCATTTTTGTTTAAATGTGTTTTGCAACACATTGTTCTGATCATGTGAGCACCATTCACAACTAAGCCAAGTAGTGAAATACAGTCACATTTGCTTGTGTTTTTTTAAGTAATGATGATAATTGTATCATTTTTACATTTTCTGCGTTTTTTATGCATTGACACCAGTCCCATTGCACTAATTCTTCCACACCTTTTGCACCCTGGGTGTGCACTCCAGCTCATGCAATAAAATACACCTATCAGTTCCATTTATATTCCATTGTCCATCAGCTGTAAGCCTGATGTCAGATGTTGTTTTGGGATTTTTCTCCACTACTAAATTTATGAGTCCCTTTATTTCTCTTCTGGGTGGGGTTCCTGTTTTTATGATACTATACATTTCTTTTCTTCATTAATTTACTGTTTTTGATGAGGTAAATGCTCTTGTAAATCCCTAAGGAAGCTTATATGGGTGACAAATTTTTTGAGAACCTGTATGTCTGAAATCAACCTTATTTTATCCTCATTTTTTGGAATGTACATATTCAAATATTACACATATTCGATATATTTATATTTATATGACTAAATTAATCACAATTTTGAAGTTTTGTGTTGCTTCTTTGGGGATTAATTTTCAAGTTCCTGTCTCCTATTTACTGATATTGGTCTCTGCTTTTTATAGTAGACATTTTGCTAAGTAGCTGATGATCCTTGGCTGTTCATTCCTATGAAACATTCCCGCCAAGAAAGAGAGAAAGGGGAAGGAAGAAGGAAAGAAAAAGAAACCCTTCCTAAGATCTGCAGATGGGGTGGGCAGCTCTAAGTGCACCCAGCTTTTCTACACCTTATCCAGCTGAACTGAGCATTAAAATACCTCAAAATCCAGCCGCATCTCTGACTCTGTTCAGATAGGGAAAATGAAAGCTATACCACCAAGTGTGTACCACAATGAGCCCCATGTCTGATATTGTTCATGCTCACAGCAAATTTAATACCTTGTCCTGAATCTCATTTGCCTACTTCTACCCTGTTGTCTTCTTGGAGTTGTAGTTTCTGAGTACAAAAGGGATTAGAGGGTCAAGAATGGAATAGCACCCTGGTTGCTTCTAAAGGCAGAAATCCATGTGATAAATGGATGACTGCACAATTTTGAATCATTGTGATTCCACACCAGGGGAAGACACAGGCAGGCACAGAGGCCATTTCCAACATATCCCATTAGCCTTGTCGTTGGTTATAATCCCTTTTGATTCTGGCAATGTGTTGCTCATTCCTGTTTCCAGTATTAGTGAAATATTTGTCATCTTCTGTTTCTTTATTCTCTTGTTCAGCATGTGAAATCGGGGTTTGAATCCTAGTTTAAATATTCCTAGTCCTTTGAACTTCAGAAAATTACAAATCTTTCTGTATTCTAGCACCTCAGTTTGGAGCATGGAGTGCTAGTACATGCCTGAGAGGGTGTGGTGCTGATTAAACATAATAGAAACTGTCATTATGTCTGCTCAATACATCATAGAAAATTCTTCATCTGTCCTGTAACCCAGAAGACCTTTTAAACCTGAAGCCCTCAAAGAGTAAAATTTATTCATCAACTATAGTAAATAAAAAATCTTGGATCTCCTATACTAGAGCCTTTTCTTCTCCTGCACAGCTTTAGTGTCATAGTGACATGAGTCCTTTTTTCTAATTATGAGCCACTCAAATATTTTTTAAAAACAGGGGTAGCAATCACTCAATCAATGAATTATTATTTATTTATCTCTTTTGGCCCTATTTCAAACTCTGAAAAATGAGGCAAGCTAAAATATTCACTTGGTTTTGTATAGCAGCAGAGTGATATTTTCCTACTTTATGCAAATAAGTAGAGATATTGGTTAATATTTTGGAATCAATATTACTCTAATTTATTCTTAAACAATCAAATGAGTTAAAAAAAATGAAGTCTTGAATCCATAAGTAATTAAGAAGGAGCCGTTATATTTACACTGAGATTGATTTTTAAATTACTTTTCCAGGTGTTTTAAAATATTTGAGTTATTATATCTTACGAATAACTAGAGATTAGCATGTAAGCTTTCTTTCCAAATATCAAAGGCCCTAATGCATTTTTAAAGAAAAACTATCCATCAGTGAACTCTGTGATCTATCACATAAGCAAGTGGCACATGTACTTCACATGTGTAGCTCCCATTCCCTGTACAAAATATGTAGCAGTCATTCACTGGCCACCACACGGTAGGGGGCACTACTACAATACTTTCACTTTATTGAGGTCACAAAATGTGCTGGGGTAACACAGTGGTGTGTGGTACTGAGATAGAGTCTGTTAATTGTTAAGCAATTCATTTTAGCACAGTGTTGCCTTAGACGGAAGTGGCCAGGACAACAATGTCATCTAGAAATATTCAGTGACAAGGACTGCATTGCTCAAGGTTTAATTATTTTTCCAACAGGTATTCAATGGCATTAGGAGTAACTCACCCCAGCTGGAGAAACTGTGCAGTAGCGTGAATATAAGCAATGAGATAAAATCTTCAGGAAACACAATGAGAGTGGTGTTTTTCACGGATGGATCCCGACCATATGGAGGCTTCATTGCTTCCTACACATCCAGCGGAGACGCAGGTAACTGGGATGCTACAGATGCATCTCCCCTTAGTAAGAAGAACTACAGATGCCTCACAGTCTGCCAGGACCAGAGAAGCTGTCTATGTTCTCTTGACTGGTTACAGCTGAGATCCCTAACATAAGACTAACACTCATAAACAGATAAAAAAAATTTAATCCCAACAGAAAAAAAAAAGCCTTCTGATTTCAGAAAGAAAACTGCTATTATGAATTACAAACTTTAAAAAAATGACATTAGATGAGCTTCTAGCACAATTACATATAATTTGCATCACTATTAGAATTAGATCCATATCCACAGTCCCTAGTCGATTGTTTTGTGCTGAAGACAGGATACTTAGTCCCAGAGAATAATTAATTTTATTTGAGCAGAACATACTGTATTGTTTCTTGGTTACCTATCCACATACATATTTACAGCAAAAATGAACAGAGGGGTTCACATTTGATATAGAATATTTCAAAATTAGATAAGATGTGGCTTTCGATTATAGATATCCTACTACTTTTTGGATTGGTGCTGTTATCTAAGGGTTTTTAAATTTAGGAGAAGTAGAATTGATTATATAAATATATATGTAGTGAATAGGTGTGTGTATATATATACACATATGTGTGTATACTCATATGTATGTGTGTGAATATATATGTGTATATATACATGTGCATGTATGTATACACACATATGTCCACTGGCACTACAGTGTTATATATATTATCTATTTGATCCAATTAAATTCTTGGGTTATGTAAAGAATTGCTAATCAGAAGCCACTGGAACCTACCACCAATATATTCATTTAAATTAAATGTGAATGAACGATAAGCCCAAATTTGGAGATATAATCACTCAGCTAAACCCAACCTCTAACAGGGAAATAAAGAAACTTTAGTTTGTCGGTTGTTCCTTTATTCACCCACATAAATTTCTTCCATTATTTGCATGTCCTTTATGCGCAATTCTGACTCATGTGGGAAAACAAGTCCACACAGAAACGGTGCTCTTGTTGTTTTGGTTACTGTTCCTGGGTATTGGCATCTTCTGGTAAGGACAGAATCTCACTGCTCCTTCCTCTGCTGCCTTTTGCTTCTTAGTGTGCGGCGGGTCTCTGACCAACAACCCTGAAGGGAACTTTACTTCTCCTGGCTACAACAGAGGCAGTAATTACTCCGGAAACCTGAACTGTGAATGGACCCTCAGCAATCCGAATCAGGGAAATTCCTCCATTTACATTCATTTTGTGGATTTTTCCCTCGAAAGTCACCAAGACTGTCAATTTGATGCCCTTGAGTTTCGAGTGGGTGAGTTTAATCAAAGATCACACTTTCATTTATCTGTGATTTTCTTCTTATGCCTGGAAGCCACTTACCAGGAAGCAAGTCAAGTGGCTATTGCAATCTACTTTTGGGATTGGTGCTGTTATCTAAGGTTTTTAAATAAGATGCAGATGAGGAAAATGTGCCTTCTGTAGTGATATGGATCTATGTTTACAACTAGACTGCACTACAGTTGATTGGTTTCCTAGTATGTGATACTCATCCAAAGTAGATTCTGGGTGAGTTTCAGTGTCCCCTTTAACTATCCTATACTATTAAAGACTCCTTCCTTAGGAGACTGGGACTTAGCACAGTCAGAATGTGTTGGCAGCTGTTTTAGTCAGCGTTTTCGCTGCTGTGACTAGAAGATCTGTCCAGAACAATTTTAGGGGACGAAAAGTTTATTTAGAGGCTCACGGTTTCAGAGGTCTCAGTCCATAAGTGGCTGGCTGCATTCCTCAGGGCTCAAGGTGAGGCAGGACATCACGGTGGAAGAGTATGGCAGAGGGAAGCAGCTCATATAATGATTAGGAAGCAGAGAGAGAGACTCCACTCGCCAGATACAAATGTACACCCCAAAGTCACACTCGCAACGTCCTACTGCCTCCAGCCACACCCCACCAGCCTTCAGTCACCACTCAATTAATCCCATCTTATGATTAATTCACTGATTGGGTGAAGGCTTTCGTAACCCAATCATTTCTTCTCTGAACCTTCTTACATTGTCTCACGTGTGAGCTTTTGGGGGATACCTCACATCCAAACCATAACAGCAGCTTACTGAACTTATAAGATTCACAAGGAGTCCTTCAAATTCTACTTAGGTCTTAGAGGCCTAAAAAAGTTTGCAATGTGGTGGAGAGGCACATGGGTTCTATTTGGGGGAATTATCCCCCAAGCAGTTAGGATTGTCTTTGTTTTCACAAGAGAAAAGGATCGAGGTATATTTGGTAAACCATAAATCTGTTAAGAATTTTAAAAACTGTCTTCATGGAAAATTAATCATTTCTTAGCAACAAGGCGTAGGTTATCCATTAAGTTGCTCCTACTGTCACCCTGACCCTTGTTTCCCAGTAAACACTAAGTAGATAAAGAAGAAAACAATATTGTAGACAACCTATACTGTCAAAGTTTGCAGAGTACATCTTTTTCCCAAATTTTTAAAGAAATGAAAGCCCAAATGGGAAGTTAGTTTATTGGTGCAGATGCCTTGAAATTACAAAAGTCAGTGGTATCTAGCTGCCTTTGAGAACTTAAAAGAGAATTTTCAAGAAGGAGAACATGGTGAAGTCTATGGTGTCAGACCAAGGACTTCAAGAAGAGAATTGACTCAGCTCTATAAAACTGATGAGTCTAGAAAAGCCTTATGAAGGAAATGGAAGTTGTAGTCTGAGAATGTTCTCCATGAGCCAGGTATGATGACACACGCCTGTAATCCCAGCAGCTCAAGAGCTGAGGCAGAGAGGATCATGAATTCAAAGCCAGCCTCAGCAACTTGGCAAGACCCTGTCCTTAAATAAAAATGCATAAAAGGGCTGGGGATGTAGCTCAGTTGTTGAGCGCTCCTGGGTTGAGTCCCTGGTACAAAAAAAAAAAAAAAAAAATATTCTCCATGACATTCTAAAAAACCTCACTTCTATCTAGCACTAAACCACTGATCTATAGAATCAAGCAGAACAGCTGTATATTAAGTTTCCATCAGCTAAGTGCAGTCTTCTCTTTATTCCCTCAGATTTAGATGCAGCTAACATACAAACTTCATTGATTCATAAGGTCAGTGATGTTCATTTGACAGAATAAATAGAAAGAAGATAAATGTGAGCTCTCTAGGCATTCTATAAAGCTGAATCAGATTTCTCTGAAAAAAATATTCATAAAACATATCTAGCTCAAATCAGACAGGTCTTCACCTGAGCACTAAATACTCTATTCATTTTAGTTGACTGAATACAGCAAAGAAATCTTTTAAATTTCAGGCAATTATCACCTTCATGTATTTTTTATCATTATTGTGCCGAATTTCTTACGACCCCTCCCCTTTTTTGTATTAGTTGTAACTCTGTTTAGATATGCTGAAGTGATTATGAACAAACAAATTGGAACAAATTGGCATCTATGGTGGAAATATATTTATACCAAAACAGAACTTTCTTTGTTGTTTTGCTTTACTTTGTTGGAGGAACTCTTTGTAATGGACAAGATGGAGAGGATCTTTGTGCAATGTCTGTGACAACATCAGAATTTAAATGGGTCAATTAATATCTTGAAATGTTTCTATGATTTATTCCTACAGAATCCATTACATATGTTTCTCATAAGTTATGCAAATAATAGCACTTGGTGTATTATTTTGTTCAGGTGATGCTGATGGTTCCCTAATAGGGAGATTCTGTGGCCCCAAACCTACCCTGCCATTGGTTATACCTCATCGTCAGGTGTGGATACAATTTGTTACCAACGATCGCATCGAACATCCTGGATTCCTTATAAAGTATTCCTTTACAAGTAAGATTAATGATTCAGATCTCAATATCTGGCAAGAAAATGATAATTAAAATTTTGGGTTTTTTCATAAAAATATTCCATATATTTGTTAAATTTATTTCTAGCCAAGTATTAGCTTTGCTTCCAATGTCAACAAGATTTTCCAAATTGTGTTTATTAATTGACTATTGATACCTAGGAATTCTATAAGTTTTATATACTTATCTTTATTTTAGAGATCTTGCTATACTCTTTTTGGTTTTAATATTTTCTCTTTGAGTCTCTGTTTCTTCTGTATTCCTCCAATTCTTAGTGTATAAAATGTATTTTTTTTTAAGTAAGAAATGTGTATAAGATTTTATCAACTGTTTTTTTGCATCTATTGGAATGATCCTATTGTTTCTTCCTTTCACACATTAATGTGACAATTTTATCGAAATATTTTTTCTTGGTAAACTGTTCTTGAATTGCAGTGATAAACTGTACTTGGTTATGATGTATGTTTTGCTCGTGTTACTGCATATTATGGGCTAATATTTTTTTATTGCATTTGCATCTCTGACATTCAGTGCTATTACCCCAAAAAATCAGCCCCCAAAGTGCAGCACCACTCCTTACTGCTTCCCTTGGTTATTAAAGTTCTTTCCAGTCCCTTCCCACTAACATGGCAGACCTTTTAGATTCCCAACTTTATATACACATCTCAATTCCATTTTTCTCTGTAGAAGACCCCAAACTCTTATCCCAACTTCATGGCCCACATCTTTCTTCTTTAGTCTCTCAGACAACCATACTGCTTGAGATTGCCCTTGTGAATTTGAGTACATTTATTACCAATAGATTTTGAAGATCCTTTTTCCTTTCCATTGAATTTGGCTTTGTTTTGCTTATAGTTTTGTTTACTGATGTGTGTGTGTGTGTATGTGTGTGTATGTTACATCCAAATGTCTGCTTGGAGGAAGGAGTGAAATTGATAGTAAAGGACTTAATCATCTTGCTTGTCACGGGTTGTGTGTGGACTGTGTTGTGCATCGTAGCCTAGTGAGGGGATAAGTCTGGCACTGGGAACTTCCCGTGGCACCCCCACAGGGATTGAGAGCCTGATGCAGGTGAACTTCCCCCTCAAGCTCTGCCACACATTTCACACAGCACCTGAGATGGGTGTGACCTGCCAAGATGCCAATCAACCTGAGGACTGCAAGACATCACAAAGCAACACTCCGCCCTTGAAACCTTATCCCTGCCTCTGATGTCCCCCCTTAAATAAACCCCTGGAGCCATCTTTCCTTTGTCTAGTTCCAGCACCCATGTGGACTAGGTCTATCAGGGTCTCTGCTTTATGTAAATATCTTTCTTAATATTTGTGTTTTGTTCTTCACTAATTAATTTAGACTTTAAGTTTCCAGATGGCTTCCACCCTCCTCAGCAGGAAGAAGAACCCTCCAGTGAGACACTGGACGTTGTTACCCTTACTTGCCAGTTGATTTTTCTGTATCATATTTAAAACTAAGAGTCAGGCTCCAAGGAGCAGTATTATTTGTGTTGAACATCAGCTCCTACTGTGCTTTGCTATGATTTATTAATATGTCATTTGATTCCTGACTATGTGCTTATTATAAAGCGACAAGGTATTTAATTATGGGCCTGGTCATTTCTTCAAGCTCACATGTGTTTACTCTAGCCTAGCTTTTCCTAGAAAGGTGATGTTACTTACTTTGTCTCTCGTGCAGTTACTGTCAGTTATCTTCCTTCTCCTTTGTACTAAACCTGAGGCTGTCCTCACTACGTGGTTCTGTTTAGCCAACACTATTTGGGAATCTGTTTCTATCCTTTCATCTAACTTTGCTTTTGTCCAGTTTCATTTATTTATTCATTTATCATATTTTTATCATAAAGTATGATGACTCTAAGCATTACTATGGCTTTACAGGTTCCCCCCGCTTCTATCTTATGTAGACGGTTGCAAATCTAATTTCAGATTGTGGCGGAATACAGACAGGTGAGAGTGGAGTGATTGCAAGCCCCAACTACCCTGACTCTTACGACCAATTCGCCCACTGTTCTTGGTTGTTGGAAGCCCCTCCAGGACACACCATCACTGTGAGTTCTTATTACTGTGTAAAATATTTCCACATCCATATCATGGAAATTGGTTTCTTTTAGTATACAAGTGATCAGAGTAGGCTTTGATTCTGCGACCAGATCATTATTTCTCTCGAAAAATTCTCTCATTACAGTATCTACAAGTCTACAATTAATGAAGAATGCTATATATTTTTCAAATCTAAGAGAAGTTGTACATAGAAAATATTTCTACATTCAGGAAAGAGGTGTATTCGTGTTCTTGATGAGTTTTCATTCATGTTCCTGATGAGCTGGGGTTCCAGAGCTTCTCCACTTTCTGGAGAAATAGCCCATTTAAACTTTCAAGAGAATCGTTGATAAGGAAATAGAGAGGATGGGAGAGGAGAGTTAAAGAAGGGGCAGGAATAAAAGATTATGTGAATTAAAATGAAATAAAAAGATTTGTAAGGACCTTATCTATCTTGAGGTAGACAAGGTCATTCACAGGGCACAGCACCTCGTCATTTTTTTCTTTTTCCACAGCTTACATTCAGTAGCTTTGATGTTGAAAGACATGTAGCTTGTGCCTGGGACTCCGTCACTGTCAGGAATGGTGGCTCCCCTGGATCACCTATCATAGGACAATATTGTGGAGAGTCAAACCCAGAGACAATACAGTCTGGTTCCAACCAGCTCGTGGTGATTTTTAACTCAGACCATTCAGTACAAAAAGGTGGATTTTATGCTACATGGAGCACACAGACTTTAGGTAAAAGAAACTCTGCACTTGTCTTCTTTTTGCAGTGGTGTCTACATTTATTTAAAATACAGTCATTCTTTGGTATAACTGAGAGGGATTGGTTCCAGGACCCTAATGGATACCCTAATCTGTGGAAGCTCAAGTCCCTTTCGTAAAATGTTTCAGTATGTGTGTATAACCTGTGTGTATCCTTCTATATACTTTAAATCAGCTCTAGATTACTTATAATACCTAATTAAATATAAATTCCATATAAATACTTGTTATAAGGGGTCGGGGTTGTGGCTCAGTAGTAGAGTGCTTGCTTAGCATACATGAGGCACTGGGTTTAATCCCTGACACCACATAAAAATAAAATCAAATAAAGGTATTGTGTCTATCTACAACTAAAATTTTTTTAAAATAAATACATATTTGTTATAATGTATTATTAGGGAATAAGGGTAAGGAAAACAGTTTGTACATGCTTAATTTAGATGCAAGTCTTTCTTTTCAGTTATTTCTGATCCATGGTTACTTGAATCCATGGAAGCAGAACTGCCAATACAAAGGACTGACTACACACATTTTGTATCACTTCTATGTTGGGTTCACTTCTAAATATTCCATGCACCAACTCTGGGAAGATAACACAGTATTGATACATATCTTCCTTATTTTGCATAGGCAGAAACTGAGAACGAGTGAGCTCATCATTTGCTCAGGGCATATAGCTGATGATTTGTAATAAGGATTTCAATAAAAACAATTGAGCCCAGAAGTTGAACACTGCATGATGCATGCTCCATTAGCAAAAGGGCACAGCACAGCCAGGGAATCTCAAGTACTAGAAATAAGTGTTGGAATCACAACTAGTTTAAAATATTTGGCCCTCAAAGGTAGAATACTGAGAGAGTTCAGGGCAGGAAAATAAGTAGTTCACATCATGATGAGCCTCAGTGTATGTATCTCCCCATGAGCAATGGGGAACTACTGGAGGGTTTTGAGGAGGAAGATGCCAAGATGAGATTTGTGATTTAGAACAAAAGTTATAGCATGTGGAGATGAACCAAAGTATAGCAAATTTTATTTAAAAAGAACAACTTTGGTACCTATAAAATTTCAACCTTGTAAGAATCCTCAGAAAATAGGACTTATGTATTTAGGATTTCAGCAAACCCTAATATCACACAGGACCATTCTTTCCAGTAGAATCAGAGTTACTAGGGAGATCTTTATAGAATGAGTTGAACTTTCCTTCATTAAGTCACTGCCCATTATTGAAGTCGTAAGGAATAGATGAACCCCTGGGTTCTGAGAGCTTAAAAGCAAAGTTGAAGGAATGTTGTTTAATTAAAATTCATTTTATTTTGAGTTCATATTTTGGCCACCTCTTTTCTTTTCTTTCTTTTTTTTTTTTTTTCTTTTTTTGTACCAGGAATTGAACCCAGGGTTGCTTAACCACTGAGCCACATCCCCAGCCCTTGCATTTTTATTTAGAGACAGGGTCTCTTTAAGTTGCTTAGAGCCTTGCTAAGTTGCTGAGGCTGGCTTTGAACTTTCAATCCTCCTGCTTTAAGCTTGTGAGCCACTGGGATTATAGGCATGCGTCACCACTCTGGTCTGGTCATCTACTAAGTACCCATTTCAAGAGTGTGAAAATAATTCTAAATTTTTATTTCTTCAAATCATTTATTTACACCCATCAGTCAGTTTCAATATAAATGAACCAGATTGTATAATAAAAGAATTTTCCCCAACTCAATATTACATTCTCTCTAGTCCTGTATTTAAAGTAAAATTCCAAATGAGTATAGAGTTGCAGTCCCATGTATTAGTAGTAATAAAATACAGAACTTGCCCTTGACAGGCTGTACACTCTAGACTGAGATCTTGTAGTGTTTCTTTTCTGGTGGTCTTGAGTTTCCAAAATTGTTATTTCCCTTGCAGATGGATGACTTTTTCCATGAAATATTTTTCAGGTTGTGGTGGAATATTTCATTCAGATAATGGTACAATCAGTTCCCCTCACTGGCCTCAGGATTTTCCTGAAAACAGCAGATGCTCCTGGACAGTCATTACTCATGAAAGTAAACACTGGGAGATCAGCTTTGACCGCAACTTCCGAATCCCCAGCAGTGATGGACAGTGTCAGAACAGCTTTGTGAAGGTCAGTGCATTGGCTTACTTAATTGGAGTCAAACTGGTTCTGTGAACATAAATGTTTAGGCTACACATGACAAGAAGTCACTTTTCAAAGTGAAAAAGGACAGATTTGCTGCTTGGATTTCTTGGGTGTAAGTGAGAAATCACAACTTATTAGGAATTAAAATATGAAGCACAGCACACAGGTCACCCTGTGATTTTTCATTTGCTAATAACTAGGTAAATTAAGGAAATTTTTGTCTGACCTGAGTAAATTCTCATGACCATGAATGGTTCCTCCTTTCTGTGGAAATGAAGGAAAGAAAGCCAGCTTCCTTCTCTCTCTCTCTCTCTCTCTCTCTCTCTCTCTCACACACACACACACACACACACACACATACACACACACACACCTTAAAAGATAATTCTCTTTACAATGCAAGGCACCATCACAGGCAAATTTTAATATATTATATAAAAATGGGAGAAGGTTGGAGAAGGAGCTAATGCCAACCTTCACCCTGGGCCTTAAGGACCCACAAACTGAGAAGATCATGAGAAACCCACATAAACATGGAGGCAGTCAGCAAGGTTCTCTCTAAGTTATAAATACTGTTCAAACAGCTCTGACTTTTCACTACCCATGAACAGGACCATGATGATTGAATCATGAGTGCATTTGACCTGTGCTATTTTGCATCTTACATGTTTTATCTCTAAGAGACACTCCTTTAGTAGAAAGAACATTGGCTGTAAGATCACATTGGCTTGGACCTTATTTCTCTTTCTCAAACTTATCACCTGTCTGTTTTATATATGAGCTAATTCAACACTTAGGCTCCAAATTATTCAACTGTATAATGAAGAGAAATATTTCTACTTTAGTCAGGCTGTTTTAAGCATTAGAATTAATATGATATAGTAACATACATAGTACTCAGTACATGGATATAAAATTGCTTAATGAGTAGAAGTAGCTCTTATTGTTAATGTTATTATTTTATATCATCTCCGGAATTATGTTTTATACCTCATTAACCCATACTTCCTATTTAAATGAAAATCCAATACTTATAGAAGTAGAGGCATTATAAACCACATTTAATATATACTTTTCCTAATTGCTTTTTTCATGAAGCAAGTGAGCTCTCTTCTCATGAAATGAGTCAATATCATGGGTGCAGACTGAAGAAAAGCCTTGTAAGTTCTCCATTTGTAAAAACAAAATTTGAAAATGACCTGACTCATTCCTTTTCTGGAGAGAAGTCCCTCTGACAACATGATGAAGCCCAACATCAGTGACAAATGAGATCATTTGGGGGCCTTGTCACCATAATTTCCAGAGGAAGCAGTCTTTTTCTCCTGGGTGGGAAGGGGGGCGGTCTAAGACACCTGTCTCTTCCAAGAAAAGCGGTATGTAAATAACTAGTAATGGAATGTAGCAAACGCAAACAGTCTTGTGTGGGTAGTCTTTTGTGCCTATGAGCCCAGGACTCTCCTCCCTACACCAGAGACAGAAGGACAGATGGACAGAATGGACATCCTGTCGATTGGTCCAAAATGCCTGTCTCCACAAGCCAGAAAGACTATTATCTAACCCCAAAACATTGGGGCATCCAGGAGCCATACCTAAGGGAATTGTACTAGACCCTTATGCTTCAATTGAGAAACACATGGAGGCCCAAAGATGTAAAGTATCCTCTACCTACTCAGGTGGCCCTGGGTGCTACAGTAGCAGCCAATAAACCAAGTAAACCAAAATTACACTACAAAGATTATGAAAAGTTAAAGAGCCATTGCAACCATACCCCATCAAATATGCAAGACTACATACTAAACATAAACGTATAAATAAGATCCAGAATCTTCTAACATAATTAAGTGTATACAATTAAAAAGAACCATCATAATAAGAATTAAGAATAACATCACACCTTGCATGAGAAAAGACAGGTGATGCCGACACTGAAGTAAATCAGATGTTAGAATCATACGGCAAGGCCGTCATAAAAATACTCTGCAACTACTGACAAGTTCTCTTGAAACAAAAAAGAGAATTTCAGTAAAGAAACAACAGTTACCATGAAGGAATAAATGGCAATTATAGAATTGAAAGATACAACAATAGAAATAACTTACTGGTAGTTCAATAGTGAAGTGGACATTACAAAGAATAGAATCAATGAGTTTGGGGACAGAAAAACGGAATAATTCACTCCATCTGAACAATAAAGAGAAAATAGACTTAAAAATCACAAATAAAGCCTTGGAGACCCATGAACAATAACAAATGGTAGAACATTCGTATCACTGGAGTGCCACAAAGAGAGAAGAGAATACATGTGAAAAGACAAAACATAATGAAGTGATAAAATAAAAGAATGGAGGACACTCATAAATTTAATATCTGGAAAACTGTTCCTCAGGACTAAGAGGAAGACAAAAACTTGTCACATAAAGAAAATAAAAAGAAATTATTTCTAGGGGACCTCCCACTAAAGACTGTCTAATGGAAGTTCTTCAGATGAAATGAAATGATACAAGAAGAAATCCTGTAGTATCAGGAAGGAAGAAAGGACATGTGCAGAGAAGAAAATGTGTACCTACAATAGACTATTCTTTATAAGTTTTATGAAGGATAGTGAAGAATTTTTAAAAAGATTATAATGCCCTCTGCTACTGAATACAATGAAAAATTGGTAAGGTGAAGGGACCTAAATGGAGGGCACATTACCACACTTCACTCAAAGTGGTCCAGTGTGGAAGCCAGTAGACTGTTAAAATCACTTGTGTATGTTGTGATACCAGGAACAATAACAACTACCAAAATTATATAAAGAGATACACACAAAAACACCATTCTTCAATCAAAATGGAATCTCCAGGAAGTTGAGAAACAGAGAAATAAATAGAAAGCAAACAACAAAATATCAGACGTAGCATAAATGTACTTATATCAGTATTTTAATTGTAAATAGCTGAATAGCACTAATTGAAATACAGGGATTATTGGAGCCAAGCCACGGCCCAAGTGATAATAAATACAATTAAAATTCAACCACATAGTCAGTTCAAAAGTGAAATACAGAAAAACATACACTATGCAAACATTTATCAAAAAAAGATGTAGCTATATCATTACCTGATAACCTAGACATTGGAGTATAGAAAGTCACTATAGAAAAAAGGGATCTTTTATAATAGCAGAATCAATCCACCTGGAAGATATAATGATTCTAAATATGTATGATATAATAATAGTAATGTTTGAAAAAAAATAGTGCATACAGACATCTTTCTCTCAGTAAGTTATGCTCATAATTTTATAATATGTGGATATTAAACTATATAGTGTTTCCCTAGATAGTTGATTAACAGGGAGGAAAAATTTAATGGAGTTATTCCATAAAATTAGGGATGTTTTGGTAAAAGTCTTTTTACTGACATTTTTATTGGTCTTAGGCATTTAGCAGAATATCTGCATTTTTGTTCTCATGAGCCACGGTGCCAGGCACCTCTTATAGCTGATAAATGGCTAGCATAATTTGTCTGCAAGTAAGATGAGTAACCGCTGGGTACCAGCATTTGAAAAATAAAATGATATGGATTTTAAGAACAGAGAAATATTAAATCAGTGTTATGGACAGGTGCTGTTTTCAGTTCTTCCCGTGGACTGATCTACAAATTGAAATCTTTTTATGACTTGATATCTTATTGCTCTTTTTAAGGAATAGTCTTGAAAGATTTGATTTTGGAATGGGTAATTTTGTATAATTTGATCTGAAGAGAATGTGGAATAGTAAAGTGGGTCTAATCCATAGCCAATTACCTTCTTGGGCCAGATAATTCTTATTTGTGTGGGGGGTGGGGCAGTTGTGAGGAGTTGCCCTTTGCACTGTAGGATGTTTATCAACATCCTCGGCCCCTCCCTACTACCCTCACACACCAAATGTGATACTCTGAAATGCCTCCAGACATTGCCAAATGTCTTTTGGGAAACTCAACCTCAGTTGGATAAGGTTGATTGAAAGGTAAGAGAAAACTGGATAGTGATTGATTATTTTTGTAATCACTGCCCAGCTACACAAAAGTAAACAATCCTCTTAGAGCAGTGAGAGTGGAGTGGGGTATTTTAAAAGCAGCTTAAAAACTATTCTCAAAAGAAAATATTGCAGATTTCCTCATGTTTCATTTACTATTGTTTTTTTGTAGATACCTGAGTATCATTAGTTTTGAGCCTAAGCACATTAAAACATAAGTCATGTTTATGATCCTGCTAGGTGTGGACAGGAACTGAAGACACCAACAATGCCCTGTTGGCCACAAACTGTGGGAACATGGCTCCCAGTACCATTATTACACCAACAAATGCATTCAGGGCCGTCTTCCAGTCTCAGGAGGAGCCAGCCCAGGGCTTCTCTGCCTCCTTCGTAAGCCGTAAGTAGCACTGAAAATCAAACCCAGAGGTTATGGAAAGAGTGTGGGGGCCACAGGCAGCTTTGGAAAATGGTGGGAAGACTGTGCCAGGGTGACTTGAACTAGGGGGTCCATGGGAAAGAGCATGGGTGAATCACCTAATCCTGAAGGGACACCTTCCCTTCAAAATTCAGGGAGAATACAATTGAATTCAACAGTACATCAATTGAGAAATGGTGTAAAAGACACGAGTGCTACTAGCCAGCCTCTAAAAATAAGCCTAAAATCCAAAGTGAGTGTATATTTGATAGAAGCTCAGGTGGCTGGTAATTAGACATACATGGGAGCACTTGATCACCTGTTTCAAAATCACTTGTGGGGCCTGGAAGACCATGCACATTCTTGGGCATCACCCTAGACCCATCTGAACTGAGCATTTCTATGGGCAAGGGGCTTGCATGTTTAATCTTTATCCAGAAGCCTCTCATGTCAGTCAACTTTGGAATCTGCTTTCTTGGATGTTTCCTCTTCCTAGCTGGGTAGATGGGTCTGCTTCTCTGACTACTAAACACAAATTGGGCTAATGGGAATTGCAGTAGTCTTCAAGTCTGAGAAGCAATGGGGCAGCCTATTGGCTAAAATTGTTAAATCAAGTAGCTACTAATTGCAAACCACTATTCAGGAAAAAAAAAAAATCCAGAAGAGGAATTAGAGAGACTAATAGCAAACAGGTATTTCTGACATGAATAGAATGTAGGTGGTAGAAAGGATTTCATAAAAGGCAACTCTGGACCTAAGCACAGGTCTTCAGATGGTTGATGGTGTAGTGCCTGTGTGTACAATTGTGTGTGTTTTAACACCATTTAAAAGAATACAGATATGTTCATGCCTGATCTGTTAAGGAGTGATATGAATTAACTAGTTAGTGGTTATATGAAAACCAAATGCTATTTTAATAGTAGAAATATTTTTTTTATTTATTTCTGACCCAAGGATTCATGTGAGAAGTTTGTGAGAATTGTGATTAGTAAATTCAACTGGTTTTTAAAAATACTAGCATTATTCTTATGGCTGGATTACAATAGTAACAAAAATACATAATAATGTCATTCTCTAATTAGACATTTCAAAAACATTAAATGTACAAAGTACATTGCAAATCACTTTCACCAGTTTTATTTCTTTATCTGTGTGAACCACATTTAATCTCTGACATCCTTTATTAAAAAGAAAATCTTAATATGAAGGAATTTACAGTGAATATGTGATAAAATTTCTACTACCTAGCACCTAAAATTCTGCATTTTCTAAAAAAAAAGTCCTCTTTTTGTGTGTATATTTATTTTTAAATAAAAGTTTCAAGCTCTTAGTTATTGTTTCTTCCATTTGGAGTTTCCCTGGAAACTGTCACTAGAGAATTTGTGAAATGACATCTTTCTGTTACTGATAAAATAGACACCAGATGTGACAACAAATGTTCTGATGATGCCATTTTGCTCCCACGTAGGATGTGGACGTAATTTCACTGGCCCTACAGGTGACATCATTTCTCCAAACTTCCCAAAGCAGTACGACAACAATATGAACTGCACTTATGTCATAGAAGATAATTCTCAGTCTCTTATTGTCTTGACATTTGTGTCTTTCCACTTGGAAGGTAAGTTTATTCTTTTTGAAAAACTTAAATGATTTTAATTAAATAAAAACTCTATGTGTAAGGTGTGAAACATGATGTTTGAATATTTGCATGCATTGTGGAATGTCTAGATCAAGCTAGATGACATAGTAACACTCTACTTATCAGTTTTTGGTGATGAGAACGTTTAAAATTTCCTCTCAGCAATGTTAAATTAGACAATACATTGGTATTAATTGTAATCACCGTGGGGTACAATATATTTCCTAAATTTAGTCCTCCTACAGAATAAAGTGAAATTTTGCATCCTTTGTTAGATAGCTCACCATTCCTCTTCCCCCAGAGTCTGATAACCACTGTTCTACTCTAGGTTTCCATGAGTTCAGCTTTTTCGGATTTGACATAGAAGTGAGACCATGCGTGTCTTTCTATATACATGGTTTATTTCAATTAGCATAATGTCTTCCAGGTTCATCCTTGCTGTCAAAAGGTCAGGGTTGCTTTGTTTTTAAAGTCTGAGTGCTATTTCATTGTGTACACATTTTCTTTTCTTTTTTTTTTTTTTTTTTTTTTGGTGCTGGGCATCAAGTCAGAGCCTTACACATGCTAGGCAAGTGCTCTACCACTAAGCCATACCCTCAACCCCCACATTTTCTTTATCCACTGGTGGACCCAGATTGTTTTCATGTCTTGACTATTATGAATAATGCTGTCATGAACATGGAAGAGTAAAAATATCTCTTTGATATACTGATTTCATTTCTTTTGGCCATTTAAACAGAAGTGGAGCTTCTTGATCATACAGTAGTCCTATTTCTAATTTTTTTGAGAAACCTCCATACCATTTTCCATAATGGTTCTTCCGATTTACATTTCTACCAACAGTATAAAAGTGTCTAATTTCTCTAAGATCTCCCAATATTTCTCTTTTGATAATAGCCATGGAAGGCAGACTTATTCTTAAGCATACTATGAAAAAAATCTTAAGAAATTAATAGGGGGTAAGAAGAGGCAGAAATACTCTATATCACCATTTGAAAAACCATATAAATAATATGTCATGTAAATGTGGATAAAGATCCAACCATTTATTCAAAAACTTTCTATATATTCCTTCCAGAAGTATAAAAATAGTAAGAACTTTAAGGCCATATGCATCACATAAATTTTGTAAAGAAGATAAATCTGAAATGTGTTACATATTACCATAGCTTTTAATTTATTCATTTGTGTTTATTCTCTACCCTCTATTCACACCCACATTCATGCACATACTACAAATTAACCAGAAAGAAACTGTCTTATTGAGTCAAAATAGGTGTTTAATAAATATTGATTTGAGTGAGTTAACAAGATTTAACATTTGTGGTTTGCTTCTATGGAATATTATCATGGGATACACTTTCATCTCCTTTCTCTTTATGATCTTCTCCTAGTCCTTTTTCCTTAATGTTGAGGCTCCTATCCACAAGCACAGTTATACAAAGCCTCTCTCTTTCCTTTTGCTATGACCTCATCTTTCCCTCTATCTCCATAGCTTGATTTTTCTGCACATATGTTTGCCTAAAAATGCCAAATATAATTCATATTTGTCATTGTAAACATATAAAATATAATGTCTTAGCATTTGCTGCCACAAAAATCTCAGTAATGTAAAAAGATGCTCATGTTCATTAAGTATTGAGAGACGATAAAATAGTTTACATAAGATTATCTGATTTCTATTTTAAATAACATACATGTGAATAAAGTCTATAAGACTGTTAAATAGTACTTTAAGCATTATCAATGTGGGATAGACTTATAGGTGATATTTATTTTCTTTTCAATAAATTTATATTTTTATAATCAGAAGAGTTATTTTAATAACACAAAACATGTGTCTCATATTTTTCATTTGCATATATGCTTTTATTCCCAGTGAATTATATAAACATGAGAATGTCATGTGCCAATATCATTTAGACTCAAAAGAGGAGACACTAGTAAATATATTTCAATGCCACACAAAGCGCTGCTGATATCAATGGCATATGTATCACTACAAGGAACCCTTATACCGCCTTAAACAGTAGTCCCTGAGCTTAGTCAACTGGTTGGGAAAATGGGATAACACAGTGTAATTCCCAAGATTACATAATGGGAAAGAACACAGCATCTTGGGATGTCTTAAGGCCAAGAGAGCCACCTACCACATGACTTTGCATAAATTACCTTTCTTTCTGATAACCACTTTGCTTTTATACACACACACACACACACACACACACACATTCATGTGCCACATAATGATTTTTCAGTTGATGGACTATGTGAATGACAGTCTGTAATGTCATATCACCTAGTGACATTGTAACCATTCTATTTGTTTAGTGTACTTATACTCCATGATATTTGCACAAAGACACAGCCACCTAACAACACATAGCTCAGAATCTGTTTCCCCACTGTTAGGAGATATGACTCTAGGAAAAATAGTACCTGTGAAAGTCAGATAATGCCAGATTAAAGTGATTTCTACTTCCACTAATGGATATACTAATCCACACCCACTTGAAGAGAGTGATTTTTTGGTAAGATGATATCCTTATGATAATGTCTTCTGACATTTCCAGTGTTACAAGAACTTGGTATTTTCAGACTGCTAAGTGGATAATGCCTAGCTATAGACTAATTGAATTATGATGATTCTTTAAAAGGGCATCATTAATCAAATTTATTTTATAATTAGATTATTATCACTGACCATATCAGTAATGACATTTATTGGATGCCATCAATAAGCTAGAGATTCATTAGCTACTGAAAAAAATAACCTTTCCCCAGCCTCTTCAAAAATGAGCCTGAGGGATTCATGTGCACTTTTATTGTGATAAAACTGATAATTGCTCTCAAGGAAGGTCATAGCTTTGTGGAAGGAGCACAGGCTTTTCCAGCTGCCACTGGCAATAGGAACTGATTCTGAGAGAGGCTGTCCAAGCATTTCTGAGCACGGCATGCAGCAAGCCACTGTTGGCTGACTGATGTAGAGATGAGGCTCCTAGATCTGTGGTCTTGGTGGGCCATTAACTCAAAAGATGGAACTGGAAAAGAGAAAATGGGCTATCTCAGGCTCCAAAATACCACGAGGAGCACCCTTGTCCTTACATGTGTCGATTTAACACTGGCAACTGGTTAGGGTAGGTTTTACAATTCAAGCAAATATACTGATTCTGCCACCCACATGGTGCTTTCCCAACTGGGAGGTTATAGAGGCTCAGTGACCTCCTTTCCACTCACCACAAAGTAACATGCTCTGAAAGTATGTTATTTTATGTTGGCCAAAGACTCTCTCTTTCTCAACATTTTTACATTTCCAATACCAGCCATTCTATATTTATGTTTATTTTACAATCAGGTGTTATTAAATATTTATTTTAATTTCCCAAAGATTGAATAATTTTAAACTATATTTTTACAATCTTGTTATTCATGTGGTCAAGCAGATTGTCCTCAAGCTTCTGTAAAAATTAGAGTCTTGTTTTTTTTCTTCATCAATAAAAGGTAGATGAGGAAACCTAAATCAAGCCTTCTATACTATTTTTTCCCTATCATTAAATTTGGATACTATCATTATCTTAGTAATGATGAAGGGTTTAGTTCTGTTCTTATTGTTGTTTGTGGTGCTAGGGACGGAACCCAGGGCCTCCAGTGTGCTATGCAAGTGTTCTACCACCCAGCTGCAGCCCTGGCCCCTGAGGGACTCATGATACAGGTTGGCTGGTGGAGTAGCACCTAGCACATGATATGGAGGACACCAGAAGGCCAAGTGCTTTTGCTCAGTGTCCTCTAGGAATGATATCAAAAGTCCCAAGAAGAATGGGTTAGATTGCCTAAGCAATCCGCTGGGAAGTCCTACCTAACAGTTACCTGACTTCTCTTTGATTAACTTAGAAGTCCTGGTTTACACAGTACACCTAATACAATAATAAAAAATAATAAAAGGAAAAAGGAAAGAAAATTTAGATTTTCTTTTGTTCCTCTTTGCTCATTCAGAAGCACAATAATTGAGTTTTGTCAGTTGTTTTATCTCATATTCCCCCCATTTAATAAGTTTTAAAAATTGGCATTACTCAACTACTTAGCATTTCTTCTGTTTGCTTTCTTAATTGTGTCCAAAGAATTTAGAATGTGGGTGCATTTCGCAATGCATTATTTTAGAAGGAACCGGGGAGTGGTTTCTTTGAAATGTTTCCTATTGATAATTTATTCAAATTGGCAGGACACTAAAGGGGACCGAGTGGTTTCTGTGAGATTCCTGGTTTGCCTGGGCCACATGCTTTGTTTTAAGGCTTTGGCCTTCTGCTAAATGGAGCTTGGCTCTATACTGGCATGTGCTTCCCTCTCTGCTGAATCATTCTTCCACCAAGGAGACTAGTTTTCATGCTTTTCAAAGTGAAGCTAATTAGACAGGGGCCAAATAGAGCCTTTGCTACCCTCTAAATCACTCGCCTCTCCCTGGAACCCTTTTCTGCTTGATTCACAAGACTTGACCTTATCTACGATATTAAAACATGCCAACCGAAGGATTCTCCCTCATCTGCAGTCATTTCTGGCATCTCTGCCTCTGTCTGTCCAGGACTCTGAAGAAAAATTATGATCCGGAGCTAGATCCTACAAGTTGATGCTTTTTCTGAATTACTCATCCTTTGTTTCCTTTCAGTTCTCTCCAAGTTTTTAGATTCATGATAGAATTCAGAATTAGACACTGTAATAAAGCCCAGGAAAATGTAATAAAAATTAATTCCAACACATATAGAACCTTACCCATGTTGAACAACAAATATGTCTGAAAGTTACTCTGAAGGAAGGAAAATAGTCATTTAAAAGAAAATCACAGGGAATTCTTTTATAGCTCAGAGTTTTCAATGATAAATACGTTGTCAAGTCATTAAGATAGAAGTAAGAACAGTTATATTTTCCTGTCCCTTCACGGGCTCTGGTCCAAGGAGACAGTATTATTCTATTTCAGGATGTTTCTCTTCCTATCAAATTCTCTTGTCTGTAAATGGCACCTCTTGGCCATAAACTTGACTTTGATATCCACCTTTCTCCTAGAAGATCTTCATCAAGACTTCTTTCTCTAGAAGACAGTCACCCTAGATGCATTTAACTGTATTCTACTTGAGAGGTTTTTGTACATTTTAATTATATAGGCAATTAGCTCCTCCTACCACTGTAGAAAATTCTTTAATATTATTATTTTCTGATGCCTGTGGTCTTTATCACCAAGTGCCTTGTCATGAATGAGTCAAGCTGACATTTTTAATCTAATGGAGTGATGTGATATGTAGAGCTTGAGAAAAAGTATGTGTGTGAATTATATAATATGTAGTGACATAGTATTTACAACTCATTTTCTTTTTTTATTTATAACTCTTATTTTCACTAGTCTCTGGCATGTCCTTAGACTTAGATAACTTGACCAATTTCTGATATTTGATTTTTTATGGAAAAAATGTGAGAACATTTTACCTTAATGAACTAACCACTAGACAGGATAAAAGAATGTTTTAATTCATGAAGCAATTGCCAAATATTACAACTTTTAATTTTACCAAATCAGGTATTGAGAATAAGCAGGGTTATGAAGGGTTTGTTAGTTATTTGATATTTTATTTCCATCTACCAAAAAATTCAAATTCCTTCTCAACTTGCTCTACATCTCCCAACACACTTTCAATGTTGAATCCAAACTTTTATAGTTAATGGGTTTTTAACTGTGTCTCACTATACCACCTCTATCTCATGATAGACTGTCTATAATTGAACTATTAAAAAAATTATTTGGAAGCATAATCTAGAATAAGCCATGCTACCTTCTGTGTCATAGAATTTCTATACTTTTCTAAGCTAGCTACTACTGTGATAATCTATATCCTTAGGCCAGCAACTTAGAAACTAACTCTTTAAAACTGAAAGGACACCTAGAGAGCAGGCCATTTGACCAAAATATGGGTCCAGGAGTTTAATATAGTATTAGCAATATTTCCCTGTATTCTTTGATTTTGGTTTTACAAGTTTCTTCATTGTTGCTAATTAAAGATATTTCTATAACCAATGCAGAATGTTGTTTTTTAATTCTCAAACTTATCCACTCTGAAATTTTAAAGTTCCACTAGAGCTGTTGGTTTCTTCAAGAAGGGATCTGAGTTGTAATTAAAGCACATAATTTGGCAGTATTCAAACTATGAATTGGAATCTAATCTATTCCTTTCTTGTCCTATTTTTCCCAACATCATATTGCTTCTGATTATGTGATAAAGTCATTAAAGTTAAGTCTTTCATATTTTTAACTTGTAGATCAGTGTCCAACTAGAAGTATTTTTTTTTAGATTTTAGTTGTAGATGGACACAGTGCCTTTATTTTATTTATTTATTTTTAAAAAGAGAGAGAGAGAATTTTTTTAATATTTATTTTTTAGTTTTCAGTGGACACAACATCTTTATTTTATTTTTATGTGGTGCTGAGGATCAAACGCAGCGCCTCACATGTGTGAGGCAAGCGCTCTACCACTGAGCCACAATCCCAGACCAGAAGTATTTTTATTCCAGCAATATCAAAATAAGGGAATCCTTTAAGGTTAATTTAATAAATAGAACCTCAAACTGATACCTCAAGATTTCTTCAGGCTAGATAGAAACTTAGCTTATGAGTCAAGTGTGTTCCTAACATTACCTAAAGTTTGAATTGCATCAATCTTTTCTTTGCCTTTCTGCCCTTTGTCGTTGTTGTCCTGGGAAATGCACACAGGGCCTTGGGCACATGCTTTACCACTAACCTACACCCTCAGCCCAAAATTGCATAAATATTTTCTAATAAATTTAAAATTTTCCTTAGATAATACTCAGGTTCAAAAAGGAGAGATGAACTCTTTAATGCATAGACATAAAAATTAGTATATTTGTCAAGATTCTGAGTTAAAGGTAGAAACTTATCTGCAAGTTAGCTGAGATATAAAATGGAGTTTATCGGGAAGATTCTGGATTATCTCATCAAGTAAAGTTTAAAAATAAAAAGGCAGTAATGGAATTCTAGAACTAGAGGAGTTAGTGGTAAGAACCCTTCTGCATGCTTCTCCCATATTTTGCTATTTTCTGTATAGAAACTTTGTTTTTGCTTACCTCTTCCTTCATGAGTCAGAAAATATTACTGCTGATGTTTTCTTAATTTAACATCTTTGGTTGCTACCATTGCTTATGGTTTGAACATGTCTGATTGGCATAGATTACTGTCATATCTTGGAGTAATCAATCAATCTATCAACAGAACTCTGAATGATGGAGTTCTATCAACAATAATTACAACAATTGCAATAAAAATAATAATATCCTATCATACTGATTAAAAGTTTTGTGGCCAATTAATGGGAAATTTAATTCAACTTGGCTTAAATGTGAAAAGGTGATTTACTGGCTTTCATTCCTGGAAAAACTCAAAGTTGAGTGCACCTGTAGTCTGCTTACTCCGCTGTTAAGTTGTGGCATCAAATATTCTAATGCTTCTGTTTTCACACTGTGCTGCTCCAATGTGAGTCCCCCCTTAACGCTGACTCCTCTATAGCTGTAGTGTATATGTCCTCACAGTAGGGATGTGTCCTTATTCACAACCAGGAAAAAAAATGACATGAATCCAGAGGTATGCTGAAGTTAAGTGGTAACTGTACAATCTCCCAAGCATCAATATTCTGTATTTAATTATCTCATGTTGATAGCTTGAAATTGGCTGTGATGGTAGTATTTTCACCATAGAAATTGGCAAATGCTACAGTTCAGGAATTCTTTTTCTGTGTCAGAGAGTTTCTTTCTTATATTTACCAGCATACTAATGCCTTCTTTTCAGATTCCAAAGAAGGCTCTTGAGATGATGCATATTGGGTTGGCTTAGGTCACATGACCACCCTTGTGCCAAGGTCTATGGCCAGGGGACAAGAAATTATAAAGTAAATATGTATCATAATTTCCCCAATTTATATAACAAATGTTTTCACAATAAATAGGCAGTCAGATTTCATAGTCCATTATGATATGTGCTGATATAGAATATATTGATGTAGTTTGGGTCATTTCCAATGGGGAATTTGTAAATAAGTGAAGTTTTCATATGGGTAGGGAGGTATTAACTATATGTTTAAATTAGCAACTACATGAATTAAAAGAATTGTTACAGGCTGGGGGCAGTAGTGCACGCCTGTAATCCTAGCTGCTTGGGAGGCCAAGGCAGGAGGATCACAAGTTCAAAGCTAGTCTCAGCAAAAACGAGGCACTAAGCAACTCAGTGAGACCTGTCTATAAATAAAATACAAAAACAGGGTTGGGAATGTGGTTCAGTGGTTGAGTGTCCCTGAGTGCAATCCCTGGTACCTCCCCACTACCAAAAAGTAATAAATAAATAAATTGTTACTGTTTGTCATTGAGAATTCGAAAAGTATTCTACATAATTGGTCATTAGTCATCAGAACAATGTAAACTAGACATTATGGTGAGGCACCATTTCACATACCCCAGACTATATCAAAAAGGAAAAACTATATCAAATTTATGCAGAGCAATGAGAAGTCGCTTGCTTTCCTGGTGAGAATGTACACTCACATAACCACTTTAAATAATCAGTTGGCAGTTTCCTATAAAATTAAATACATGCCTAATTTATGATCTAGGAATTCCACTCCTAGACAATAACCCAGGAGAAATATGTTGATATCAATAATAATTAATAATTAAGAAATGGATAAAGGATCTGAATAGACATTTCTTCAGTGAAGATATACAAATGGACAACAAGCCCATGAAAAGATGCTTGGCATCATTAGTCACAGAAAAATGCAAATAAAAGCCACCATTAGCTCTACTTCATGCCCATTAGGATGGCTATAATAAAAGACAACAATAATAAGTGTTGGCAAGAATATGGATAAAATGGAATCCTCATGCATTGTGGGTGTGGTTATAAAAATGATATAGCCACTCAAACAGAATGGCAGGACCTCAAAAATATTAAACATGGAATTTTCCTATGATCCAGGAATTCTTTTCCTAGTTATATAGCCAAGAGAATTGAAACTTATTGATGCTCATCAAATGATAAATGAATTTTTAAACGGTGGCATAGCAGCCATACGAGGAAATATTATTCAGCCATGGAAAGGAATGAAGTTCTGACATACGCTATACCATGAATGAACCTCAGAAACATTATGTTAAGTAAAAGAACCAGTCCCCAAAGGTCACATTATATGATTTTTGTTTAATGTGAAATGTCCAGAATAGACAAATCTAGAGACATAGAAAGTAGATTAATAGTTGCACAGAGCTGGTAGGGCAGAAGAAGAAAGTGGAGAAGATGGGTGGGGACTGCCAGTAGTGCAGGTTTGCAAACGAATGGTGACATTGTGGAACTGGGAAGATGGTCAAATACCCAAAGTGCTGTGGGAGTGAGAATTGGTGACACCTTTTCAAAGAACCATCTGATAAACCTGAAGAAGAATCTTAACTTAGTCCTAGCAAGTCAAGCTCCAAGCATTTAGTATAATGAAACAATAAGAAGCTTCCTCAGATATTTTTGTATAAGAATGTTTGCATTGACAATAATTTTAGTCTTGAAAATGGGGAGAATCTAGGATTTATCGACCATAGGGTGAATGTAGAATGGCACATCTACCTGTTGGAATTTGATGTGTGCATTAATAAAATGTTTTCCAGGACTACCTAATCATAGAGAGAGTGTGATGCTATGTTATTTTTGTTAATAAAAATTGGGTTATGAAAGATTGTGCTCTGTAAGATTCCAACTAATGTTTTAACAGTATATAATCACCTGTAAAACAAAGGAATATAGTAGTAGTACACATCTTCTTAATTGCTTGTGTATGCTATTTAAGCTTTTCTTAGAAAAGTCTAGAGAAAATATTTGTTTTATGATTTGTTTTATGAAAACAAGACAATGATAAGTGTTCTTACAATCATGAAAGCCTTAAGCTAATATGGTTGCTTTGAATGTTGAAAATGGCTGTTCAATAAATATTAAGAAATTTCTAACCATCTCTCTGTAGTGTGGGAGTCTCTTATCTCCACACAAGCGTTGGGCCAAGTTCTCCACAGTAGCACTCTAGACATTTGGGGCAGGTAGTTTTTGTTGTAGCAGGAAGGCTGGGTGTGGAATGGTCCTGTGCTTTGCAGCCTATCTAGCAACGTCCCTGTCTTCTACCCCACCCTCCAGTGTGGCAGCAAAAATGTCTTTAGTTATAACTAAAACAGAAGTGTCCCCAGCTTCTAATCACAGAATTGAAGAAGCCATTTCATAAAGGAAGAAAATCCAGGATTGTTTCAGGGAATTCATCCACTGCACAGTTCTGTCTGGTTGTGCCTGCCTCTCTGTTTTGTTTACAGGGTAAATATCATTTCCTCAGGAAACAAAGTTCAACATTGACATACCAAAATGTCTCTTGGTTCTCATGTTAATTTCCTATCTGTTGCATGAATTATCACAATGGTCTTTTTTTTCTGGGGGGTGAGTACCGGGGATTGAACTCAGGAGCACTCGACCACTGAGCCACATCCCCAGCCCTATTTTGTATTTTATTTAGAGACAGGGTCTCACTAATGTGCTTAGTGCCTCACCATTGCTGAGGCTGGTTTTGAACTTGTGATCCTCCTGCCTCAGCCTCCCAAACTGCTAGGATTACAGACATGCAGCACGCGCCCAGCAATGTTTCATTTTGATGTTTACAGCATTGATGTGTGGTTTCTGCTTTTTTTTTAAGTACTTGTTTATTTATTGTAAATCTTATTTTTATAAATTTAACATAAATCACTATTCAAGGTAACACCTGAAAAAAGATATTTTATTAATTGTTTAGTATATGTTCTTAATAAAAATTCTAAGGAGTAGCATTTCTAGACCAAATTATTTCATTTTAATGATTTTTTTTCTTAAGACAGGGATCTCACTATATTGCCCTGGCAGGCCTCTAACTCCTGGGATTCTTTTTTAATTTGTTCTAATTAGTTAAACATGACATTAAAATGCATTTTGATACATTATACACAAATGGAGCACATCTTCTCATTGCTCTGGCTGTACCTGGTGCAGAGTCATGCTGGTCGTGAGTCGTGTGATCATACATGTATATTCTGATCTTAATGCTGGTTGTTCCTTGCTCTGCACAGCTCGCTCAGCCATCACCGGGAGCTGTGAGAATGACGGGCTGCACATTGTCAGAGGTCACAGTCTCTTCTCCACACCTGTTGCCACCGTGTGTGGTGATGAGACCTTGGATCCCATCACCTTGAAGGGTCCAGTGCTGCTGAACTTCTACTCCAACGCACACACCCCGGACCTAGGGTTCAAGCTTTCCTACAGGAAAACCTGTGAGTAACCACAGTGATGTAGTTTGAAATTTTCTGTTTTTCTTGAGTAATTTACACAAGGAGTTTTCATTGTGATTCACACATCACCAGCTCGAAGATTCAGAGACATGAAGGGAAAAACTCACAAATGAGGCATGTGGGAAAAAAGTACTTAAACTTCTTTTCTTACAAAAGAGACCTTTTGTGAACTTTGGCTAGACCTACTCTTTGAAAATCAGATGCATAATTGGAATCTACTTTGTAATGTAAGTTAAAATGAATGTTCTTGTTTTTTTTTTTTTTTGTATATTACATAAAGATGCCTTTTGGCCTGAATTATCCTGAATTATTCAGATGCCTAATTTATTCCTCAAATCGCTTTGTTACTATGAAAAATAATATAAATCTAGAGGAAATATAAGAGAATATCTTTATGATCTTCTGATAGGAAGAAAAGAATATTTAAACAATATGAAAAATGCACAAGCCCTATGGGACAAGCTTGATATATTCAACTCTGCTAAAATTTACAATTTGTCTGTAACAAAGGCAAAGTGAAAAAGGACACAGACTGGGTAATGCTTTTGCAGCTACCAAGAAAATGATCGTATTTTTCTGTTTCAAATGGTCTTTTCCCCTCCTTCAGGGTGATTCTACTGACTCCATTTTTCTCAGAGCATCTCCACTTCAGTGAAATGGGCACATAAAACTCTTAAAACCTTTCCTGGCTTTGTTCTGTCTTTGCCTGATCCAATCTATTGCTAAAGGTAGAAAGTTAAATATTGCTTCCCTTCAAATAAATTTCTGTCCCATCCACAGAGAAGACTAAAAGTGTCTAGTTACCATGAAAAAGGCCTACACATTTTTTTGACACTAGTTTCTATCTGAATCCTGAGCCCCAACATTTGTAAAGCAGATTCTGTGTGGCTTTGGAGGTCAGTTGGCACCCACCAAACAGAACTGGACAATTAATATTTCTTCCCTTATTGTCTTGGTGCATAAAGAGAAGGATTCTTTTAGTACAACCTCTGCTTTGGAGAGTTAAACCCCTTGCTTCATATTCTTCAGCTCTTTAATCCTTCATTTTTCATGAAGCATGATAGGCACGTTTCAATATATCTCGTCTGTAAGGCTCACTCTGAGAGCGTTGCTGATGCTGACTTCAAATCTCAACAGTGTGTGAAGATGGACGGGATTTAAGTTTTGGTAAACTTTCCAAGACCACATAACCAAATGACATAGAGTAATTGCTACCCAGATCTGATATTTAATTCTCTGCAGATGTACCCAGAGGTCCAAGCACCAGAATACTTTGAGGCATACAGAGAAGAGCTTTCCCTGAAAGTGGGCTCAGTCAAGGCAAAAACAATAAATATATAAAAACTTCAAATGCCAGCCCAAGGTTGTTTCTCATTTCTAAGAGAAATAGGTAGAGTATGCCCATTGATGGTGTATACTCCATGGAAACCTCATCAAAATGCACTAACCTCATTATTATTTTGAATCATGAAGTAAATAACCAAAACCTTTCTCACTGTGATGAGAGGGTAGCATTTGCCATCATTAGCTGGCACTGTCTGATCCCTCTTATATGAAAGCCAAAGCAAAAATAATATGTTTTTAAAGGGGTTTTATTATATTCCTAGGGCTATTGTTTTATTGATTTGTGGGTGTAACTAAGGGCTATGAATTGCTAGGGTCAGAGTGAGGAACAACCCTTCCTTCCTCATGCTTATTGAGGATAAACAACATAAATTTGGGCAAGCAGAGTCTTTACCAATCTCACACTTACATACAAATAAAGAAGACTTAAGAGATACACAGTTGACCCAGAGAAAAATAAACAGGAGAGTTCCAAAACTGGTTTCTAGTACTTCACCTTATAATATCATAACAGGAAGACTTGTATCTGTATTATTTAAGATTTCTAGATTGCAGTCCTTCCCAGATCTTGATGGCCGGAGCATGTCTTGGGTTCTGCCTGCCTTTCCTAAACTTCCAATTATCACTGTCACTTCCCTCTGTCAGTCTGTCCTTTAAATAGAGGAAAGGGACAGTTATGCCCCAACACGTGAAATGTTATTTCTCTGACCATTAATTTGACTCAGACTTACACCTTTCCAAAATGTGCCTTAAAATATTCTTCCCTGTCTTTCTTTCCTTACTGTCTCCTGTTTTTCTTTCCAGTGGGGAAAAAAAAATCAGAATCATTTGTAACCACAATGAAGGGGTATTAATTTATCTTAAGAAAAAAAGAGTCTGAGCTCTCCTATGGAAAAATGTGCAATCATATAGAAAAACTTAAAATTATTTTTCCATGCTTAAGTAGTATGTATGTTCTCTACGTGTTCCTTGCCTTCTGTTGCAGCCTGTGGAGGTACGTTCAACTCTTTTGGAGTCATCAGGAGTCCTTCCTACTTGAATTCTGACTACCCCAACAATCTCTACTGTGTGTACAACATCACTGTAAGAAACGACAGAGTGGTTCTGCTCAAGTAAGTGGAATGGATTTTTGTTTATTTTGTTTTTGGTATCAAGGATTGAACCCAGGGATGCTTAAACACTGAGCCACATCCCCAGCCCATTTTTGTATTTTATTTAGAGACAGAGTCTCGCTGAGTTGCTTAGGGACTCACTAAATTGCCGAGGCTGGCTTTGAACTCGCAATCCTCCTGGCTCAGTTACCTGAGCTGCTGGGATTACAGGTGTGCGCCACCTCCCTGACCAGATTTGCTTCTTTTTTGAGGAAATACTTTTAGCTTTATTCACACATACAAAACAAAACAACAACAACAAAACACCACCCTATTCCTTTACTGATAGCACTGATTGACCACAGTGGTCCATAAGGAAATCAAGAAGAAGGAAGAGTGAGGTTCCCATATGATAGCAAAACAGTTGACATCTGTTGGGAATATGTGATACATGACAAACTTTATTAACACTTTCCTTAATTGTCTTATTTTATTCTTAAAACAGTCAGAAGGTAGATGTATCTCACATTTCTCTCACAGTGAGAAAACAGAGGCTCAGAAGGATCACATAGTTTTCCCAAAGTACTGAAGAGTCACATTCTGAGTCCACATCCTGTTTTTTCCGCAAGATCATATCCTTAATGTTTCCCTATGCTGTCTCTCAAAGATCAATTTTCTAACTGCTAAGAAATTTATTGTTATTCATGACTCAAAATACCTCCAGACTTGCACTGTAAGAGATGCATATGTCATTCGTAAATTATCCCTCTGATGAGAGCAGGGCATGAAGCCCACTGTTCTCTAGATGGATGAGGTTCAAGACTGCTTCCACCACATATAGTGTATTTCTAGCACTTGTGGTTTACAGTCCCTGGTAGGAAACTCGAAAGTTGGTCTTTTACAGGATTTTCCACCTAAAAGCCTGACAGGCTGGGATGACACCTGCCTGCCTCCTCCCTGTTTGTCTGTGATCACTTTCTGCCCTAGGAAGCGTGGGTGGACACTTTGGATAGTAAGACAGGTCTCACCAAGCTCACTGTGGCTCCTGTATGAGTCAGTAAGTGCTCTACAGACTTAACCTTGAAGAAAATGGCAGATCACACCTGGTACTATTTATAAGGAACTTGTGTCTCAGGGGCCCAAAGTCTTTAAGTCTTAGGGATTAAAAAAAAAAAAATACAAAACCAAACACAGGGACAGAAGCCAGGAATCCTGAGTAGGGGGTACATGCCCAGGAGCAAAGCACAAAGGATGGCTCTTCCCAGTGCCGCTATGGCAGTGTTTGTTTCTTACACGTGCAAGATTATTGTCTTCATCAGTTCAGGCTGCTATCCCAAAACACCAAAAACTGGGAGCTTCAAACAACACAAATTTTCATACTTTTAGAGACTGGGAAATCCAAGATCAAGGCAGTTTCAGCACTGGGTGAGGGTCACTTTTTGCCTATCAAAAGATTCCTTCCTACTGTGTCCTTAGTGGTAGAAGAAGTGAGGGTCTCTCTTGGGCTTCTTTTATAAAGGCACCAAATCCCTTTCTTGAAGGCACTGCTCCATGACCTAACCACCTCCCAAATTTCCACTTCCTAATACCATTACCCTGGGGATGAGGATTTCAACATAGGAATATGAGGGATATAAACCTTAAGACGGTGGTTGATAGATATATCAACTCATATAGATATGACACCTATGATACACATATAAATATACATATATATTTTATTTTCTAGCTGGATCCTGAAGTTCACTGTAGTCATAGTTCACATCTGCATGTTTGGAAATACATTTATTTATTATTTAAAAACCTACATTCTGTGAAAGATTTTATTCTGGGTGCCATGAGGATAGACACATTAGTGAAACATAAATACACCTACCTGGGCTCTAAAAAGATGCTGGCCACATAAGATTTCTTGTCAGTTGGTTTCTCCTGATATCCTCTGAGAAAGTGATACAAAATAAAAGCCAAAATAGATTTGAGTTCCCTTGGAAACTCAGAATTTATCTTTCTTTGTGGAGTCTTATTTTGGAAAATAATTGTGTTGTCTATGGAGAATAAAAACAATCTAGGGTGGTTGGAAATGATCTTTCCATTGTTCTGCCTGGTCTTTTTTGACAAAAACATTAAATATCATATGAAGCAGAAGAAAATCAAGAATTTTTTCATCCTGATCTTTTATCTTCAGTTTGAAAACATTCAACCAACCAACATATTTTAGGAAAATAAAAAATTTTAAAAAACCATTGATTGTTTTTACTTAAGGTTCTTAAAAGGAAGTACTTATTCATTAGGTATTTTCAAAAATTATTCCATATTATGGTGTTATTTATTAATTCTGCTAGCAAAATAATAATAATAATAATAATAATAATAATAATAATAATAATGGGAAGGCAGAACAACCTACAAAAACAAGGACAGGATACCAAATAATTTAAACAAATTTTAAAAACTAAGCCATCATAAGCCTACCACAAAATTCTGAAGTAATACCAGTTGGAAGCCTTGCTTGTTTGGAACTCTGAGAATAATTACTCAAAATGATAAAGCAAAGGCCTAGGTTAAAACATTGTGAAGGCCGTCAAGGAAATGTTAGGAATATATCCATAAGGAGAGGTTAGAAGAAGTAACAAATGGGCTGGGGCTGTAGCTCAGTTGATAGAGTGCTTGCCTTGCATGCACAAGGCCCTGGGTTCAATCCCCAGCACCCTCAAAAAAAAAAAAAAAAAAAAGAAGAAGAAGTAACAAACAACCCCAAGGCATACCAGGGAAGCCATCTTGACTCATTAAGTTTATTTCTCCTTTGTACAAGTGTGGCCATCATGACCTAGCAAGGAGGCTCTGCTTACCATGGAAGATTTCATTTCTACATCTGCTTCCATGATCATCACTGGGAAGGCAATGCATCAAAACTAGTAATAGGGTTAAAAAGTTCTTCCCTAAGGTAATAGGTATTACTCCTGTTTACATTTCCATGATCAAAGCAAGCCCTCTAGACACAGCAAACCTCAGTGTGTATGTCTAAGGGCAGCTATACCAGGTGTCAGGAAGGCAGAGCAGGACTATATGGGCAAGTTCCAGTGACAACCACCATGATTCTAAATATGAAATCGTAATTAGGGCAATTAAATGAAACCCCCCGAAAATTTAGCTCATTCTTTTCTACCATAAATTTTATATTTTTATGTCTTTTATGAGAAAAAATTATTTCATATCTGCTTTTTTAAAATCATCATCATAATTTCATTTTATTGAGCATCTACTGTCTATCAGATGCTATAGATTGTTTTTTACATATTGTTGTATTTAACTTTACTGTAAACTCCATTTTAAAAGAGGGAAACAAAGACTGAGAACAAGATTGAAGTTATTATTCTAAAACCCACATTTCTTCGATTCTAGGATGTTCACATACTTTCGAGAAGTAAAGAATAGGAAAATAGTACCACTTTATTTTAAAAACTACCCAGAGAAGAATAAATCCCATGTTCCTAGTGAGACTAAAAACCTGAAGTGTTGCTGGAGTGATAGATATTGTTGGTTCAACTTATTAAAACATGATCTCAAATGGATTTTAATATGTCCTAGGCTATCAACTCTTTGAATGTAAGACTGTATCTTACTCATCTTTTAAGTTCCCAGCTCCTATCACAGTTTTTGGCATATCCTAGTTACTCAAAAAAATCTGGTTAAACTTTTTGAAGCAGTGTCTTATTTATAAAATTTCCTACCAAGTGAAGCCCAGGCACTGGGCACTGTGCTATTAGTTTTTGGTGTGTGTGTGTGTGTGTGTGTGTGTGTGTGTGTGAAGGACTAAAGATACAATTTAATGGGCATCTGGCAGAGAACATGAGCATTAACAAGGTTTGTTGCACAGGTTTGGAGATTTTAACGTGGCTCTCTCCACCTTCTGCTCTCATGACTACCTGGCGGTATATGATGGTTCCAACATGAGCGATCCCCTTCTTGGAAAATTCTGCGGTTCCAAGCTCCCCCCAACTGTTAAGAGCAGCAATAACAGCATGGTCCTGGTATTTAAGACAGATTCTGTTCAAACAGCAAGAGGCTGGAATGCAATTTTCCGGGAGACATTAGGTAAGGATTTTGGACATGTGAATCTTTTTCGTGACTCCTACTGTTCTACTTTAATTATTTTTTTTTCCTTTATAACTGCATTTAAGAGTAGAGGACAATCTTGCATACATCTTGGGTTTAAAAATTATGGATGAAGTCTTTGGGTTAAAAAAATTCCAACATAAAAAAGAAAAAATATAAAAAAGAACAAAAATAAAAACAAAAAACCATTAAACCCATTTACCTCTCCCACAGGCAAAGGCAGATCTGCCTACCTAACCAACCTCCAAAGAGACCCAAACTTCATATTATCAACTACAGAAAGAGTGAAAGTTGAACTTAAAGATAGGCAAGAGCCAGGCCAAGAAGGAGGTCGCCACTGACCACACCAACTTTACCCCTAAAATGGGGAAGAGTCTTGGAGGATTTTAAGTGTTCACCTCATGGCCAGACCTGATTATCAAAACAAAACAAAACAAAACATAAAAAGGCTTGAGGGTCCTACAACCTGAGAAGGAAGAAGCTTCTCACAGAAATTCTAATGGAAAATAGCTGAGACTTAAACTAACACACGTAGAACTAGAGGTAGAGGACAGGGTGAAACTCTTATTAGAGATTCTGAGAAGGGAGACCACAGCAGAAGTACAGCATTTGGAACCAGGTGATATGTTACATCAGGACATGGGAGCTGGAGTCAGATCTTACAGGTGATTTATAGAGTGGTGGTAACTTAAACTAAGTTTAGGGGGATATGTCATTTATTTTGATGCATTTGGGATTGAGGGCCTGTCAGATATCTAAATGCAGGGACCAAGGACCAAGTTGATGCTTGAGAAGCAATTTGGATTTCAGAGAGTGGCCTTGAAAATATCAGGAGGTGGCAGGTAAAGCTAGGTGAAGGCAAATTGAAAATAACACCCCAGTTTATTGTCACTGCAGGTGAGACAATTATCTATATACAGTTGGCCTAGAAGTTCAAATCATTTAAAATCAAAGGTAATCAGTTCTCTGTTTATCTATACTAATAACATCTAGGCATAATTTCTATGTGACTCTGGAAAGTGTTTCGACTCTTCCGCTTGATTATTAATGTGATTAGTGTTCTGGAACTTAACAGCTTCCTGGATTTCCCCGTGGTTTTTTGTATAATAATAATCCTGACTCATTTTTCCAAATCAATCTATCTTTCTCTCTCTCTCTCTACTGGGGATTGAACCTAGGGACACTTAACCACTAAGCCACATCCCCAGTCCTTTTTATGTTTTATTTTGAGACAAGGTCTCATAAGTTGCTTAGAGCCTTGCTAGATTGCTGAGGCTGGTTTTGAACTTTCGATCCTCCTGCCTCAGCCTCCCAAGCCACTGGGATTATAGGCACATGCCACGGCGCCCAGCTCAACTCTCTCTCTTCACCCCAAGATGTGAGTAACCTTCACCTCTCTGATACAAAAACAGAGATTACCTGAAACTTCTTTACATTTGGACAGTTCATTTGTTGTGTGCTTCCTGAAGGAAGGAGTTAGACATTTGTGTTTGAAAAGCATCCCCATAAAACTGCAGATGACTTTGTATCAGAGAAAATCACTTTGCTGCCTAGCCTCCCTAACTGTGTCTGCAGTAACCAGAGAGCAAGTCTCAGGGACAGAAGAGTGTTGTCTTCATTGAGTGGTGTAAGAGAAGTGATTAATTTCTTTTGGAGTTATCTGGCGCTGAAGAGCTCACATATTCTTGCCTTGAGCCCAGTCTTTAAAACCGAATGGCGGTGCACGTTTGCATTTGCTGTGCATCCTGTTTTCAAGTTGTTTTTTTTTTCCCTCATCTGTGCTCACATGGCCATTGAAATACCCACCTGGAAGCTCTGCACACTGCTGTCACAGGCACGAAGCCCCCCATGTTAGCCAGGGCTCCCAGGCCTCATTAAATGACCATGTCTTTCTGAGCTACAAAGAAGACTTTTTAGACTGAGTGATTTTACTGAACTGAAGTAACACAGAAGCAAAAAAAAAAAAAAAAAAAAGTACACTGTCAGGGACATTGTTCCTGCATGAGTCACAGAACACTTTGAGTAAATTACTGTTTGCCTCTGATCTCAGAGAAAAGGTTGAAGTGGAGAGAGCAGAAAGGGGATTTCATTACTTGCTAGCACTGTGCTGCCATTGTATTTCATGAGAACTTTTACCTCTCTGTCATCTGTGTAGATGCCATCGGCTGCTAGGAGATATTTAAGAAATGATTTTAGCTAATCTTTAAAGATAGATTTTTAACTTGAGTATTATAACTTCGTATTAGGTCCTACAAAGCCTCAAAATCCACGTAAGAGGTTTATTATTTTAAAGAACTTTTCATTCTTGTTGGTTGTATGAAGAAATGGGAATCAACAACAAAAGCAGCTTTGATTCTAGGGTTTATATAATCTTTTAGTTACAGATATGGATTTAAGAAAAGTTAGACGTGGCTAATAGGGTATTAGCCCTCCTCCTTGAACTCATCCGTTTAAAACCACCCGGGCTTTCTTGTAAGGAAAGGGAAAGCAACTTTGTGAAAGAGACAGTGCATTTTCCCAAGGTTCTCAGTTCACCTAGGAAAGAACATCCTCAGTGCATAAATAATGGATGTGGAAGGAGATCACTGGAGTCTGTAACATTTCCATTTAGCTATATCTTGACGAAAGCCCTAAGTGGAGACTCGTAGCTTGGCTGTTTAGATTATATACTTGGCAATAATTTATGTACATCTGCCTTAATTTTCCAGAAGTCAGAAAAGAGTCCGGTTTATATAATTGTGTGATTATTGCACCAAGTTCTCCTTGACGTTTGTTATATTTGTATAGTAATGGGTCAGAGTGAATTGGTGGAAATAGTCCCTAATTGCTAATTGCTACATGTGTGTTGATTAAAATGCCATGGAATTTCTGTTAGAATGGAATTTTTGTTAGAGCCTTTGTGTGGGATATGAGGTAAGGAGAAAGCAAAGCAAGGAAGGCTGAGGAGCTAACATCTATCTGAAATACAAATTCGCCTTCCCATATTTCCTGTGCATTTCAACACTACATGGGTGATTGATCCTGAATGACTGATAACCAGAAAAACGATCATACTGGGCTTCAAGGATCTGTGAAACTGAAATGACCTATAATCTGAGCATTTTTCTAGACCACGTGCATAGCTTTCATCAGCTGTTCAGACTGTGGTTTCACAAAGTTTAAAAAGCCATTGGTTCTTTGGGTTTGGCTGAAGTGGGTAGGCTGTGCAGGGCAGAACTGACACTTACAAGCACCCTTTAATCTAGCAACCTCTGCTAGATTAGTTTCAGCTTCTCCTTTACCATCAAGGTCTGCTTCAGCCGTGACTCTGCTCTGTGTGTCACAGACAAAGCACTTGGCACTTGTGGGATATGATCGATCATGATCACATCCATTCTTTCTTACTGGGCTGCTCTCATAACCAAAGCTTTGCTCAGCGGGTCTTTTCATGGTGCACTAGGCACATTATACATTGACCTTCTAGATATGATATGAGACTGGGGATTTTAAACTCATGTGTTTACTGGGCAGCACCATTGTTGTTTCATTTTTTTTTTCTGAAACAGTACATTCTGTACCACTTCAGTGGAACTTCAGAACTCACATAGGAATTTAGCATAAGTAGGTTCTGAGTCATTTAAGTCAGTGAATTGCCCAGGAGAGTAAGGAGCGCCCCCTACAGGATAACACATCATAGAAGGACAAGCAATATCCCTGATATTGCTGAAGAAGACAGCAATATCAGGGACAAGAGACATCAGTGGTTGGGAACAGGACACAGGGCTCATAGTTCCCTCAGCCACAGCCCAACTGTGTCCTTTTACCATGTTTGAAAGATTTTTCATGAATGTTAAGGTAACAAGTAAGGCCACTGTCTTGCTTCACCTGGGGCATTTGTCATATGAAGAATGAATCAGGTGGCATGAGGGTCAGACTCTGAACCTTTGCTATGATAAAGGAAAAAATATCAAAACACATGTCTAACAAGCGCACACTGACTCATTGTCCAACAAAGATAGAAATATAGTCTGATGGGAAGAGCTATAGTTCAGGCCATGATCCAGTTGATGCGTTATGTTACCCCTGGTGAGATGGCATTAGGAAAGTCCTACAACATTTCTGAGCTCAATTTTTATCCACTAAAAAAGATCAATCTGAAATATTACCTTTTTCTATCTTTTGAGATAGAAAGCTAATTCCTATAAAGCACCTTAGTTGTCAAAAAGGAAGATAATATATTAGAAAGTAATGGTCCCAAATATCTAAGACTCCAACCTGCCCCCGCCACTACCCCCCCCCCCACTCCAGTGGGGAGTGGCTGAAGGAGTGGCAGGAGTCAACATTCTCAACAGCAGCCCTTCAAACTGAATGATTTTTTAAATTCCTTCATACCCACCTTGCACTGACATCTAATTATAAAGTCCTCAAGTACATTTTACAACTTGAATCTGAAATCAAAAGCTAAATTCTAATTAAATCCTAAGACCTTGCAGAGGCCTAGCACATAATTTTTACTTCATCAGTACTGACTATATGAATGAATTAAAGAATAAAAGCATAATTTATGCCTGACTCAAAATTATATTTTATTATGAGACATATAACATGTATTATATATATTATCTCTAGATTCAACTCATTCTCAAAATTCAATGTGGATTGATATAGTTGAGCTTTTCTCAGGGAGGTAAATGGAATCACTTTGTCCAGTGTTACAAACAGTGGACCCGGGTCAACATTCGGGTCAGGTGTGTTTGGTGTCCTGATTTTGTGGGGAGGGGGTGAGGGGGTACTGGGGATTTATCTTAGGGGCACTCAACCACTGAGCCATATTCCCAGCCCTATTTTGTACTTTATTTACAGACAGGTCTCACTGAGTTGCTTAGCACCTTGCTTTTGCTGAGGCTGGCTTTGAACTCATGATCCCTGTGCCTTAGCCTCCTGAGCCCCTAGGATTACAGGTGTGCACCACTGCACCCAGCTAGAGTCTGGACTTTTACTTGCTACCTTAACATTCAAGAAATATCTTTCAAACATGGTAAAGGACACAGTTGGGGGTGTTGAGAGGAAGTTGAGGAAATTGAAAAACGGTTTGCTTGTAAATGAGGATAAGAAAAGAAGGGGAAAATAAAAAGCTGAGGAGAGTCAGGGGCCACAAAGGAAAACAGGTCTCAACAAATTGAGAAAACTTGAACATATCAACTCCAGGCTTCTGCTTCTGTTCTATTTAACTTTCACAGTTGTGGTACTAAGTTTAACCTTTGAGAGACATTCTGAAATTGTGCAGCTAAACAATAAAAGAATAAAGCATAAAATATTCAATGACATTTAAAATACATGTGTGTGTATCTCTGGGTGCCTCTTAGCAGTCTGATGTAAGCTGCTAACCTACATGACTTTTTGAAGTACAAGAGCAATAAAATAGTTGAATTATCAGTTGAATAATTTGATAAACCACTGCTCACATACCTCTTAGTTTAGCAATAATGTGGGTATTGCTTGAAAGCAACCAGGGAATGTTATTTGTCTGGTTCCTTAATGTCATTTTCTCCCTCTTAACGAAGTCTGAGAATGAGATGAGCTGAAAGTCTAAACCCATTTATAGAAAACTAGACTAAGCTTATTTCCGCCCTTTCTAAGCCTGTTCACTTTCACTGTTGATTAGACTTCCCTAGGGGGATGATGCCAAAGACGAGGTTATCTGCAGGTTATTCTCTGTGGGTTTTATTGAAAAGAATTTTTTGCTTAGCTTAGAATGTGGGAATGGGATGAAGAAAATACCAAATGTGTAGTTCACCAAAGCCTTACAAAAGCAAGTAACCTAGAGTTAGATGCCAGATCAGCAAGAAGAAAGGAAAGGTTTTTAATAAACATATTCCAATATCAGAGTCTGTGTCCCTCAGAATGACCAGATTGCTTCAAGACCAGGACTTGAAGGACAAGGCTGTCCTTGGGAAAATAAACCAGATGGTACAGTGGAGACCAGGCTAAGATAAAATTGAGTTACTAGTGAAATATAAGATAACACTTGAAAAATATTCAGTAATAAGAGCTGGGGAGCAAACATTCTGCATGACCTAAGCCACACAGCCCTCCTCAAATGAAACCCACTCCTGTCTCAGATAACTGGATGTTTGGGTTAAATTATTCATAACCATAGATTTCCTTTAATAATCATTATCTTTGTTCAGATTGGCTTATCACTGATGTAGTGTTCCCAGGAACCTAAAAGCAAAATATAGTCAGTAAGCAATAAAAATCTTCAAATATCCTTTAGATACAAATGAATCGTTTAAGTATAACCATATTAGTGTTATGGATCTGTGTTCTTCCCTTTGTTCTAATACCGGGAATGTCTGCTAACTTTGTGTGGTGGCTTTATGTTCTGCTCACTCACAAGTGAAGGCTTGTCTCGAAATCCCAGGGCATGATGATAATGACTGCCTGTCACCAAGCATCTCCTCTGCTCCAGATGTAGCCCAAGCTGCCTTCCATAGATTACCTCAACTAAGCCTCACAACTACCCCAGGAGAAAGGAATTACCCCATTTGACAAAGGAGGAAATAAGAATTGAGGAGATGAAGTAATTTGTTTATGGTCAAAGGATTTGTAAGAGGTAAAGCCAAGTTTTACTAGTTTGGGCTGTCTCCCTAAAATGCTTTTCCTAATCAGGCTACATGGCCTCTGTGGCATTTGATAAAAACACTCAAGGAGGCTTTGAATATAAGGATCTGGAATGCAGGAGAGAAGTCTTAGATAAAAATTTGGAAATTGGCAACACACAGTTGTTAATGGATAAGATCACCAAGGAAGAGAATACAGAAAAGGACAGGAGCTTGACATCAGATAACTAAAGATTGTTCATGTTCCCAAAACCACTCTGGATAGTTTTGCCTAGAGTTATATATACTTCTATAGGAAAAATATCCAATATGTCATTGTTAAACAAAAGAAAATCAAGTTTCAAAGCTTTATGTATAATATAAGCCCATTTTTACAAATAAGCTGTTTTAAAATGGATATCTCCCCCAGGATGTTCTCAAGGTACTTCTGACAACAATCCAAAAGTGAACTCATGGTTCCCCTTAATCCTATTCCTCTCGTATTGCCTGTCATCTTCAGTGGTTCCACCATCGGTGCAGTCACCCATAATGGAAACCTGACAGCATTCCTAACCTTCTGCCCTGTTTTCACTCTTCAAAAGTTATCATTCTGTACACTTTTCTCTTTCCTTTTTCATCCTCACTGCACTGTCTCAGTTCAGTTCCTCATGTTTCTTGCCTTACCATTTTTAATGAGTTTCCTTATTTTTGGTCTGTTTTCTGATTAATTTTTCACATTGTTACCAATTTTTTGAATAATCATAAATTATTAAATAATCTTAAGAGTATATAAATGGCTCAGTGAGTAAAACTGTTGCCCCAACAAGTTTATCATGTGTACACTTTATTTAAATAAACTTCTTTAAAACAAGAAAAAGAAAAAAAAAACACTCAAGGAGGGACAGACATCCTGGGGATAAGCTTCCTGAAAGATAGTAACAGCTTTCCTTTCCTTTGGGGTAGAGCTGCTTCTCTCTCTCACTGGACGCTGCTGGCTTTCTGCTCACAGCATGCCTATCTGTACCATCCTGAATAGTATATTTAGTATGAATAGTATATTTAGTAATATACTAACAGTTAGTAACATACTATTACTGTGTAACTACTTCATATGACTCTAGCAGTTGTTTTGTTTCTTCCTTTCCATAGGAAAAGAGAAAATATTTTACATAAACTATACTCTTTATTAATATAATATAGAATAATTGTATATTTATACTACATTTTATATTTATAAGGCAAATAGTTTATAACCTTAATACATATTTATATTCACATAAATATATTATGTAATCTATTTTATAGTATATGAATGCTTATGGTATATCTGATTGTTTATTAAATATTTATAAAATAATAAGTAGTATAAATGTAATTTATGTTGTAACATTATAAATGTGTATTTATAAATAGTATACACACACAATCACATATTAGAAGCCCATTATCTTTTTGGTGTCAGTGACAGACAAATGAGACATCTGTCCTTGTTGGCTTTTCATAGCATAGTGGTAAAGAGCTCAGCTATGAGGAGTATAATTACTTTGAAATATAAAGGTAATAAACCTATAACAAAAGATCTGGAACTCAGAATTATGGCCTCCAACTTAGCAAATTTACTTACCATGGGATTCTCACAAAAGGAAAAAATTAAAAAAAAAAAATTATGGTGTAACCCTGATTGGTATGCTGGTCATGATGTTCAGTGTACAGATTGTGGTACTAATTTGCAAAGAAATTAAGTTCCTTATCAAGGCACTTAGCAAGTGTTGAGAAATGGGAAAGTAATTTCTGTCACTGTTAAATATATATTTATATATACATATATATATATAATTATATGTATGATATTATATATAATTATATTAATATAATTATATATAATATACAATATATATATAATATTTCTATTATTAGATAAATAATAATGAAAGAAATAAAAGGTGAAATATCAGAGTTGTAAAAGTTGAAATATCAGTAGCACAAGGCACAAAGTAAAACATGAATGACAATAAAACAATTCCATTAGTATTTAAAAGTTATTGGATACTTGGTTTTATTTTATAACTTTTACCTCTTTTATATTGCAACCTGTTTTATGATGACTAAATAGTGCATTACTATTAACCATGCTCTCTCTTAACACAACATTTTTCAAAACTTTTGGTAACTTTTTTCCTGACATTAGTTTGTCTTGAACTTTGAGGACTGTTTTCTCTGCATATAGAATTCTAGTTTGGCATTTCTTTTTATTCAGCGCTTTAAGATGCTTTTCCATTGTCATGTGCTTCCATTATTTGAGTTAGGAGAACTTTGTACTCTTGCCTGGTTATCCCTTTGTAGATGATTGTACTCCACGATGAGCTCTTGTTTCTGTGGTTGTTTAGTTATACTTTGGATCTTCCTAAAGGTATGCAAGAACATCTCATTGTGGTTTTGGTTTGTGTTGCCCTAGCAATGAGCAATTGTCATGTGCTTTCATGACATCCACACATCTTCTTTAATGCAATATCTGTTTATGTCTTTTGTCCATTTAACTAAACCATTTGCTTTTCCACCTTTGATTTTTGGGAACTCTTTACAGAGTAGTCTCAATAATAGTCCTTTTCAGGTATGTAGTTTGTACATATTTTGCCCCAGTCTATACTTTGTCTTTGCATCCACTCAAATGAGTCTTTCATAGAACAAAAGTTTTTTAATTTTGAGGCAGTCCAATTTATGAGTTTTTCTTCTATGGATCATATTTTTTTTTATATCAAGCCTAAGAATTTTTTTTTTTTCTATTTTGAGGCTCTGAACAGTTTTTTGCTGTTTTCTTTTAATGGCTTTATATTTTTAGTTTGTGTCTCTGATTCATTTGCTTAAAGTCTGAGGTTTAGGTTGAAGTTAATTTTTTTGCTTCTGGATGTCCGATTGTTCTAGTACCGTTTGTTGAAAATACTGTCTTTTTCCTATTGAATTGCTTTAGCACCTTGATAAAAAATCAGATGACATACGTGTGTGGTCTATTTCTGGGTTTTCTATTCTGTTTGTTTATCTATGAGCCTAACTCTCCACCACTATCATATTGTCTAGATTACTATGCCTACACAGTAAGCCTTACATAAGGTATAGTAATTCTTTACAAATTATTTTTCTTTGTCAAAATTATTTTATTTAGCTAAAGGTCATTCCATATAAAGTTAAAATAAGTATTTGTTTGTTTGCAGCTAAACCTTGCTGGATTTTGATAGGAGTTGCATATATCTGTGCATCATTTTGGGAACCATCCATGAATAGATATGTCTCTCAGTTTATTTAGTTCTTCTTCTATTTATTTTATCATTCTGTAATTGTTGACACATATATCCTATACATGTTTCATTAATTTTTGTTATGGGTTGGATATGAGGTATCCCCCCAAAACTCCCATGTGAATGCAGAAATATTCAGAAATGAAGTGATTATTATGAGAACTAATAACCTAATCTGTCCATTCTAAAGGGCTGCTGTGCTAGGTGGTAACTCTGGGTCAGTGGGGTGTGACTAGTGGTGGTGGGTCATTGGGAGAGTTCCCTGGAAGGGTTCATCTTCCCTAAGACCCCTTCACCTCACATTCTCTCTGCTTCCCATCTGTAATGAGCTGAGCAGCTATCTTCCGCCATAACGTTCTCTCTCACCTTGAATCCAAAACAATGGAGTCATCCAACCAAGGCCTGAACCTCTGAAACTGTGAGACACAAATAAATTTTTCCTCCTCTAAGTTGGACTTATGGGTATTTTGATCACGGAGATGAAAAATTAATATAATTGATGTATGTTTTTCAATTTTGGCTTCCACTTGTTCATTACTAGTATATAGAAATATTATTGATTTTTATGTAATATATCCTGAGTTTTTGTGAGCTTGTTTTTCATAGTTATAAGGATGTTTCTGTGTATTCCTTGGAATTTTTCACATAGATAATAATGACACCTGCAAATGGTACCAGTTTTATTTCTTCATATCCCATCTGTATATTATTTTTTTCCTTGCCTAATATTGGCAAAAATTCTAATGATATGCTGACTCAGAGTGATAAGAAAGAAATACACTTACTTTATTCCTGATCTTAATCGAAAAGACTTTAGTTTTCCATGTCTAAGTGTGCTATTAGCTGTAAGTTTTTATACATGCTCTTTATTAAGTTAAGAAATTTCCCTTCTATTCCAGTTTGCTGACTTTATTATAAATGTCTGCTGGATTTTGTCAACTCTTTTTCCAACATTAATTGACATGATCATATCATTTTGCTTCATCATTTTTTAAGGTTCAAAGATGGAAAGAATGGTTCCCATGAAATTCCCTGGGACCAATGATGCATATATGAGATGTTTTTAGCAATATCTGAATAATACAAAATCAATTAGAAGGTAATGATAAAATCCTCCGTTTCCTAAGTTTTTTACGCAGATGTTCCTCAATTTGCAATGGGCCATGTTCCAAAAATCCATTGTAAGTTGAACATATTGTAGGTTAAAAATACATTTAACATATCCAACTTACTGAACAACAGAGCTCAGCAAGAAGTAAACTGTGGAATATTGGCTGTTCACCTTCATGGTCAAGTGGCTCACTGTTGTTGCCCAGCATTGTGAGAGAGGACTGCATCTTATGTCACTAGCCCAAGAAAATATGAGAATTCAAAATTCTACTGTATTTAAGTACAGTTTCTACTGAACGTGTATAATTTTCACACTATATTCAAGTTAAAAACAGTAATAAGTTGAACCGTTTTAAATTGTGGACCTGTATGTATATTGCTCTTTTTCTGTTGACTATATCTACTGATTAGCTGTTGAAGTTACCTTCCATTTAGCAAGTTGCCTTTCTTTTAGTATTTTAGCAGTATTCTTCCTAAATATGACCAGAGTCAATATACATTCCAAATTGCATTAGGCTGTGTCTCAAATTATGCTGTCTAAACTGCAATATACTAATGAGTGAAGTTACTAAACACAAGAAACGACTCATGTTACAAAGACTATTAAGATATTTTTTTCTTGCATGATATAAATATTATACCAGAAATATTGTACACACTTGAGGGCAGGGAGTAAAATAATAAATTCTGTTTCTTTTAAGAGAAAAACAAGTTTAGCTTAATACTAGTTGATTTTTAAAATGAATTTACTGTGTTGGAACTATTGAATACCACAACTTTGAAAGTCTCAGTAAGGTTTATTCAAAACAAGGAGTATAAAGATCCAGCCCTGTATCCCTATGGTTGAGACGACACTCTCAGGCTGTGCTGCCATTTCCCTCTGGCCCTAGCCTTGAGTGCTTTTCTATTATGCTTTTTGTGCTTTGCTGCTATATATTTAGACTGTGGTTCAGAATCATGGATGTTTCTGGAAAACAGCAAAGTGCCTGAAGCCAGGCTCATGTTTATCTGTAAGTCCAGCTAGCCATCAGCCACCTAAGTACTAGTTGTCCAGAGACAGATAGAGATGCTATCCAAAAGACCTCAATAAATATCAGGTGCCTGCAGCGTCAGCCACAAAAATGTCAGCTCTTCAAATAGGTGACTACTTAAAACTGAATCTTACTCCACTAAAGCCTCCAAGGTGTTTTCTCTTAGATAGAACTATTTCTTTCTTTATCAGATTTATTTTGGTTTGTACTTCACTCTGAGGTTTGATCATTGGAGGGAAATAATTTAGGATTCTTTTACTGATTTTTAATTAAGTAGATCTGGACCCGAATCTCACTTCTTCTCCTGGGTTTATATTTCCAGTAGTTTTGTAGCCAAAACATTTTTATTTTCCTCTAAAGAAATAGCTCTTTTGAGTGACATGTTTGCTCTTTGGGGAAGATCAGAGTGAGATTTGGTCTGGGAACAGGGTGTGTTGTCAGAGGGGCTCTGTCACAACCTGACTGATGAAGCAGGTGCTGGTGGGTGAGCATTGTCTGCCTGGTAGAAAGATGTGCAATGATGAGGAAGATGATGGATTTATGACACTAAGCACATCCAGGTTAAGATGCATTATACCAGTAAAAAGGGGTAATCAGAATATTAATAAAGAGTGCTTGCCTGGCATGCACAAGGCCCGAGGTTCAGTACCCAATACCAAAAAGAAATAAAGGAGGAGTTAAAAAAAAGGAAAGAAAAGGACAAAATAGCAGTACAGTTAATACGTACGTGTGTGTGCGTTGTGTGTGTGTGTGTGTGTGTTTATTTTACGTACTGGACTCTTTTTCATAGTCACAGAGTTCTATATTATCCTGCTATCATTGAAATACAGAAATACTAACATGGCAGCAGCACTTTTAGGTGAAGTAACCTTCTTTTGTTAGTATTGATCTTTATGTTTCCGAAAAGACACATACACTTGAATTTCCATTTTACCGTAGGAGGAGCAGACACATGGAGCAACTGCACCATGTTTAGATACTAATGTAGGGGAATCAGTGATTACCATTTCCAGCACCACGGGAACACCACTTCACTTGTACAATATTGTTTTGACTTCGGTTATTTGACTATTTTGGCCAGGATTGTCTGATGATGATGCTAGTTCTCCATCTTTATTCTGTGTGTATAGTTTATGAATTAAGCAATGTGCTACATTATAATTTGATAACTCAGACAAGCCATTTGTCTGTGTATTGGTTGGCCCTTGACATCCAAAAGCTTTTGGCTTATAATGAAAGTGTTTATTTTTATCACGTATGGGTCTGCAGACTAGCTTGCTTGCCTCTGTTTCAGTCTGTCTGCTAGCCATGCATGGCTGTAATTTTCAGACTGGGTTCAGGTCTGCTTCACATGAATCCACTTTCACTTTGGACCAGCAGTTAGCAGGGTCGTATCTTTTAGTGGATCATAGAAGCACAAAATGCCTTGCCAAAAAAAAAAGATAAGCATGTGTAAGGCCTCTGCCTCCCTCATGACCACTAACACTCATTGTCTAAAGCGAGTCATATGGCAAAGGCTGGTGTGGAGAGGTCAGAAAAAATGAATTTTGTTCTTTCTGGAACACTGCAAACAGAAAGACTAAACATGGAAGCACTGAAGAATTAGAAAGAGGCCAATTTGCTGCTCAGTCCATTACAATGCCTGCCAACAATTTAAGGACCCTTTTTCTGAGATTCTGTGGAATGAGGCTGTGTCTACCTTATGGCATAATTTTAATTATCACTGTGACCAAGTATGATTATCATACTGACCTTATTAACTTGTTGGCATCAACTAATAAACAAGTAGTAATCAAATCTATAGCTTGAACTTCTAGAAAACAACACTTGGTTTTTAAAGTTGATAGGCTAATAAAATAGTGCATATAAACCTCTCACTCTGTCTTGTCCCTTGTGACCTCTAGCTCACACTGTGGCAATGTCCTCTTAACTGGTCTCACCTCCTCCAGTCCCCTTCCCTTACATGTAAAATACTGCTACCAGATTAATTTTTAGATCAAACTTGACTAGAAAGTATATTCTGTTCCTAATACTCTTCTGATAAACATTTCAAGAGGATCTCTGTTATCCACAGAATAAAATCTGAAGGCCAAATTCCATGGGGGGGGGCATTCGAGACCCTCTGTGGAATAACTGATCCTCATGTCTTAATCCTTGTCCTTATTTTTATCCTTCATGTTTTTTTTATTGTTTTCTCAGATAAAATCATGCCTTCCTATGCATAAAATATAAATTCTTATCCATTTAACCTTTGGTCATATGATCCTTTCAGCCTGGAATTGCTGATCTCAATCCTGTTCCTACCTAGTCTTTTTCTACTTATCCTTAAAATCAAATGTTACCTCCTCCTTGGAATATTCTAGATCCACCTAGCCTGAAATAACCTCTCTCTTCTTCCAAAACTACAAGTTTTTGCCTGCTTCTCTAAAGACATAGATCACTCTCTACATTACATCATTATTATTTCCTTGGTTGTCAATTCTAATGAACTACCATTAATCTTTTTCCACTTCAATCCTATACATACTTACTTGAATATTAAAATGATATTTAATAAATAAATAAACTCACCATTTCATTATACCTAAAGTAATTGTTCTGCTATGCATGCCAATAAGCTTCATTGGTTTCCTTAAGTAGCAGTCTATGATGGAATAAAAGCTGTTCAATTTCCAGTTCTTTCAGGAGTTCACAGGCATGGTTCCAAAATAATAGTGCAGCAACATTTATTACTTAGCTTTCAGAGTAATTTTTGTGTCTGAATACTGTATGTGTATATGTCAATGACTGGACCTTTTAACTTCAGAAAATGTGTGACTGAAAATATTCTACAGTTTTAACTGACTTAGAAGCTTTGGAGAGGGCAACCTGACCTACTGAAGAATGCACCTATGCTGAAAGTAACTCCATACATTTGCCATCCTTTGGATTTGTGATCAGGATGGAGGAGGGCCACCATTGTTTATATTTTCTACCAAGATCCAAGTACAAAATCTTCCTGCACCCTAATGTTGAAAGCAATCCCTTCAGTGTTATCAGATGAGTAATTGGAATGAGAGATAGAAGGCCAACTGCAATGAAATTTAACTTTGGAATTGGTAATGACCTATATCTGTGTAGTTTATAAGCTTTATGGGTGTTCCTTTGAGCACCAACTTAATCTCCATTCCTACTATGACTGTTTTGAGTTCAATTCATTGTGTTAGTGACAGTTCCATCACTTGACTAGAATACCTGCACAAGAACAACCTAGAGGAGGAAGAGTTCATTTGGGGCTCATGGTTTCAGAGATTCAGTCCATGGTCAGCTGACTCCTTTGCTCTGGGCCTGAGGCAAAATGGATCATTGTGACTTCGGAGTGTGGCAGAGGAAAGCTGCTCACCTTATGGTAGCCACCAAGCACAGAGAGACAGTAAGAGAGGAAGAGAACAGGGTGTTGGGGGGAAGCCAGGGAGACAAGATATAATCCCCAAGGACATGCCCCCAGTGACCCACCTCCTCTGGCCGTACCCTACCCACCCACTGTGACCATCAAGACTGTAGTCCTTTTGAATCATGAATCTATCAAATGAATTAATCACTGATTAGATTATGGCTATCATAGACTAATTCTTTCACTTCCTGCATTAACACAGGAGCTCTTGGGTCAGGGAAACACCTCATATCCAAATCTTAACATTCTTCCCCACTGTTTCTTTTGAAATTTGTCTGTAAGTTTTTCTTTATGTTTTGCCTACATCGTATCTGAGGTACTTTCTTAGGCTGTGGAGTGGACAAAACTAAATCCAATATTCCAAAGATGTTGTTCTTTATGTTTCTATACTATATGGTTTAGACATCTTTAGAGTATTCTTTGTCTGTCTTTTGTATTTTTATTCTGTTACAAAATTTTTATTTCAAAGTAGACAAAGTTTTTCCCTAGTTGAAGTTCTTCTTCAGCTTTCTCTTTGCCCCTGATTTGGGAAAAGAAAAAAAAATCACATATAGTGTGTAGTTTAGGGGCTGGGGATATAGCTCAGTTGGCAGAGCGCTTGCCTAGTATGCACGAGGCCCTGGGTTCAATCCCTAGTACCACCACCAAAAAAAAAAACAAAAAAGCTAGAGTGTGGTTTAATATAACCTAGACTATAGTGTTAAATGCTTCTCAGCCTCTTTTTATCAGACTCTTTGAATAAAAAATTTGTTAGGATCCAATTATCTTGGGGTGTTGAGTAAATCTTCATAAATTCAGTTTTGTGTGCTGCAGTATTCATAAAAGTGAAACATAAAAGTAAAATATGTTCACATTCTCCACAAGTTTTGTTGTGCAAAATACTTGATTTTGTAGAAAATTGGATTTTTCAAGGTTGGGAAGTGCTTCAATAAATCACACAAGAGTTCCAAAACTGTACATAGAACCAAATGTGGTTAATCACTCTTCTAGGTAACCATGTCCCCTTGATAAGGAGGTAACTCAGGACCTGTGGTGGGAGTGGAGGGGGAATAAATTAGAGAATGAACCAGGCAAGGGGAAAAGACACCTGCCCCAGCCTGCAGAAGCTCCACAATAATGTTCATAAAAGTGTGACAGAAAATGGAAGCTATGCTCTTTTTAGAACCTTCCACCATGGGTGGGGATGCATTCCTATAATCCCAGCTTCTCTGGAGGCCAAGACAGGAAGATTGCAACTTCCAAGCCAGCTTGGGCGATTTAGCAAGACCCTGTCTTAAAAGAATAAGAAAATATGTATGATAAAAGCTGGGAGTGTGGCTCAGTGGTAGAAAGCCCTGGGTTTAATCGCCAGCACCACAAAAATAAATAACAACAAAACAAAATTTTCACATAAAATTCAAAATCTCTTCTGCTTGGTCTGCACAGTGATGTCTTTGTTTTCACAGGGCCGCAACACGGATGTGGTGGTTATCTGACAGTTTCCAATAGTACCTTTGTCTCTCCTGATTCTGATTCAAATGGAAAATATGACAGAGGCTTAAGCTGCACATGGCTCATAATAGCACCTGTAAACAAACTCATTCAACTCACCTTCAATACGTTTGCTCTGGAGGCAATGACCAATTCACAACAGTGCCTTTATGATTATGTAAAGGTAAGATTATTATATCACAGCAGTGTGAAGTAATCCCAGGCTTTAAGATACTATATTCCAATTGAAGTCTTGGATATGGTGAGTACTACTGCTTTTTGCAATGAATTATTCTTCCATGATGCAATATATAATATTACAGATGCTGCATCCTCATATCAAGTTAATCTTTAATATGGATGACTCAAAAATTCTGTGTGGCTTTTATAATTGCTCTGAGACTCAGTTCCCTCTTCATCAATGCTGTGTCAAGAAGTGATCTATGGGAAAATTCATTGTATGGAGAGAGATATTCAAAGAGCCTTCGGTGAATTCTAAAATAAATGACAGTGTCTGCAGTGCAAGTAATCACCCCTTAATTTGTCTATTTCTTAAGTTTTTAGACTTACTTCTATTATTATTTTTATGTAGAAAAAATATCTTAGTTTTCAAATAACATTAAAAGTAAACCAAGAGCCAGGTGCGGTGGCCCACACCTATAATCCCAGTGACTCTGGTGGCTGAGGCAGGAGGATCATGAGTTCAAAGCCAGCCTCAGCAAAGCAAGGTGCTAAGTAATTCAGTGAGACCCTGTCTCTAAATAAAATACAAAATAGGTCTGGGGATGTAGCTTAGTGGTCGAATGCCCCTGAGTTCAATCCCCAGTACCACCCCCTCCAGAAAAAGTAAATCAAGAAAATCAATTAATTGAAATTTTTCCCTGAAGCCATAACCCTTCAGATTAAATGAATGATTCTGTAGTTAATTGGTCAGTTTAAATTAGATAATTAAAAGTAGCCACACCAAATCTATATCTATAGTCACATAAATGCAACAGTTTTATTTGCAAAACTCTGGAAAGGAAAAATACTATCACTACTAACAACTTCTCCAAGACAAGGAAACTAGACAAATCCTAATTTAATTAGCTAAGCAAGACTTAAGTGGACATTTAAGGGTTCCTCTAGTTAGCCATTCCTTTTTCAAAAAGTTGAAATCTGTGTGTTAAAACGTTATGACTCTTGGAATGTCATGAGATTTGGCTCATGGAAACCTAATAAGATGGCTAGAGATGTTGGCAATTTACAACCTGCTCACATAAATGTGTGAACAAATTTTTACAGTCTAAATTATTGACCTGCATGGCTTTATCTTTGCACCAACTCATTCCTTACACGTAGGCTCAATCTTTTCAGAACTTGGATTTCTGGTTCAATACAAGCCAGGAAAATAGCTTTGTAGTAATCAGAATGTTACCCAACTATATTGTTTTCGTTATTATAAATACTGTTGAACAGTGGTCAATAAACAGTTTTATATTCCTTTTTAAAAAAGTAAAACAAGAAACTTCTCTGTTAATTTTTAAATGACTTTTTGGTTTTAAATTATTGTATGTATCAGGGTATATAAATTCAGATTACTCGTGTTAATTAGCATTAGTCAATATATATACTCTAAGGGGAAAATCAACATCAATGGCAAGATTTCTTTCCGTGGTGATCTTAAGTCTGATTGGAAAATTAAGGGATGACATATGCAAATCCACCATGATCAGTTAGTTCAGGATAATAACCATCAAAGTGTTAATTAATGCATTAGGTGCAGGCTTGGAACAAGGTGCAAGTTTAAGAGAAGGGGAAGGGGCTGAGGGCATAGCTCAGTGGTAGAGCACTTGCCCAGCATGCGCAAGGTCCTGGGTTCAAGCACTACAAAACGAGAAACTTCATAGAGTAAGGAAAAACTTACTTGAGTCAAGAGAGAATTCTAGGCAAGGTGAACATTAAAAAAAAGGCATAAAATTGGAATGTGCATTTTATTTAAATATGTATTTTATTTGCAGAGCAAAAAAGCTGGCTTTATTGGAGCAGAATATTGCTAAAGTAACAAGAAATAAGATTGCTTAAAGTAGAGAAAACACAGATTACAAAGGTTCTTGGAAGTCAAACTAATGAATTTAAATTTTATGCAGCTGCAAATACAAAGAGTTTGAAAGTTTTCCAATGAGTCAGCAATATGATGAGAGCAGTTTTTTAAGAAAGAGTTACTGGGAATTAGCATTCAGGGTGGATTGGAAGGAGAGAGGATTGGGAAGGCTCCTGGGACAGAGAGAATTCACTCTTAGTGTGAAGAGGGTGGAATCAGGTAGAGCAAGACAAGCGCAAGAAAAATTTATAAGTTCTAGGATTGTCTTACATTTTAAAGCAATTTGTTTTAAAATAAAGGGAAGGAAAAGTCATAGATGAAATACAAACATGAGCCCTTATTTTTCACTGTGATAAGCACCATGATTAGGACACTAAAATAATAATAATAATAATAATAATAATAATAATTTTTAAAAAATGGAAGTACTCTTAAGAAGGGATGGTGGTTTTGGTAACAGACAAGTGGGATTGAAGTGTGTAAAGAATGGGACCAAGCTGCTATAAGGAGATAACTCTATGAATAGAGGAAACAGCAACCAAGCATTCCTTAAATCATAGGAAGTAATGATTTCTTAGACAGTGTGGAACTGCTCTCAGTTTCCAGAAAAGGTACCCACTTGGAGGTGGCAGGAAAAGAAATAAATGAACTACAAAAGCAGTATGAAAATCAGGAATGGTGTAATGTCACTGGAGTCAAGGGGAAGATTCTTTTCCAAAGGATGGTGATCCATGCAATGAAATTTACAAATTAGAGGCCAAGAAAGGTTTGAAGAACAAACTCATTCCATTTTATGAAAACTGTTTTAATAAAATATTGGGACAGTGGTCAGATTGAAGGGAATTCATGAAACTCTGGCGATAACAGGAATGTCAACTCAGGGTGAATTCTCCTTTTCTAAAATGAGACCAAAATGACCAGAATGGCCTGGAACTGATATTTAAGACTTCAAGAGTTCCCTTTGTTTTACTTAAAGGTAATAATAAGCTTTAGAGCCTGACAGTATGGTGACTCAAACTCAATTTTGCTATCAAATTTCTTTATCTTCCTGGTTTCTTATCATTTCATTTATTAAAAACAAATAACATAATAATGTTTGCTTTGCATGGCTATTTTGAGCCTAAAAATAATTCATATTAGAGGGTTCAACACTGTGCTTGACATAATTCATTGACAAATTGACTTCTCTTTTATCCCTTTGAGTAATTCTAGATAAGATAGAAGATATGGAATTTCCTTTTCTTAAAATACTAAAAATAATCAGTTCACGTATAAACTACAAATTTCAATTCATCTTGGATGTCCTGGGTGTGGTCTTGCTAGGAGGGGAGTTGGTTGAATTTGCTGTCAAGACTATTTCTATCAGTGTAATTTTATAATGTCATATAGCAGCTTGTAATCGTCACAATTTCTTCAAGTCATTTAGGACAGAAATAGCAACATCAAAACCAGTAAGGTATTTTCTAACTTCATAATAAAATATTTTCCCCTAAAGATATTGTGTTTAAATTTATTCTTCTTTTCCTGTTTGGGATAGCAATTTCCCTTAATTTATAGCTTTTCCTACTTCTAGTAACTGGCCAACAAAAAAACAGCTTTGGAATATGAAATTGACAGGTGTCTATTAAAGAGATTTTCTGTGGTAAATGGGATATTTGATTCCTTTTACATTGTTTCTTAGATATGATAATAAAGTCACTTTTTAGAAAAGCTAGCCTAATTCAACTCTATAGGTAGACATACAAGCAAAATCATGCCAATTCTACTATTCATTCATAATTCTATAACTTGTTTTTGAAAGAGTTGACTCAGCGTAAGATAACCGTGGTACATAGTGAATTGTGTATTACACTGAGCAATTGCTACTAACATCAACATCACATTCATTTCATGAGGTTCTTTGGCAGCCATTGCCCCTGGCACTGGAGATGTACAGAATTAAACACTTGAGGAGTGAAAGCTCCCAGGAGCTGTCAGTCAAGTGGAGGAGTCAGACATGTGAGCAGATATATTAAAATGCAGAATATGAACGATGTAGAAATGAAGAGCTGAAGAGGATCCGTCCTGCTTCATTTGAGGGTTCAGGAAGGGCTTCCTCCATGGGATGGCTCAGCAGGATTTTATGAAATAAGTGGAATCTTACTCCCAGTTGTTACCCTCTGCAAAATTAGGAAGAATATTACAAAACGATGACTCTTACAGGAGGCTGGCTACCAAAATTAAGGAGAAAATGAGGGTCTGGGTACTATATAATCTCATGCCAGCTTCTTGTCACCAAACCCCTGATGGGTTCAGATATTCCTGTGGTGTTCAGTGGTGAGGCAGCAGAGAGGGTCAGGACTGTGACCCTAACTGACTTTCTATGCAAAGAAAACACGGATCCAGCAGAAAAGAGGTGGCTCCACCTAAAGTCCCCCAGCATGTCCTCAGCCTGATCAGTGCCACTGTTCATCACCAATATTTTATAAGTCTTCCTTTTCCATCTGGAGTGAAAGTTGTCTATACTAACTGTCCTGTGGGCTTCAGCCATGTGGCTTTTGAACACTAACTGCCAGTCACAGTTCCAAGTTATTGTTATAATGACAGTTATAAACCCAGAAAACACTCCAGAGGGCCTGGTACCAACCTCACTGGGAACCTCTGTCTCAACCCCTGGCTTACCCATTTGGTCTGTGGTCAGCCACTGGAGAAAGGGCTACCCATCTTTAAGGAGAGGATCAGCAGTTCACACAGACATAAGATTCATTAGTATTCATTCACTCATTCATTCATTTAGTTACTCATTAATAAATGTTAATTTGAGACTATTTTATTCCAGATTTTGGTCCAAGCACTGGAAAAGAGCATTAAGGTTAAAAATATATATTTAGTGCTATCTGAGAATATCCCGTAAAGGCCCATGTGTCAAAAGCTTGATCATCAGTGTGTGGCACTATTGGCAGGTGGGGGAATCTTTGAGAGGTAGGGCTCAGTGGAAGGAACTTGGGTCGTTGGGGGGCATGCCCCTGAGGCAAGGAGTGGGATGCCAGCCCCTTCCTGTCTCTCTCTTCATTTCCCTACCACCATGAGGGGAGCAGCCTTCTTTGCCTTGTTCTCCTGCCATGATGTTCTTCCATGATATAGGCTCAAAGCAACAAGGCCGAGTATCCTCAGACTGAAGTCTTTGAAGCCAGAAGCCAAAATAAACCTTTCCTCCTTTTAAGTTGATTATCTCAGGTATGTTGTCGAGGGACAAAAAAACTAACACATACTATGAAAACACCTGCACTTGGAGCTGGTTCTAATCATTGCTTCTTTGTGGCTTTTCCTGAGATCACTAAGATTAGCACAGTTTTTTTTCTCCCAGAAGGTTCTGAAGTAGATCAGAGTTCAGCCCCACACCTGAAAAAATGACCCTGTATTCTCTTCCCCGTGCCAAATTTATGCCCCAGTGTGTTGTCAAGCAGACCTATGTCAGAGGTCTGCAGTAAGATGAAGATACTTTAAGAAGCAACTTAGAAATACTCCAGAAGACTATCAAAGTCCTCCTGTTATTTAATATCCTGGGATATAGTAAAGGATACCATCCTAAGAAAATTAATGTTTGGAATTACTGCTAATTTTGAAAAAGAATTAATGTACAATTTCAAAGTCTGTTTCTCTTGGGCATTTAAAGTTTTCAGAAATTAAAAGCCCCAAATTTCCTTCCCATTTCTTCAACTGCACAAATTGATGGCCAGGTAAACTCTAGGCACTTAAAGTAGCTGTCCTCAGAGACTGTCCTTCACTGAATTACTTACTCAATTCCTTCTAGATATTAAATAGAGTATAATACTGTTAAAGAGTTTAAAAGGTGAGAAAACACACAGTTTTTCTCAGCATTTACCCACATCCCCAAGACTTAGGACATAATTCAAGCTCCAGTTCTAAAGCAGTTATGCCAGCAAAGGTGGGCTCCCAGAAGACGGCGTAGCTGCATGTGATCATCCCAGTCCTGAGGGCATCATCTGTGTCTCCCGAGTCTTGCACAGTGCACCCCTCCAGCACACTGTAGAGCCACCTTGCAAAAATCCATAGTGGGAAAAATGGTGTCCTTAGAGGGTGGGGGAGGAGAGGCAGAATATCTTGGCTTTGACTGCAGAGGAGTCCAGGCACCCATATCGGTTGTCCAGAGGCCAATCAACGTCTATTTCAATTCAATTAGGGGAAGTCTTATTGTGGCAAAGAGTTAACAAATGCAACAGCAGCATAGGGCTAGGCTTGGACATAACTCCCTTCTATCCAGCCATGGCTTCTCCCTCTCAGTTTCCTTCACATTTACAGTTATCTATCGAGAGCCTCCATCAGATCTCAGTACTCTTACAGGGTGAGTTCTAAACTCCTTGGCTCAAAAGGTAGAGAACTTCATGGCCTTGTCCAGGGCACTTATTTCCTCATTTCTCCTGTTCTCTTGCCCAAGCTTCCAGTCCCATGGAACACAGGTGCCATGTATCTCATACATCATGTCTTCAGCCTCGTATTCCAGCTGGCTGGGAGGCCCTTTCCCTTTTGTAGATCTTACTGTTAAGTACCAACTTAAATGTCTACGTGAAGTCTTTCCTGACCCTGGCAACCCCAATACACTTCCATTCTTTATCCATGTTTCCCTATATGATTTATATACACTCCCTATCTCTCTCTCTCTCTCTCTCTCTCTCTCTCTCTCTCTCTCTGTGTGTGTGTGTGTGTGTGTGTGTGTGTGCGCGCACTTGTGCACACATGCATGTGTGGAGAGGGGGAGAGAGAAGGAGAGAGACAGAGATACACTTAATTTAGGAACCTTCTCTCTCTGGACCTTGAAGGTAGAGAAGCTGCTTTATACCTTTGAAGCTTGGTACACAGAAGATTCATGCTTGCTAATAGGATTGTGATCATAAAGACAGAAATGATCATAATGAAACCTTAACTTGTTCATAGGGAAAAAGCCTCTTACTTCAAACTTGACAAATGTACTCTTCTGCAAAATGAGGGGTTTTAGATTATAGAACTCTTGAGTCTCTCCTAGCTCTAAAAGTGAGCTGAAATGTTTAAGTAGGAGAGACAGTGCCATCTAGTGTAAAACTTATTTTACTTTTTCTTTGGAAGTGACTGACCATCTCCATTTTATATAATCCTAGCATTTTAACCTAACGTCAGGGGTCGTGGCTGTTCTGAAGTTCTGGTCGATATTTGGAGCCCCCTAAACACAAATACTCATTTTAGAAATACAGTGAAAACTATCAGAAGGGGGAAAAATCCGTTTTTGAGCAAAGTGTTTGTGAGAATCTAATCCCTCAAGTGTTGGCTGAAGGTCATGGTAGGTGGGATGATTCTAAGTGCCATCACAGCGAATAATCCAAAGTTCCCCCACTTATGGGACTTACTTTTTTTTATTTTTTGGTTGAGAAACTAGAAAAAGCAAATAAGAAGTAAGAAATAAGATACATTTTGATTATAAGAAATAATGCAGGATGATGTTGGGGAAGGACAACATGGGGTAGGGTTGGCCACTCTGAGGTGATGACATTTAAGTTGAGCAAAGAGTCAAGACTGCAGAAAGAGCTGCCAGTAATAACAGAGGCCGTGGGCAGGGTCCTCCTGGGATGGAGCACTTGCAGGAAGCAGTGATCATCTGAGAGGAGGTCCCAGATTGGGTGGGGGTTGCAGACCATGGTAAAGAGCAGGTATTCTACCAAAGGACTTAAAAAACGGAATACTACAGGGACACAGCCAATCAAGGTTTGCAGCAGCACAATTCACAGTAGCTAAACTGTGGAGCCAACTAGATGCCCTTCAATAGATGAATGGATAAAAAAAATGTGGCATATATACACAATGGAATATTACTCAGCAATAAAAGAGAATAAAATCATGGCATTTGCAGGTAAATGGATGGAGTTAGAGAAGATAACGCTAAGTGAAGTTAGCCAATCCCCAAAAAACCAAATGCTGAATGTTTTCTTTGATATAAGGAGGCTGATTCATACTGGGATAGGGAGCAGGAGCATGGGAAGAATAGAGGAACTCTAGATAGGGTAGAGGGGTGGGAGGGGAAGGGAGGGGGCAGGGGGGTTTTAATGACGGTGGAATGTGATGGTCATCATTATCCAAAGTACATGTATGAAGACACGAATTGGTGTGAATATACTATGTATAGAACCAGAGATATGAAAAATTGTGCTCTGTATGTGCAATAAGAATTGTAGTGCATTCTGCTGTCATATATAAATAAAAAAGTTAAAAATTAAAAAATACATAGATTTCAGGGAAAAAATTCAACCAAAATGTATGTACTGAAAAGCAAGAAAAAATAAATATTCAAAGATTTTGATTTTTAAAAAAAGCAGGTATTCTACAGTAGGTGTCATGAGAATCCACTGGAGCATTTCAGGGAAAGCAGGAGCACAATCTGATTTAAGTTTGCAAACACTCGTCCCATGGGGATGAGGTGCTCTGAGATGTATTTTGAAGATGGAATGGAATGGATGTGGGAGTAGTGAGGACAGAGACAGACAGAAGGAAAGAGAGCAAGGACAGAGAGAGGGAATCAAGTATGGATGGAGTTTTGGGCTTGAGCCATTTATTGAGATAAAGAAGATCTGGGGAGAACAGTTTGGAAGGGGGTGGTGCTGTGGTTTGAATGTGTCCCCCAAGTTCTGTGTTAAAACTTAATCCTCAGATTCATTTGTTGCTGGTATTTGGTGATGGGTCTAATGGGCCTTTGGGAGATAATTAGGGTTTGATGAGGTCATGAGAATGGGGTCCCAGGATGGGATTAATGGCTTTATAAAAAGAGAGAGACCAGAGCTAGAGGCTCCCGCTCTCTCATCCTGTCACCATGCAGCAGCCTGGCCCTCACAGATGTCCCTTCATTCTGGACTTTCCAGACTTCAGAACTGTGAGAAATATATTTCTGTATAAATTACCCAGTCTGTGGTCTTCCAATATGGGAACACAAGACAGCCTAGAACAGGTGGGTGGTGAGAGAGAGACATCAAAGCACTTCTTCACTTATTAGGTTTTTATGGAGTGCCTTTTATGTGCCAGACATCCTTAAACTCGGGGGACATAGCAGTGAGCAGGACAGAGATCTGTGCTTCTATGGAACTTGCATTCTTTTTAGTGGGGAAGATAATTAAAAAAACAAGTATAGAGTTAAGTAGAAGGTGATACTGGCTCTGAAGAAAGATCAGGCAGGAAAGGAGTCAGGGAATGTTCGGAGAGTTTTCATAGGGAAACCCTTCCCAGGTCTGTGACATTTGAGTAAAGATCTGGAGGAATGTTGGAGAACAAACTATGTGGATACAGGGGAAGAAGAATCCAGGCAAAAAAAATAGTAAATGTGTCAGCCACGAAGTGTGGCTGTGCCTGGGTTGGTGAACAAAGCAGAGAGAGTAAGAAATGAGAGCTGTCAGGGTGGGAGGAGAGCAGATTCCGGGTTCTATTAGGCCTGGAATGCCATCGTCAAGGCCTTGGCTTTGTATTGAGAGAACAGGAAGCAGTGAGGCAGCTCTTCAGCAGGGAGGTGACCTGGTCTGACTTCACTTTAACAGTAGCGTGTGGCTGACATTTTGAAAAGAGGAAAGAGTGGGGAGAGCAGAAGGAGGGTGCCCCATACAGAGGCTTCAGCAATGGTCCAGGCAAGACCACAGAGTGGCTTGGACCAGAGGTAAAGGTAGCCGTGGATTTGATGACTCCAGTGACACATTATTTATTAAATCGTATATGACTTTCCCAAAGATCAGACAGATGTTGGCATTGCACCAAGTTTTTTTCTGAAAATCGATCCCATCACAAGTCTGCTCCTGAATTAAGACAAGAACACCAATGCACAGATCCTTAGTGGTGACCTGTGGTGACTTCATATCCAATTTAGTGTAAAAATGGGCAACTTCCCTGTGGATAATGGAGAACTGAGAACCTTCTTCCTTTCCAGCTCTATGATGGGGAGAGTGAAAACGACTGTTTGGCTGGAACGTTCTGTGGTTCCACCATACCTGCTCCTTTTATCTCTTCCAGTAACTTCCTCACAGTTCACTTTGTCAGTGACCTGACTCTAGAAAGAGAAGGATTTAATGCTACATATACCTTCGTGGACAGTGAGTAAATTGAGATTATTTTTAAAATATAGGTTATGAAACGCATGTGTATTTATGTACTAAAAATAATGCATTCTTATTAAGTTTACACTCAGGTACTAAACTTAATGTTAATTACTCTCTTGGTTGATTACTGAACTCATTTCATTCCCTCTGTCTTTAATTTGTAGTACAAATTTGCTAATCTTTAATCAAAAATTTGAATATCTCAAATTTTTAATAGAAAGATTTCCTATCTCTCCTTTGGGCCAGCAGGGTAGGGAAGGCAGAATTTTAAAGACTCTGTGTGAGGAGACAAGAGTGAAATATCTCCTATGTTGTTTCTTTCTTTCCTCCCTCTTCAGTGCCTTGTGGTGGAACATACAATGCAAATTGGACCCCACAAAATACTTCGTCACCCTATTTGTCAAACCAGAGTGTTCCATTGTCCACCTGTACTTGGGTCATTGAAGCCCCTCCCCACCAGCAGGTGAAGATAACTGTGTGGGCTCTTCAGCTACACTCGCAAGACTGTGCACAGAACTACTTAGAGGTTCAGGACTTGCCAGAGGTAATGATTATGGGATGGATTACAGTTGCATCTAGTGATCTTGCCACTAGTATTTGCAAAACACTCGAAGCAATGAAGGCATGATTCAATAAATCCTCAAAGTTACTTTCAGCATGGTGTTTTGCAGCCAGATCCAAAGTTCAGGTGAAGAGGAACACTTGAACTTGGTTCTGTAGGTCAGGTACTTTTAAACATCCAGATGCCTAAGAATTACCTGGGCATCTTGTTCAAAAGGCATACTGCCCAGGGCCCACCCCTGGAGATGGATTCTTCCACATAGTACCTATGAATCTAAATTTTTGATGAACATCTCTGGTGTCCTGAACTCCATGAGCCACACTTGGAGAAACCCTTCTAGTTAGTAGTATCTGTGTTTAGGATGGTCAGAAGGAATTCACCCAGTACACAGGAAAATAAGCCAAGAAGCCATTTCATGCCATGCCTGTAGCACTGTATTCATGGTATTATGAGACAAAATAAAGAGAGAGACAGGGGAAAAAAAAAAAAAACCTCATTTGCTAAAAAAAAAAAAAAAAGAAAGAAAAGGAAAAAAAAAGCTGAGTCTTACTTTCCCATGAGCAAGGTGTTATGGAGACAGTTGGGACATAGAAGTGTGTTGTTAACAGATTAGCATATCATCATTACATAGTGAAGTAGTTGAAATACTGAGAGTAATGAGATTACCAAGGGGAATTGGTAACACGAGGGCTCAAGAACTGATGATGGATTCGAGGGAGAATATCTGGGGATACCTGGGCTGTCTTTGCTGTTTCGAGAGTGACTAACTTGTTCATTCCAAGGGGATTGTTCAAATCCCATTGTGCTGGCAGAAGTAAAGTCCCATCTGTCACCTTCAGAATTTTCACAGTTATCCTCATTATAAGGCTGGGGTTTCCTAATTCTTACACTCCCCATCTTAGTGGGGAGTCAGTTTATCTGACTCTAATGTGAAGAGGTCCAAGATGTTCAGGCAGCTGAGTAGACACCAGATTTTTTGATTTTGTGCAAATCTTAGACACTGAGATTTGTGCTGTGCTCCCATGGTGGCCAAGACAAGGGGTCATCATTATTTCATTTCTGATGGTTTCTGGACCAAATTCCTATTCCCCAGTGGGAGTCTCACCAGAAGGACTTACAGCCAGGTGAGATAAGATCCTTTGGGTATAAAGGCTCTTTCAATTTCCCATTGCTTTATGAAGCTGAGTCAATGGAGGACAGAGAAGACCTCTCAACTAGGCACAAAAATGGCATGAACAGGGCACAAGGCAATTATGGAACTTGTTGGCAGCTGGACTTGCCTCCAATAAGACCATCGCGTTCCTCATGACTAAAACACTCAGGGTCACTCCAGGTGAACTGGGCTACGTGAAATAATCACACAAGAGACAGAGATGCCTTTTTCTTTGGGTCCCGTGATGATTCCTTTGACTTTAGGGGTCTGTGGAGAGAGAGAGAGAAAATGCTGAACCCTTTTTTGGGGGAGAAGCTATTCAAATGAGGCAAGGGGTCAGGTTTCAGGCAGTTGAGTCTAGCTTCATGATGTCTGCTGTCAGCAGGTTGACTGACAGCTAGAAGGCCATGCCCAAAGGCAGAGCAAGAGAAGGGGACACACAAAAGAAGCTTCCATGGAACATTCTATCCCCCAAAGGGCAAAGGGGTAGGATTACAAAGGAATAGGGGCATGTAGCTCAACCCCAGGGTATGCCTGCTCAGAAGACACTGGCCTTGCTATTGGAGTGGGGGAAAAGAACGAGTCACAAGTCAAGGCACTATGGCAGCAGACTACAGTGATCTTTCAGATCCCCGTGGTGCATCAGGACTGGGAGGCATGGTTACTCAGTGTGGCTCCCCACAATACCCAATATTTGTTGCAACTGAATAATGTCCTTCAATTGAATGAATAAGGAAAGGACAGGGGATTTCATCCTAGGTAGGTAGAGAGGGGATTAAAAAAAATAATAATAATGGTGATGGGCTGGGAGAAATTGGAACTCCAAGCTCTCCAAGAGTAGAAAGAGAAGCCCTAATTTGAAGATTGTCTAAGTGTTCTATGGTGGGGGCATAAGAGAAGATGGAAGGTATGCTGCTGGCCTTGAGGTAGGCAACTACAGAGAGTGGACATGAACATCACTGGTTAAGAAGTTCAAAGTGGGATTTGTTTAATGAACTGTCTATAAAATCATCCAAACCTCTATGAGTTCAGAAAGGAACTGGGGTGCAGAAAATTACTTGTGGTAAGATACCACAAATCTTTAATAAATGAAGGGAATTAACCAGGAGGAAAGTAAATAAAAATGATGAAAAGGGTCGGAGAGACTCTTTGGCCACATGCAGAGACTTTCTAAAGAGGACCTGAGGTGAGGACAGATGCTGCAGTGAGGAACATGGAGAAACGCTCCCCTACTCCTCTCCTCCACTTTTACTCAATGAATTGTGGAGAATAGAAAAGGAATGACCTCCCCTAGGAGGCTGCTGGAAACTCAGGTTTCACTTAAGACCACAAAATGGAAAGGGGAGAGATGTAGACAGGAGGTAGTTAACAATGCAATTCAGATGATACAGCAGGCAAAGCTAGGAAAGGACCCATAGCAGCAGGCGGTGGGATGGGGGTGGCCATAGAAGCCCAGATCAGTAACAGGAGTCTGCAAGCTGAGGTGGAGCATGCACCTTCAGTAGGTGCCCAAGAACTGTAGGTGTTAGAAAGGTACTTATCGCTGGGAGGCTGCCAGCATCCTGACTTCGGTACAAGTTGGTTTTGTGCAAAAGGGATAGGTGTTTGACTGCATTTACCCCATGCTTTTGAAAGGGAATGTGGGTTGCCCAAGTCTTATAAAAGGAACAGTGACCTCATGACAGGCACTGGCTACCTTGGGGAGTCAGTATTGCCAAAAGGCCTGCTTAGGTTTGCTGTGAGGAGCAAGGACTGGATCAGGGGAAGAGTCTCAGTCTTATGAGCCCAGGATAATGGGAAAGGCTTGAGTAGGAGACCTGCAGTGAGCTCAAACACTGGACTCTGCTCAGAACAAGGACACAGGCCTCAGCTGTGACATAACCTGGGAAGGGAGCAGTCTTGATTTCTGCAGGGAAGTGTCTGTTCATGGTTTCAGCAGACACTTGGCCCCCATCTCCCATCTTTCCAGGAAGGTGGGCAAGTCTGGCTGCAGAGTGCTTCAGAGACTAGAGCTGGGTTCCATGGCTGAATATGTAAGCCATGCTTTACAGTAGAGTTTCTGGTACAGCTGTCCTCTCCTGGAACTGAATCTAATATGATGTGGCTTCCATTCATTTCAGGGTGATGGAAGAGTCCATTTCTGTGGCAGAAACATTTCAGCTCTGCCCGAGTTTTATTCCTCCACAAGAACTGCCATGGTGGTTTTCAAATCTGAAGTTTTAAACAGCAACTCTAGAGTGAGTTTCACCTATCAGATTGCAGGTGAGCCCTGGAGCTTCCATCTTTTCTCAGGAAATATGGCCATGGGTACAATGACCACTAGAATTTAAGGTAACCCAAGCCCACAGGAGGTAAGACTCTTAACTAGAATCCAGGCCCAATTTAGCAAATTACTAAAGCTAGTTCCTGGTAACATAAGATGAATACAACACTAATTGAAAGATAGTACAATATAGTAAATGAAAAATAGACCAGTTATTGTATTAATTATCCACTGACAGCATACAGGAGTCACCACATATTTTCACAAAAGCTTTATCCACATGAAATCCCCTGTCTTACAATTCACTTATTCAAAGTTTACAGTCCAATGAGTTTTAGTAGGTTCACAAAGTAGGGCATTGCTGTATCTTAGGAAGTGATTTTATAAAAACTTGAAAAGGATTACCAGTTACTATCAATGAGAAGCTTATTTTCAGAGACCACTTTATTATTTTGAACCTGATTAAAAGCTGCCTTTGAATCAAACAAACAACAAAAATGGGTATTATTTTTTACTAAAAGGAACAGTGATTTACTGTTCTAGCATAACAATTAAGTCATCAAAGGATTTAAAGGGAAATCCTCATGGAAATCTCTGCCTGATAGGTAGAACCTTTGAGTCCAAAAAAGGGTTCAAGTGACAGCCACCAATACTTCACTGTGATCAGAAAAGTTCAAAGGACACTAGGATGCCCTTTAAAGAAAGCCCTCATATTTTATACCCGCATGGAGGTGTTTGTGTTAAGAAGCCTCTGTACACATCTGTAGGATGTGTGATTCATGTCACCTCTCAGGTCTCAATTATCTCAAAGATAAATGAAGAGACTGGATTAGTTTCCCATAAAGTTTGTTCAGATTTAATGGTCTTTTAAAATTATTTCTGTCAAGTTGAAAGAACACTAAGTATTTGGGTGCATGCATTTTTTTCTGAGATCTTTTCTCTCTCTCTCTCTCTCTCTCTCTCTCTCTCTCTCTCTCTCTCTCTCTCTCTCAGACTGCAACAGACAATACAACAGAGCATTTGGCAATCTGAAGAGTCCTGGATGGCCTGAAAATTATAATGATAACCTGGATTGCACTATTATTCTCACAGCCCCACAGAATCATGCCATTTCCCTCTTTTTTCATTCGTTTGACATTGAGGACTCAAGCAACTGTGCACATGATTTCTTGGAGGTAACATGCATCGGGGTGTCATTTGAACAATTATTTAAAAAGATGCTGCTAATCCTTATATTCCCCTTGTTCATTTCACTAATTATCCATGTATCTTTCAGTCCATAAACATTTACCGAGCACCTTCTGTTCCTGGCACTGGACTTACAACAAGAAGGAAAACATGTTCAGAACCCTTCAGAGGCATGATCTAAAGGGAAAGATAGGTGGTGTTTTAAGACAAAAGACCTGATGAGAGCAACACAGAGGAGGGAAAGTTTATTTGGGGCTCATGGTTTCAGAAGTCTTAGTCCATAGATGGCTGACTCCATATGTGTGTGCCCAAGGTAACACAGAACATATGGTGGAAGGGTATGGAGGAGGAAGCAGCTCAGGACATGGCAATCAGGAAGCAGAAAGAGAGAGAGAGAAAGCTCTGTTCACTAGGGACAAAATACAAACTCTAAGGCATGGCCCCAGTGATCTACCTTCTCCAGCCACACCCTAACTGCCTACATTTACCACTCAGTATTAGTGGATTAATGCAATGATTAGGTCAAGTCTCTCATAACCCAATCATTTCACCTCTAAACTTTCTTACATTGTCTCACACACATCTAAACCAAAACAGATGCTGAGAATAAATTACAGCACCATGAAAAGACTAAGTCCATCACGGTAAGGGCACCTAACTCTGGAGACAGAGTCGATCTCTTTAAGGAGGTTACATATGAATTCCTACCTGAAGGACAAGAGGGAGGGCCAAGCAAAGATAGTGAAGTGATCTTGGAGGTGGAGGATGGCACTGGCTTCAGAAGGGCCATCTGAAGATAAAAATGGAATGAATAACAGTAAATAGTTTCCTGATTTCCCTGATGACTACAGTATGTTTGGGGTGTCTGCACTATTTCTTGAATGAGTGTGTTCTACAGGTGCAGGAAATATGCTGTTCCTTCCTCTGCCACCACCACCAGAGAGAGCTAATTTGGTTGGAGGGGTCTTCGCAGTGTGCTTCTCTTCAACCCTGCATCAAAGCACATTGAGAAAGAGCAGAGCTATGCTCTTCATGTGGCTGCACCTCTGGGGTTGTCTAGTGCTACTAGAATGGCTCCTGGGAATCTGGTCTGCTCTACCTCACCTGCATTGCTTATGTGCAAATTGATATCATCACATCATTGTTCAGGGATTTTTTCTAGGGAGATTTTCCAAATGAGCTTGGCATCCCTGTTCAGCCAATTTTGAATCTAAACCTCAGCTGAGGCTGTCTAAATTGGCCTTGTTGCACATACACAAGAAGCTTCAGAAAGACTTGAAAATGTCTTTTTGCCCTCCTCTATATCTGATATAGAGTTTTATTTTTATTTCTTTTTCTACTGCTTTTGTCCCCCCTTTGTTCTGGGAATTGAACCCACAGGTGCTTTTATCACTTAGCTATATTCCCAGCCTACTTTTTAATTATTTTTTATATTTTATTTTGAGACAGGGTCTTGCTAAATTGCTTAGGGCCTTGCCAAGTTGCTGAGGCTGGTCTTGAACTTATGATCCTCTTGCCTCAGCCTCCCAAGTCGCTGGGACTACAGGCATGTGCCACTGTGCCCAGCTCTTCCCACTGTCTCTTCTTAATCAGGACTTTTAAAAAATAATTATTATTATTCTGGTTGTACCTGTGTAGTGTGATAAATAGTGGGGTGGATTGTGATAATTTGATACATGTATATAATGTGTATATAATGTGTAATGAGCAGATTAGGATAGTTAGCATTTCCATCTTTGAAATAGTCCAAAATTATTTGACCTGTACAAAATACACAAGTTGAACAGGGTATGCAACTTCTTTTGCAATTGTTTTCTTTTCTGCTGGCTTCTGTTTTCAGCTATTTCTTGGTAATCATGGCCTTTTCTCCCTACCAAAGCTGCTTCTGCTTTCTAGTACCAACAGCCTGCCCCCCTTCCTCTCATCCACCTCCATTCTCAGCTGTCTTGGCCTCTGGTGCTGCTGCTGATTCTTCCAGCCAGTCTGCAATGCCTGGCTTGGTACAAAGTTGGTGTCCTGGCTGGGCTGCAGTCAGCTTCTACATGTCTCCTGGTGAGGCGTTCAACTATCCTGGAAAGCTCTCCCTTCTGGAACTAATAGAAATGCCTTGCTAATCAGTATCCTTAACCCATGGTGCAATGAATTTCCAGAAGCAGCTCAGGCCTTTCTCATGGGGAATATTTGCTGTGACCAGAAATAGGGAAAAGGCAGATTTAGCTGGGAGGAAACAGAGAAATACAGTATTGTTGGTGCCAGTCAGGATATTAAACTCAGACTGGTACACCTTAGTCACCAGGGAAATCCAAATATTTATATGAAGTATAAAGCAGAAACCAGGGGAGGAGTGGGATAGGAAGAAAGGCTCAAATAATCCTCTCAGGTCAGAGTCACTGTGCAGCTCTTCTTAATTCCCCTCAAATCTGAGTGGACTGTTACTGAAAATTTAGCCTTTGCCATTTGCCTGCTGGATGCTGGGAAGTAAAGGTTTGCTTTCCAACATTGGAGGGTGAGAACTGTGCCCCCCCCCACATGGTCCTTTTTGTTTCATAGAATGGGTCTGAAATTTACTGTACAATAAGCCAAGAGAGGACATCAGCCTGTAAAATGTAGCAGAGTCTGGTTTTCGGAGGGAAGGCCACGGGCGTGGCCTCTTGGAGCCCCACTGGAAGCCTTTGCATTCCACTCTCAGGAACCCTAGTGGGAACAGCAAGCTCTTTCTGAGGACTCTGATTGTGTCACTGCCGGCAGAGACCAGTCTCTAGACATCTTCAGTATCCTCACCCCTCCTTTCAGCGTCCTCTAAGGCCCCAGAGATGCCTTCTACTCTTAGTTCATCTCATTCCTCTATGAAGAGAAAAGTCACTATGACAAGTTTTTAGCAGTTTCAATGGGAATAAATGTCTCACTTTTCCTTACAGAGCAATGGCATTTTAAAAGAGGACCCAGGGGGAAAGAGACCCAGACTCTAGAGTTTAGTGGTAGAAGGTCAGGCCCTCCAGCATTCTTAAATATGGTAGCTGCCTTCTTTCTCTATGGCTGCTCAGTCAAGGCCACCTCGTTTAAACATTTGGCAAAGTCATCCAACAACAAGCCCTGGACAACATTATTCTTTCCCTTTAGTTACTACATAGGCAGGAATAAAACCAAATCAACACAGCCTAACAGACCAGCACTGCACCTTAAGAAAAAAACACAACTTAAGGAAAACATCAGTTAATCAGATTTTCCAGTAAATGGACTTCTCAGATTTTGAATCATGGATCAGTGAACTCGGACTTTATCTGCATGGATCTGGTTCCACCTATACATTGCCTGTATAACTCTCCCCAAGTACTCTTCAGAGTGGGACTGGTTGGCAATGCTCAGTAGGAAGGAACCCAGCTGGAGGACAAAATGTGGTTGCATTCCCAGGGAGGTAATCTATCCCGCCACCCAATGCCCAATGACTCACTTCCTGTTTTTATGTCTTCTCCAGGCTGTAGGCTGAAAAGGAAAGCTACTCAGCCTTGGAATTTGTTTTTGAAATATATTTAACAACAGTCAGAAATGTCATAGATTTATTGAGTCGTGTCCTTTTCCCATACAGAAATTGCTTTTGCTCTGAACTTTATTACACTTTGTATGTTGCGGTTTTTTTTTTTTCATAGTTTCTTTTTCTGCTGAGTAGTTTTCAATGGAACACACACACACACACCATACACAGTACAATATAGTAGCTGACTGGAAGCAGAGCAGGCAGTGTTGCTCCCATACACATTTTTTTTTTTAAATTCACTTTAATTATATTCTTCAAAATGTCTCTTGAAAAGCCAAGGCCGTAGGATCATAGTATCAAGTAGTATATAAAAATGGGCCCAGGTGTTTTAATTGCTGTAGGTGACTGGGTGTTTCTGAATCCAAATGAAAATGGTTTTTGATCTGAAAACTAAACACTTCTTTTTGCAAGTAAAGGTGACTTCTGCATGTATTTGTCAGAGAACTCTTACTATTTTTTAAGGGTTTTGTTTATTGAGGAGGGAGTGTTGCTTTGTTGCCCAGCTGGTCTCCCAACTCCTGGACCCATTTGAACACAGGGCCTTGGGCTTGCTGGGCAAGTGCTGAACCCCACCCCCAGCTTCCCTTCATTCTTAAGTACATAAAAACATAAAGCTTTTTCTTTTAAGTCATCATTCTCGTTGTTTAATGTCTTAATGTATGCAATAATAAATTGGAGAAGAAAGTATAATGTAAATATAATAATTAATGTTTTTAAAGGTAAGAAATGGAAGTAGTAGCAGTTCACCACTACTTGGCAAGTATTGTGGAACTCTGCAGCCAAACCCCATCTTCTCTCAAAACAATGAACTGTATCTACGATTTAAGAGCAATAATATAATTTCCAGTCATGGATATGAAATCATCTGGGCCTCATCACCCTCTGGTAAGACATCTGCCCTTTTGGGGGCAAAGCAGTGTACATAAAGCTAACATAAGGTGTCTAATAGAAAAGCACAATTAAAGTGACCTCCTCTTTTTAGCTATCTATGTATTTCATGATTTCCTGTTAAAAACAGAAATTGGTAACAGTTGAGATATTTAAAAATTCTATATTTATTCATTATTTCTATGTAAAAGAATATATATTTATATATAAAGAATATAGAAGGTCTGAAAATTTTTTAATTCCTACATAAATTCTGTTTTGTCAGAATTTTTGCTTTTGTTTTGGTCATCACAATGTCCTCTGAGAAGTCAAATGAAAAAGCCAAATGGCTTTCACATTCCCGAGCACATGTGAGCAGCTGTGCTCTTCATAGTCCCTGAGGCTTCTTGGCTGTCCTGTAGTTAATTGCTTTTATCAGGGTAATAAGTATCTTCTTGTATTTTTGGTTGGCTGGTTATTAAACAACCGAAGGAAATTTAAGTCATGTCAATACGGGGTAACTCAAAAGCGGAGAAACATCTTTGTGAAATGTCCTGAAGTGTCTGGAAAACCTTCAAAATAAAAATGATAGAAAGAGCCAGGCTCGGTGGTACATGCCTGCAATCTCAATAGGTCAGGAAGCTGAGGCAGGAGGATCTGAGTTCAAAGCCACCCTAAGCAAAAATGTGGTTGAGACCCTGTCTCTTAATAAAATACAAAATAGGAATTCGGATGCGGCTCAGTGGTCAATGACCCCTGAGTTCAATCCCTGGTATCTCCCCCATCCCTCCCCACCACCGAAAAGATGGAAAGACTTATTTTAAATATGCTGAGGGGTAAGAATAGGGTTCCATCAAGACAATCATGGATTATGAAATCTTTGCAACTTAAGGAGGTTTAAAGACTATCTCCAAAGCCCTAATTTTATAGATGAGGACAGAAAATGCTAAGATTAATGCATTGCCCCAAATGCACAGATAGACTGTGGCGAAGGGGGCCGGATGCCAGCCCAGGTGCTTTTTGATTATGCCAGGCCATTTCTTCTGGACCCCCTTGGCTGTCCAGCCTAACTAGTGATAACTCTGCTATACAAACAAACAAATCAAATAAATCAACACCTGTACCTACGGAGCTTTGACTTTAAGTATGTCAATCTCAAAACTATCAGTTATTATCTTGGCAAAAAAAAATCACTTTTATTGTTAAGTGATTCATATCAAAAGCTACAATCACACAGTCTGTGTTCAGCCCATAATTTTCCTTTTTTGTATTTCTTTTTTCCTCCATTAGTCAATTTTGAACTGGTACCTTATCATGATACATGATAGTGGGGTTTGTTGTTACATGTCTGTACACACCAACAATAGAACATTATCATTTGGTCAGTTTCATTCTCTTGTACCTCCCCTTCAGAATTTGACCTTGAATTTGACTTCAATGTCATTATCTTCAACTCAGTGCATTGGGAGTGCACCATCAAAAGCACACACGTGACTTCATTCTGTCTTACAGTTATTCTGCCACATCACTTGTTTTTCCACGTTGTCCCTAACTTACTTTTTTCAAAGAATAGTGTTGGAGGAAGGTGCACCTGGGTCATGGTATGCAGGGAAAGGAACATTTGTTGGGGATGGGAGAGGTGGAAGTGGCAGGGGGAAAGAAGCAGCCCACAGAAGAAGGAGGTTTGGCCATCTACTGTTCTTGCAAAATCTCAACCCCTTAAGAAAATACACATGCATGAAAGCTGACTGGTTCTGAATTGGTGAATCAAACTTTCTGCTGCACTTTGGTTGCAGGCTGTGGTGGGACTCTTTATGGAGACAGTGGCTCCTTTACCAGCCCTGGCTATCCCAGCACGTACCCAAACAACACTCACTGCGAATGGACCCTCATTGCTCCTGCTGGAAGACCTGTCACCGTCAGCTTTTACTTTATCAGCATTGATGACCCAGGAGACTGCATCCAGAACTATCTCATACTCTATAATGGGCCGAATGCCACTTCTCCATCCTCTGGACCGTATTGTGGAGCAGTGAGTACAGCAAACACTTTTAGATTCCCACTTGTTATTTTAATATCATGATGGTAACTCAGTATAGACTCTTAGGGCAGACACATGCAAAGAACAAAGCCACAGCCTTAGCAAATTTGGTACTGTACAGTTTTCTGATTTCTATTGTGGGGGCACCAGTGCCATCTAGTGGGCACTGTGCTACAGTACTCTTAATAGTTACCAAACCAGACTGCATCAGAATCATCAGAATCCTTTGTGAAATTACTTCCAGTTCCCACACATATCTGTTAACTTTTTAAAAGCTCCCAGCGTGATTTTGATGCCCTTTCAGAGTTTAATACTTATATTTGTTTCTAAATATATAGAATTATGGAAAATTTGGACATCTGGCTCCATTTCATCTACTACTTGCTGAAAATTGCAGGAATTCTTTGAAGAAATGAACTAATAATAGTTTATTTTCATAAAGTTAACTTTATGAAGTTAACTCGCTAAACTATAATATTGTGAGAATATGCCTTTAATACCCTCTCTTTTAAAAAAGTAGCTACTTAAAGAGCTGTCAAGTGCAATGTGGCTCCTGATGAGCCTTCTGCGTGTTTCATGTTTTGATAGAATGCCATTGTTCATGGGAAGTCCTGTATTACTCACAGCAGCAGGATCTATCTAGGAAATACAAGGAAACTCAAAGAAGTGTATAAAACTTCTGTTAACTGACCATATTAGTTTGTCAACATAGAATAAGAAGTCAAACCTTTTGCTTCCTGTATTTGCTTAGGTAAATCTTTATCAAAATTTAGGAGCAGATTAAAATGGAAGTAAGAGGTGGTTGTGCATAAGAATAAATGATATTACATATACTTTGATATATCTCTTAGGAAGCAAAATCTCTCTCCTGCATTCACTTGAATAATTTGCTATCTTGGGAATAAATCTTAGGTAAGCCCAGTAATGTAAACCTTGTGAAAGAAAGGCTTTTTGTCTGTTTTGCTCATGTTTCAAGACCCTCGATGCTAAAAAAAAAAAATACCCATGTATTAATGGTATCTTATAAATATTTGCCCTATGAATGATTAAGACATCAGATAAAAACGAATCTTACCTCTTGCCCCCAAGCATTTCATAGATAATATGAAAGTCAATTCCAAAAGGAAACAATAGATGTTGAGGATGAAAATAGTCTATTTTACTCATATGATCATATTAGTTACCTCAAAGTAACCCAGGTGCTCATTTCTCCTCAACTTTTCACCCCAGGCAATATTCCTTTGTAAAGAATCTACATTAATTCTGGGCAAGATGACTTCTAGAAGTAAATACAGGTTCACTGTTAATTCTTAAAACTTCTTGACATTATAATTTTGTAAATTATACTAACATTTCTTAAAAAAATCCAAATTTTTAAAAATTGTAACTTTTATTTTTCATTTTTTTTCTTTCAATTTTAGGACACTAACATAGCTCCCTTTGCGGCTTCCTCAAATCAAGTCTTCATAAAATTCCATGCTGAGTATGCAGTGTATCCATCCGCGTTCCGGTTAACGTGGGACAGCTGATGGGGCATGGGTTTCCTCAGTCCTTTCGCTCTGCTGCAGGGAGCTTCTGACATCACACTGGACAGAACTATGCCATCCTGGACTCCTGCCCATGCCACTGATCATAAGTTGAACTTTTATGGTTTTCACCAAAGAATGTGTGGAATTGCTATTTGTATATTAGTGTTCTTTTTTTTTAATGTAAAATAATAACTTCTTGAGTTTTGGCTGTGCACACCTTTTAATTTTTGAGCTGAAATTTTTTAAAAGTCTTAAAAAGGTTAAAAATTACTATGTAAATTAAAAAATTAAGATACAATGAAAGTATGATTTTCACTGTGAGTGTCAAATTAGGGGTAATAAACTTTATTGATTGTACCACAATTATGCTCCATTAATTTTTAACTCATTAAAATGTATTCTTTCAGTATGGCTTGATATAGAAAAGTTTGCTGTGACCTCTGAATTCTTTCAATTTCTCTCTTATTTGCCTCAAGCTTCTGTTTTTTCCTGGGTTTGCTGAGCATATTCCCCCTCTACTCCCAGGACCCTGTTCTACCTTGGCTATTGAATTTCTCTGTGCATTTTTCACTCTCAATTATCTATTATCCACTACTCCACATTCCTAGAACATTCCCTTTTTCTTTCCTTGTGTGTGGGGTCTTTCTTCCAAACTTCCTTTTTTAAAAATTTTTACTTTGGTGGGGGGTGGGGGATGGACCAGGGATTGAACTCAGGGACACTCAAACACTGAGTCACATCCCCAGCCCTATTTTGTATTTTATTTGGAGACAGGGTCTCACTGAGTAGCGTAGCGCCTTGCTTTTGCTGAGGCTGGCTTTGAACTCGTGATCTTCCTGCCTCTGCTGCTGGGATGCGCCACACTTCTTTATGCTAAAGATGTTTTGCTTTTTCTTTAAATATCTTATCCACTGTTTACAATTCAGCTCAACACTATGACCTGCTTGGAGCCTCCAAAATCCCACTAGTAGAAATTATTATTTCTCCTCCTCCTCCTTTTCCTTCTTCTTCTTGTGTTTTTTCATAGCAATTTTTGTAATCAAATATAATATTTGTTACATTGCAGGGCTGGTGGACTGGGGATTGAACCCAGGGCCTTCTTGCTAAACATGTACTCTACCACTGACCTACACCCCAATCCCACATTTTTTTTTCTTAATCGTTATTAGTTGTATTTAGTCTTCCCTTCTTAAATTGTGTGTTTTTGAAGGCAGTTCTTGAGTGTCTCCACAATTGTTTAACATTGGATTTCCTCCTGACAGATAACTGTCACTGTGATCCTGCTCTGTCCACTCCTTCTTTTGCCAAATGAAGGAAGATCATCAGGAGGATAGGTTAATCCTGCCTCTGGAACAACCCAGTGACCATTAGAAGCTAGAAGATGGTTTGCGACTACACAGGGCCAGGCTTAAATTGTACTAAAAACAGATGCCAAGAAGGAAAACCATGATGACACCAGCCACAGTCAGTAGTCTCCAGAGCTGCTGAAGTCCCTAGAGAGTCATTTATTCTTAAAATAAATTACTGAGCTAAAAAATAGGTACCAATGAAAATTAATGTTCTATGTTTTTGACATTGATCCCCCCAAAGCAATGTACTGTTAATATTTTTTTTTTCAAAAATATAGAACTTAATCTCTATCATAATTCATTTGTTTACCTCTTTAAAATTTCTAATTCTTTTTGCCAATATACACATAGTATTCACACCCCTGGACTATTACTGCACAAAATATTATATTCTACACATTACATTTGTTTTATTGAAACATTTTGCATGTTTCCAGTGTTCTCAATTATATTTTTTATCATATAATTATCAGTTCTTATACTGCATGTACTTTATTCAACAGCCTTCTCTTTTCACATGTTTGCTTTGTTTCTAACCTACTACTGTAACAGATGAGCATTCAGTGAATTTTTTAAATAGAATTTTAAAAAATCTTTTTAGGCTGAGGATGTGGCTCAGTGACTATAAGTGGGGGTTCAATCCTTGGTACCATTTTTTTTAAATATTGAAATGAATAGATTCACAAGAAGTTGAAACAATACTAGAGAGAGGTATCTTGTCCTCTTCACTCAGTTTTTCCAATTTTCCATAATATTTTGTAAGTTATTTCTTAAAGGCACATTTCCTGGAAAGGTGGAAGAGCTTTTCATCTATTAACTTTATTGCTAAATTATTCAAACAGCATCAAAAAATTTATATTTCCACTACCAACCCAAATTTTGCTTTTGGAAAATACTTCAGGTGAAAGCCAGAAGTTATTTTGATTAGCTGATTTATTTTAAGGAAAATCTCCAAGACTGCTCTGCATATGACAATATTCCTAGAAATAGGATAAAATTAGTATTTTAAATCATTTATATGAAATAGAAATTCTACCAGTTTAATATATTTGGAAAAGAAAATTTTCAAATGATATTTTAAGGAGGAGCATGGTCTAGACCTGACATATGGTTCTGCATATTTTTGTTCAGGTTCAACAAGGAATAAAGAACATTTACTAAAGAGAATTATATTTATTACCAAGTACAAAAGAATAATCAAGAGAGTAGAATAAAGAATTGCATAAGCCAACTCATCCCTGACAAGCATGGAGTAACCTTTGTAATCATAGGGTATCTTGAAAATTCTTATATGAATAAGACATAACTGTATGTGTATTGTCCTCAAGGGTACATATTTTCTGTAAGCACCACCATTGCCTATTGTTAGTTTTATAGCATAGTACATCAAGTTAAATAATACAGGTGGTTATTTAGCAAGTAGAATAAGTTCAACACAATGGCATATTGCTGTCCTATTTGTTCCCAGACCTTTTACTGAGGTAGTGATTAGCTTCCTTTGTCCAGAAAACCCCAATGCTTTTGTAGTGTTCCACTGCCTCCAGAAGAGGAGAATTGACCAGAGATTTGTTTTATGTTAAAAATGCAAAGTGAAGTCTATTAGGAACAAGAAACCTACTGAATGAAAAAAGATGTAGAATGTATTACTTCATCCGATCCCAGTATTCAAATACTAGAGAAATTATTTCTGCACAGAGTGTAGAGTTACATAAATAATATAGTCTCAACTTTAAAATCCTTGCTTCCTTTAACTATGTATTATAGATAGATATATCAACTTTATGTATGGCATTGTAATGGAAGAAATAGTGAATGTCATGAAAAATGACATAAAATCCAAAGGGAGGGTCTTGCCTTTCTAGAGCAATGGTCCTATTGTAACAAGATGAAATTTGATAGAGAGAAACGTATGATCTTGTGCTTTTATCCAAAAATGAATTGCAAAATACAGAATGTGGAGACACATGACATAGGAATATGAGAATTTTGTCTAAAAGTAAGATTGACATGATGCAGCTGTCAAGAAGAGATAATTTGATCTTAGATGGCATTATTTAAGCAATAGTACCTACAGGAGTCATTTTCACTGAAAGGGACATGCTTCTCCAGGAACCCTATTGATGTATCCAATAGGTATATATATGAAGCTGAAGAAATCACTATTATTATGTAATTTAAAAATTGAGAACTGAGAGGGAGAGGTAGAAGGAGGAATAGAGGGGGTGGAGAGAGAATATATGGAAATAAAGCACATTTACAAAATATTCCCAGCTATCTAGAGAATAAATTGTGATTTTCAGTAGGTTGGGAGCATGACTTTTTCACATTGCAAAAGAGAGGTGAGTTTAGTAAAGTTTTCAAGTAATTCAACTGAAAGGAAGAGAAAAAATCCTGGCTCTACTCTCATCAGTAAGACCCATTTGATATCCTGTGGTTCTGCTTTACATTTAATTCACTCATTTATAAATGTATTCAGCATCTATTATGTGGCGTGTACTAAGCTTGCTGAGGATACAGTGGGGAATGAGACAGCCATTCCATTCTAACAACTGATGTCTCTCTTCTTCACGTGCATATTTTCCAGTTCCATCTTGCCTGAGTCATTCCCAAGGCACAATCTTTCAATTTTCTTATCTAGTGAAATTTGCATTAAGCCAATTCCCCAGAACAAATGGCCAAGTGACAACTTTCCTGTTCCAAAATTGCACCAGCATGAAGTTCCATTGCCAGCAATCAAAATTCTGGACAAGTGAACAATCAACTAGTTAACTTTGGTACCAGGGATTCTGGCAGTTAAAACATTGAGATACACCAAAATGTTGTTTTCAGACCATAAGTGAAATTTGAAAGGCCACACTGTAAAATTAATGGGTTTGAGGGTAAAGTGGGAGAACATCTTATTTGGATGTTAGTAGATAGTAAGTAGTATTATGCATGGATCCGAAGGAACCCCGAATACACAAATGTGAAGAAAAAGAAATATCTGCTGTCTACAGCTGACCATACAACAAACTGAGAAAGTCTCCAGATCGTGTCTATATCCACTTCAGATTATTGCCACTTCAGGTAATAATGGGAAGTGTAGACACCCTATTTGAGGAGGAGTTCATTCGGAAACAAGAGCCAAATGTCAACATCACCTCCTCTTTCCAACTTCTTGTGATTCAACAACTAAAAGGTTAGTGCTTGACCTCCAAGGGTCAAACACTAGAACCTTGTTCTAGCATTCCCTTGTGGTCTATCTGATTCCACCCTTCAGGATATTACCCATTCCTAATCCCATGTTGTTTGGAATCCAGTGTTGGGAAATCCTAAGGAGAGGCCACCATGGACCCTCTCTGGGCCCAGTGGAGTCTGCTGATACTTGAGGAATTCTTGTGAAGAATGGGCTAGGAGAAAGATGAGTCATGACAGTTTGAGACCAGGGAATGCCTGGATGTGGGTTCTGCCGCAGTCCGGCTGCAGCAAAATAACCGGGGGGTGACGAACAACTTGTGTAGATTGATACAGCAGGAGAGGGAGCCGTTTATTGCAGGACAGGAGCAGTATTTATACATTCCACACAGCTTATCTAATTAACATAAACTAGATACAGCAGTCAACCAATCAGGAATCTCCACACTTAATGGCTCACTTTTGTTACTTCTCAAACCACTCCCTCTGGCATTTTGCCAGGCACCATCCAGACTTGTTTAAGAACTCTAACATTCCCCTGGCAAAATGCCAGGTGTTATTTTGACTTGTTTACAGACTCTAACAGGGTTCTACTTGTCATAAATTCCTATTAAATTTTAACTTTATTTACGGGAGGAATTAAAAAAAAAAAACACTACATGCTGACCAGGAGAAGCATTAATATCAGTAAATATGTTAATAAGAATAAAAATTGGGAACAGAACCACCATTTGACCCAGCTATCCCTCTCCTTGGTCTATACCCAAAGGACTTAAAAACAGCATACTACAGAGACATAGCCACATCAATGTTCATAGCAGCACAATTCACAATAGCTAATTGTGGAACCAACCTAGATGCCCTTCAATAGATGAATGGCTAAAAAAAAATGTGGCATATATACACAATGGAATATTACTCAGCAAAAAAAGAGAATAAAATCATGGCATTTGCAGGTAAATGGATGGAGTTAGAGAAGATAATGTTAAGTAAAGTTAGCCAATCCCCCAGAAAAACAAATGCCAAATGTTTTCTTTGATATAAGGAGTCTGATTCATACTGGGATAGGGAGAGGGAGCATGGGAGGAATAGATGAACTTTAGATAGGGCAGAGGGGTTGGAGGGGAAAGGAGGGAGCATGGGGTAATTAATGCTGGTTAAATGTATTGATCATTATTATCCAAAGTACATGTATGAAGACACAAATTGGTGTGAATGTACTATGTATACAACCAGAGATATGAAAAATTGTGCTCTATATATGTAATAAGAATTGTAATGCATTCTGCTGTCATATATAAATTTAAAAAATAAAAAATAATAAGAATATCTACATAGCTTCTGCTCTGTGTCAGGCATCATTCTGATATATTATTCACTGAAATAAGCACTAAGAACCATCACTGTATTTCATGGATGAGAAAAATGAGGCAAGGATATGTCGTATAAAACTTGAGTAACAGAATGTGATTCTAACCTCAACAACCATAGGAGAATGTGCCTCACATCTGGCCGGAAGGATTAGTTATGAATTAATTAAAGATGATGGTCAAACTATTTTGATAGCTTAATTGGAAAAATTGATAGGATAGTGAAAAAACAATGTAATCGCTGCCATATTTTAGATATCATTGCTCTAAAAAATTAGAGACTATACAGTGTTAAAATAATGTGAGTTCTGAAAATTTTTAATTAACCACATCTCCTTATCAATTTAGTTGTAGAAAGTTATTAGGGAAATCAATATGCTAATTGTTAGACATTTGATGAAAATTTTGCTTTTTAAGCTTTAATTTGTGACTTTATATTTATATGCCACTTAGTGGCTTGTTATAAATACAGCTATGTTAGCTCTCCATCACTATAATGAAATAGCAAGATAATCAACTTATAAAGAGGAAAGAGTTATTCTGGCTCATATTTTTGTGGTTCTAATGCAGGACCAGTTGTCTCCATTGCTTTTGGGCCATGGTGAGATAGCACCCCATGATGAGAGCTTACAGCAGAGCAAAACCACTCACTCTCATGGCTAGAAGCCAAAGAGAAGAAGATGAAGGGACCAAGGTCCCACTGTCCCCTTCAAGAGCACATCTTCAATGACCTACAGCCCCCACTAGGCCCAACTTCTTAAACATTCCACCCTATCCCACTAGCTCCACCGTGGCTACCAAAACTTGAACACATCTGGAGAACTTTCAAGATCTCAACCACAGGGATAAAGACTAAAAAAGGCACTTTAAAAATTAATGATTTATATATGAATTTATAATCATATGACAGTTATGGTATGTCTAGTGTCCCCCTTGTTTCAGATCAAGAATCATCCATACTCTATTTCTGACTGGTTTACTCTGTAGATCCAGGCGCTGGAGGTGGTACATTCCTCCTAGTGGGAAATACTGGAGAATAAGTTGCATGTAAACATAGAGACCAAGACAGTAATGCTGTGGAGGACACTTAAACTCTGAAAAGCACACACCTTTTTGTACAGGACCAGATACATATTTTCCAAGACCCCTTGACCAGAAATTTTTGAACATTTCAAGATGGCAACAGCACAGCATTAAGTCAAGCGGAAGACCATCTGAATGTGGAGTTCTGTGCATGTGCACAGGTTGCCACCCAGGCCCTGTTTCCATATCGTACAAACTTGGAACCTAGGGACACAGTTCACTAAGCCTCATATCTGTAAAAGTGAAAAGAATTAGAAGAGGGTGACAAGAATTATGATATCATAGTACAATAAGATGTACATATTTGGATTCTGCCTTGGCTTTCTAGCAGAGAGCTTCTTAGAACTCTGAGTGATGGGATGATAGGTACACATTCTAATATTTGGTCCTTGATTCCAGTTCCTGACACAGAGTGCCTAAGCCTGCAGAGTTTTCTGGGTGATAGAAGCATCTCTTATTCTAGTGAGGTGACTCTTGATGGGTTCCTGGATGAAGGAGACTGGACACCAGAAAGACCAAGTCATGGTTGGAAGCTTGGTACATTCAGTCCCACCCTCTGTCCTCCAAGAAAAGGAGATAAGGTGGACATTGAGTTATAATCAATCATGCCTATGTAATGAAGCTTCCATAAAACTCCCTGAAATACTGCATTCATAGAGCTTCCTTGTGGTGAACATACTGGGAAGGTGGTGCACTCAACTCAAGGCTGCATTCAGGACCCTTACAGACTTTGCCCTATGTATCTCTTCATCTGGCTGTTCATCTGCATCCTTGATCAGATCCTTTATAAATATAGTAAACCAGTAAACACAGTATTTCCCTGAATTCTGTGAGTTGTCCTATCAAATTAAATGAAATTGAAGGGATCATGTGAACTCTATTTATATCATTTGCTAGGTGACAACCCGTTTACTACTTGTAGTTGGCATCTGAAATGAGGGCAGTCTTAGACAGTCCTTCACCCATGGAGTCTGACTTTGCTAGAGGTAGTGTCAAAATTGTGGTGAATTGTAGGACACACAGCTGGTGTTTGCTGGAGAATTGCTTGGTTTGTGGGAATACCCAACACACATCTGGTGTCAGATGTTTTCATTATTGAGAGCATGAGAATAGCAAAAACAGTTTGATGCTTCCCATCTCAAACGGAAGTGAAAACAAATTTTTAGAAAATTCTGAAAATGAATGGAAGCATGCTGGCAAATAAAATAGAAATTGTAGCCCAAAATAACTTTCAGAAAGAAATGCAGCAAAGTTGGGAATTGCTGTTCCAGGTGTTATCTGTATGAGGGGCTGGCAGGTGCAGTGTGAGAAGTAAAGGAACTGTATCAGTTGGCACTCACAAGCACCATCTCTCTACACAGGTGAGGGTAGCCCAGTGATGACCTGTAAGCAGAAAACTTGGGTTCCCACTTCCAAAGAAATTTAACAAACAGCCCAGGGAAAACTAATGCTGACCTAACAGGGAAACACATACGCATAAACAAGAGAGGAAAGAAACCACTCCAATTATTCCCCAAATCAGCTCAGCTCTCCACACGTGAACATGAAAGAGCCAAGATCAACTAGAAGAGCAAATCTCTCAGCAGCATGAAGGAGAAAGAACTAAATGAACATTAAGCAGGAACCCTTGAATAAACACAAATTAGTAAACAGAAGGGAGGCTTAAAAGCTATTATCCTATTTAAGAGAGAGTATTTATGAAAGTCAAGACAGGTTGCTAGCAGAGAAATGAAGGCAGGGTCCTAATCCAATAGGACTTGTGTCCTGGTAAGAAGAGGAAGTCACATTGGGATGCACTGCACAGGGAAAAGGTCAATTGGGGATACATAGAGAAGCAGCTATCTGCAGGCCAAGGAGAGAGACCTCAGGAGAAATCAAATCGGATGGCATTTTGTCTTGGATTTCTACACCTAGAACTGTGAGAAAATTAATTTCTGTTCTTAAGCGATGCAGTCTGTGGTATTTTGTTTTGACAGCCCTCAAAGATTTGCCTTTTGAAGAGAAGTGGCAGACTCCTGGGAGCCATAATTCACGTTTCACAAGTGGTTCAATTTTACTTGTAGTTCTTAAACCGGAGAGCGATTCCCGTTTTTCTCGACCAAAAGGTCAGGGGCAAAAAGTAAACAGTAGAAATCTACAGGATAACAAAAAACAGGACCGCGAGCTGGGGATTCACGCAACACGACTAGTTCTTGTCTCAGTGCAAAGGATGCATGCTTCGGCGAGGGCTGTTAAGGGCACTTTTACGGAGAAGGGAGTAGAGATAATTCCAAGTGGAGCTGCAATTAGAGAAACAGGACACTGAGAATAATCAATTTTGAAATCCCCAGAGTCACAGTCAGAAACTCTACAACGCTGATGCCCCAAACTTCCCCACTTCCGCCCATAGTACTCCGCCCTTCGACCAACCAACTGAGCATGCGCTGATGCCAGCGCGCCTGCGTAGACTCGGATCCAATCGGAATTCCAAACCTGGGACGGACTGGCTAGCCTCGGCGTGGGGAGGAGTCTCCGAACTAGATAATGTATGTGATTGGCCGGCCTCGGGGTCCACATTCTTTTATGGGCGGGTCCTCGCCCTGGAGCCACGTCTAGTAAAGTGTTCTCCTAATTTGGGAAGTGCCCGGCGCTGGAGGGGCGTGGAGCTGAGAGTGGTCCCTTGCGCGCCTGCGCCGAGCTCCGGGACAGGGCGTGTTCCTGTTCGGGTGCCGGTTTTGCACTGATCAAGAGTGCATCTCTTGCCACCCAAGTGCGTCCTACGGCCATTCTACGTCCCCTCTGTTAGAGGCTGCCCTCTGCGGTGAGTGTGTGTGGCACTGCACCAGGGTTTGCTTCTCTGTCTGACCGGAAAGGTGCTGAACCCTCCCCAGTCCCCTGCCCCGCCCTGTCCCATCTTCCTCCCCGCACCCGGACCTCTGATGCTCAGTCTCAAGCCCAGGTCAAACTGGAGGGTGGCAGCTGCAGGGTTCTTTCCTTCCACCTCTTTGCCTTCCTGCCATCGCCCACGTGCTTTGTTTTCGTTGGGTACAGAACATGTCCAAGTCTCTGAAAAAGTTGGTGGAGGAGAGCCGGGAGAAGAACCAGCCGGAAGTGGACATGAGTGACCGGGGCATCTCTAACATGTTGGATATCAACGGCTTGTGTAAGTTCTTGGGCAGGCCCTTTCTCTGGATGAATTGGAAGGGGTTCCAAGTTTGCCAGGTAACTGCTGCTCTTGGCAGGAGAGATTATGAAGGTTTAGATCCCCACTCTCTGTAAACAGCACTTGTCCAAGGGAACTTCACTCAGAAAGTTTACAATCAGTTGTTCTGTTCCATCTAGAAAAGGAACCTGAGAATATAGGATCAGAATCACATAAGACAGTTCCTGCAATGTCTCATCCATGGTTTGTGTGGATATATGGCATATGGGTGGATTTGCCACACAGTTTATATAACAGCCACTTGAGCTTTTGAATTGGAAATCATTTTTAAATCACTCTTCCATTCTCCTAATACAGTCTTTGTGAACAAATGGCACACATAAGTTACATGATTAATAAGAATTCTTGTGCCTGGAATATATGTATATATATATTTTACTTTATCCATTTTGTTATTTGTTCTTTTTCGGTTATATCTGACAGTGGGTGTATTTTGACATATTATACATACATGGAGTATAACTTCCCATTCTTGTGGTTGTACATGTTGTGGAGTTACACTGGTTGTGTAATCATATATGAACATAGTACCTGGAATATTTTAAACATTTCTTGAGTCATTACCTATTTCTGGGTCTTTATTCTCCTAATTTGGTTCATGCTTTTTTTTTATTCCTCGTTCGCTCTAGTGATGTCTTCCTAACTTATCATCTTGCCTTACTGTTTTGCTTTCAGTGTTATTTTCCTTAAAATCAGGAATTGTAAATGCAAATACCTAACAGTGAGGGTAGTCCTGAACTCCATAATTTGTATCCATCTGAATGGGGCAGCTGCTGCACCTGCTTCTCAGATCTCAACAGTTTTCACTGTGTGAGGTTATTAGTTCAGTGTTGGCAGAATTTTTTTTTTAAGAATACAAGAATCCATTTTTAAAATATGAAAATTTAAATATGAAATCTCTCAATTTTAGTATTAGCAACTAAGTCAAATATTTGAGCAAAGAAAACACTTCTTCAGGCTGAATGTGCCTACAGTTTCAACCTTCTCCTTTAAATTCTGTTGGTTCTCCATTAGTGACAGTAGTGCTCCAAATTTCTTGGTGTGACATACTTGAAAGGCCTTGGCCTTTCTGAATTGGACCACAGTCTTATCCCATCCTTGCATCTGGCATCCCAGCACTGAACTGAGCACAGTGCTCCTGAAGCAGAATATACCCCATCAGATCTTTGTTCCTTTGAATGTGTTGTTTTCCCTCCTTACACTCTTCCTTACCTGAAATCTTTTTATCCTATCAAGAGTCAGCTCAGTTATCACAGCCTATGCAAAGCTTTCTCTGTCTGCATAGTTCCTCTAGTCACTATGTCCTCTGTCAATTTGGACATGCCTTGCTTCATAAATTATTACATGGGATTATAATTTCTTTTCTTCTTTTGAACTCTAAAAGTCTTTCTTCCCCACTGGGAGATTGAGAGGACTAAAGGTTTGCAATGTTTATGTTTGTGTACTTTACAATGGTGCCTGGAACACAGTAAGTGTTTGAAAGTACTTTATAAGTAAAAGAATGATAGATTAGGCCAGTGAATTTAGGAGATCCATTCCAGGATGTTATAAGAAACAGAAGGAGGATGAATTTAGGAGATCCATTTCAGGATGTTATAAGAAACAGAAGGAGACCCTCAAAGATGTTGGATAGCTTGCTAGGCATGGAGAAAGTAGAGTCAGGTTTACTGAAATGAATGATTTGTGCCTGGGACATAGATTAGGGTTGATGCTATTGATACATCTTGGCAAAAGGAAAGGGGATAGAAAGTAGATGACTTGAATTTGATGACCGTTATGAAAATACGCCATTGATTTTGGTCTTGCCTAGTTAGCATCCCATCCTTCTTGCCATGTGTTGGTTTTCTGCAGAAGAATGGATTCTTGGTATCAGCTGCAGAGCAGGTTTCTCTGGTACTGAATTGACAGCTGAGGATCTGGATAATGCCCCATGCTGCCCCTGCCCAGCTCTGCTGTGGTGATGATCATCACTGAAGACACTGTTGCTGTAAAGAAAGAAGATGGTGAACGGAAAACAAGTGGCTCAGCACAGCTATATCCTGGCCCCCAGCTTTCTGCCCTGCAGTGCCCCTTTTTCTCGCAGGATTGAATAGAGAGTTAGCTTTCAGCAGAGCAGTTTTGTGCTCCCCAGCTTTTGAAGAGGAGACTTCATGTAATATTTACAAGCGGGGAGTGAGGCTGAGCTATTTCAGTTCAGCTCCATTATCTCTTTGAAGCCTTGGCTTTTATTCAGAAGAAAAGATAGACACTTGCTTCCTAAAAAAGATGTTTCCGGTATAACACTGGGTGGTGAAAAACAAGGTGGTTCTTCAGCTTTCCCCAAAAAGTCACTCAGGAAGAGCCCTGGCATTTCCTGGGAACTTTAGTAGGAGTGAATTTGGAGATCCCACCTCCTCTGGTTTCTGTAGCATTGGCCCAAGGAAGTGGCTACCTGCTGTTCACTCCCTGACTTCTGGACTCCTCAGAGCCTGGAGAGTTCCAGAATGCTCTGCAGAAGCCCATTTCTTCTGGGGCTCATTTATCAGCTGTGCAGACAATCCTTAGTATATACCTACCATGTTAGTCAGTTTTGTGTCCCTGTGACCAAAAGACCTGACAAGAACAACTTGGAGAAGGGAAAGATTATTTGCCTCATGGGTCCAGAGGTTTAGTCTGTGGGTGGCCAAGTCCATAGCTCTAGGCTCAAGGTGAGGCAGCAAGTTATGGCAGAAGGACATGGTGAAGGGATGTTGCTCCCTCCATAGAAGCTAGGAAGCAGAGAAAGGGAAAAGGGTCCCCAAGGAAGATGCACCCTTTCAGGGCACATTCCCAGTGACCCACTTCCTCCAGTTATTCCTTAATTGTCTACAGTTGTCACCCCATCAGTCCATGTAGTCGAGGATGGAATCATCATCCAATCATTTCACCTCTGAATATTCTGGCATTCACAGGAGCTTTTGGAGGATACCTCAAATCCAGACCATAACACTTGTATTAAAATATTCAACATGGTTAAAGTGTCATGTAAGAATTCCCATATTCCTTTATTTGTACAATTTTAACTGTAGCTGTAAAGTTTTACATATTAGTACCTGATTAAACACAGGGAACAATTAACTTGGATGTACAGATAATGTCTGTTTCTTGCATTTCCAGCTTTTCTTTTACTGCCTTGACTTTGTTTAATTTCTCAAAAGATAAAAAAAAATATTTGGTTTTGAAGATAAGAATGAAGGTTTTGTATTTCTTTGAAGCATATGAAATGCCTGGCTTTCTCCTTTTGAGAATTGAGTCTTATAAATATGGATACATATTTATAGTACTGTACTTCCTCGCAGACAGATGTTTTGAGGAGTTTAAGTACCAAAAGTTTTTTGATGGGGAAAACAGCTTGGGCTGGAGACAGGCATCAGACCATTCTACTATTTTCTACCTTCCCAGCCCAGTTCTAGGGGTGCTCAAGTCCTACCCTGAGAGGTCGTGGGGTTGGGTAGGCTGGGTTCAAATTCTGTACATACTACTGTGTAACCTTAGAGAAGCTACTCAATCCTTTTGAGCCTCAGGTTCCTCATTGTCAGGTGGGGATTAAGTAGTCATTTTGTAGGACTAATTTAGTGTTAAATGCTGCAATGCACATTCAATGTTACCTATTAATATGAGTATCCACATAAAGGCCATAAACCCCAGATGTAACCAGGCCTAGCATAGTCAATTGCCTGAACCAGGAATTAAACTTGGTTAATTAGACTGGGTAAAGAATTGCATCATATGTTGGTGTTTTTGATGTTGCTTATCAGAATATGGATTGTTGGGCACTTTTGCCTTGAGTTCTAATTGCTTTAGATAGCTATTTTGTTTTGCAATTTTTCTAATTCTATTTTCCATCATTTTTTTTTAATCGGCATGTAATCTACATGTACACACTGTCCTTAACCACTATGTCCTATGGTCCTATTATTGGATGCCTATAAAAACAAATTGAAGGACTGGGGTTGTGGCTCAGCGGTAGAGCATTCACCTCGAATGTGTGAGGCCCTGGGTTCGATCTTCAGCACCACATAAAAATAAATAAATAAAGATTGCGTCCATCTACAACTAAAAAATAAATATTAAAAAAAAAAACCCAAATTGAGCAATTTTTATAGGCGTCCTGTATATAGGACTATGAGACATAATGGGTTACAGTTTCCAAAGAATGTATCCATATTGTTCTTTTTATTAAAGAGATTTCAATGTGCCTACCCCCTTCACCTGGCTGATAAAGTTGCTTTCCAGGGCTCCTGTAATCAGCTTCCATAGAGGCAGAGTCCCAGCAGTAGACAGGGGAACTTTTTTTTTTTTCCAATTTTTTTATTTAAATATTTTATGGCTTTTTAATATCTTCAGGGTTATTGCCCTCTCAATGGCCAGGCTTTTATCAGTTTCTTTTCTTTTTTTTTTTCAGGTTAGATTAAACTGTCTTTCAGATAAATCTTTAAAAAGAAAAAATAACTGCGGTTGAGGGAGTGGTCTTTGTAAAGAAGCATGCAAAATAATTGACACATATAATCAGGAGTGAACAGGAGGTGCTGTTTCAAAACCTCTTTCAACCTGGAAGTGGCCCTCAGTGTTAGGGAGCATGTTGTCAGTGCAGACTTTTCTTGGCAAGCGAAAGATGAAAGAGTTGGGAAGAACATGTGATTTTAGCCATAGTCTTTATTAAAATCATTTATCCCCCTGTAAGTTGTGTGTGCACGCCAGCCTTTGTTTTGACACATGCCATACCTGGATACCTCTTTTCCCTTTTTTCTGCTAACCTTCTTAGTCCTTGTCAATCAATGCTTGTTGAAAGAATTAATAACTTGTCTATACACATGTCTCCATTCCTGCATTACCCCTTTTGGAAAGCTCTCCTAGTTTTCTAAATTTTAACTCAAACAACCCAAAACCCAACTTCTCTCTCTCTCTCTGTCTCTCTCTCTCTCTGTCTCTCTCTCTCTCTCTTTCAGGTACCAGGGATTGAACTCAGGAACACTTAACGACTGAGCCACATCCTCAGCCCTTTTTATGGTTTATATTTTATTTTGAGATAGTGTCTCGCCAAGTTGCTTACGACCTCCCTAAGTTGCTGAGGTTGGCTTTGAACTTGTGATCCTCCTGCCCCTGCCTTCCAAGCTGCTGGGATTACAGGCGTGTGCCACCACACCTGGCATAAGTATCCCTTATGTTTCTTCTGGACCTGGCAAGTTGCTTAGAAGTTTTTTAAAGGAAGACTGTTAATGCTTTTGTTTAAGAGATTTAAGTCAGCTATGTTAAAAAACATTGCAAGGAAGAAGGAACATAAACCCTGTTCCCTCTTATTAGGTTTTTTTTCTCCTGAACTTTCCAGAGGAAAACTAGTTTGTAACTATTAAGAACATGATAGAACTGTCAAATCTGTCAAATGTTTTTGACTTTAGTACAGGGTAAAAAAATTACAATGTTTCATTAATATGGGAAATAAAGACCAAGAAAAACTGTGCAACTTAACTAATAATTTACATTTTCTACTTTTTTTTTCATATCTTGGCTATGACATATTTTGTAAGCAGTTCTTTTTGTTGTTTGTTTCTAGCTGTGTGACCTTGAGCAAGTCACCCAACTTCTCCATGGCTCCAGTTTTTTTTTTTTTTTAAATCTATAAAATGAGAATAAAGAGTACCTACCTTTATTGAGAGGGCACTCTATACTAAGAATACCTACCTAGTAGACCATCCGACACATATTAGTCCAATATTTGCTATCATTATTTAAAAACTGTTTTATCTGTGATTGTGTAAAAAAAAAAAAAATACAAAACAGTTTCTCTTTATGTCTTGGAAATCTTGGTGATGGATGGTCTTTGGCAACTTGTCTCAGTGTCTCAACCCCAGGGCACCCATTGCCTTATTCATCATCTGAGTCACAATCCCTGGAAGTTGGATGTGTTGCCAGGAGCAGGAGAAACAAGTACTGCCTCGCTCTGGCAGGTTCAGAGCCCTGACTGTCCAGGAATGGGTGAGGGGTCAGCTGGCATTTCACAGGACTCAAGTTGTGATATGTTGCAACTTTAGCTCTGTTGAGAAGGATGGACTTGCATTAAAAATAATCAGCAATTTTTTCAACTGTTAATGAAACACCATAAGTCAAGTAAGAGACTTATTGAATGTATTTTCTTTTCATGATGGGCATGTCCAAGCTGAGTCCCTCTAGGCGTTTTCTCTATATTGAATTTTAAATTATTCAACAGTAATATTTGCTGTGTTAAGAAAATTGTGTTCATTAGATGATAAAAGTTGTAAGATTTTCGTCTTTAAGAAGCCATGACACCTACTGTTTTGCCACTGTAACCAACTCTTAATTGTGAGACTCGGTGCTGGATTTGGCATGGGTGGTGACTGAAAGGTATACCCTGTATCCTCTTTTCAAAAATCTACATGGACCTGGTTGGAAAAAAGCCAGAAGATAACAAAGATACACTGTTACAGAGCAAATTCTAGAGATGAGTTCTTGTCTTCTAAAGGCCTTAACTTCTTTGACTAGCAAGTTTACACAGGTTGGTTGGTTCATTTTGTGTTTTTCAAAGCGGAAGAGCAAAGCTAAGTCTGAGGAACAGTCCTTGTAGATCTAGTATCTGACCAGCAGGGGTCAGTGTTGCACCTCCGTGTTTAGCTGGCAAGTTCCTGAGACCAAATGCACCATCCTGCCTGCCACCTCTGCAGTTGCTTCTTCTGCCTCTTTCTTCAGTACAAATGTAGACTCTCTTAAGGTCTATCATCCATGTACCTCCCTGGGAGAGAAACCTCACTGTGTTATGGTCAATCTGGTCCAGAGCATCTTTACTGTTGGCGTGTTTCACAGCTGCCTGGCACAAGGCTGATGAGTGGAGGGCTGCTCATCAGCCAGTGTCTTTTCCAAAGGAAAGAGATGGCAGGCCTGGCGTGGTGGAATGCCTGTAATCCCAGGGACTCTGGAGGCTGAGGCAGGAGGATTGCAAGTTCAAGTCCAACCTCAGCGACTTACTGAGGCTCTGCCTCAAAATTAAAAATAAAAAGGGATAGGGATGTGGCTTACTGGTTAAGTGCCCCTGGATTCAATCCCCAGTAGCAAAAAAAAAAAAAAAAAAAAAAAAAGAGAGAACATGTGGAATGGAACTTACAGTGTCCCCTTAGACAGATTTCCTCAGTGCATGATGCTTAATCATGTAAAACAATATTTTGGATTTGAAGTATCTGAAGTGTTTCTATATCCAGAAAGGAAGATGATAGTTAAACATTCCCTACTTCATTAAGTCCCCAGGGCTGCCATAATAAAATACTACCAACTGAGTGGCTTAAACAGCATAAGTATATTTTCTCACCGGAGGGCCAGGGAGGTGCCAGCAGTGATGGTTTCTACCAATACCTTCTCCCTGGCTGGTGATTGGCGGTCTTCCCCTTCCTCCTCACCTGGACTTTCCCCTGTGCAGGTGTGTCCTTGGCGACTGTGATTTCTCTGTGTGTCTAGCTTCTTCTCCCAAGGCTGGCAGTGTGGATTAGGGTGCATCCCGAGGGCCTCCTTTCAACCTAATCAACTCTTCAGAGGCCCTACCTTTAGATACAGTTGTAGACTGAGGTACAGGGGTTGGGGCTTCAACATAGAAATTTGGGGGGGGGCCTCCATTCAGCCCATATATCTGCATTTGAGGTGCCCACAGGTACATCTCAAGAGCCCCACCATGGTAAGTGCTTTTCACATCATCCCCTCACCTTTGGTCTTGCCTGTGCTAGGTGAGCGCTCTCTCTGCAGGCTCTTCCTCCAGCCCACAAATCACTTTTTAAATGTCTTTTTTCCTTTTTGCCTTGTATTGAAATATTGGTCACAATTTTGGTATGTTTTCAGGGCATAGTTTTTGATAATTGGATTTCATTATCAATGAGGATGTTATTCTGCATCTTATTTTCTTAGATAATAAATTCATGGAGTTGGCGTTGATATTTTTATGGTTTTTTAATAATGAAATTAGTTTTCCTTAACTTTCAGAAGGGACCTTGGTTCTGCATATCCTTTCTCACTTTCTCCTCTGTGGTTTTTATGTAGTTTTGGTACCAGGGATTGAACCCAGTGTTGCTTAACCACTGAACCACATCCCCGGCCCTTTTTCGTTTTTATTTTGAGACAAGGTCTTGTTAAGTTGCTTAGGACCTCACTAAGTTGTCGAGGCTGTCTTTGAACTTGTGATCCTCCTGCCTCAGCCTCCTAAGTGCCTGGGGTTACAGGCATGTGCCTCCGCATCTGGAAGTTTTCATGTAGTTTTAAGAAATATAGCAGCTGGGCTTTCAGATGACCTGGCTCATTCTCCTCCCCACCTTTACGGGCCTGTGTTGGGCTCTATTATTTCTTCTTTCTTTAGTTTAGATTCTAGGGCTGGTGCTGGGAGGGAGTCCTCCTCAGTCAGTTTCCAGGTTACAGGGGTTAGACATTTATGCCAGTCCCCTGATCTGCAGTGCATAAGCCCTTGCTAATTCTAGCTGCTCTTCTCAAATCCGTCTTTCTCTTTTGGGGTTCTCTGTCTCAGGATTGTTGGATGCCCCTCTGTTTCTCTCTTTTCACCATGGATGTTGTTATCATGTGGTCTTGTGGCTATTGGTGTTTTGTACCTACCTGCTTATATTTGGAGTTTGTAGGGATGCTTTATCCCTTAGTTTTGAGGTACTGTGAAGTTTTGATTGCTATCCAATGACTATTTTTATGTGGAGACTCAAGATTCTCAGATGTGTCTTCATGCCGCTGCCAGCTTCCCAGAATGCCATGTTGTTTTTAACCTAGCGGACGAAGGAGTTGGTCTTGAAGTTCTTTCTGCTACAGGCACCTGTGTCTTCTGGCCTGAGTTTTGGGATCTGAGTTCTCTCAAAGCCCACCGCCTGTTTTACAACACAGGCGTGGTCTTTGCTGAGTTTTCTGAGGATTTCACTATTAGCAGTGAAACAGAGATTACATAAAGGACTAAGCCACACACAAAAGAGACCCATGGAAAGGGGACTTGAATAAAAACAGGGTTTTCCTCTCACATCAGACTTCAGAGTAGGTGTCCCAGGTCAGTGGACATTGTTGCCCTGTGGCACTCAGGGACCTTGACTGCTTTCCATTCTTTTCTTTGTGCTATGGGGGACATTGTCCTCATCTGCTTGCTCAGAGCTGGGTGAGTGGCACTTGGAGATTGTAGCTCATTAAGTGACTGGACAGTGGATCGTCAGTTTGGAAGTGGCCCAGGTCACCTGCTGCAGATTCTCTTGCTAAGCATTCACCATGCAGATAATGGTTTAGTTTATGTTCTGCACCAATTCTGTAGTCCCTATTTCTCTAGTTATTTTTTATGGTCTGAAGCTTATAGTCTGGAATGTTCCTCAAAAAGGGTCAAGAGAATAATATCCCCAGAGTTCTTGCACATTGATGATAGATACAATTTGTGCCCTTTTTACTTGAAAGTCAGTTTTATTGGATATAAAGATTCACAGTTTCTTTCCTGGAGTGTTGCAGATATGTTATTTTGTTTTCTTCTGGCAAAAAAAAAAAAAATGTTGCTGTTTATAAGTCTAATGATAATCCAATTTTACTGTGTAAACTGCTGCTCTTTTTCATAGATGCTGAGATTTTTTTAAACTGCAAGTCCAATGGTATTAGTTTCCTGAGGCTGCTGTAATAAACTACTACAATCTTAGTGACTTAAGACATCAGAAATATATTTATTCACCGTTTTGGAAGCCAGAAGTATAAAATCAAGGTGCCAGCAAGATCACACTCCTTGCAGAGGCTTTCAGGGAAAGTTGATCCTCGCCTGTGGAGGGGAGCCTGGACAGTGTCCTCTGCACTGGGCAGCCCCACATCCAGCTAAAACTTTTCTACCAGTCAAGAAAGGAAAACTGGTGTGGGTGGACAAGGGAAGTGTTCAGTTCTCTCACTCCTCTTTCTGAGTGCCAACTTTTTTGACTTGGAGACCTGGGATCTCTATCAAAGGAGAGACTCATATTGTTCTAATCATTCTTACTTGTTTCTTCCAGTTTATCCAAAGAGATCTACAGAGAGTAACAGTTCAGAACATGAGCTTTGGAGGGCTGGCCCTTATTAATTATCCCAGCCTTGCAGTTTATTAATCATGTCTTTAGAAGACTTAGCATCTTTGTGGTTCAATTTTTCTCCTTGGTAAAATGGGGAGACTGTGATTCTCCTCAAATGAAGGTTAATGTGTATGAATGATCACAATGATCCATAATTAGGAAATTTTATGTTTGGTACACTGATATGTAGTCTGTTTTCTGGATCACATAGTGGGGCTCTGGTGAGGCAGGAGATTTGGGGGTAAAGAGTCAAATGTGTCTGTGGAGTGAAGATCTGATGAGGGTTTGTGGGTGCCGTGAGTGGCCTGTTTTTTTCTCTGGGTAACGTGTGCTGAAGGCAGGTGGGATAGATTGTCATAGGATCGTGGGAAAAGACCATGTGCAGAAGAGATCTGAGGAGGCTCCACAGCTGGCCAGAAGGAGCATACCCTTGTTAGACTCTGGGTGCAGTTGACCATGAATGTTAATCCAAGTACTAGTTACAGGATTGGAGAAGGCAGCAGTTGGAGGGCAGGATTAGGGATGACATAGTGAGAAAAGCTAAAAGCCAAGATTAGAGACAGTGGATGAGCTGCCCAAAAGACCAGATCATGTCTGGGTATTGGTGAGACCAGGTGGCACACGGTGGTCCTCAGATATTTAGTGACTACGGAAGGACATACAGCTCTCCAAGCTCTGAGAACCATGTGGCTTTTGGGCAGGTGGCAGATCTAGGATTGCACCTCCTCCTGCCTTATCTGAAGGGGACTTTCCTTTGTCACGGCCTCCTGGGCAGCTTCAGGTAGGATGCAGGGAGGAAGAAGGAGGTGGAGGCAGAGAGCAGCCACTCAGGGGAGCGGATTGAGGAAGCAGAGAGCCTCAGAAGGTGGCATGTCATCTGCAGGGATGCATGGGAGCTGAGAACACACCGTGGTGTCCGAAGTGGACTATTGCACTAAGCAATAGTGCCCGAGTCTTATCTTTGGCACAAAAATGAACCTACAACTTAAACTCCTTTTTGTCTTTTGGATACCATGGAATGGCATGCCTTTAGCATCCAGTTAGCACATTGTGGTTGCCACCAGGGGCATATTTGTTTGCCCGGTAAAGCAGTGTCACAATTACCCTGTTTCTTGTTTGAAAATGACTTTCAAGGATTCCCTTTGCTTCTCACCTCTGAAACCATGACCGAGTTACTGAACCTGCCAGGGCCTCTTTTTTTTTTCTTCCTCTAAATTTGGGAGAGAGGCAGGTAATACAGATACTACCCTATAGAGTTATCAAGAGGAAAAGACGAGTTAATAAAGTTCTTTGAACTGCACAGCTGCATGTGAGCATTAGCTATCACAGTTATTATTTCAGAACAGTCTATTGAAGTACCAAGTAAGATAGAAGTCTTGGTCCCTTCTCTCATTTACTTGTTGCATAGAATCAAGTAATTGAATCCAGCCTTTCATTTTAAACATGAGGAGTTTGTGTTCTAGGGAAAAAAAAAAAAAAAAAAAAAAAAACACCCAGTGATTTTTCTCAGGATCTTGCTGCATTAACAATGTGGGTCTCAAAACTGCTGTGAACTGCACATTCTTTGCTTTGAGTCACTTTATGTAACTGTCATATTTTATTCACAATAGAAAGTAATTTTCTGTTCAGGTTTATACCATTTTTACTATGCTAGGAGTTAATACTGTCTTATAAAGAATAGTCCAACCAGATGTGAATATTGTTTTCAAAGTTCAGAAGTAATAAACTATTAAGATTTAGAATCAGGAAACTATGATTGTAGTCTCAGTTCTGACCCTAGTATACTATGGAACATTGGAAAAAATAACTTTGCCATCCTGGATCATCTGTAAAATGAGGATTTTATTTTCTTAGATTTTAAGGGTGCTGTGGTTTGAATGTGTTCCCTAAAGTTAATGCCTGAGACACTTTATCCTCAGTTCAGCAGCCATAGGAGATGGAGCCTAATAAAAGGTAGTCAGGCTCTGAGGACTCTGCCTTCGTGAAGGGATTAATGCTATTATCTCTCAGGAGGAGCAGGTTGTTACAAAAGTGAATTTAGTCCTCTTTTGTTCTTTTTGCTTTCACTGTCTCTTGCCTTTCTGCCATGGGATAATGCAGTCAGAAGCCTTTGCCAGGTGCAGGCCCCATGACTTTTGACTTTCCAGCCTCCAGAACTGCTAAGAAGTAAAATGCTTTTTGTTTTAAACTTCTGAGTTTGTAGTATTTTGTTGTAATAATGCAAAGTGGACTAAGACATTGAATTCCTTTGGCTCTGGCACTCTACAATTATAATTTGCAAAAATGCATATATTATATGTTCATAAAATATGTTAGAAAAGTTAGTAGATATGAACAAGTGAACAAAAGGAAAACAGAAGAAGAAGAAGAAGAAAGTAGTAGTAGTAGTAGGTATGTAGGTAGGCAGATGTAGAATTAATTGACTTTGGTTCTTAAAGATTTTCTTAGTCATGAAAAACTTTCAAGCATTTCCCTTTTAATGAGAGTTTTAGCTCAGTTTTTTAAATAGTATTCATATTCTGCATATTAGTAAGGATTCTTCAGAGAGCTAAAGCCAGTGGGCTACATAGAGATGCATACATATATATATAGGGGCAATGTTTTATAAGAATTGGCTCATGTGACTACGATGGTCAGGAAGTTCCGTTATCTGCCATCTACAAGTTGGACAACTAGGTGACTTGGTAGCATAATTCAGTCTTATGCCAAAGGCCTGAGAACTGAAGAAAGTGGAAGTAATGTGGGTTGCTGATGTAATTCCTAAGGTCTGAAGGCCTGAGAACCAGAAACTCTGAGGTCCGTGGAGCAGAAGATCATCTGCATTTCAGTTCCAAAGGAGAGAATTCACCCTTCCTCTGCCTTTTTGTTTTGTTCTGGACCTCAGCACATTGGATGTTGCCTCCTACATTGGTGAGGGTAGATCTTTCTTACTTTACTAGTCTCTTTCCAAAGCACCTCACAGAGATACCCAGACATACTTTTTTGCTAGACATCTGGACATCCCTTAGTCCAGTCAAGTTGACACAAAAAATTAACCATTGCATTCTGTATTGCACCTAGTATTTTATTTTAACCCATTATTACAGAGTAAGATTATTGAGGGCAGGAACCATCTCTCTTTCACATTCCATCACTGTCATACCTACTAAGTTCAGTGTCTTGCAAAGTAGTTGTAATTAACTGAGTTTTGTAATATTATCCTGCTTAAACATAGACAGGAATTAATGACTGTGTATCTTAGGAAGTATGGTTTTTCTTTGTATGTTTTCCCAAAGGAAAAACATGAAATGATGTGTTTGGGCAGGAATGATGTGGGCTGTACGTTTTTTTTTTAAGTTACTGGGTATTGAATTCAGGGGCACTCAACCACTGAGCCACATCCCTAACCCTATTTTGTATTTTATTTACAGACAGGATCTCACTGAGTTGCTTCACGAACCTTGCTAAGGTGCTGAGGCTGACTTTGAACTTGCAGTCCTCCTGCCTCAGCCTCCTTAGTTGCTGGGATTACAGGTGTGCACTATCTCACCCAGCTGGGGTCTACATTTTTAATAACATTGCTTCATATCCCAGTGGACTCAAAGCCCCCAGTTTGTCACCAGCTCATGGAGGGTTCTCAATACATGTGATTTTTCTGCTTTTATGTATAGAAAAAGGTATTACATTATTGTCACGTGTGGTAAATTGCTTTTTTGTTTAATGAAGGGGGAGTTAATTGTGGTGAGTAGATTCTTTATCTGTAAATAGTAGAAGTCACTCAAGTGACCAATTTTTTTGAAAACACTACTAAAGAGTTTCCAACCCTGCACAGTTGTGAAATAAAGAAAAACCTTTATACCACACTGAATTCTTAAAAAAATTCTGAATTATGAATAAAATTCAAAAGGAATGCTTTTCCGCTTCTGGGTGTGTTGATGAATATGATATTAGCATTATATCTTGTTATCAAACATTTTATTGTCTGTCTTCATTTTAATATACTGTCAGAACCTACATATTTAAGATGATCTGAATGTGTATCCTACTACCAAGGGTGAAATAATTTCAGCCAGGCGACACAGGCAGGCATCTTAATCACGCATCATGAAGATGCAAAATCTAAATTGCTTAGCATTGCTTCATGGTGCTGACATCTGACCAGCACCCACATTCCTGGGCCATCAATGAATCAGGGCCATTTAAGGCTATCTCTGTTTCTAGCCCACCTGAGAGCCAAAATGGAAAAGCCATTTGGACTATCCTTACAGTAAGTTCAGATTAATTCTTCTTTGTAGTCTACAACTTTGGGTGGATTTGAATTAACACAGGGGCCTCTAGGTGCAAATCCAGAGGGTAATACTCACCAGGCAACCTGTGAATGGTGTCCCCATAGAGTTGTCAAACAAGTGGCCCTCCTTGAGCATCCCAGGAGGTATGATGGTTCTTCCAACTGATGTTACATTTCATGCCACAAGCACCATCAAAAAGTGGTAAACAATTTGCCTTGTGATGATAGCAATACCTTTCTTTCCAGTTGCTTCCATTCGGAATGCGTAGTCCGGGAAGTGAACTGGTGATTATGGTCCTGTTTTTGTGACCAACTTTAATTTGGAACCGAAAGATGGCCACTTCTAACCTGTGACAGGATTTCAGAAATGTTCCAGTTCGACATCATTTTCTGTGTTTCAAGTCTTATGTTATTTTTTCCCCTCCTTTGGATGTAAATGTTATTCTGTTAAACTAGAACTTTTCCCCCATTCCTAAATTGCTACCACAGGGATAATTTGCTTTCTAATTTGCTCACTTGAAAGAAGTAGAGGCAGTTTCCACTGTGCCACATTTTTGTGATATGTGAGGTTATTTTGAAAATAAGTCTACAGTCATCTTAGTAGCTGAGATTTCATCCAGCTATTTTTTTTTCTAATGCTGTCTACTTTATGCAGAAGAAGAAGGAAAAACACGGAACCTATTTTGAATAATAATATCTGCTTCTGGGTTTATTTGGAAACACTGATTCATTTTCTAGGATTTTTTAGTTAGTTGTTTGATTTTTCTGAATTTCCTTTTTCAAAATCCTGGCCACCCCTCTCCAGGTTCTGCACCTTCTCTGTGTTGCAATCTATGCTCAGAAAAGCCTGGGATTTATTCTGCAATTCCCATTTTCCATGTGTCCTCCAGATGCCAGCTCCAGTGCATTGTTCACTCTGTACCCAAAAGTGTCTCTTGAAGTAGCATCTATAAGAAGGAGCATCTCCTCCTGAATGGTCACCGTCCCTTTTGCTCTGCTTCTCTTGAGGCGGTGAGCCTTTTATGTTGTCATTTTAAGTTGTTGGTGCATGTTCTGTGTTCCCTGAATTGGATGACCACTGTGAGAGGGATAGGTATATCCCACACTACCCAGGCCAACCTGGAAGGGTGGTCAGTGATGCTACTGCTAAGAGATTCTAGGAGAATCTCTGAGGTAGAGATTGGAGATTGATTGCCGTTCTGAATGTGATCAGTAAGATCCAATCGATAAAGGACCTGAATGCTTACTTGATTGTCTTTTGATTGAACCAAACGGTTCTTTTCTGAGCCCTTCCCCACTCATTCCTTCTTGGCTACAGAATAAACAATCATAAGTCATCTGTATAACGCCAGCAACCCTACCTTAACCCCAGTCCCTGCATGGACACCTCCCTCCCAACATTTCTGTTTCCCACTGTTCATTTTGGTCTGGTCCAACGTCCACCCACGTAACACAACTAAAGAAGGTGGAGATAGAATGATAGCCATGGTACATTTGGCCAGTGATACATTTAACTGTGTATGTTGGCCCATTTTCTAGTCAATTAGTTGAATTTCGAATATATTCTACTATGAAAATACCCGTGAAAAATGAAGTTGAATATTGCTTTAGGAATTTCGATAGCACTTTGTTCTCAGCGTTCTGTTGGGGCTTATTCTTGACAGATTGTGGTTAGCAGGACCCTTAAAATATGTCATTAACACAGCAGAAAATCTGCCAGTGTGTGATTATGGTCAGCAAGGCACCGAGAGCAGGTCACTGGGTATGGCCTGCTTCCATTTCTTCGGCATGTATGACTAGGGTTGTTTTTGTACTTTGAAATAACCCGTTCTATTTTGGTAGACCTTTTCTTCCTTCTTTTTGAACGGCACAGTTTCTGTAGGAGACTCACAATGAACCAGCCATTCCCAAGTGGAAGGGAGTGGCGGGCTGAGTCAATATGTCTGTTGCTACTTGGTGTGTGCTGCTTCTGGGCTTTGTGGGTTTCTCTTGATTGTGCCCAACTTAACTGCCCTCCCTGCAGATCCAGCCTGCAGGCCATTGTTGCCCTCAATCTTATTCTCAAAGCGCTTTTATTAACTTTTTCTTTTCTGCTCTGATTTTTCTCCGTCTTGCCTACTGTACCTGGTAGTCCTCTAACAATAGTGAGAAAGAAAAATACATTCCGGTGGTGTGGTCAGGGGCAAGCAGCCACTGTTTCATTAAAGAAGAAGAAGAAGAAGAAGAAAAAAAAAGCCTTCCAACTTTGTCACTTTCTTTCCTACTAAGTGTTTGTTGACAGAACAGGAGAAATGATTGAAAGAACCAGCTTTCCCTAATTAAATCTGTCACTGTGAACTTTGCTCTTCATGGAGAAGAGCAGAATTTTTCTTTCTAATTAGTTACTTGTGATTTCTCAGGAAAAATTAAGGCAGAAGGAGATCGGAAGATTATCAACGTTCTTGTGTAATCAGAATCTATTTCTTTGACAGTCAGATGCCAGTGTAAGAAACTGCCAATTGTTGGCTAGTTTGGGTTTGTCCCATCTTTCTTGGTAATAAAACCCTTATGAGGCTGGTCTTTCGTTGCCTGGAATATAAACTCTGTTTCCCAGCCACCCTTTTAGCTAGGTATCACTGTATTACTAAATTTTGATTAATGGCTTATAAGTGGGTATTGCCATGTTCAACTTGTTACAAGTGTCCTTAAGGATGGAAACTGCTCACTCCTTTCCTTCTTCCTGAGGGGAGATTAAGGTGGATGACTGACTCCATGCTGTCATCTTGGACCTGGAGGTGTGCCCCAGATGATGTATAGGGCATCTTGAGCTCTATCTTAGTAGTTCAGCTTGTTGTAACAAAAATACCATAGACTGTGAGCTTTAAATAACAGAGAATTTTTGTTCACAGTTCTGAAGTCTACATGCCCAAGGTTAAGGTGCCAACAGATTTGTTGTCTGGTGAGGGCCTTTTCCTTGTTTTCACTGGTGGAGAGAGACCACAAACACTCAGTCCACGCAGGGATGGCCGAGCAGCCAGTCACCAGGAGTGTGTGGACTGTGTGCACATGAGGAAGAAACTCCCGTGTAATCCCTGTTATTTGTTGTTGCTCCCACATGAAGCTGGGCATAATCTTAACTGATTCATTGGACTCTTTTTAATCTTGTGTGGTGTCAGGGAGTCTTTTGAGACTTTTTTTTTTCCATATCGGATTCTTATCTCAGATAAGGAATGCTTTATCTAGTGGACAAGAAAATCTTAACTCTTACTAATAAAAATGTGTAAGATTTTCCACGACATCTGGAGTCTTAAACATCATATGGGAAGCTGCCATCATGATTCTTTTTAAAAACCCCAGAAATACTCGTTTCTCTTGAACTCTTTCCTCCCTGTTTTTGTAGTTAGCTATTGTTTGGGACAGACAAAGAGAGACCTTTTGGGGGGTGACCTAGGATGGAACGTGGAAACAGGTGATGGTGAGAACAGCCCTGTTGGTGGGGAAGTTTGAGCCCAGGCGGGACAAGGGAAATGCCTGGTGGAGGGGAGCCAGGCATGAGAGTCAGCCTCTGAGCCAGATGAGGAGGTCATCTGAGCAGGAGGAAGGGCGGGAAAGGCAGGTTGTTACCATAGTTGTGCACACGCGCAGTAGTTGGAAGCATTCCCCAGGTTCATCCTCATTAGGACTTAATGAAGTGGCCACTCAGTAGAAGAAGGTAAGCTCAGGTAAGCACCGGTGCCCAAGAGGCTCCCTGATGCAGCCCCCCAGGGTCACTTCCTAGGTGCACAGGACACATTTCATTTCCAAGTTACAAACCATCAGGACATGTGGGAGGAACTTGGTTCCAGGAGCTTCTGGTCCATAACGTCAGCAGTGTCTTGTATGCGTGTGTGGTCATGTGGGCCTCCTAGACTCTGTAGCCAGGTATGGGCCACAGGTCTGCACGTCCCTGAGGGGCCTCAGAGGTGTTTCCAACTTGAAGATGGGTCACTGGTGACTGTGAATCAGTACTGGTGTACTTGGAAATGAGCATGGAGATGCCCCAATCTTGCTGTAAGAGAACTTTATTTTATGCAGTTATATATAGGGATGAAATAGGTAATGGTTTAACAATAACCTAAGTAGATAGGTTAAAGATAATGAGAACCAGAGTTCTCACTGTTAGAGAAGGAATTAAAAAATAGAATGAGTCTTGTGTGTATTGGACTCAGATATGCTGGAGTGAACTGCAGGTTTTTAATAACATAAATAGACAGTAAAATCAATATTGATTTTAGGGTGTGTGTGTGTGTGTGTGTGTGTGTGTGTGTGTTTCCTAGTTCTGTCCACTGAGGAGCTGAGATTACTGATTCCCCAGTAACAGCTAGCACAACTGGTACCCAGAATTTGGCTTACAAACCACATTTCCCACAGAAAAGAACCAGAGCTTATTGGAGAAATTGCTGATTCCTGGACTGTGTCAGAAAAAGTGCAAGATAAGCCAGAATATCAGAAAGCAAGGATGTGCTTAAAGAAGGATAGGGACATGTTGAAAGGACTTAGAAGCCAGCGTGGATGGACTCCATATGAGACACTGTTTGAGCATCAACATAAACAGTGAGGGATCATAATCCCTTGACTAAAATAGGAAACCACAAAACCATATGAAGACAAAGAAAATCATATTTTAAAATAAACACTGTTGCCATTTTAGTCTGAATATTTCTTTGTCGTGGGTTGGTCCATCTTGGGCTTTGTAGGAAGACGTTCATCAGCATCCCTGGCTACTGCCTGCTGAACCAGTGCCATCAGTAGAAATGTAATGAAACCACAGTAGGACCTTTTAGATTTTCTAGATTGGGCAGCCTCATCAGTTTTGACCTCTGGTGCAGGTGGCCAGAGTGTGTGTTTAAGGGAGCCTTCTCCTCTCCAGCCAGGAAGCAGAGAAAGAGGGTGACAGGGGAAGAGACCAAGGTCACTCAGGCCCCTTTGAGGACACACCCACAGGGACCGAAGGACCTCCCACTGGGCCCACCTCTTGAAGGTCCACAGCATCTCTCAGTGTCTCTACCATGTCTTCAGGATGGACCTTTTGGGGGGACACTCATCCAATTCCTAGGGAGGACATAATGTGAAATGATGTGGCCTGCAGTTTACCCAGTTGGTTGTCCACGTCAAGGAGAGAGAAGGCCACAGAAAAAAGGAGGCCAGAGAGATCTGACTGCAGGCAACACAGACCGTGAAGTGGCTCTTTTCATAAAAGAAGCAGCCGTGGCTTTTCTGGGGTGGGGGCTCATGGTCACATGTCAGATTGACTTCTTTGATTATGATGGTTCTAATGTTTTGGTCTGTAGGAAGTATGCCCCCAAGTTGTAGGGCCTCAGGCCAGCCGCTGGATCTCAGAGCTTTAGGCCAGGAAAACACATTTTTGGATTATATTTTGAACTTTTCTATAACTTTGTGATAACGTTAAAACAAAACAAATAAAAAAGCATACAAAAGTTGTAATCAGGAGTGATTCATGCTCATTATTTCCTAAGTATGCCGGGATACAAATCCAACCTTGAGACTATTTTTGAAAACATTTTTTTTCCTTATCATTCCTTTAAGGAAAAATCTCTAGTGCATTAAAAGAATGTTCTTATAGAGAGAATATTGGAAAAAGTTCTAGGTCTCTTTTTTACATAAATGGTGTGTATATGTGAAGCTTCCCACAGTGAAGTTTTAGAACCTAAAGTGGAAGGGTTTTCCATTTCTCTCTCTCTCTCAAATTTGTGTGGATCTGTATATATTTTCTTTCTTTACAGTTAGAAAAAAAATATTCTTTTGCAAATGTAATCTCGTTGAGCAGATTAAACATCATGATAATATTTGAAGCTGGTAAGTAGTCTGCGTTTTAAACTGAGTCTCTGAAATGTCAACCAAAATATGTGTAGAGGAAATCGTGAGGGCTTTTTCCCCCTGATCATCTGACAGTGCATGGAGAGTTTCTGGATAATGGTGGTCGGTGGACCGAGATTAACACGTGCTGCCTCTGTTTCAATATGGTGAAGCATAGGTGAGGCCTTGTGCTACTCTGTACCTTGGCTTTTTCTGAGTTGCACATGTTTTGGAGATAGATGGACAATATTAGGCCCCGAGACCAGGTTGCCAAGCATAGCTAAGTGGCCCTTATAAAGTTTGAACCTGTGACATTAATCTCTTTAGCTCTGACTTGCTGTGCTAATTGCACCTTTGATTGCATCACTCTTCTTCATTTGGTTTAACATTTAGCAGATAGTCTTATGAATCCAGTTTCCATTTTGAGTGGTACCAGTTCAGCTTGTAAAGATAATTTAGCAGTTTACCTGCTGGGGGCACAAGTATAATTTGGATACGTTTTCTGAATGTGATTTTTAATTTTTTTTCTGTTTCTTTTTACAGTCTCCTTGTCCCACATCACACAACTGGTCCTCAGCCACAACAAACTCACAAGTAAGTTCACTTTGTCTTTTTTGTTATAAAGTTTCTCACTTTGGGAGAATGTTATGTATGGTACTGCTGATCCTGTTGTTAACTTTAAAGAAACTAATGAAAAATGATTTTGGGGAAATTTAAAGTTTATTTAGTGGACAACTAAGAAATATGAACATGGTGTCTTCCTGTATTTTATAGTCGACTCAGCTATCAAGGAACTCTTTTCTGTATAGAGAAAATGAGACTGTTTGTCTGGAAGTGGCTTGACTCAGGGATGGTAAAAGCCATGGTGACCAGAAATGCTGAACTATTGGTTAACATTGAATAAAAAAAAATATATATATATTTGTCAAAAGTATTAGCCTGAAAGTTCTTTGGTTTTTATCTAGGCTTCTCTTCAGGAGAGGAAGACTTAAATGTTGAACAGGTTTCCTTCCCTGCTTGATGGGGAGAAAAAATTCCCAGATTGTCAGGTCCTATACATTTGCATCTGCATTTTGATAATATTTGAGGCTAGTCCCCCTGCCCACCTAAAACTTCTCCTGGGCATGAACAGTGTCGTGGTATGGTTAACATGCAGTGGAATTAATATCTGTTTTAATGAGAATATCTTAGGTGAATGATGGGCCATTTTATTCTTAGTGCTGTGGCTCTAAAGATTTTAATGACAGGGACCCTCTCTCCTTTCTCATTCCTAATTGACTGTCACATCTTTGAGCTCGCCATATTTCCTGCAGACTTGAATGGTTTTCTAATCATGTGGCAAGAATTTGTTCGAGTGCTTTTGGAGTCCAATGAAGTTGAGCAGAGTGTCATGTTGAGGGATTTGTGTTGTGAATTTATGTGTGTGTGTGTTATATATGGCTTGGAGCAGTGTCACAGAGCTGTTGATTATGGAGAATCAAGAGTGGCAGTGAGTGAGGGCCCCTCATGTGCAGGAAACAGGCAGATTAGCTCATTTTTAGCTAAAGTGCAGATTTATACAGCAAAGGCAGAGTGGCAAAATGGACACATGTAAGTGGCAGTGGCCTCAGAAGCTGAAAGTGAGACCTGCAGGTCATGTGTGAACATTATAATCTGCAACATGTTGTGAGTTCCCTTGTTTTTGTGAGACCCTAATCCCAGTTGTGAGGGGATTTGCCATTTGTTTTGGATTTCTAAATTCCCCAAGACAGCAAAACATTCTTGACACTCTTCACTGCACAGTTTACAAAGGTATCGCTTAACTGATGCACTGACCATTGTTAGATCTGTGTCATTATTGTAACAAAACAGATTATATGTAAGTGTGAAAGGCAAACCTGCCTTGTTCCTGTTATATCATCCATTGATCTGTCCTTTAAAAAAATCTTTCAAATAGTTGCAGTTTATTTCTTTTTTATCTGTTGGCAGAGAGAGAAATCTCAGGAATCAATGGATCAGTTTCTTTCTCCAGGCCTATGATATTAGATAAGTTAAGAGGGGCATACATAAAAAGTTAAATGGTGTGGGCTTTTAAAGAGGCCATTGACCGTGAAAGAATCCTTCATATTTCTCCCCTCCCTGTTTTTTTTTATTGTTCTTTGTTTTTTCTCTCCATTTGAGACACTCTTGACCTAATCCAGTAAACTCTAATTAATCGTCTTGGTAAATTCTGTTTCAAGCCATTGCAAGTGGTGTCATTGACACCCAATCTGTTCCACTAAGGTCAAATTAGCATCTTTTACTATTTTTCTGGCATTTAAATGAATGACTTTGCTATGGTTTTTCAAGTTTTTATAGTAAATATGTCCATTTGATGGAAATATAAATATGCATTAAATGTAAGTGGCTGAGCACACCCTCCTGTCACTTTTCCGTCTAATCAGTGTCTTTCATTTTCCATTGTTTTTAATAGGGGCTGCCTGACAAGGCTACATTAAAACCACTGGGACTCAAAAGATAAACCCCCCAGCATCCCCTTTTATCTCACTAAAGTATTTGTGTTTTTCTCTTGCTCTGCCAATTATACTGCTCTCTGACATTTCTGCTTGGCGCTTACAGAATGAGTGACTAGCCTACTCCAGCCGAGGCCTTGATCTGGGGACACTGTTTGACTCCGCTTACTTGAGTTAATATTTGCAGGGGCGTCTGATCGTTGTGGCACTGAGTTGGAAGTCCCTTTTCTTGTTGGTGATTTTGACTTTGATAGGTAGTACACACAAGACCACGGGAAAGCCTACAGTGGGCTGCATGATCCTGAAATACCCCAAGATTTTGTGGGCAGAAATTCTTAAAGTTTCTTACCTACATAAAAATATTTCAAGTTGATCAAGCTATCACTGTTTGAGTGTCATCATTATTACAATAAAGCTGTTTAATTTAAACCTGGGGTACTGTGGCTGCGTTTGATGGGTTTGGTGAAGTCAGTGGGGAAATCAATGTCCACAGCAGCTTTCCCTGATTTGCATATGTGATGTAGTCAGGAGGTGGGACACAGGAGCAAGTAGATCCTTTTACTACTGCCTTGCTTCTCTGATTGACCAGGTGCAGGCTAGGAACCCAACAGGGGAATTCTGATCCAGTGGATAGAGTTTCAGAGAGTGGATCCTTTTATTTTACCTTTTTTTTTTTTTGCAGTGTTGGTGATAGAACTGGGGTCTCATGCATGCTAGGCAAATGCTGTACTGCTGAGCTACACCCCCAGTCCTAGAGTAAAGATCCTTTCAACACGTTCGTCTCAGTGCCTGTTCACATCAGTGCACATGCCTAGTGCCAGGTGCTGTCTGCCTGACTTCTAGAGACTGTGCTGATCTAGCCCCACATCCCATCCAGCCTTCTTCCCCACGGCTGCTGGAGGAAGACTGTTTCTTCCCTGTGCACCTGTGCTCACTTCCCTCCTGCCTTTCCTACTTCCATCTGGAGCAGCTTTTCCCTGTCCCCTCCTGGAGGCCCCCAACTGTTCTGCTCCACTTGGCAACTCTCCTCCCAGCCCCTGAGGAAACCCTGTAGGTTCCTCAGCCCCAGTGCAGTTCCTTGTCCTTGGAAAGGCTTCATGTGCAACATGTTTCTTCTCTGTCCCCAACTAGAGTGGTTCAACTTTTTTGAAAGCAGGAACCATTTCTTAGTCTGGTTTAGTACCTGTGGCTGAGCGCATGGGGCTTTCCAGTTATTTCTGTGCAAACTGAAGGAAGGAGAGGGCTGACAGGGAACACCAAAGAGGAAACAAGAGTGGGGACTGTTGGGACCTGGCAGTTCCTTGGGAGTTAACTGATACAGGGACTTGAGTGGATCTGACTGCCACAGACTTCTGTATTTTACCGGTCATATGTTCATTTCAGATGTGCTGGACTGTGAGTGCCCCAAAGAAATGCTGTGTTATGTCTTAGAAATTGGTGTCTGAACAAGCCAGCTTTTTTGTTGCTGTGACCAAAAGACGTGACCTAATTTTAGAGGAGGGAAATTTTATTTGGGGCTCATAGTTTCAGAGGTCTCAGTCCTTAGATGACTGGCTTCATAGCCCTGGGCCTGAGGAGTGGCAGAACATCATGTGGAAAGATTGTGGTTGAGGAAAGCAGAGGGGGACATGGCATCAGGAAGCAGAGAGAGACAGAGCTCCACTCACCAAGAACAAAATGTATATCCCAGTGACCGCCCCCTCCTCCAGTCACACCCTCCCTGCCTACAGTTACCACCCTATTAAATCCCTGCTATGGGATTAATGCACTGATTAGGTCAAAGCTCTCATTATCCAATCATTTCACCTCTAAACCCTTTTGCATTGTCTCACATGTGAGGTTTTGGGGACACCTTATATCTAAACTGTAACGTTGTCCCCCTTACAGCTATTGGGGTCCTTTCATAATTGAGGAGGCATGCTGTGATGGCGTTCGGGTACACCCAGGTAGGTGGCTGGGATCACAGCCACACCAGAGTCCTTCTCCCTACTCAGTAGCCCTTCTGGGCTTGGCTAAGTCCTCACTCAGTTTTACTTTTTCTCTTTACTACTCTGGGTCTCACTGGGGGACAGGGTTGTTCCTCTTTCATTCAAAATTAGTTTTGTGTATATATGTGTCCAAATTATGCACTAATTTCCTCATACAATTAATTAATTAATCATGTTTCTTGTGGTGAGGAGCCCCATCTTCTATTCATTTTGTATTCCACCCCCACAAAAGTACTAAAAATATTTAAAACATGAATTAGGTACTCCTTACTGGTCAATTAATGGATTGATTAGATGGCGAGCTGTGCTAAGCCCCAGCAGTCTGAGATGACACACCCTAGGGCCTGTTTGCCTTGGTGATACTCCAAGAAGGGGACCTGGCAATTATTCCAAAGACTGTCTTTTTGAGTCTCTGTGTCCTGCTCTTTCTGAGGCCCTTTGCCTTCTTGGTGGTTACCCTCTCTGTTAAGTCAGTGTTACAGCTAAACCTTTCTCAGTCCTCTCGTTGATCCAATCTATGGGTTTGATGGTATTGGGGAATGTCAGCTTTGTAAATGTTTTTTCCCTTTTTTTTTTTTTTTTAAGAAATTTCTTGTGGAGACAATTATTTCAAAAATTGTCCACTGGAGGTCACTGTTGAGATACGCATTTTCCATTCCCCCCAGGTCTAGTATCTAAAGATTAAAAACCAGCTTTGTGGTGTGAGAGGACATTTTTTGCAGGCTGTTTGGCTCAGTTCTGTATCACAGGACATGTTACTGTTGCCATTTACATAGTATATTTTTATCACATTTTTGATAGATACATCCTATAGAAAGAGGTATGTTGTTGTTTTTTAAATTTGGCTCTTAAAAGTATATATTTGGTTTCATGAATCATTTTTTAAGTGTTGTTTTTTTTTATGGCTACTTTCCTGAGTTAGAAACATATCTTCATTTTCCATTATCTTTAAATTGGAAGAAGTATAGTACTTTCCATTGTATTTTGTATTGGACATTTGTGCGTTTTTGTTTTTTTTTTTAAGCCTGTGGAAAAAGGTTGAAAAATGTTTATGTAATCAGATTTTAATTCAGAAACAAATGTGGAAAAATTTATAAATGTTCATTTTGTGCATATTTATATTGATTCTTATACTACCAAATGTCACCGTATCGGAAAGATTTTTGCATTATGAAATGTATGTTAAACATTACTGATAAAACTTTCTCTGGGAATTCGTTTCTTTTTAGCATGAAGCTTTTTTTTTTTTTTAAGTTTTGAATGTAAATTTACACCTGTAGCAACACTCATGCAAATATTGAAAGTACCTTAAATAGGGCAAGATTATTTTTTATTTTATGACCCATGCATTAATAATGATTAAGCCCTCATCATTTTGTGCACTAAATACAAAAACTGCCATTTCATTTTCTTCAGATATTGAGTAACCCCTCAGTTATGTAAACCTTTCAGAAGTGGGTCTCTGAATAAAATTGTTTGGTCTTATACTTTGAAATATTAAAGCACTTTCTTTTTTCTTTTTCTTTTTTTTTTTTTTCAGTGATGCTGAGGATAGAACCCAGGGCCTCATGATTGCTAGGCAAGCACTCTTTCGCAAGCTACACCTCTAGCTTCATACTTTGAACTTTTAACTGTCATGTAAAACCTTCTCCTGAGGTATTCTGGCAGTTGTGCCTGCCATGTTGGGTATTAGCTGTGACTAAATCTTGTCATTTAATGTATTGGAAATGGCCAGGAGGTGGTAAACCTAAGCTTTATGGGAAAACATGAATCTTTTCAAAAGCTGTTTCTTATTAGATATAGCTAATGTATGAATTGGACATTATCAAACAAGAAAATATTAGGATAGTCTCTTCAGTGCTTTTAATAATTTCTTTACCAAGGGTAATTTCCAAGTACATAAAGAAGTTAAGATAAATACTTCTGAATTTTATTCAGATGTATATATTTATAGACTATCTACCATAGTCTTAATATGAATAAAGCTGCATATTGAATATGAAAGTGTTGCATTGTCAAAATATGCAGATCCAGTTATAATGAAGAAAATTGAGCAGGTTTTTTTTTTTAATGTGATAAATTGAAGCCCTTTTCTATAGACATAATGGATTGTTGGGATGAGAGAGAAAAATTAACTGTCCCAATTCACAAGAATGACCTTCACCACTCTCTCAAGACCTTGCTCTTCCGAAGTCTCTAGTTATTCCCTCTTTCATAGATTATTTGTCATCCCTTATGCAAAAGTTCTTGTGCCTCGCTTGTATGAAATTAAACTATGAGGGGAATATGCAAAATAAATTGTCTCTGTGTCAGGAATTTATCTTGTGACAATATCAAAACAACTTGCTGTTTGCATTTTAACAAAGTCTAAATGTATTTATAATACAAAGGTTTTGATCAATAGCTTATTTTTTTAATTAGTGCACATTTATCAGTTTGTTACTGTGCCAACATTTGAAAGATTGAATTTGAAAAAATGTATACTTAGTATTTTTGAGTCTGACAGCTATTTGTTAAACAATATCTATCTGTTGGTGGCAGTAGTCAGGTTACCTTGAAAAATCACCTACATTTGGGAATATGCTGTTATTTTTGGTGTTAGTAAAGAAGCATGTGAGATCATCACATGGGAGTGTGTTGGCCCAGTGGACAGACCTCGTACAGGCCACGGCCAGTGGGCGACATGGAGAAACTTCTTCACGGTCTGCACCCTCAGCTGACAGACCATGGCCCTTATGATTCCTTTGTTGCCGGCCCCACCCACCAAAGTGTCCTCTTCTAGAATCACCTTTGCTAGGAGCCTGCTCTGTGCTAAGAGGAAGCTAGCCGAAGCACAGTGTATTCCTTCTCTCTCAACGTATTTTTAAATGGAACAATGTCAGCCGTGACACATTGAGAACGGTGTCAGGCTGTGGGGAAAATAAGGTGGGATCAAGTGAGCCTGTCACTTTCCAAATTATAACTAGTCCATTCGGGGGGCTGATCTTGAAAAGGGTTGCTTTTGCTGTTTACAATAGAACACCTGTCAAACAGAATTGATTAAATAGCAAAATATTACATGTATTTGGTATGTAGCCTGTTGCTCCTAGGGCCACGACGAACAGGACAATGTGAGGTTAAGCTAAGCACAAGAGAAAATGATGGAATGAACAGACTCTGTAAGCGAGAGATCTATGGGGCTATTGCTGGAGTATCATGGCATACTGTTTTACAGTATGTTTTTCTGTTTAACAAGTAGAAGGAGGTACACTCTAAAATAATGGGAAGAAGTTTAGAATAGCAGATGCATAAACTAGTACCAGTGCTTTGTTATCATGGTTGATACCTTGCACCGTGCATCTTTTTGTGTGTGCTGTCCTTTCACATGATTGGCAGCACAGGTTTATTTAGACAGCATCACCACAGACACGTGACGAATGGGTTGCTCTAGGGTGTTACGCTGGCTACCACATCCCTGGGTGATGGGAATTGTTCAGCTCTGTTGCAGTCTGGGGGACACTGGCATGCATGCAATCCATTGTTGACTGAAATGTTGTTATGTGGCTTGTGACTGTATTTACATTTTTTGTTGACTCTTCTAATTAATGTGGTGTGTGTATACACATCAGTGAGTGTGTGTGGCATAGGGCAGCATGGATGTCCTAAGAGGTTACAGTGCTTAGTTACTTATATTCCTTAGAGCATTTTTTCTTAGGTTTTCTTAAATCATTGGCTTTTTAAAAGAATAAAGACTGTGGCCATCCACCAAGAAATGCACATAAGACTTATAATCTTAGGGGTCTGTGGGTCCTGTTAAGGCCATCCATGAATTCTCTGGGGGTCTGTATATCTGAGGTTTAGAACTCTAGACGAGCAGAAGATAGCGCGAGTCTATTTGCAAAGCAGATGTACTGATGCTGTTTCTTAAAGGAGATGTTTCCTGGAAATTTGTACAAAACTTTAAGATGATTTTTAATGCAGTGTGAAACTCATTCTTGATGGCTTTTAAAGAACGTTCATACTCACTGCCTTATTTATCTGCCTTAATTTTTTGTGTTTTTAAATAAGAATTTGTACTCTTGTAACCCCCGTCTTCTCTTCCCATTTCAATTTTTTTTCCTTTCTCTTTGAGTCAGCCTCGAAGGACAAAACCACTCTGGTGTGATTGACTCTCAGTTAACAAACCCGTTGACCTCGTTTTCTGCTATTTCCTGTCTGACCCCTCTTTTTGTTTTTGTTATTGCCTTAGATCCCCGCCCCCCCGCTTATACGTTCCTTGTTCGAGTTACCTGATGGGTTTCTTATTTGAAACTATCTGTCCCTCTCTTGGAATCCTGCTCATACTCAGAAGCTTAGAGGAATCCTCATCTTTTCCAGAAAGTCCTCCTTTCCCTGCAACTGAACCAGCACTGTGTGGGAAATAAAATAGAAGGCCACCCCATAGTCTCTTTGACTGTGAAGAACAACACCCCACATGTGTAGTAACCTCAGTGGGAAACATTTACTGAACCCCTGCCCTGCATCAGGTCCAGGAAACAGGCTTAACATGGTTAAATAACAAGAGGTGAAAGGTGCTGGGTTTCCACATGACTCCCAGCCTCTGCACCTGCCATTCTCCTGGCTAGAAGTGATGGATGTCTGTCCCAGTCAGGCCAACCACTGAGCTCTGTGGAAGGAACATTCTATGATCCCAGATCCTTACTTGTTCCTCAGAACGCCAAGGGGAATTCCTCAGGTAGATGAGTTGTCTTTAGGGAGCTCATCAAATCCACTGTGTGAGTCCTGTGGATTTTTCTCCTTCTAAGTGTCTCACCCATGTCCCCTTCCTTCCCTTCTCATCCAGTTACCCTTTCCCTCAGCTTCTAGATATGGTCAGTTAGAAAGAGATGCAGCCCAGTGTGGCCTCTTGCTGAAGTAATTCTGCATTATAAAAGAAGACAGAAACCCAGGGCAGAGTATGCTTTGCATTTACATAATACATACATACACATAAAAGTCTAAGTAGCCCTTTTTCTAACACTGAGCTTGCTTTCTCCATTGAGTGAAGATTTTTTTTTTTTTTTGGTGGTCTTCTTTTCTCTCTTGCTCCTCTTGGTGTCCGGGGACATCTTAGGCATTTTTTATTTTTTTTTTGGCAGATTCTCTGTCTCTTTCTTACCCTTTACCAGATGTCACTTCCTCCCTAGGCCCGAGAATGCCATTTTCTTTCCTCTCCATTTGCCTTCTCCCACCCAGCTCCCAATTTACAGCTGTCTGTTGGGCGTATGACCCTGCAGACCATACATGCTGGGGGTACACACCCTGGCAGGACTGGAGTGCAGGTTAGACTGTGTGTTCCTGCAAGAAGTCAGGCTTTGCAGGTGCACCTGAAGATTGCACAGACGGTTCTGTGTCTGTTCTGCCTGGAAGGTTAATATAAGATGCCAATATTAGTTTTTGCATCCTCAGAGGAGAGGAAACACATGTTTGCCAGCTTCTTGGGTGATTTGTTTGGTTATGCATATATACTCTTAAAGCTCAGGGATATATATTTTTGCATGTTTGGCTTTATATTCTAAAATCTACCTTATTGCTTGTTTGTACCTTTCACCCCTAATTTTTATATAATTGATTATTCTCATTGCTGCTCCTGAAAGAGTGCTTTTTTTTTTTTTTTTGGTGGTGATTAAGTCAGGGATATTTTTGGTTATTTAAAATTACTTAAGCTGCAGAATCCTAAGGAGGATAATCCATGGAAGGATACAATAAGTATATACTTTGGGATGTGGGTGCTCAGCACAAGCTTGTTGGTTAACCAAAAGGAGTATTACCATCATTATTCCTAAATCTAATAATATTTGGGGGGATGTTGGCTTTTATTGAGGTGGATGCTTAGATATTTTGCCATTTTATTTTTACCTTGAGGAACATGTAGAACCTTCTAAATGAGAATTTGCTCCAGTGTTTCATAAACTTTATGTTTTTAAATAACCTATAACTACTGTAATTCACTGCTTTAATAGCTGCTTGGGGGCCAATCCCATAAAATTCGTGAAGCCAGTTATCATTAGTATACTTTTGAACTTCAAATTCTTATGGTAATATATAATTAGTTCATTATCCACCTTGTGGTTTTGGCCAGAAAACAAAGGTAATTAATCACTATAAGTACGAATGACCTTTTTTTTGTATATAAAATTCTGAAGAGCATAATTATTTGTATGCAAGAATAAAGATCCTTCTTTACATGAAATCATTAAAATGGCATTGAGGGCTATGATTCCCAGTTTGCTGAAAGAATTGACGTGTATATAATTAGTCTAGACATTACCTCTGTGGTGTGAATAGACTGATGTTTTCCACTTGCTGTAGCTAAGGATTAAAAGGACTGTGCTATTTCTTTGACCAGGAATGCCCCAAATCCTATTTCATTACAGTTTCTGTTAATTTGGTTTCTTCTCACTTTTCCTGGTTCAGGCCAAAGAGGACAGTTGTCATACAATATATTGTATGACAATTGTATTCATCACATATTAAGGCAAAGAAACATTTGGTTTCTTTGTTTTCTTTTTAGTGATTGTTTTCTTCCATACTGACTGTGTAATAAGTAATCTCACTCATTTTCCTGTAGTCTCATGTTTTTTTGGGGGGTGGGGGGTGGGGGAGGGTACCAGGGCACTCAAACACTTGAGCCACATCCCCAGCCCTATTTTGTATTTTATTTAGAGACAGAGTCTCACTGAGTTACTTAGCACCTCGCCCTTGCTGATGCTGGCTTTGAACTTGTGATCCTCTTGTCTCAGCCTCCCAAGCTGCTTGAGATTACATCTCATGTTTTTAATAATATTTCTAGTTATGGTAGTACAACCTAAGCTAACTTAGTATCCTTTACCATTCTTTATGTTTTTCTTTTAAAAAGAAAAACTAGTAGGAGCATGCAGTGATGTAAAAATTCCACCAAACATTTTCATTTGTTATGTTAGCAGACAGAAGTATCTTGTTTTTTGTCAGGTGTACTGGCACACACTTGTAATCCCAGGGACTCAGGAGGCTGAGGCAGGAGGATCTCAACTTTGAGGTCAGCCTGGGCCACTTACTGAGGCCCTCAGCAACTTGGCAAGGCCCTGCCTCAAAATAAAAATATAAAAAGGGCTTGGGGTGTAGTTTGGTGGTAAAGCTTCACTGGGTTCAATCCTAGTACCAAAAACAAAACAAAATAACAAATCTCTTTTTTAATGTAAATATGTCAGATTTTTAGAATCAGGCCTGTTAGCTCTATTTCACTATGATATTATTGGAGCCTGATGGCTTAAGTTATTGAGGTGGATGCTTAGATATTTTGCCAATTTATTTTAACCTTGAGGTGTAGGTGGTGACATTTTTGCATCTCTGTAAATGGGTAAAGGATGGGTGTTGCACTCACTGCAACCCTGGGCATGTACACCACAATGCCACCTCCTGCCTTAGCCCTCTCCTTGGACAGTTGGCTCCCATGAAGCACCTGCTCCAGCTCCCCCTTGTCTTACCCCTGTGATAATTTGCAACCCATTATTGGCTTCTGGTAATGGATGCAAAGGCTGGATCTTGAATCCACTTTTTTCAAAGAAACATACAGCCGGGTCCCCTGGCTTTCATACCCTAAACTAGCTCTTGCCCGGGAATTGCCAGAGCTCAAAACAGCTTTTGGTGTTTCTGCAAAAAATAATTGGGCATAGCATAACTGTCACCACCTAGAAGTTGGGTGGAGGTGGTAGAGTGAGGTCACCTCCGGATTTCATGCTTGGGCTGGTGATGGAAACCCACATGTGTTCTGAGGAGCTTCTGGTTCCTGGCAGCGTGGGCGTTAACATGGTGCATAGTCTATTGCTGCCCTTCTGTAGCTGAAGAGGACCCGGCTGTTGGTGCTAACCATATGGCTCTAAAGACCAATGCATGATCCCCCTGACCGTTCTGTGGGCTGCACCCGGTGGATCTCCCTTCCTTATGTTTTGCATGGCGCCTGCTGTTCCCAGAGCCTGTCACTCTTCACAGTTTTGTTTCTTTGCCTCGGGGGCCAAGATGCTTTTGCTCAAAAAGCCCCTGATGGGTTGCACCCAAGTCTGCCAGTGCTGTCACTTCCCCGCCCTCCACTGGCATTCTTCTGTTAGGCCTCAATGTTTTCGAAGCCAAAGTATAACAAGTGACAACTCTCCATGTGACCACACTTGGTCATGATGAATTTGCTGCTTGATTCACTGAACTAGGGAATATAGGGCGTTTCTTCCCTTGAAGGTTGTGCATCTTCCTGATAACTGATGTCTCCATGAAAATATGCATTGGATCAGCACATTGGCTAGAACGGTTTGAATGTAGCGCTCAGATTGAGGGGATTGTCCACCTGGTGTATCTTGCTTTGTTCATTTTTTAAGTCAATCTGTGGGTTCAGTAGGAATCTGAAGGTAGATAAGCTCAGTTATGACACTCATCATCGATACTGTGTGGGATAAAGGAAATAGGCATTGCATTAATGATCTTGACCTTGCTAATGAATTAGAAGTTCTCTGGACCAAAATATGGTTTCCAGACCAGCAGCATCAACTTCACTAGGAACATGTGGGAAATGCAGGTTCTCAGGTCTCACCCCAGCCCTACTGAATCAGGAGCTCTAGGTGCCCCTGTCCAGGTTTTCATGAGCCCTCTGGTTTATTCTGATATGCTTCATAGTTTGAGATCCATTGCTGTAGATCAGCACTGCCAATGGAACATTCTGCAATGTGGAAAAGTCCAACCTGGGAGCAAATAGCCACAGACTCTTCGAGTATGGCTAGTGTGACCCAATGATGGAACTATTTATCTAATTATGATTAATCTAGGTTCAAATGGCTACATAACTAGTCGGTGCCCACTGGATAGTCTAGCTCTGGAGCATATCCTATTTGCTATTTTATGGGTAAACTCCCAAAATGCTATAAAAATACATTATTGGTTGCAGAATTGTTAATTTTATGAAAAAAAAAAAGTCCTCCTAGAGAGAAACTCCTGCTGCTGTGTCAGTAGTTTATTTTGATTGTTCTGGTTCTTTTTTGGGGAGGGCTGTTCACTAGAGGCTAACTAGTTAGGAAGCCTGTTCTTAAGAGTAACACTGATGGTGTAAAACGTACTTCAAGTGTGCGTCACCTGGTAAGTAAGTATAACTGCTGAGAGTGGGCACAGGTCCTTCTAGTAGGAGTAAAACTGTAAGGAACAGAGCTGTGTGCAAAGTGAGGTGGAGAAAGGGAAGCATGTTGTGAACTTTCCTGCCTGAGGGAACTTTTAAAGGAGCTGTTAATGAGTCCTTCACATACTTTGAACTTCTTGTGGAATCATCCAGAAACTTTGGGTGTGTGTATGTTTATGCATGCACATGCTACATTGCTGAGTCTGGGCCAGCCTGTGAGATAGATGAAACTCTAGAATAATGTTCAGGTTCTTTGACTTGGGAGAACTTGAAGGAAAAAGGGTCATGCTGAGCTTGTTAGTCTGAACCATTACAAACCCTGGAAAATAACTTTGAAACCAGGCTTTGGGCACGCTATTAGGCTGACATGACTACAACCTTGTTGCCTTTTCTAGAACACCAGGAGAAGCCCTGGGCTGAGTCCGCCAGAGGTTGTTGGTCCTGTGATTGGAGCAGAGTTGACATTTAGAAACCAGGGAACACCTAAGAATGGTTAGAACCTTTCTTCCACATCTAACAACTGAAGTCTAAAAATTAAAGGAATCGTCACTGGTGAAACAGAAAATGATACTGAATTCTTTGTTGGAAGGAAAGTTCTACATGACTGAACTTCCTAATTGGGGGTCCATTGTTGCATTATTTAAATCCATTATCATAATTCATATCTCTTCTTAGAATCATAGAGTCTTAAAACCAGCTGGAAGACAATTTAGAAATGGCTATAATCCAGCTTTCTCATTTTATCTTTGAGGAAATGGAGGCTCAGAGAGGTTGTGTGTTGAGTAAGACACATACAGCATGTCCAGGGCTGAGTTGGAAGGGGCCTGTGTCAGCCCTCCAAGGACCAGGCCAGGGCACACCCAGTGGGTCAGACAATGCACTGCTCATCTGTCCCTTCTGTGTGCTCAGCTCCATGTTGTCTCTAGATTGTGTGGGTGTAGCTGGTCTGGAAAAGGAATGGCTTGGGAGCATAATAAGAAATACATTGATGCTCATTGTCTAGCTATATTTTAAAATGCTGCTTTTTGAGAATGTGTCATGTAAATATCTTGAAAAATTCAGTAGAGGATTTTGACTGGTGAAACATTACATCCACCTTCTCAAAATAGTTAAAATTATTTGTGCTGTGTAAGTGTATGAATTAGTCATTGCACAATTTGTATCCACTTTTTTATTTTTCAGGGATAATTTTGTTAGGATTTGCTTGTTTCCCAAGCACTAAGCCTGTTTCAGTTTTGACCTTGATATCCCTTCTTTTGTTAGTTACTTTCTTTAAATAACATAGCTAACTTTATCCCCAGAACATTGTAATGCTAGATGCAAAGAGTATGGCACTGAGCTCATAATGAGCCCTCTCTGTTGGCTGGAAGAATGAATGGAATCCCACCCAGACAGGTCTGAGTGTTAACTTTCTTTTGATTTTTACTATGGCTGAGGGAAAACATTCTGTAGGTTAGAAAGAATATTGGCCATGTGATTCCCCACCCCCCCCTTAAGCTTGGATGGAATCTTTAAAAATTCACATGCACACCAAAAGGCTGGGAGAGGTTTGGTAAATTGAATGTGGGCTTATTGTTTGTGTCCACAAAACAAAGTCCTAAATCACATTTAGCATAATTTGTGGTTTTAAATTGGACTGATTTAGCAAGGAGAGTGAAATAATCTCTCATCCTGTCAAAAAGGCGATACCTTTAGACCAGCATTTAATTGCATTGACAGAGTAACTTTGGGGAGGCGGCAGTAATTCTGGCCACATTATTCTTGGTTTGTGGCTAAATTGAGATCATCATTTTCTCCTGGTTTCACTAACTTTCTTTATTGCTCTTCAAGCTAATCAGATGAGTGTAGTGAGAGTAGGCTTAGTGGTAGCTGGAGGCTGAACCAGGGGAAAGCTGGGTAAGTGCAACTCACTTATGGTCAAGCAGGGAACAGGGGAAGATGACGCCCAGCGACCCAGCGGGCAAAACCAGATGACTTACTCGGTAATTATTTACAATAAAGTGAGCACCTAAAATCTTACCTGTACTGTCCACATTGTACAGGTAAGATTCATGTATTGGTGTCCAAGAGTAATTTTGGAGGTGACTCGCAGCTGCCCAGATTATTCCATGAAAATCTGTGTTTATTTCCAGCCACTTCTGGAATCATTGCAAGGCCCAGTCACTGGATTACTGCCCCCTGCTGGTGGGTCTTAGTCCAGAATGATCCATAGTCTTCATTTCCTCCTTGGAACGAAAACATTTACCAAGTCTCACCACTAAAAGAAGTCAGGTCATTGATGCCTTAGGTATTTCTTAACACTGAAAAATGATTCCTCAGAACTGATGTGAGTGTAGTGTGCCTGTTCTCTTTACCTTTTCTTCTGGGAGTATCAGCTGGTGTTCTTGGAACTGCTATCCCCTTAAATATTTCAGATGCGTGTTTGGATTTTTACACCCTCCTTGGTAGTGGTTCTAAGCATAACTGCCCTGGGTTCTGAGTTTAGGTATGACCAGCCGGCAGGCAGGTTGGCTTTCCCGGGAGGGACTTGTGGGAAGGAACCACACTCACACGAGACATGACCCACTTCCTTGTGCTGGACTTAGGCTTGTGTCAACAATTCCACTTACCTGAGTAGTCTTGGTATTAGAGTTCACATGAACCATGGGCAAGCTCAGGGCACGTACAAAATGTTTGTAGAAAAACTGAATAGCAAATGGATAGGAAAATGACAATTTATTGAAAGACTCTCTGCTGTCAAATTAAGATTTGGACAGTTGTCTGTCAGTGTCCTTGGGGACCTGGCTCCAGAAGCCCCTTGAATAACAAAATCTAAGAATAGTCAAGTCCCTTATATAAAATAACAGTATTTATTTATAACCTACACACATATACTTTAAGTCCTTTCTAGGTGACATAATATCTAATATGATGTAAATACTATATAAATAGTTATAATACTGCATTATTTACGGAATAATGACCAGGAAAAAAAGTCTCTGTATATTCGGTACAGATGCATTTTTTCCCCAATATTTTTGATCCACGGTTGGTTGAATTCATGGATGAGGCATATATTGATGCTGAGGCTGCCTGAACTTTGGAGGTAACGATGCCTTTGGCTTTTACATTGGTTGTTTGCAGGTCTAGAATATCAGGAATGAGGGACCCTTTTGGATCCCTGGTGGTTTATTTTTCCTTTGATCTGCATACTTCTATTCATAGCATGCTACTGAGTTGGCTTTTTGTATTTCTGTATAATAACATTGTATTGATCAGTTTCTAATCTGATGTGACCCGTGTGTGTGTGTGTGTGTGTGTGTGTGTGTGTGTATTGATCAAAGCATATTACTCCAGAGGCCAAAAGTCAGAAACCATGTAGTCTGAATATTTGATCAGTTAAGGGTGAAGCTGGAATTGTGATTTAGTACAACGTTAAAGACAACAGCTCTTCAGATACTGGTTTGTTTAAAAAGGCTTGAATGCATCATCACTCAGGAAGGGACTTGGGGGTTTGCCATCTTTCTTCTGGTGGAGATGCATGGGAACAGAAAGGAAGAAAACAATTGTGCTTACTCGACATAGGATGATTGGACGTATATATACTTAGTAATATTCACTTTAGGCTGCCTGTGGCACAGAAATTCTTTTTTGTCCTTTCTTGTTCCCTGCTCTCCTCTTCACTGTCCATCTGATTTGAATGATGCCAAGAATTTTTTTTATCTAATTGTACAGGGAGGAAACACACCCACTTCTGCTCTGTGGTGAGTTAGTTCCTAAGAAAATCCTACACAAAACCTATAAGACCTGTGTGTGAGTTGGAGAGTCACGTTGGAGTTTCATTTCTCCTTCCTTTGAAAGAAAAGTGGAATGTGTTGCTGGCATTCCTGGCTAGGAGGGAGGTTCCTGGATTCTCACTCTACACTTTGTTTTCATAGCTGTGCCACCAAACATAGCCGAACTGAAGAACTTGGAAGTGCTTAACTTTTTTAATAACCAGATTGAGGAGCTGCCCACACAGATCAGCAGCCTTCAGAAACTCAAACACCTGAACCTTGGGTGAGTACTGGAGGGTGGGAGAGGAAAGGAAGGTGAGGGAGGAAGTGGAAGGGAAGCCCAGCGTGGGGGCGGGGGCGACTGCCATTTATAGTATTGCACAGAAGTGGATTTCTAATTTCTTTTTATGTTTTAGGTTATCAAAAAAGTTTTATTGTTTTAATATATCCTTTCAATGGCCTGCATTAGTGCAGATCTACTTGAGAGCTAATTGAGAAGCTAATTGTTGGCACAATAAGGGAGTTTTTTTACTGTATTTTGTTTCCAATAAAATTTTATTTCAGTTGTGTTGACCAGGAAGGGACTTATTTGGCTAACATTAACTGCCCAGACAAGTCATAATATAGCTGCTCCCCTGCCCACCCTGTACTAAGTAGAAATAGCTTACAAAGTACCTTCTTACCAATTTGAAGTTGGACATTTGTCCATTCCCTAAAGCCACCTCATTAACTCTTGAAATTCTTCTGTGTCCTTAGGTTAGTCTTCCTTTATGCAGGGGGATGGGTAGCTGAGTTTGCAGAACCAAGTAACAGTGAATAATAATAATACCTAGTATTCCTACCTTGCTTTGCAGTTTTCAGAGTCCTCCCTCCAGCATTTGACCCCTCAATATTTGTGGGGTGGGGAGGACAGACTTTAATGCTTTTATTTCACAGAGAGGAAGCCAAGCCCTTCCCAAGGGGTTAAGTGACTTGTTCTTGATAACCCGAGGTCAGTGGCTGAGCTGGGGAGAGTTTCATTGGTTTGGGTCCATGCGTTCTCCGTAGATGCCAACCAGAACTTCCACTTCTGAATTCTGTCTCCACCATCATAGGTATTAGATGAAACTGCCCACTGATGCTTTATTTTTTGTGCGAAGTAATATATTAATTAAATTGTATCCACTAAATGCTCCAGTTAAGCTAACGATTTACGTGGAGTGGCAATAGAAGCTGACCAGGTATTTATTAATTAAATAGGAAACAATTATGGAAAAAAAAAGTCTCATTCATGAAATGAGTATTAGTTCATTCTTACCTCTGGGGGTGTAGGTAGACGGTGTTATTTTGATGTTCACTCTGGCTGAGACACCGTCTTTCTAAGAGCATTCTTTTCCAAATGTATGAAAGGAAATGGAGTTTAAAGGAGAGCGAGACCTTGCTTTATTTATTTTTTTTAATATTTATTTTTTAGTTGTAGTTGGACACAGCACCTTTATTTTATTTATTTTTATGTGGTGCTGAGGATTGAACCCAGAGCCTTGCACGTGCTAGGTGAGCGCTCTACCACTGAGCTACAACCCCATCCCCTTATTTATTTATTTTTGAATGGGTTGTATTTTTTATTTGTTTGTTTATTTTTTAAATTTTCTTAGTTGTTGATGGACTTTTATTTTATTCACTTATTTATATGTAGTTCTGAGAATCTAACCCAGTACCTCACACATGTGAGGCAAGCGTTCTACCACTGAGTCAAAGCCGCAACCCCATATTTTTGTTTTTTCCATATTTTATTGGTACATTATAGTTGTACATAAGGCGGAATTTGTTGTTACATATTCAGATGTTGTTACATATGCACACAGTATGAATTTGGCCCCTGTCATTCCCCAGAATTTCCCATTTCCCTACCCCTAATCCCTTTCCCCTCCGCTATTGATCTCCCTTTGATATTCATTAGATGCCTTAACATATCTTTATTTTTCTTTTTCCTCTGTAGCTTCCACATATGAGAGAGAACACAGTACCCTTAACCCTTCTGAGTTTGGCTAATTTTGCTTAATCTAATGGTCTCATGTTCCATTTATTTTCCTGCAAATAACATGATTTCATTTTTCTTTATGGCTGAATAATCTCCAGTTTGTATATATCCCACATTTTCTTTATCCATTCATCCATTGGAGAACACCTAGGCTGATTCCATGGTTTATGTATTATGAGTTGTGCTGCTATAAACGTGGGTATGATGTGTTACTATAGTATGATGACTTTAACTCTTCAGGACAAATAGTGAGGAGTGGTTTGTGTGGGTCACATGGTGGTCCCATTCCTAGTCTTTTGAGTAGCTTCCATACTGGTTTCCACAGTAGCAACCTATTTTTCTTGCTGAAATCTGGAGATGGTATCCCATCAGGCAACGGAGAAAAGAGAGGCTCCTACATTTTAAATCTTGTTTTTGAAGATTATTAAGTCCTAATGTATAATTTGTATGTAAGTAAGAAGCTAAAATTAGACATGTATGTACATTCTTACTGTTAATTCATTCATTTATTAAGGTAGTTCTGTATATCTCCATCACTATGTATCTGGTGAGCAGGACATAGTAGTTATTATTGTTACTATAACTTTTTTCTTTTTTCATATATTTCTTGTCATGTAAGTTCCTATTCTATGTCAGGAGCTTTTGCTAGTCTTGGGGTTGCAATGTGAAAATCATGGTTTGCGTCTTAGGCATGAGAGCAGGGCCTGTGGGCAGTCAGCAGCAATGGTCCAGCAGGGTCACAGGTGTGCTGGGGCAAGTAGGGCCACAGAGGGAGCAGAGAGGAGCAGGCTGGCCTTCCTGTGGTCCTCAGAAGGGCTCACATAGGTGGGATTGGAGTTGAGGCTTGAGGCCCGAGAAGGAATTTATCAGAAAGCAGCAAGACATTTACTAGAAGCAGCAAGACATCTCGGGTTGATAAAGTGACATATTTAAAACTCAGAGCACTGTACCACATGTCCTACAAAGTCTTATTGCAAGTTTATTTGTGTTGCTGAGTGTCAAGTGTGCGACAAGGGATGATTGGTGAGAGGCAAGGCTATAGACAATCATGAATGTGTCTCTGCTGCTCCTTTGTTTGGGGAGGATGGCACTGGGGATTCAACCCAGGGTACTTGACCTCTGAGCTACATCCCCTGACTTTTTTATTTTTATTTTGAGGCAGGGTCTCACTAAGTTGCCCAGGCTTGAACTTGGAATCATCCTGTCTCAGCATCCCAAGTAGGTGGGATTACAGGGTACACACCATGCCCTGCTCTGCTGTTCATTTAATGAGTTTATTGAACTCCCAGCCAGGTATCAGGTATTATTCTCAGTACTACTTACCAGCCCATACAGAGCTCATGTTACAGTTTAGGAACCTAACTATAAACAAATAGACGTCAATCGTGGCAGAGAGTCAAAAGTGCCATTGAAGGGAGCTTTGATTTTTATCCTGCTGAACATTGAGAAGTTTGCGCAGCAGATTAGTGGATATGAGAAGAGGTCAGATTTTTGTATGAAAGATCAGTGTGGAGGATGATTGGCAGGGGCTGGAATGCAGATCGGGAGGCCATTGAGAACACCAGTTTGGTATTCCTGGGGAACTAGGGTGGTGATGGTGGAGGCAGGAGAAGGATTTCGTGGGGAAAACATGAGGAAAACTGAAGACAGTAACAGAGGGGATGGGGGGATACCCAGAGCTGTGTTGGGCAGCTAAAATAGAAATATAAATGGAGATAAGTTTGGGAAGATAATGAGCTTGGGTTTTATTCAGTTGGATTTGAGGTTCCGTAGGACAGAGTGGTAAACTTTTGTTTTTCATTATGTACGTCTTAGTTTTACTTGTTCTCTTTGGAGTTTGCTTTTTTGGCTCTTGGTGTTTTATCAATTGTACAAACCTTTCTGTATTTAATTGCATAGTTGCATAGGTGGGGTCGTCAAAGTTTGCACCAAAGTTTTTAGTTCTCTGAAAAAGAAATCAGGATAGATTTCAATAAAGGAACTCTATCCTCAAATGGTGTAAAGAATTATACACAGACAGCAAGACAAGGTTAAGACAAATTGTAGAGAGGATTCCTTAGAATAAGCAGCCAGAATAAAAATAGGCCCTCAGGAGACTATAAAACTGAGCAGTTAGGCCACACGTATTTAGGGTCTAAAGGGGACACTCAACCAGAATTTACTTTTAAAGTTGTATAATTTGCTGTTTATTCTGATGCTCACAAGACCAGCTATTCTGGAATAATTTTGGACCTGATTGATTGCTAGAGTTCATCTCACTCACACTTAGTAGTTAATGAATCAAGTGAAATACTGGACATAAATGTGCTTCACAAATTGTGAATTCATAGAAAATATGAGTAAATTTTGTTCATGATAGTAAATAGTCATTGAGGTCATTTGCCTTGTGTGAATTCCACCTGGAACTTTCCTGCCTGAGAGACAGAATCCACTTTCTTCTGGTTTCCCCTTCAACTGTCCTTCTTGTGAGGCCTGATTGGTGGAGCTGGACAGCACTGGATCTGTTAGGAGAAGGATTGGTGACTAGAATGACCTTTATTATCACGTCCCTCCACATTTTGGTAATTGTCAACTTGTATTAAAGCTTTTTAATTGGCTTTTAAGTTTGCTCAGGGGGACAGTCCTAAATTTATCAATTGTATAAACCTTTCTGTATTTAATTGCATAGTTGCATAGGTGGGGTCCTAAAATTTACCATCTTAACCATTTAGCAGTATATGTTCGAGTCAGTGGTAAATATTTTCACATTGTTGTGCAACCAATCTCTAGAAGTTTCTGGTTTTGCAGGCCTGAAACTCTATACCCAATAAACAACTCCTTCCCTCTTCTCCCAGCCCCTGGCAGAAAACACTCTAATTGCAGATGGTTTTCAATCTTAGTAATTGTACATCAGAAAATTGATATCCTCCTCCCATTAAAAAGAATAAATGAAGTAGCCAGGTGTAGTGGCACATGCCTATAATCTCAGTGACCCAGGATGCTAAGGCAGGAGGATTGCAGGTTCAAGGCCAGCCTCAGCAACTTAGCAAGGCCATATCTCAATACAAAAAGTAAAAAGAGCTGAGGATGTAGCTTAGTAGTAAAGCATCCTTGGGTTCAGTCCCTGATACCAAACCAAACAAAAACCAGACACACACACACACACACGCACACACACACACACGCACACACACACACACACGAATAAATGAAATAAAAAGTCCAAAATTGTGAAGTATTATTGATACATTTGTAGAGAAGTTTTTCTCTAGGTGACAGATATTTTGTGATAGTTTGTTTCTACATAAAACCGTAATTGAAATTGACCATTGGAGAATATGAGTACAAGAAATTTTCAAATGTGTCACAAAAATATATATTCTCTGATAAAAATTATTATACCATGTGAGTGACAAAAATTATTATACCATGTGAGATAAATATATTGCATGATCTCACTTATGTGTAGGATGTAGAAACCCAAATTCTCCAGGTGCATTGATACATGCCTGTAATCCCAGCTACTCCAGACACTGGGACAGAGGTCACAAATTCAAGACCAACCTCAGCAATTTAGCTGGACCCTTTCCCAAAATAAAGGGGACTAGGGATGTAGCTCAGTGGTAGCACCCCTGGGTTTAATCCCCAGTGGGGAAAAAAAAGAAGAAGAAGAAAAAATGTTAAACTCAGAATAAAATGGGGGCTACCAGAGTCCCAGTGGAAGGGGGAGTGGGGAGATGTTAGTCAAAGCACATAAAATTTCGGTCAGACGGGGAGTGAATATTGTGCATCATGGTGACGAATGGCTTATTTGAAAGTTGCTGAGAGTAGTGTATGTGTTTGTATGAGTGTGTTTACATACTCATACATGCTCAAACTATATCTAAGAGGTAATACGTATGGGTGATAGCTTGATTTAGCTGTTTGACTTTGTACCCATTGCCCCATGCTGCTCAGCATTAGTATGTGCAATTCTTACTTGTCAGTTAAAGAAATTTAATAATAAAAATTTGAAAAGTAACATAAAATGCCCCTAGAATCTTGGCATCCCTTGTAGACCCTCAGCCTGTCCAACCAGGTTTAGTGTGAATATGCAGTATTGCGTGTAAACATATTTTGCATGTGATGACAGGTTTTTCTCTCCCAATGACAGGATGAACAGGCTGAACACTCTGCCTCGAGGATTTGGCTCTCTTCCAGCTCTCGAGGTCCTGGACCTGACTTACAACAACTTGAGTGAAAATTCTCTTCCTGGAAATTTCTTTTACCTTAGTAAGAAACTTTTTATTCTATAAATCTTTTTAACATGGTACTTTGCATTCTAAGAGTGAAATTTATTTGCCAGGGCCCAAACTCTTAAGAGAAATTATGAGACATATATATTTTTTTTCTTTACAGACTCCTTTTGAATATTCCTTCATAGCTCAGCAGTATGTATATTTGATATATAGTTATCTGACACCTCTGGGCAGGAGTGGACTTAGTAACGTCATATTAACTTTCTGAGAGAGATTTTTGTACTAAATGAGATCAAGTCTCACATTTAGCTAAGAAATTTGACTTTCTTTTTTAAGAATATGCCAGAAAAAAAAAAAGGACTCCCATGTTGCTATTAATTTTTTGTAGGATATTTGCTTAAAGATATTCCAGACAATTATTTATGAAAATACCATTAATAAACTGTTAACAGAATTTTAAAATTTTCTAGCCAGGATTCTGGTTTTAAGCCTTATAAAAAATACTTTACTGGTGTTGTCAGTTTTTCCAGTACGCAAACATGAAGCAATTGTTGGTAATAGATGAATATACTTTATCTTTTTATATACAAACAAACTTCTTGTTGCAGGTACTCCTTAAAGTTAGGAAAAACTTAATTTTCTAGGAACTCATGAAATATTTAGGAAAAGATTGCCTCCTTTAAATGAATATTCTACTTCTCCAAATAGCTACATCTCAGGCTTGCAGAAAATCTGAATTTTCCGAGGTAGCCTCTAGAATTTCAGTTTTTATATTGTGTACACTGCTTTTCCCAGACTTTCCCAAGCACATGAAACCGATTTGAAAATATTTTCTTTCTTTGGCCAAGTTTATATTGTCTGTGTTACATATATTAACGTATAGTTCTGCCAAATTTTAAAAGAGAATACCTGTAAATACATTTTTTTAAAAGCATACATCTAATTATAACTCCCCTTTTTTATTGTGGACAATTGATGCTTTAGAATTTCAGACTTCAGTGCTTTGGGGTCAAAGCATCACTTTGTAATTGTGAACAAAGTGCCTCCTGGTAATTCTCCTGAGGTTGGGCTTCACTCTTGCTCCATGACATCATTTCAGCCCTTTTGTCTTCATATTTTTGTCATTAAGGCTATGGGAGCAAGGATCAGCAGTTAGTCTGACAGTGGAAGCCATGAGCCTTGGTTATGACTCCCATCACCAAAAGCCTTCATTTCCTTATTTATTTTGAGCATCTCTCTGTTTACATAAGAAAACTCTATTGTGACACAGTTTACATGAAAGAGCCCTTTTGCTCTAGGTGTTCATGTAAGTGACACAGTGGTTCTCTTTGTCTCATTTTGGATGCAAATGGAGTGATAAACTTGAATCAGAAGTAATAGAGAAAAATAGCTATCTTTCCCGAAAATGCATTGAAACTCTGTGCCAAAAACTGCGAGTGGTGCCCACAGTTTTTAATTGTGTCAGTCCTCTTGGATATAGATGTTTTCCTGGACACACCAGCTACACAATCAGCCAGTAAATCTGAGTTTGACCTGCTTGTTATTATAGTAAGCCCTAGGTATGTCACAGGCTTTTCACCAAGCCAGGGTTATTAATCAAAGCTGACTCCCTTGTATTGATCAGACCTCAAATGGTTGGGTTCCATGCCACCCTGTTTATATATTGCTGTTTAATTTGCAGCCACCCTGCGTGCACTCTATCTAAGTGACAACGATTTTGAAATCCTGCCGCCAGATATTGGGAAGCTCACAAAGTTGCAGATAGTAAGTAATTTATCTAAATTCTTAGAAAATCAATTCACTTCTGCAGCCCTTGTAGGAGTAGAATCAAGTCAATTTGAGCAGGAGTGAGGTTTGTTTTGCAGGAATGAGCCACGACTCCTGCTACTGTTTCTTGTTTAGCCACAGACACTTGTAAATAAATTGAAGGGATTGAGCCTGAGAAGGAGAGAGGGCATGGAAGAGGACAAGAGTTTCAGTCGAGTACCTCGTTGTGAGAAATTGTTTTGACAACTCCTTGTTTTCTTGTATTTAGCTCAGCCTTAGGGATAACGACCTGATCTCACTGCCTAAGGAAATCGGGGAGCTAACGCAGCTTAAGGAGCTCCACATTCAGGGGAACCGCTTGACCGTTCTGCCCCCAGAACTAGGTAAGACTGCTGACGGATGGTCTGGGTCTTGGGTTACATTAATAATAATTATCCAAATGCAGCAATTCCAAACGACTGCTCTCCTCCTCTTGGCAAACCCTACTCCCAGGCACCCGATTCTCATCATCTCAGGGCCATTTGTCATTGACCAGAGTCAGCCATTGAGGGTTTGACCTGCTCAGCTGCTGTGTTCTACACCTGGAGTGTCCAGCATCTCAGAAGCTGCTGATGGATGCTGACCCAGCTCAGCAGAACCTGTGTGGTGTCATGGGAAGAGCTGGGGTGTAGTAATGGTCTTATTTATAGCGCTTCATTTCCTAGCTGGGTATGCCTTCTAGGTTCTGATTGGGTTATTAATGACTTACCAAAGTATCACTCTTACTTTTCTTTAATCCTCTATTTTTTTTTCCTTGCCCCTAAAAACTTACCACATAAAAAGTATTAGTTCTATTCCATGGAAAATGCCTTTTCCAGTCATGAATTTGGTTCTGTCCCGGTTCCGTCTCCAGTGAGAATTGTTAAATGGGGTCTGTAAGAATTCTTTGGTCCTATTCCTGGCTGCTGAGTCTCAGTCCCCCTCCTGGTCTTCCTAGTGGCCCAGGGTGGATGTTGGCTGTCCTCACATGCAGACCTCCCAATCAGCAGTTGGGTTACTGAGGTTGTGCTGTCCCCATCCCCCCAACCACAGATGTTAGCACTCCTGCAAAGAGTACATTCATCACATCTTTCCTCTCCTGAGTCTTTCTGTCATTTCTTCAGTCTTTTGAATCATATTTTCTCGAATTTTGACTATTTGCTTTTCCGCACTCAAATGCTGTAATTTTAAAAAAACTGCATTTACCTCATATTTCTTTGAGAAAACAGTTCTTTATATTGGTGTGGTGGTTTTAAAGAGGGCAGCTATTATACACTGAAATGTAAGTACCAGGAGGACAGGGACGTTTTCTTATCTGTTCCCTGCTATACCCCCAGTGCCTACACGTGCCAGGCTGGAGGGATACACTCGAGGAAAATTTACTAAATTTGTTAATGGAACAAGAACCTTGGAGCCAGGCACAGTGGCACACGCCTTCAATCCCAGCGGCTTGGGAAGCTGAGGCAGGAAGATCTCGAGTTCAAAGCCAGCCTTCAACAACTTAGCTAATGGCCCTAAGCAACTCAGTGAGACCTGTCTCTAAATAAAATGTAAAAATAGGGTTGGGGATATGGCTTAGAGGTTAAGAGCCCCTGGGTTCAATCTACAGTACTGAAAAAAATCACATCAATGTTTATTATAGCATAATTCACAATAGCTAAACTCTGGAATCAACCTAGTTGCCCTTCAGTAGATGAATGGATAAAAAAAAATGTGGCATATATACACAATGAAATATTACTCAGCAATAAAAGAGAATAAAATCATGGCATTTGCAGGTAAATGGATGGAGTTAGAGAAGATGATGCTAAATGAAGTTAGCCAATCCCAAAAACCCAAATGCCAAATGTTTTCTCTGATATAAGGAGGCTGATTCATAGTGGGGTAGGGAGAGGGAGCATGGGAGGAATAGACGAACTCTAGATAGGGCAGAGGGGTTGGAGAGGAAGGGAGGGGGCATGGGGTTGGAAATGATGGTGGACATTATTAAATGTGATGAACATTATTATCCAAAGTACATGTATGAAGACACGAATTGGTGTGAATATACTTTGTATACAACCAGAGATATGAAAAATTGTGCTCTATATGTGTAATAAGAATTGTAATGCATTCTGCTGTCATATATAAATAAAAAATAATTAAAAAAAAAGAAATGAAAAAAGCATAGAACCTTGGGTCCTTGGACAGCAAGGTGTTAGGAAGACTGTGAGCAGGCAAAGTGTGACCTCTGCCTGGAGCTGTGCTGTCCAGTACGGAAGCCTTTGGCCACATTTCAGATGCTCAGTGGCTGGTGGTGGCACTGTAGGTACATGCACATAGAGCACACTCCTGACAGAACGGAGTTCTGCTGGGAAGTACATAATTTCATGGAATGAACGCAAAGTTTGACCTCCAATTTGACCATCTCCTTCTGTTCCATTATTGGGGTTTGACCAGAAAGATTTCTTTTATGATTTTAAGGACTGACGAGTAACTTAGCACTTTTTCTTTACTGAGTTACATGTCGTCAAGTCCTGCCTTGGAAGAGACAAAGTACAGGATCCAGAAAAGCTTTTTGGCAAAAAAAGAAACAAACAAAAAATGAAGGCAAAAAACTTCTTGTCAAAATAGAGATTTTGTGCAGTGATTGTTAACCGTAGATGCTAGCATTAACCATGTTTTGGAAGTTATTGCAGACTACCAATACTGTTTTCTCCCTAACCTACTGAATCTGAGCTTCATGTGTAGATGAATCCTTGTGTAATATGATAAAGGCCACTGATACTTGTCACATGTCTCCTTGGTTAATGTCCTTGGAAGAAATGGAAATATAAATGGGTATTTTCTTGCTCTTTTAGTTCGTTTTTCAAGTCATGAGGCCATGTAGGATATTTGATTAAACAATTATTTTACTAGATGGTAATTATTAGAAAAATTCCTAGTTGAACCAATGCATGCCTGCTCATTTATTTTTTAATCTGAATCCTGTTACTTAGTTTATTTAAATTCTCTATGTCAATATTTCTATTAAATTCTTCAATACCAAATTATATTTTGTTTTTATTCAGAAGTACAATTGAAGGGAAAGTCTTTCAATGACGAGCTACACCTAGCAAAACTTGTTTGATGGAATTTTTTCTATTGTGTTAAGAGATGCTTAGTTGGAAATATATGCTAACCCCCCTGGGAGTTTCTTACACATCTAAACTCAACATGCTCAAGATGAATACAACTAACTAACTTACTTAGTTACTTTCTTTCTTCCTCCCTTTCTTTCTATTGAACCCAGGACCTTTAACCACTGAGCTACATCCCTGCCCACCCCTTTTAAAAAATTTTTTTAAAGATAGGGTCTCACTATGGTACTCAGCACCTCACTAAGTTGCTGAGGCTGGCTATGAACTTGCGATCCTCCTGACTCAGCCTCCTGAGTGGCTGGGGTTACAGGCATGTGCCACCATGCCTGGGTATTTTTGAACAGTGATTATTTTCAGTCAAGAATGATGTAATAGTAATATAGTACTAGCTAGTATGTATGCAGGCCTCATGTGCCAGGGCATTAGGAGAAGTCATTTCCCTTCAATGTCTCTTATAGTTGTCATGAGAATAATAAGCCAACTTTTTAGAAGTGAGGACACGGAGGCTTCCGGAGGGTTGGTGACATGTCTGCAGGGATAGAACTGAATCACAGAGGTAAAACTTGGCCGTGACAGCCTGTGTTCCTGGCCACTGTGTTGGTCTCCTTCCCACCCATTAGCCAATAAGAAGATTCCTAGAAATTCAGTTTCTAATTTTAAACAAAAGACAACCCCTTCCCAGTCCTCCCAAGATGGTGGCAAGAGCAGCCGTGAGGGCAGTTGCCTGATGACTTGGCTGGTATATGAGCAAGGCTAGAAGAGTACTTTGCAAAATGTGGCTGAGGTGGCTTCTGCAAAACGAAATGCTATTCTGTAGTTCCATTCCACGCCAGTTGCATTGTCCCCGTGGTTCCTGCCTCCCAGTGAACATGTACCACGGAAGGAATATTTGAGTCCGTCTACCTTCTACCTCAGGTGACCATCTGGAAGCCGCTTCTGGTGAGGAGCAGTGCTGGGCACTGAACGTACTTAGAGCTTATTCCCCAGCTGCAGGTTTGCTTTGGGAGTATTTTAAAGTGTGGATGATGATTTCCCTCCTGCATGTTTATTTTGTACATGTCTGAATAAGCAAGGTAAATGCCCCTGAGGTTTCTGTGAAGTGTCCTTTCAGAATAAACCTAGAGTTTATTAATTTGAAACCTTGTTGGTGAGAGTGTTTCTGCCAAGAAAGGAAACCCAGATGAGTTCTGACTTGTCAGATGCAAGAACACGCAGGAACGCAGCAAAATAAAGCCCGAGGCTTCGCTGGAGATTTAATGTGTAATTCTATTACTCTCCTTTCATTGTGCATCCTCACAGAAGTTACTTAAACCATATTGTCTGGTTTCTAAACAATACAGTACTGGCTTTTATGTTCATCCATATACCTGTGGAGTATTAGGTATACTCCTGTCACTCACCTGTCCATTTATTCATTTATTAAGTTTCTACTTTAGGCCAAGGAACAAGGAAATTACTTGTCCAGTAAAGTAAAATTCATGTACTCAACAAGCATTTATTGAGATCCTGCTTCATATATTTACTAGGGATTATGATGAGAGAGCGAGACACCATCCCTTACGGATCTGATGTTCTAGTGAGGGAGCAGGAGAGAGGGAGGGATGAAGGGAGGGAGTGAGGAAGAACACAAACATAGCATGTCACATGGTATTAAGTGGTCTTGGAAAATATGAAGTATGCCAAGCTTGGGGAGAAGTGACCTGAAAAAACTTCACTCATAGGATGGTGCCTTTTAAGCAGACACTTAAAAGTGGGAAAGAGCCCTTCAGACAGAGAACAGCATATGCAGAGGTCCTGGGATGAGCTTGTGTGTTGAGGAACAGTAAGAAGAGTAAGGTAGTTTGAATGGAAGGAGCTAGGGGGAGAGGTGTAAGACATGAACTTAGAAAGCAAGTGGGGACCAGTCCACATAGGATCTTGTTGGGCATTGTCAGAGCTCTGGCTTTTTTTCCCCTGGTACTAGGAGAAATTGAAATCAGGAGCACTTAACCACTTAGCTACATCCCTGGCCCTTTTTGAAAATTTTTTATTTAGAGACAGGTTCTCACTAAATTGCTTAGAGCCTTGTTAAGTTGCTGAGGTTGGCCTTGAACTTACAATTTTTCTGCCTTAGCCTCCCAGATTGCTGGGACTACAGATGTGTGCCATGGTGGCACCCTGCTAATACTCTAGCTTTTACTCTGAATGAAATGGCCCTCCACTGATGCCTCCATCCTTATCATCAGAATTTGCGTGATACCTTACATGTTTGAAGTATTAGCTTATGTATTGGAATGTTGAGGTGGGGAGGTTACCCTGGGTTATGCAGATGAGCCCAGTGATGGCAGGAGGAGATATGATCAAGGAGGCAGGAGGAGGTGTGATGTCGGCAGCATGAGATCAGAGTCCCCATGGAAGTAGCCCTGAGCCCAGGAATGCAGGCAGCCTCCAGAAGAGCATAAAGAAGCAAGGAATTGATTGTCTCCTGAAGCTTCCAGAAGAAACACAGCCCTGTTTGCACTTTGATTTCACTTTAATAACCTCCAGTTTGACGCTGTGAACTCGGAACTGTAAGAGCATAGATTCCTGTTGCCTTGAGCCTCTCTGGCAGTGATTTGTCCTGGCAGCAGTGGGAAGCCAGTACCAGTGGCCAGACGTTGGAGGGTTTTAGCAAAGGCGTGGTACATTCCAACTTATGTTTCAGTGGGGCCCTTTGGCTGCTGTGTTGAGAATGGTGTAGAGAGGGAAGAAGATGAGAATGGAAGCAGAAAATTGGTGCAGAAGATGATAATAGTGACCTACATGAGAGCAAATGCTGGTTTTCTCCAGATGCTGGTGGTATCATAATGGCTCTCATAACCCAACCATCTCACCTCTAAACTTTCTTACAGTATCTCACACATGAGCTCTTGGACGACACCCCATATCGAAATTGAATCGGCTCCTGAGCCTGCTTGGATTCGGAAGTCTCTCTTGGGTCAGTACCTTCAGCTGGGAAGCAGCAAGGTGACTGACTGGAGTTGCACCCCCTTTCCTTCACTTACATATTATTTCCTGAAAGAATTAATTAGCAGAGAGGATAAAAGACCTGCCTTTGTAGGAGAGGAAGGGAAGGCGTGATCATAACTAATCCTCAGGAAAGCTGAACAGCTGCTGAATGAGCAGTGTGAAGGTAACCTCAGGGCTGGTGGCTGTTCCTGGTGGTTAAAAGCAGTACTCTGTGCCACTTTTACATTTTCCCACTTGTGTGTGAGTTGGTTTGTGGGTTGGAGATGTGAGTTGTGTGTTTTCGTGGTTCTGTTTCCTCAGTATTCCATGGCGTTAGTGACTTATTCTTGATAGAGTCCTATCTGGGGTCTTGGCTTCCAGAATGTTGTGGGACCCTTTCTCCTGCATTTGTCATCCAGGTGATGCTGTTGCAGCTGGTTCTGTAATGAAGCAAGGTGCTCTGGATGTCACACCTCCTCTGCACCAGTCCAAGCAGCCTGGAGTGTGTATGCAGTGGTGCAGGTACCGGGGTGAGATGCTTGGTGTCCCACTGTGTGTACCAGTGATCAGTAGCACTTTAGTGGCTATGAGAAGCACATCTTTCTGGCACACTTGTGAAGGGTAAAGACAAAATTAATTCTATTTAGAGAAAGATGTGATGAATTGAGGATTTTCTCTCAGTTGAGGATTGTTTTCTTCAGAATGAATAGAAAAAAAAAAAAAAAAGACAGTATTATCTTACCTGGTCTAAATTTTCTTCTGTCATCTCTTAATTCTTTTCTTGTGGACATTGAGAAGCTAAGAAGAAATACTATCTCCTGAGTTATTGAGGCAGACAAGAAGGAGATCCATTACTTTTTGGTTAATCAAGTCCCTGATTACCAGTGTATTTATCTTCTCTTATTGTCACTTTGTCAATTGGTTTCCTGTTTTTCATCCAGAGGTTTAAAATATTTTTAAAATATGAACAGTGGAGCACAGAAGTTAATTATTTGACTCATCATCACTAGACTTGGGTTTGAATCTCACTCTTTTAGTTCTTTGCTCCGAGGCTTTGGACAAGTTGATTTACCTATATCTGAAGCAAAATGATGTAACATAGCCCTTGTCTTCTAGTTTTGTCATGAGAATTGAAAGGATAAACCACATAAAAAGGTTAACCCTGCATGAGGTGCTCAGTAAATGTTAGGAAATGAATACCCTCTCATGCACATGGGGGGTCTCTATACTGTCAGCCTTTGCCTACCGAGGGGCTAGTTTTCTAAACCTGGGCTCTTCTCAAATAGCTCCAGGACAGAGGCTACCCAGCACTACCCTCCTAACAGGAAAAAAGAGCTTCACTAAGTGGCTGGTGAGAAAAGGTAACATAGATCTAAAGACAGGACTCTCCTCCACACGTGGTGATGGGTCATCATGTCCTGTGGCTTAGAGAAAGAAAAATCCCCTTGTAAATGTGGGAAGCACACTGAGCACAGAAGGGATGAGAGAGGGGAAGGATGGGAGGAAAAGCAGCCATGAGATGACGTGGCTCTGTGTGATACATTCCTGGAGTGGACGAGAGATCCAACGGGAGGGACGTCACTGCACTCGCCCATCAGAATAATTTTAATAACAAACTTGATTTCACACATGATTTTGCAAAGTCCATCCCTTTTATGAGTTTTATATTGAGAACAGGAGCAGGTCACCTGGTTATTCTACCTAGAAAGCTCTGTGGTTAGGTTTTAGGTTGAACCATTCATTCATGGTTGCATTCATTCATTCATTCATTCACTTTTTTTCTTGATATCCTTGATGTGGCTATTTCCTTGTCTCTAGGTGTTGGATACTTTAGTACTTGCAAGCACTAAGTAGACCCGTGTCTTCATCCAATGCCAACATCTTAGTTGACCTCTCTGCATGTGGCGACCTTGTTTTCCAATTGTTTAATTTCTTGCTGGCTTGTGTTAGCTTTTTCGAGAGTACTCATTTCATTGACTTTTTTCCTTTTCCCAGAACTCTTAATAACCACTGTTCTAAGCTGATTATTTTCATTTTTTTATCACTAATCTGTGATTATAATTATAATCCTTTTGTTATTTGTCTACACATTAGTGTCATTTCATTTTTAAACAACTATAAATTTTTCTTTATAAGTCTTGCTTATATTGTTATAAATTAAAACCAACAGATCCAGAGCATAAAGTCTGCTCTGTATTTGGAAAAGACTCAATTTAGCTACCACAAGAAATCCTTTCATTTTTTTTTCTATGAGAAAAGATGTGATAGCAATTATTAACCATATCTAGAATAATCAGATTCCCAAAATAGAATAAACAAGTTCAAATTTTCTTTGTAGTCTAGCTTCTCAATTCTTGATAATCCCCTGCTCTAATCCAAGGCGGCTTTATATTGTTAGAAATGGTTTTCTCTGCCTTAGTTCTGTTAGTAGGACAAGTAGAGATAGAGGCTGGCTTTTCTAGTTCGGTTGAGAAGTAGTACTACTGTCTTCACCATCTTCTCTGCTTCTCTTCTTGGTGTTGGTGATGTGTCCATCATAGCCTTGAGAATGAAGTCCAGACATGAGATAGCACAGCTGGTGGGGTTGGCATGACTCACTCACAGTCCTGTCTCCGTGCAGCACCCGAGGAGTCGCTTCAAGTGAGTCACTTATCATTTATCTGTCAGTCACTGTTACAATTCTTCTTCACCAGGATCTATACCTGAGCCACTTTAATTGTTTAAGGTTCCTGGTGAGATGAAAAATGAAGAAATTTTGAAACAGGTTCATACAATGTTTTATATATTTTGTTTTCATCTAAAAAGCAGTTTTTAACATGCTAAAAAATAACACAATATAATTATCTTACTATCCATTGGATACTTGGAGAGTTTATAAAACTTACTTTATGGGAGGCCATGGGGAAGCTGGGCACTCTAGATGGTCATTAAAGTTGTATGGTAAACATATCTCCTTTCAGAGTCCCTTACAGACTATGTCAAGGAAGTCCATTGAGACTGTCTCCTCACCCACATTATTACTTTTTTTGAAGGGGTGGCAACCTGGGATTGAACTTAGGGACACTAGACCACTGAGCCATCTGCAGCCCTATTTTTTAATATTTATTTTTTAGTTGTAGTTGGACGCAATACCTTTATTTTATTCATTTATTTTTATGTGGTGCTGAGGATTGAACCAAGGGTCTCACACATGCAAGGCAAGCACTACGGCTGAGCCACAACCCCAGCCCCCTTTTTAGTATTTTATTTAGAGATAAGTTTTCACTGTGTTGCTTAGAGTTTTGCTTTTGCTGAGTCTGGCTTTGACCTTGATCTTCCTGCCTCAGGCTCCCCAGCTGCTGGGATTACAGGTGTGGGCCACATTGTTACTTCTTCTCTGCCTCCTGTATATGTTGTTTTGGGAAACCGTGCTTTTACTCTCCGGACTCAAGTCTCTTATCCAAACAGAGGGGAGCAGTGTCTGGCATCTTGGAAACTTCAAGCCTTGGGAGCTCCATGCACTGACTCTTGCCTTCACTCTCCCTAGCATGATGTTCAGTGATCCTCTTCTTCTCTGTGTCCTTAGAAAGGGTGGAGACTGATTCTGGATCTCGTGTTCTCATAGGAAGCCCACAAGAAATGTCACTTGAAGGCGCAGATGGATTGAGACGCCTGGTAAAGAGGTGTTTGCAAGGCAGGGAGGAGTGGATGCAGGTTTTCTGAGATGAGCTGGGGAGAAGGAAGTGGGAGAAAAGTGGCTGAAGGCTCCTGCGGTGGAACCAAGAAGGTCAAGAGCACCTCTTTGTGTGTTGGCATCGTTTCTGGGCTAAATATTTTATTGTTTTGTTTTTAACTTTTCCTGTGTTGATCCAAAAAAGCCAAAAGAATGTAAGAGAAGGTGGCCAATATTGATCCAGTACAGATACTGTCCTATTTGGCATTTTGTTTTATTTTCTGTGCTGAGGATGGAGTCCAGGGTCTCACCCATGCTGGGCAAGCACCACCTTGTCCAGCTATATCCATGGCCCCCTGTTAGGCGTTTTATGCATAACTTCTCACTCGAATTTCACAGCAGCCTCTGGAGGTTGGCGGTTTTCCCACTGTTCCATTGGGTGATGAACAGGTGACTCTGAGAAATTGAGTGACCCATGGAGGATACATGGGGAGTAAGAGCAGGGGCTGGAGTACAGAACTCAGGCACCCCATGTGATGAGTACAGCAGGGTGACCAAGGGTAGGGGGATGGGCTGTTTGTTTTATGCCCTTTAGAGACCAAAGTAACATATAAACTATGCATATCAAGAAATAATGCTTTATTTAAAAAAAAAATAAAAAAACCTCTGTATCAGGTATTAATGAATACACCTATCTTAAAAGATGTAATAGTTGGTGAAATGGTTGCCAAATGGATGATGTGCAAACTGAAAAGACAGAGCACCAAGGCCTGCGGGGTTTCTGTTCTCACGACTAAAAGGCTCAGGGGTCACTCCAGTTGAACTGGCCTGACTGGGCTGCGCAAAATAACCACACAAGAGACACAAATACCTTTTTTATTGGGGTTGCTATGACGGCTCCTCTGACGTTAAGGGTCTGCAGGAAGAGAGAGAGCCAGGGGTCAGGTTTCAGGGGGCTGAGTCTATCTTCATGATGTCCACTGTCAGCAGGTTGACTGACATCTGGATAGGCCACACCCAAGGGCACAGTAAGAGAAGGGGACACCCACAAGGCACTTCCATGGAAGATTCTACCCTAAACAGGGCAAGGGGTTATATTAAAGGACCAGGTGAGCATAGCTTCACCCATGGGGCTGTAGCAAGACAACACCCATGCAGGAGACACTGACCCTCGCACCCAAGAAGGGTGCGGAAAGCTCTGCCACATTTCTGTGACTGAGTGCCTCAGCACCCAGCTGGTGAGTGTGACTCAGTCACCTGTGACGTTGGTCTCCCACAAAGGCCAAGGGCTTTCTTTATGGAATTATAAACCATGCCTTTTTTTTTATATGTACAAACTTAAATTAGTCAAATGACCACTCACATTTTTGAGGCTTCTTTTAAGCTAGGTAGAACTACATAAATACCTTAGCTTTTACTTAAAATGTCAGAGTTTACAAAATAGTTTCATGCACAGTCTTAGTTCTATGCTGGGATGCCGGAGAGCTCTCTGGCCTCTTTTTAAAATAGATAAAACCAAAGCAGATTGTGACTTGCCCAGAATTGCACTGGTGACATGGCTCATTATTGACGGAATTTGATTTTTAGTTCAGATCTTTTGACTTCAAAAATAAGTATTCTTCCCTGTTGTATATATTTCCATAAATGTATCAATACTGAGCCAATACAGAGGCATAATTTATCATTAGATGACAGATTGCAGTGATTCAAATATATGCCCTAATTTTATTTGAAAACTAAAGCACAAGCAATAGAAAATGTGTATCCGACTTTGCATTGTGACTTGGATTCTATTACCTGCTCTTTACATTTTATTTCTGTGCTAATATTTCTTTTGCCATACTTCACCAAAAAACCATATATCACTTCTTTTGATTCCCATGGTCTTAGTTGATAATCAAAAATGACTCCCGTCAAGTCTCCTACATGATATTTTTTAACAAGTTCCATTTTATATATTCCATTTCAGTGAATCTTTAGCCCCAGAAAATGCTTTGAGCATAGATTTTAAAAATGCTAAGTGAATTATATTTCTACCTGGTGAGTTATCGCCGTAAAGGGGGTGGGACGTCGCAACATATAAAACGTTTCCGTTCTGTAGTATGAATTCCAGGAAGCCCAGTGTCAGGTTCAGTGTGATTGAACATGTTCATCAATCTGTGTTAATACCAGCTGGTAAAGCCTGCCACTGTTTGCAGTGGACACCCTTGATTTAATAGGACACTAAATGTGTTCTTGCCCTGGGAGAAATGCTGGCAGTACTGAGATTCTGGATTTAATTTTTGTTATTCCAGAGGCATGTCTGTAAATACAGTCCTTATCACCTGAATACATATATAATCTCTTACATTTATATAACATCTCCTCTCAAAAGTGTCTTCTGTGTATTAAATTATTCCTATCTAAAGGAATGAGCAGTGTTTACTGAGTCAGACCCGAATGGTATTGTGTTTGTGAGTGTGAGTTTCTTTGGGGGTACCAGAGCTGGAAAGCGGGGAAGAGGAGGATCTTTATCTTTCATGTTGTCAACATCAGAAATCTAGGAAGGAAGCCAGAATGGTACCTTATCATTACTCATCACAGATCGATTTTTTTTTTTGGCTTTTGTTTATTTAGACCTTTCCAGAATCGTTCACATATTCAACGGAATATGAAGATCCTAAACTGCCTACCTAATTCATGAGCAACATTTGTGCTTCCATTAAGTTGTAGGCCGTAGCCTGCATATTCATGTTAGTAACAAGCTTGGATTCATTCTCTACGTGTTTAATGATTTTAATAGGCCTCACGTTATCTCCATTGCTTTTTATATTTGCTATTTTAAAGAGTGGCCCTTCTTGGGCAGCCCCTGTCCAACCTCCCTTATGATTTTCAGCTTCTACATAGAATGTGTACCTATAATCTGTAGGGTTGGGGGAACAGTGGTAAATGAAGGAGATATAATTCTTGCCCCTATGAAGTAAATCTTTGGAAACAAACAATTAAAACAAATAGTTAAAAATCGAAAAATGGAGATTACAACTAATATCGAATGTATTAGAATGTAACTTTCTAGTGCACTTGTCTAAGCTCTCACCCTAACCTAAAAAAACTTAAATCCAAACTGATATAAAATCTGAAACTTTTGAGCACTAATATGATACCACAAATGTATCCTTTCATCCCTGAGCTCATGTGATGGGTTGTAGTCAAAATGTGGACACTCAAAATAAAATTCCCTTTAGGCTATGTATATAGGAAGGTATGTATGAAACTTATGTTTATATAAATGAATATTGTGTTTAGTCTTGGTTTCCATCCTTATGATATCTCATGATGCATATACAAATATTATAAAATATGGAAGTGTCTTGAATCTGAAACATTTCTGGTCCCAGACATCTGGAAAGGAATGCTTAACCTGTACTACCTTCTAACTGGTTTTCCAGCTTCCTATCTTGCTCTTTCCAGTACATTCTTTTTGGGGGAGGAGCCGGGCATATTGGGGATTGAACTCAAGAGTACTTGACCACTGAGTTGCTTAGCACCTCACTTCTGCCGAGGCTGACTTTGAACTTGAGATCCTCCTGCCCCACCCTCCTAAGTCTCTAGGATTACAGGCATGTGCCACCGCACCAGGCTTCTAGTCCATTCTTACCCAGTAATCAAGGTGCTCTTATAAAATCATAAATTGGTTTCTTTGATTTTGTTGATTAGAATTCTCTACTGTGCTCTATGGAGCTACAAGAACCAGGAAGATCTGGACCCCATGTTACTCCTGCTGCTTCCCCTACACTCATGGGCTTCTCTGTGGCCTCCTCAGCTTTTATGGTCTTTGCTTTCTGCTTAGAATTTACATCTGAATACTTGAACATTCTTAATGTCTTTAGGAACCAACTTGCATGTTTTCTTCTATGATGAGTGCTTTCCTATTCTCTATCCCAAACAGTTCCCTTGTTATTGTTAGTACAGCAAGTTTTCCTCTGTACACAGCACTTTTATTCAACAAATATTTTTTCAGCACCAATTTTGTATTAAGCACCGCTCCAAGTCTTTTGGCAGATATTAGTAGAAAAAAAGAAAAATCCCTGGCTTCATGGAGGTTTAAATCTATAATCAGCTCAAATTAATTTGGGGGCATGATTTTTTTTATATGAACATTTGCTTGTACCATTTCTAAGAAACAATTTTATTTTCCCATGAAATGTATTTCATGCCTTAATCAAAAAAGTCAGCTTATTATGTAAATGTGTGTTGCTGAACTACATATTTCATTGTTCTACCTTTACAGCAGTACTACCTTATTTTGATTACTATAGCTTCATCATAATCTTGAAATCACAGTGTCCTCTCTTTCAGGATTTTTTGGGGAAGGTTATTCTGTACTCTTTGTATATGCATATCAATTTTAAAATCAGCCTGCTGGGGTTTTGGTTGTTGTTTGACTGAATTGACAGGTCGATTTGGAAAAACAAGCATCTTAACAATATTGAGTCTTTCAATCTCTAAACATGATATGTTTATTTAGGTTTTTTAAATTTTTATCAGTGATGTTGTACTTTTCATTTGCATATTTTTTGTTAAGTTTGTCCTTAAATTTTATGGTTTTAGTCATATTGTAAGTAGCTTTTTTTAAATTTTATTTTTGGTTATTAGCTAATGTATAAAAAATGGCAGTTTTTTGAAAACTGATCTTGATTCCAGTTCCCCTTAATTAAATTGTAAATCTTAAAATTGTGTTTTTGTTTTCTGTGGGGGGTCATATTTCCTGAGATTTTCTTTATATATGTGATCATGTGGTCTCTATGGACAATTCTATTTCCTTTTTCCTCAATTTTTTGCTTTTTGTGTGATTTTCTTGTCTTATTGCACTGGTTAGGACCTCCTAAAATGTGAAATAGGGCGAGAAAGAATAGCTTTGCTTTGTCTTGATCTTAGGGAGAAATATTCAGTCATTCATCTTTAAATGTGGTGCTAATTATAAGTTTTTAGAAAATACTGATTACCAGGTGGAGGGAGTTTTTATAAGTGTTAAGTGTTGTTCCATCTTTTTCTGCATTCATGGAGATGATCATGTGATGTTTCCTCCAGAAACCAGCCTCCAATGTGGCCCCAGTGAATCATCCACCCTGGGACTTAAACCTTTGGGTTGTCTCTTCTATTGGTCTTTTGACCAGTAGAAATGGTGGAAATGGTGGCATGTCTCTTCTGAGATTTGATTTTAAAAGGCACTGCAGCTTTCCATCCTGGGCATGCTCTCTTGTTTGTTCTTGCATTATTTTTTCTGTGTAGAGGCCCACATGGTAATAAACTGAAGCCTTCTACCAACAACCACACAAGTTAACTTGGAAGCCAAGCATTCAACCATAATTAACTATCAGAATTCTATATCCTCAAATCGACAACTCGACTATGACCTGGAAGACCCTGGTCCAGCCACTTTTAGATTTGTACCTTTGGAAACTATAAAATAATAAATGCTAAATTCATGTACAGTGTTTCACAGAAATACATGACTAGTACAATTTTATTATTTGCTAATGTATGGAAATGCATTGATAGATTTTTTAAAACATGTTAAACCTCATATGTTAAGCCAGTCTTATATGCTTATATAAAAACTCACTTGATCTTGCTATATTAATAAAAACTTTATTGAGTTATAATTCACATACCACCTAATTCCCAGTTTAAGCATACAATCTTATGTTTCTTAGTATGTCCACACATTTGTTAGAAACATGACCAAAATTTTAGAAAATTGTCATCATTTCTGGAAATGAAATTCCATACCTTTAGTTTTCATACCCAATTCCTCTACCTCATCCAGCTCTAAGAATTTTGTAGTTTTGGCTCTTACTTTTAAATCTTTGATCCATTTTGAGTTAATTTTTAATATAGTATGAGAAAAGAATTCCATTTCATTTTTTACATGTGGATATCCTATTATAGAAAACACTGTCCTTTCCAATCCAGATGTTTTTTATTTTATTTTCTTGTCTGATTATTCTAGCTAGAACCTATAGTGCAATGTAGAGCATGGGTGGTAAAAGCAGGCATCTTCATGATTTTCTTGATCTTAAGAAGGAAACATCCAGCCTTTCCCCATTCAGTGTTACGTTATCTGTAGTTTTTGGTAGATGACCCTTCTCCGGCTTAAGGCATGTTCTATTCCTTCTTTGTAAAGTGATTTTTATCATGAAAGGATGTTGGACTCTGTCAAATGCTTTTACTGCATCTATTAAGCTGTGATTTTCTTTTTAAATGTTCTCCTTTTTATATATTTCTGGATTTGGTTTGCCAATATTTTGCTTAAAATTTTCCACTTTGTCCTAAGGGATATCAGTATAGATTCTTGTCTCATCTTAGTATGGGTTCATATCAGAAATATGAGGCTTTTTCTTCCTTAAAAGTTTGAAATAATCCATTAGTGAAGTCATCTGGGTTTTAAGTTTTCTTTGTAGTAATGTTTTGAATTATGGGTTTGTTTGTTTTTTATAGATATGACTAATCAAATTTTGTTCCTTCCAGTATCAATTGGTAATAGGTAGATATCAGAAATTTTGTGTATTTCTTTTAAATTGATCTGTAGTATCTATGATATCCTCTGTTTTTATTTGTTATATTGGTAATTTGTGTTTTTCCCACCCTTTGATTCTTTGTTAAAGAATCAGCATTATATTTTTAATGAGCTTCTTTACTCTGGTATTTCATTGGTTTCTTTGTCTTTGTTCACTTTGAGTGAAATTTGCTCTGATTTTGTAGCATCTTTAGGTGACAGCTTAGATCATTGATTTGCAGTTGCTCTTCTATTTTAATGTAAGTATTTAGACATACAAATTTTCCCTAAGCATTGTTTTAGTTACATGTCACAATTCTGCATTTTTATTATTTTTCAGTTTAAAAACATTTTCTGATTTCTCTTGTAATTCCTTCTTTGACTTTTTGATTACTTAGAATTTTAGAAACATTTTTGGTTTTCCAGTATTTGGGGATTTTTAATCCTTTTGTTATTGATTCTAATTTACATTAAGTTGTTACCAGAATTTGTTGGCTTATTTTATGTTCCAGTATATTGTCTATTGGTGAATTCTACATGTGTACTGGAAGAGATACCATACTCTATCAGTGTTCTGTAAATGTCAGGTCAAACTGGTTGACATGTTATAAACTTCAATAATAGTACTTTTTTTTTCTTAAATCAGTTATCTTTAAATAACTTAAGAAAGGGAAAAATGTTTTATATCTATCAACAGCATATTTTCTATTTCTGGTGCTCGTCATTCCTTGTGCAGATTGAAGTTTCTGTCTGGTATCATTTACTTTGATCCTGAAGAATTTTCTTTAATATTTCTTAAAATGGCTGTTTGTTTGTTTTATCACAACTTATCTTCATCTGAAATGTCGTTATTTTGCCTTCATCTTTTTAAAAGAGTTTTTTCCATGTATGAAAATTTATTTTGACAGTTTTGGTGGTTTTTTTCTTTTTCTTTTTGCCCCGTAAGCACAGGTAAGGTGTTCTGTTGTCTCTGGTTTGCATTATTTTGTTGTCATTCTTGCCATTATTCTCCATATTTAATGTGTCTATTTTATAATCTCTTTTAAATTTTTCTTTCTCACTGGGTTCCAACAATTTTTCTATGGGAATTATTTTTATTTCTCTGAGAATATTGTGGAACTTTTTTGATATATGGGTTTATTGCATTCATCAGTTTTCAATCATTGTTAATTGATTGGTTGATGATTTTTATCTATTATGTCTTGATTGATTAACTGATCAACTTCCCATTTCTCCTTGCCTTGGAACTCAAGATCATACTTAAGCTAGATCACCTAATGTCTTATTAATATTTTTTCTATTTTGTTTCTTTCCAGTGTGCTCCTAATTTTTGCATCAGTTCAGATAGTTTATTTTGTCCTGTCGTTAGGTTCACTGATTTTTCTTTCCATAATGTCTAATTTCTTGACAAGCCTATTCAGTAAAATTTTCATTTCAGATTTTGAATATTTTAAAGTAAGTCTATCCATATAGCTCTTCTTATAATTTTATTTCTCTATTAATAGTTTGTATTTATTCCATTGTTACGTTCATACTTTCCTTTAAATCCTTGCATATTTTAAATAGCTGCCCAAAATTTTTTGTCTGCTAATTTTTCTGAATATTTCTGTTAACCAAATTTTTCTCCTATTCTTTTTTTTTTTTTTTTTTAATTTTTGGTACCAGGGATTGAACTCAGGGGCACTCAACCACTGAGCCACATTCTCAGCCCTATTTTGTATTTTATTTATAGACAGGGTCTCACTGAGTTGCTTATTGCTTTGTTTTTGCTGAGGCCGGCTTTGAACTCGCAATCCTCCTACCTTAGCCTCCTAAGCTGCTGGGATCACAGGTGTGCACCACTGTGCCCAGCCCTTTCGCCTATTCTTGAGCCAATTTTTCCTGTTTCTCTGCATATCTCGTGTTTTCTTCCTTTATATTAGTCATTTTGAATAGTGTATTTTGAGTATATGAGTGTTGTTATCTTATGCTATTAAGTTTAATTCTGGCAAGCTGTTTACTTGGGATTCTTTCCAGGCTTATTTATAATGTATTAGGGTTGATCTATATAAGTCATATATATTTTCCTATTTCTAGGATCTCTACCTATAGCAGGGTGTTCAGTGCAGTCTCTGCTCTCTTGATGACCACAATGTGGATATTTTCTAATCTTGTGCAAATTCCAGTAATTTATAGCTTCTGTGTCTCTGGGGTCATTCTCCCATATTTCCTGTTTTGTTTCCTTTTTCATTTTCCCAGATTGAGGAATATTTTCCTGAATGTTATAGTTATTATTTGGACAAAGACTCATGAAAGTCTTGTGTACTTTTGGGGGGCTCTTTTTCTTCCATATCTCATTTATTTCTGCTACTCTGCCTCCACAAACTCAGATTTTTATCCTATCAGCTCAATTAATCTTCTTCCTGCACAATTGTCTAGAAATGCTTCTGGGGTCTGTGAATGTGGGGCTTCCCTCCTTTTATTTCCCTGCTCCCATGGCTGATAGTCCTTTGTTGCCTGTTGTCCAGTATATGCAATTATATCGTACATTTTGTGCAGTCATATCATCCTGTCTGGATACAGAAGTCTGGATAATTTTTATTAAATGCCAGTGTGAACAAGTGTGCTCTAGTTACTTTTCTGCTCATTTCTTACCTATTTACACAGCCTCAAGAAATCATTTTCACTTATTTTATGTTGGGGGTGAGGTAACCAACAATTGAACTCAGGGGCCCACAACCACTGAGCCACCTCCCCAGTCCTATTTTGTATTTTATTTAGAGACAGGGTCTCACTGGGTTGCTGAGCACCTTGATTTTACTAAGGGTGGCTTTGAACTCTTGATCCTCTTGCTTTGGCCTCCTGAGCTGCTAGAATTACAGGCATGCACCACCATGCCAGGGCTCATTGCTTTTATTTATTTATTTTTTTTAAGTTGCAGATGGACACAATACCATTTATTTATTTATTTGTTTGTTTGTTTGTGTGTTTTTATATGGTGCTGAGGATTGAACCCAGGGTCTCTCCCATGCTAGGCAAGCTCTCTACCACTGAGCTACAACTGCTTTGAACATTGATCTTCCTGCCTCAGCCTCCTGAAGCTGATGGTGTCCTCTCCCCAAAAGATAGAATTTACAGGCATGCGCTACCACGCCAGGCTTCGTTGCTTTTTAAATTTCCTCTTACTTCTCTGTTACAGCCAAGAATGACTGTGTTAGATTCTAGGCTGTCATAGCAGGACACCACAAACTGGGCAACTTAAACAACAGGAATTTGTTTTCTCACAACCATGGAGGCTGTAGGTCCAATAGTAAGTATGGTTCCTTTAAGGGTTTTAAGGGAAGGATCTGTTCTAGATCTCTTTCTTTGGTGTGTAGGCGACTCTCTTCTCCCTGATCTTCATATTGTCCTTTGTATGTGTCTGTATCCAGACCTCCTCCTCTCCTAAGGACACCAGTCATACTGGAGTAGGGTTCACCCATATGAACTCATTTTAACTAAATCACCTCTGTAAAGTCCCTATCATCAAATACAGCCGCATTCTGAGACATTTCTGTCTTTTGGGGAGAGGACACCATCAGCCTGTAACACCAACCACTACTTCTCTCTCTTACTTTTTATTTATATATCTTGTAAAATTTGACATCCTTTGATATTATTCACATATTTATTTAAATATATCTTCAATCTGTTTTATTATTACAACAATAGACCAAATTTTCTTAAGCCACATTGTTAGTCTTCAAGAATCTTGACCCTTTTGAAAATCCAGTGAAATCTATAAAGCTACTTTCCACAAATGTCTATTTTCACATATGAAACTTTACATGTAAATTGGGGTATTTTAAGATGTCAAATAATCCACCCAAGGACCCTTCAACATAGAATTCTCAGCCCAAATATTCCTTGTTTTCATCATTTCTTCTAAATTCCATTAACTGACTGGTATGAATGCCATTTATGTATGTCTTCCAGATTTTCTTCTGAGTTGCATGCAAATAAAGAATATTGACCTAGCCGGGGATACATGAATAGGTTGTGCATGAATTTATAGGTACCGAAAGGCAAAAGAAATCCATCACTATTTGATCAGTTCTCTTTCAAATCTAGTTCATAGGGTATGTGGTCGGTGGTCATATATTAAACTTTAAAGAGGTTTTGGCTTTTTCCCCCTTGCATTTAAAAGGTTATGTGCTACAATGTGAGACAAATAAATCACAATTCACTACAACAGTGTTGCAGTCAGTTATATAAATTGCTAGTGAAACACTAAATCTGTCACTTTGTGTGTTCTGACCATTTAACAATTGAAATAGTGTTAGAAAAGAGAGCTGACTGGAAACCAAAGAAGCAAATTTAGTGGCAGTTGTAATTAGCAAGATCAATGGTTAGTGTTAAAGGTTCATTGTTTGGTCATTTCAGTTGATCCAAGTGAAAAAAATTACTATTCAAAAGACTTGGCTAGATATAGTTAGCTGTAAAATAATTCAGAAAAGCAAGTTGCTAACTTGATAACTTGGATAATATTGTTTCTCAACTTTCTATGTTGCTAGGACAGTAACTGAATGATTCAGCTTGTTTGTTTCATTTGTGCTTTTAATTGATAAAATTGGTATTCCAGACATTTTGCTCATACATGTGTGTTTTTAGCTGTTCATCTACTTCATAAAAAAGTCTTGGTCTGTGTTTATCTCTCTCATAGCAGTTCTTTGAATCCCAATTTATCACAACTTTCTGTTTCTTCAAGAATACCAGAGTTTTCAGTCTCACATCATAACCTCAAGAATAAACACCTGACCCACAGCAAACACCACTTTAAATAACATTGAGTTTTCTATGATAGTAAGATTTTTGTACCTTTTGTATTTAATTGACTTTAATGCATCAGTTTTTATAAACATGTAAAGTTGAAAATTTTTTCATAGGTGATGATGATGATGATAGTGATGATATGATTAGCTTCCTATAGTGAATGCTTATTTGCTGAATGAGATACTTAATATTAACTAAGATATTCCTATGACTTGGAGTTGCCCTTTTCCCTGTTTTACAGATAAGAAAACTGAAGTTCAGGATAGGATAACTCAAGGTCATGCAGGTAGACCCTGTATCTGTCTGACATAATGCTTTTGACTATTACTTCTATGGAAGTAAGGTCACAGTATAAGTTCAATTGGAGTGGTTGGGCACGTAGCAAATATTTGTTAAATGTTTATTGACTAAAACATTTTTAGGGCTTATGAAAGACATAAATGTCTTAAGACAACTCTGTTTCTACCAGAGCTAGGCATCAAATGGAACATGAAGAACGGTTCATAAAATTGAGATACCACACTAATTTAATAGGAAAGCAACCTGATAAAGATTACTGTGACTTGTGTGTGATAGTCTAAAAATGTTTCAGCATTCGTAGCTTGAGCTGCTGTAACAAAAATACTATAGAATTGGTGTCACAAGCTATAAGCCATTAACAATGCATACACAGTGACTTAAGCAACAGAAAATTATTTCTCATGGTTCTAGTTTAGTTCTCACAGTGCAGGTGGACACTTTCTTACCAGAACCTGTGCAGGGTTCTGGCATGGTGGGGGTTGGGGGGCAGAGAGAGAGAGAAAGATTAAGACTAAGATTGATTATCTCTCTTATTCCCTTCTTATAAGGGTACTAATCCCATTCATGAGGGCCCCACCTTCTTGACCAGATAGATCATCTCCCAAAGGCCTCACCTCCATGTATATCACTTTAACCTTTAGAACTTCAACATGAACTTGGGGGGATACAGGCATTCCTCCATAGCAGATAAAGGCAAGGCTGCCAGTGACCTCAGCAGAATCAACTCCAATAAAAGAAAAGTTAAGAAAAGCAGTGGTGTATCAGATTTCATGACAAATGCATATTTAATCTGTTGTTAAGTGTTTGTCCTCATCTCCTCTGTGCTTTCCTCAGTCGCTTATCAGAATTTCTGCCTTTGATTCAATTGGGTGTTCTGTGACAAATTGATTAACCTTGTGGCGTCACTTTGGAATCTGCTAATGCGGTTCTTGCCCATTTTACCCAGTTGATTTTCAGGTTACGAGACTATGGACCTGTCAAGGAAGTTGATGAAAGGTATGAAGTCTTTAGGAAAAAAATGTAAAAAAAGGTTCCTCAGTATCAACAGGAAGTTTGTATCTCCTGACAACTTGCAGATACTAAACTCCAAAGATCCTCACATCTCCTATATAAGATGGTGTAATATTTGCATAGAACATGTGTATGTCCTGGTGTACACTTGAAATCATCTCTAGATTACTTATAATACCTAATACAGTATAAATGCTATTTAAATAAGTAGATGCTATGGATAAACAAACTGATATAATAAAATGGCATGATTAGAGAATAATGATAGGAAAGAAAAGTCTACATATATTAAGTACAGACACATTTTTTTAAGAATATTTTTTAATCTTGGGTCGGTTGAATCGACAAAACGCAGGTATTCAGAGGCCAACTGTATATACATGACCATTGGATTTAAGGTTAAAAAAGTCTGCCCTGGCCCCATAGCATCAAGTTTTTTTAACCACATTCAAAAGTATTGAAGATAAATGGCAGTGACTATTCATACTCAGAAAAAAAAATCAGCAAGAACAGATAAAGAGAAGATGGATGATTATGCATATAAAACACTGATCAACTTTGCTAGCGATTGATGAATTCCAGATTAAAACAAGTTGCCATTTTTTAATATATTGACTAACAAAGATGTTAGAAAATAATAATGCAAAGTTACAGCGAGTGTTTGGTGAAATGGTATTTTTGTACATTGCTTTTGGATTATAAATGTATTAGTGATCATATTTTAGCAGTATATGCTAGACACCATAAAAGGCTTTCCCACCTTTGACTGTAATGTATCCCCTTGGGAAACTATCATCAAGAAATATTAAAAACCTCAGAAAAATATTTCACAAAGTTTTTGTAGTAGTATCTATAACAGCGAAGAATTTTGCCATCACCAAACCTGGCTAAACCATGGTAGATTATGGAACATAGAATCATTCTAGAATGGTTACATTGTAAGATAGGGTTTATAGTGTGATTCTCATTATAGAGAATATTCATATATCTTCATAAAAACAATTAACCAAGAAGTTATTGATTAATGTCTATATGTTGGGATTCTGGGTGATTTTTTTTACCTGTTTTTTATTGTTTACAATTTCTCCAAAGTGTCGACATTGGTTTTATAGCTTTTCTTTACAACAAACTTTCCCCAGATATAGTGAAGTAAAACCAGAAGCATTTTATTTACTCAGTTCTATCCATTACTTCTTACTTACTTGGCTCTCCCATGAATCTGGTGTCAGCTAAGGGATTGGTTGGTAGCTGGGTGCTGTGGTTTGAAAGAGTTCCCACAAAGTTCATGGGTCGGGAAGTTAATTCCTGAATGCATATGCTACTGATAGGAGATGGGGCCCTTGGGAAGTAATGAGGGTTCAATGAAGTCATGAGACTAGAGCCTCCCAAGTAGAATTGACAGCTTAACAAGAAAAGGAAGTGAAAATTGGGCTGGTTTAGTTGCTTTCTCACTGTATCATACCCTCTACCCATGTCACAATGACATAGGAAGCCTTCGTCAGATGTTGGCACCTTGATATTCGACTTTTTAGCTTCCAAAATGGTGAGGAATATTTTTTTTCTTTATAAATTACCCAGTCTCTAGCATTCTGTTATAGCAGTAGAAAATGGAAATGGACTAGGACACCAGGTGGCCTAGGATGACCTCACTCACATGCCTAGGGGCTAGCATGCTGTCAGCCAGGACAGTACATCTCTCTCCTAGGTGGCCTCTCATTTTCTGACAGGTTAGACAACTCTTGTGGGCAAGGTATAAACCTGGGTACATAGCCCTTTCCAAATCTCTACTTCCTTCCACATTTACTAATGTTCCAGTGGCCAAAGAAAGTCACATGACTGTACTGAGATCATGTGTGAAAGAACCACAGAGCCTTCAGGAAGGTAGGGTGGATATAGATGGTGCTGCAGGTGTCTTTACAAAACATCTTTGACATTAACAATGTGATCAATGCCATAAAAAAAGAAAACCCCTTAACTCATGGAATCCTACCTTTAAGCTGTCTAGGAGTCACAAGATCTTTATGTTTTGACTGTACCAGAGATCTCCTTATCTTTGCATTCCTCTATTGCTAGAAGGATGAGAGAAGAAACTCAGATCTTCAGCCTGCCTGTGCCCACCATTCCCTTCTCCATCTTGAGTGGCCAGGTACTTAGGCTTGTCTGTACTGGTCACACACCAAAGAAAACCAGTGGGTGGGAACCTCAGAGAGGTTAATAGAAGTGTAATAAGAGAATGCCCGTGTTGTGGCTGGTATGAAATGTATTTTTGTTATTGTAATATCACTAATAATGTTTTATAGTGTTCTGTTAGAATCAAAATATAGTTTATGGGTAAATTTTCTGTGGCAAGATGAAAATATATTTTTTTACTCCCACTTTCTGTAATGGTAGCAACAAGTTTCATTGACATTTTGTGGATAGTATGTTGAGATCATTAATGGTTAAATAAATTGAAGGAGTGGACACTGACTGGGAGTGGCTGAGAGAACCAGCGTAGGTAAGTATCCAGAATATTTTTGCATAGTGTCTTAGCTTCCGGTTGCTGCTATGACAGCTTTACCATCAACTTAGTAGTTTACATCTATACCAGTTTATTCTCTTACAGTTTTGGAGATCAGAAGGCTGGAACCAAAGTTAGAATCAAGTTGTCACCCAATCTGGTTCCTTCAGGAGGAGTTAGAAGAGGATCCCTTTTCAGCTTCTGGTGATCATCTGCATTCTTGGCCTGTGGTCCCTTGATCTTCCAAGTGTGTCACATCAGCCCCTGCCTCTGTCATCATGTTGCCTTCTCCTCTCACTGATACCTCTCCTGTCCCTCATATCAGGACTGCTGTGATTTGTCAGCCCATCCAAATCATCTCCCCATCTCGGTATTCTTAACTTAATCCCATCTGCAGAGTCCCTTTGCCCGTATAAACTGACATTCACAGGTTCCAGAGCTTGGGGCATGAATGGATTGGGGGGGCTCTTCTTTAACCTGCTGCACGTCGTAACATACACTCAAGCTTCGTAAGTCGGTTGCGTTTATGAAATTGATCACTTTGCCAGTGTCTTGGAGGCTCCACCTCTCTTCTTCCAGATGAGCTGGCTGGTCTGCAGGGTCCTGCTTAACGTCAGGATCCTAATTCTACTGCGATTTGAGTCTGGGTTTGATGCAGGAGGTAGGTGTATGTATGACTGATTTTCATTATTCATATTGGGGAGAAATGAAATTGATATTGCTTGCCTCCCTCATTCTATATATTGATATTATGATTAATAGCTTTTGACATAAAACTATTTTTTGAAATATGACTCTTTTATGACGTCTTTTGACAGTAGCAAAATCACGCTTTTAGCGGTTTTAACAGGAGTAGGTTACAGGGACTACTGGCCCCATAGTCTATACTCAAGTCACCAACCAAAGATGTCATGTCCAGAAATATCACTAAAATGTCAACCACAAAAATTGCTTTAAAATAATCTCCTGCAGAGGGCTCAGATCTTTCTTACTTGCCGTGTTGAAATGTAAAATTTGTTAAAGACAGGGAGCCCTAAGTTATTTCTTTCTTTTTAAGAGATACCAGATGGATGTTGAATTAAGTCCAGTTTTTAGTTTTTCTTCAGATAATTTTTTAAGTTTGTGGTGGTGTTTTGGATCCTTATCAGTGCGTTCTCCTCCTCCAGTTCCCCACAGCTACCCACAGCCTGGCATCAGTGTGGTTGCCTTGGTACCTGTTCCTGAAGGCTGTCTGCAGTGAAACGTGGTTGTTTAAATAGCACGACTTGTCATCTAAAAGTAGAAGTCATTAGCACGACGCCGTTCGGCGAGTGCTGTCTTGAATACCGTTTTAAATTTTTTCTTATTTTATCACTTTACTGTTTACTCATGTCACCACTGGAAATTTCAGGGCCTGGTTCACAGTATGGATGAGGAATGAAAAATGCAAAAATTCTCCCTGAGAGTCTCCTGAAGTTCATGCCCCAAACAGTGACCCCTGTTGGATATTTTGTGTATTTTTAGAGATGTGAACTGTTCCGGCTGCAGGAGTACTTTGAAAAGCCATCAGTAATGCTTACCTGCTTGTAGCTGGACTGCACAATTGAGCAGCCTTCTGCTATTTCTAAGGAAAAGGAAATTCCTGCTGGCTTTGGTTTAAACTTTAATTGGTCTACATTGTGATTGTGAATTCACCAGAAACACATATTTGAAGAAAAGTAAGGTGTTTTAAGTTCAGTATAAAAGATGAGTTGGATGCTTTGGGAGGCTGTGTATTCATTTACCTGCATCCAAATTATCAACACCATGTAATTATAACAAAAGGTGCAGCCAGGTGGAACATCTTCCCTTTCTGTCCAGGTGAATCAACTCTGAAGCCGTTGGCTGCTGTCACTGCAGGTAAGAGGGGCGGTGGCATCCTGCTCCTTCACTGGCATCTCTGCAGAAGCCACCAACTGGCAGCCTGCATTGTGAGAGATGCACATTAATTAGTTCCTTGAAACTCTTTCCTCATTAACTCCAGCTACAGTGTCAGAGAAAATGTTCTGGGGTGCAGAGTGTTGGTTTTGATAATGGGAAAACAACAGTTGCCGTCGGAAAATGTCATCTTGTTTGTAAACAGTCAGATCATGCATAGTCCCTTTCTGCCTGGTTGATCGTGTTTTGTCATTAAAGGGCTTGATCTTGCTTGAAGCTTAGCAACTCACTTCATCCAGTGGATACAGATGGTAGAGAAGCATGTTTGATTTTTAGGACATTAAATAGTGTAGAGGTTTTTGTTTATTGGTTGGTAGAGTAGGGAGGGTGGTGAGAAATAAAGAAGGGAGACCTTTTTTTTTGTACTAACTAATTCAGTTCAGGAAAAAGAGATGGAGAGCTATGATAAAAATAATTTATATTCATTAAAGAACTAAAACTTTCAGAAAGTTAAAAAATATTCACTCAATATCTCACCACCTTGAAATAACTACTATGTTTTGGTGATAGTCATTCAAGATATATCCCTGACACAAAGGTGGATCTAGAAGTAGAAAGATAACTATTGACAAATTTGAAAAACAGTACTTTTTAAACTAGTACATTTTATTTGAGTTTAAAAAAGGAAAATCAAACGAAGAAACTTTCTGAACTTTTGCTACTTGATCCAAGAATGTAAAGACTAATTCCTAAAAGATCATTGAAAGGTCAAAGTAGAAATTTTAAACAATATTAATGTATAGCTGTATTTTAAATCATACTTTGCAAAATAGATTGATAGCTTTTTGACCTGTTGCTGTGTTGACTGCATTTAATTGTCAAGTGGACTTTCATGTGGTATCTATCCAGTGTTCCTGTTTAGTCCTTCTTGTCTGCTCTAACAAATTTCCTGAGACTAGATCATTTATAAAAAACAGAGAGATTTATTTCTTATGGTTCTGTAGCCTGGGAAGTCCCAGATCAACACTCCTATAGGTTTGGTGTCTGGGGAGGAGTGCTCTCTGCTTCCAAGATGGTGCCTTGCTGCCACATCCTCCAGAGGGGAGGAGCATTGTGACCTCAGGTGGCAGAGGGCAATTAGGGATGAACTACCTGCATCGAGCCCTCTAATAAGGACACCTGATCCCATTTACACAGACACCATGACCGAATCCCCTCCTAAAGCCCCACCTCTTAATGCTATTATTAATGGGTGATTTAAGTTATAATATGGATTTTGGAGGGGACAAAAACATTAAAACCATGAACGTGAGAATTTCTGTTCAGATTTGATAAAAAACGTATCCAGTATGAAAATCTTGTGTTGACTTGAGTTGTTAAAGTGATAGCAGAAACCAGCCTGGTTTTTCTACTTACTGGTTAAACTTGCTTTTTCTGCAATGCTCTTGGATTCTTTATTTTTATTCATACATATTCCTATAATGTATATATTCCCATATGTATCCTCTCATACACACACATATACACACTACACTTTTTAAAGTGTACTACACATTAGCTTATAGCTCAGTGAATTATTAACAGGTAAGAACTTGAAGCAAAAACTATACACGTCAAGAAATAGAGCATATCCAGAGCCTAAGAAGTCTTGTTAGGCCTTCTTCTACTCATTAAGCAGGTCTTCCTTTCTGCCTAAAGATAATTACTGTCTTCACTGTAACACTGTTTTTTTAGTTTTGTTGTTTTTGAATTTTACCTAAATGGAGCCATTCAGTATATATTCTGCCTTCTTTCACTCGACATTATGTCTGAAGATTTATCCAGACTGTTGCCCGTGGCCGTATTTCATTCATTTTCATTGCTCCCATGATATGAATTACCTGCACGCCAGCTCCAGTTCTCATTGGGGCTACATATTTGCTTTAGCAATAGCCCTGTCACTTTTCAGACATTCCCCACGTTGGGGCAGGCAGTGAAATCAGAAACTCTCCGTGTGCTGAGGTGGGACCCCTGTGTCCCCTCCCTCCTCCCTGTCACTTCTTCCTCACGCAGTGGGAGGAAGTTCATGACTCGCCCACGGGGCTCCTCTGGGGACATCCTCTGTTCTCCTTTTCTTCCAGCAAGCCCTCACCCTTAGATCTTAGCCCTTCAACCAAAGGCTGTTGGAGGCAGCTTTCAGGATTCCTAGCACAGTCTGTGTTGTGTTTGAATTTCAAGGAGCCGTGTGTCACCTGCCAGTGCTTCTCCTCAACTTGGTCTAAATTTCCCTGTATACAATGGATGGTGGTCACAGTTTGTGGTAACGGGTGGTGGCCATTCAGTTCATTTTCAGAATTATTATATTTCATTTTTCCTCTCTCCCAATAGATCTTAAGTAAAAGGAATATGGTCAACATCTTTTATTCCATCCTATGTAACTGACGTCTCACGCCTTTCCTTAGGAGGAAGTACACTTAGTAACCTAAGGCTAATTGCACACCTTCTGGTGCCTCATCAGTCTCCCACTTCTTCCCTCCTCACCCAGCATCTTGGCCCCTCCCTTTCTGAGTCCGTTCCTTGGTGGACCCTTGTCTCTACTGTCCTGCGTTGGCCCTGACACCTGCCAGCTTGTCTGCAACTTCTCATTCTTCTTAGAGGCTGGTTAACTCAGAAGAGTGCTTTCACCAGAGGGGGTAAATTATGGTATGAGGCTAGCTTTATGTTCCTTGATAGGTTTTTAATATCAGGGAATGGAGAATTATTGTATGCTGCCTTCGAGTGTGAGCTTAATATTATCATTCATCATCAGAAACCATCTGAAAACTGCCATCAGAGCTCCTGCTCAAATGCTTCATTGAACTGTACTGAGGTGCTTTTTGTTCTAGTGTGTAATTTGGTGCCAACATGGCAGTCCCTAAAGATTGAGCCATAACTGTGAAAAGGACACCATAATTCTTGAAAAAATATACACAGGTTAAAGATTTAAAGTCAAAGTGATACTTTTGAGAAATTATTTTCTCTAAAGGATGAAACAAATACAGGATATTGTATAATTAAAGGGAAACTTAGCCTTGATGTCTGATTGTATTGTTTTCTTCCGAGTTCACCAAAATGGCACCCACAGTTGAAAATGCCATTAGGAATAATCAGCTAAGATGGCGTGCATTTGACTACCCCAAGGCAAATTATGTCAACTCCAAGATATATTCTAAAATATATTTATAATATATTTTAGTAGTTTGAGTATATAAAAGTAGTATGTTCTTAGACAACTTCCTCTGATCTTTATTGTCTATAAAATTTTTAGTTTGTCCCTTTTATAAATGTTATATAGATCCACTTCTTGAAGGTACTTAACTTTATTTATTTTTTTTGTACTGAGAATTGAACCTGGGGGTGCTTAACCTCTGAGCCTCATCCCCAGCCCTTTTTAATGTTTTATTTTGAGACAGGGTCTTGATGAATTGATAAGTGCCTCCCTAAATTGCTGAGGCTCTTTGAATTTTCAGTCCTCCTTCCTCAGCCTCCCAAGCTGCTGGAATTACAGGCATGCATCACCACGCCTGGATTAACTTTAATTTTGAATGACTTTACTCATGAGTTCTAAATCTGCTATAGTTTAGATCTCAAGTGTCCCCCACAAAGGCCCATATGATAAAGGCTTGGTCCCCAGAGTGGTGTCACTGGGAGATGGAGGAAAGTGTTATTGGTAGAGCTTAATGGGAGGTCTTTGGATCATTGGTATATGCCCTTGAAGGGAACAGCTCCTTTGGCTACTGTTTTTTTTTTTTTTGTTGTTGTTGTTATCTGTTTGTTTGTTTTTAACCTCCCAGCCATAAGGTGAGCAGTTTTGCTCTACCTTGTTATTTCACCATGATATATTGTCTTGCCACAGGCCCAGAAGCAGTGGACCAACCAGTCATGTACTGAAACCTCCAAAACTATGAGATAGATAAACCTTTTCTCTTTTTAAGTTGATTACCTCAGGTATTTGTTATAGTTACAGAAAGGTGACTAATACAAACTCTCCATGTGTGTCTGCTCCCATGCTTGATCAAATCAATTTTCTGGATCAGAAGTTCTTGCCTTTCACCGTTTTTGTTCAAATAGTAGAGCACTGCTAACCACAGTCTCTTAGTACTGAACAGTACATATTTCTCACACATTCTTGCTATGTGGCAGATACTTTCTACCAGCTTGATATTTATTAATGATTTTTATCCCTTGGTAACTGTATGAAGTGAACACTTATAATCCTTATCTTGCAGACAAGGCAGCTGAGATGCAGAGATGATAAATAACCTGTCCAAGGTCATATTGTTAATAAATAGTGCATCTGGGGTTTGAGTGGAAATGTACAGAAATGGAGGATTACCAGACCTTTGTTTTTCCTTTGAAATTATTGGTATGCTGGCTATTTCCCACCCATTTCCCAGCCACTTAGAGAAGCATATTAACATACGAGTGTGTGAATATATTAACATTAAAGGGTTAATCTTGGGTCTGGCCAAATTGATAAAGAACATTTCATAACTGATTCCATCATCTTTAGGAACATGTCACTGGGGAAGCATCTCTGGGCTCATGGCTGCTGCCATTTAGCCTGTGTGGTGGTGACTGTTGCTCTCTATAGGGCGCCTGAGGTGCTCTCTTGGGAATCAGAGGTTGGGCTGGGTTAGCCCATTGTTGTTTCAGAGCACGTACAGGAGAGCTCAGCGCCTCAGCACAACTGAAAAGATTCCTGAGGATCTAGCCCCTTCCTGCCCTGCGATTCTTCTCCCATGCTCCCTTGTTTTTCTTATGGTCCTTGCTTTCAGCCTTTGGTGATTATCCTCTTTGTGGAGACTCCAGTTTGTTACCTAAAATCTGAATAAATATTAGAAGTTTCCTGCTGTCTCCACTCTGGATCAAGCCTTTTGTGTTCTAATTATCTCTCTTTAAAAAAAAAAATGGTTCATAATAATTATATGTAATAATGGGTTTCGTTGTGGCATATTCAAACATGCACATAATATAGTTTGATCAGTTTCATTCCCCAGAACTTCTCCTTGCCCTCCCTCCTCCTTTCCCCAGTCCCTTTACTGGTCTCTCTTCTGTTTTCATTGAGGTTTCTTTTGTCCTTTTTTCTCTCTTGAGATAAAACAGGTCCCTTGAATTTCTGAGTCTGACTTATTTCATTAACATGTTTTTTTAGTTCCATCCATTTTTCTACAGATGCCATAATCTTGCTCTTCTTTATGTCTGAGGAAACCTCCATTGTGTGTGTATATACCACATTTTCTTTATCCATTCATCCACTGATGGACACCTAGGCTAGTTCCACATTTGGCTAGTGTGATTATGTTACAATAAACATGGGTATGCACGTATCATTACAGTATGCTGACTGGTATAGCTGAATCATACAGTGGTTCCATTCCTAGCCTTTTGATGAACCTCCATCCTTATTTTCAAAGTGGTCATATATGAGAGTTCATTTCTCCCACATCCTCGCCAGCATTTATTGTTATTTGTATTCTTGGTGACTGTCATTCTGATTAGTGTGAGATAAAATTTCAGTGTAGTTATGATTTGCATTTCCCTAATTGCTAAAGATGCTGAACATTTTTTTCATATATTTGTTGACCATTTGTGTTTTCTTTGTTGGGAAAAGTCTGTTTCATTTCTTACATGCCCATATGAATTGCTACATTATGAGCACCTTAGGGACAGTTTCTTTAACTTTTTGTCACAACTGTAAGAAGCAAATGTTTGTGAATGATTAAGTACCTTGTTAGCCAGAGTGAGGCATTTAAAGCAGTCTTTTTACTATTCTAGTTATTCAGAGATTAAGAAAGTGGAGAACTTGTTATGAGTTGAATTGTAGTGTCGTCCCCCCACCCCCGTGTGCACACAAGCCGTATACTGAAGTGTTAACCTCAAGTACTTCAGAGTGTGACTCTCTTTGGAGATAGGGCCTCTAATGAGGTGATTAAATTAAAATAACTCTGTTAGGCTGGGCCATAATCCAGTATGGCTGGTATCTTTATAAAGGAAGAAATTTGGATGCACAGACACACCAGGGATGTGCTTGCCCAGAGGAGAGACCGTGTGAGCACTCAGCGAAAAGGCAGTCATCTGCAAGTCAAAGACAGAGAGGAGAAACCAAGCCTGCTGACACCTTGATCTTGGATGTTCAGCCTCCAGAACTGTGAGATAATGAATGTCTCTTATTTAAGCCATCCAGTCTGTGGTCCTTTGTTACAGCAGCCCTAGCAAACTAATGAGTGGCATATGACATAACTTTAAAAGTATGTGATAGCTGCAAGGGTTTGTGTGTGCACGTGAATGTGTAACAGAGCGCACACATGTGAAAGAAGGAGGTACAGTCTTTAGAGTGATTTATTTTCTGTGTAGCACATTTATTATTATGAGTAACTCTAGTGTATGAAAAGTGTAGAGCAAGAATTGAAGTAAAAAGGGTTTTCAGCTTATCTTGAGTTAACTGTGAAATTAACAGGTTTGGGCTGGGAGTAGAGCACTTGCCTGGCGTGTGCAAGGTTCTGTGTTCAATCCCCAGCACTGGAAGGGAGTTTTTCATTCCCTAGACATTCTTGTCAATATTGTACATTTTTTTTGTATTGGCTATTGTATTCAGAGATCATCTGGGTACTTCACCTGCTCCCTAGTGACTTACTGATTCTGAGCATTTCTATTGGATATTTGATTTCTATTCAGTATTTACGTTTATAGGTACAGTTCTGAAAGGTATGCTTGTTTAGTGACCATCTAGAAGACTTTATATGATGAACTGTTTTATGTCATAACTGTGGTTATGAACTCGGGCATAATCACCAGGGGTTGCCCTGCACCTAAAAACATCATCCCATGTTTGACATCATCACTCGTTTTTCTTTAAGAGGGAGGAGAAGTTAGGCTAGTGTTGGATGAATGAAAGAGAGGGAGCAGACAAACTGGTCTTTTCTGAGCATTTGAATCCCAGCCGTGCTGTGTGCTGGCCCCGTGGCCTTCAGGAGATGGTGCTGTCCTCCTTCATCTTCATTTTCCTTAACAGTGAAGCAAGCCTGTGCACAGTTTGCTGCTTCCTTTGAGGCCCGGGATCATAAGCCTCTGTGGTAGGCTCAGGGTCACAAATGCAAAAAAGCATTTCCCCCAGTCTTGAACAGTTTGTGCTCATTTAAGGCAAACATGGCTGTTTTCTTTTTGCTTAATAAATGTGACCTGCTGCAACTAGCTGGGCATGGTCAAGCGATAGCACAGACACAGTGGTCCTGGCTCCAAATCACACCTGGAGAGGGCTTGGGAGAAGGGATGTGCCAGGCGGGGTCACTCCGAGCAAGACCATGTGGCCTCTGATCCCCTGGAGCTAGAGAAACCGACTTAGGGTGGGGAAGTAAATAAGTTAGCTGTAAAGTGTAATAAGTACCGTGCAATAAAGAGGTGCTGAGAAATAGCAAAATAATGGGAATTTACTTGCAATGCAGTCTAGGCAGTCTTCTCAGAAGAGGTGACATTGAGTGACTTAATTTGCATGAGTAGCAAAAGGTAAGAGGGTCTTTGTTTTATTTATCTTTAAACCTTACCTTTGCTATTTTAAATTGCATCCATTAGAGGACTGGACTCTTGATTAGATCGTAGAACTCCCTTTCTCCATGTTTGTTGATGTTACATTTCCACCAGAGAAATAATTTCCCCTTGTGATACTTATGTGGTTTTCCAAATGGTAAGAATTAAATAAAACAAATGTGAATAATATATAAAATGCCACAGAGAGAATTTATTTATTACTTAACACCATTATTTTGTGTCTAAAACAGTTCTTGCCATTGAAAATATATTGGTGCAGTTTCCTTTTTTTTTTTTTTTTTTTTTTTGATGCCAGTCAAAAATTATAACATCTGTTATAATCAGGAATATCAGGATAGTCTGAAACATGGGAATCAGCAGTAGCCACCTGGAATTTTGGCGTTGACAGTACTGTGTAAACCAGTAGCAATCAGAAAAGTTGCTTAAAAATGCTAATGATTGGAGCCAAGCCAGAGTTTGACTAATTCAAACTCTATTATATTTTTTTTTTGTCAAAAAAATTGAGCTTCAGAAATACCTTCACACATTGAAAATGATTTTGTAATTGTTGATTGTTTTCTTCTTGAGTAGAGTATCATAGTACTTTCTTTTTTTGTTATTTGTTACTGTGGCAGTATTTCATATTTTTAACCCAAGGCAGTTGGCTTTCCAAAAATACTGGAAACAAACTCATGATGTAATCCTTCTCACCCACATCCAAAATTATGGTACATCTCCATTTTCCCTCTGCTATTTATAGTAATGCTTTTCTATGTTAGGATTCCTAAATTATCTAAGTAGATCTTTGAGAGGTGGAGTAGATTCCTTTCTTGAGTTGTACAGTTATTTTGCTTTCATTTCTCTTTAATCTTATTGTGAAAGTTTTAAAACATATAATTTTGTCTTTGGCCTGCACTTGACTCAGGATTAACACTGGACAGTAAGGTATCCTTTGTTGATATTACTTTGGGGGTGTCAGTTTGCCTTCTATCACTTAGAGAAAAAAAAGTGTAGTTATTGAGATGAGTAGAAGCTTATAATTTCTTTATACTCTTCTCTACCTTTTTTCTGCTACCAGTATAGTTTTTGCTTTTATAGTATTTATTAAGATCTGAAGTATGGTGTCTACGTGTGCATAGGTGTTCATAAACATGGGTATATGGAAATATAGCTTTCAGATGGGTGTTTTTTAAATTTCCATCTCCCTCTTCTTCTTAGGTATTCTTGTTAATCCTAAAAGCCATTGAAAGTCAGTTTCATCAAAGCTCATTTGGCGTTGACAGTGCTGTGTAAATTATTATTAATACATAACTTACAAACATTTAGATTGTTTTATTGAGCATAAGGAATTTTGAACTCACTGAAAGTTACAGTTGTTGCAGTTTTTCTTTTTACATAGACTTGGTACTTACATCGCAGTTCTTAATTATCTTAGTACATATTTTATGACATAATATCCACACCCTTACCATTTCCAGCCTCTGCAGAGAGTATAACACATAGCACCAAAGTAATAAAAATGTAAGCTCCAGGGCGAGAAGCAAAGCTGAAACAAGCCATTTTTACATATAACTTAAGTTTAGGTTTTGTGTAGTAGGTTGATCCCTTACTTAACCTTTAATAAAATTGGATTCAAGGGTATTTATATATAAATAAAAAATAAAGTTAATTTTACTTCATACTTCCATATGAGCAAGTGCCTGGTAATGTATTATGACACTTAAATTCAGCATTAGTCCTGTTGGCTGAAAAATTGCCATTCTTTTTCAGCAACTGTTTATGAGTTAGGCATTACAAAGGTAGGTTTTTGTCATTTGAGAATGTTATGGAGATGATTATTGCTAAGATTATGCCATTATATTCAGACTGGTTGCATTGATCTGTATTTGTTTGGCCTTTTTATCTCCTATGGCACTATATCTAGGAAATTACTTCCTCTTTACATATTTTGGAAATTTAATTTTGAGACACCCCCGTACCTCCCAAACCGCCATAAAGGGCTCTGTAGTTCCACGTGCATCCAGATGCTGTTCAGACTCCTCCTCAAGGTAATGTCAGACTTAATATATTCGCACATGAGTCTACTGATCCAAGGTCAAAGTATGGTTAGAAATGTTTGATGAAAAGGCAGCAATCTCAGGCCTGTTTGTCACATCTTCATATGGTGCTCATATCATAGTGTGGTGGGAAATGGCAAGAGAGAATGTCCAAGGGGCCCTCCTATTGCCTCCCACCCCACCCCAGCTTCTACAAGACAGCAGCATTTTAAAACTATCAGGCACATGCAAGGACTGTCAGAAGTGCTTGTAATCAACCATGCACATTGTGAAATGTGAGTCGGGGTGTTTCTCTGCCACAGTATGGAAGTTTCCATTTTTAAAAATAAAAATGGCTTAAAATATACCACCCCAACATTTGAGTACGCCAAACCTCCACAAAACATAGTGGTCCTGCTACACCCTGTCACCATGGACCTCCATAAGCCTGCCCTGGAGGCTTCTCTCCCATGCTTTTCCTGAACTCAAACCTATTCTGCCTTTTTCTATTCTTTTTTTTTTTTTTAATATTGCTTTTGTTGTCAATGGACCCTTATTTTTATTTATTTATTTATTTATTCACTCATTTATTTACATGTGGTGTGAGAATCGAACCCAGTGCCTCACACATGCTAGGCAAGCGCTCTACCACTGAGCTACAGCCCCAGCCCCTGCCTTTTTCTATAATGAAAATTTTCCTGAGATCATTTCGGTTCCCATCATTTCCATGTGATGATTTTCCTGAATGAATCTGACCGAATAAAATTTTCTTCTTTAAAAAAATGATTTGTTAAACATATAATTATATGAGACTCTGTTCTTTTTAGAAAACTCTTATGAATAAATTATCAGATTAAACAAAAACATGCCTCCACTGTGTTTTGACTGCTGAATAGGGAAGCACCTGCATGTGGAAAGGCAGCCTGTTGAAAATATGCTCTCTGCCCTGTTAATAAAACTCTATCATACCTCCTCAAATCAGGTTTAATGCAGTCCCTGTCAGAACCCCCGGTGATGTGTTTCACAGAAATAAAAATGCCTATCTTGAAATTCATATGGAATCCCAGTGGACTTCACACGGCCAAAACTATTTTGAGAAAGAATAACGATGGAGGTTTCATGCTTCCTGATTTCAGAACTTGCTACAAAGCTATAGTAACTGCACCAGAGAAGAAGGGGCCAGGACTGCAGCTCGGTGGTAGAGTGCTTTGCCTGGCATGTGCAAGGCCCTGAGTTGATCCCCAGCACCACAAAGACAACAAACAAACAAAAACAAAAGGTACTAACATAAAAGCAGACAGAGTGAGCTATGGAATAGAACAGAGATCTCCAAAGCAAACCCTCATGTACATTGTCTAACGATTATTTACAAGAATGCCAAGACCATCCAGTGGGGAACGAGCAGTCTTTTCAACACACGATCCTCATTTCTGGTCATGCAAAAAAAAAAAAAAAAGGAGGTTGGATCCTTATCTACCAACATGTATAAAAATTAAGCCAAAATGGATCAAAGACCTAAATAGAAAACCTATGACTATAAAATTCTTAGAAGAAAGCATGGGGCAAAAGTTTTCTGTTATTGATTTTGTTATGGTTTAGATCTGGAATGTCCCCCAAAGGTCCACATGTTGAGGGCTTGGTCCTAGTGCAGCAATGTTCAGAAATGGGGCTTTAGGGAAGTGACCGGGTCATGAGGGCTCTGACTTCATCAATGACTGAATCCACTGAGGGACCCATAGCTGACTGGACTTTTGGGAAATGATGGAAACTTTTCACGATGGAACCTATTGGAAGAGAGTGGGTCCTTGAAGGACATGCCTTTGGGGACTCTATCTTGTCCCCAGACCCTTCCTTTCTCTCTCTGCTTTCCAGCTGCCAATGGGCGAGTATCTTTGCTTTGCCATTCCCTTCTGCCTTGACGGTCTTCCAAACTACAGGCTCAAAGTAGTGGAGCCAAGTGACGGAAACCACTCAAACTGAGCCAGAATAAGTCTTTCCTCCTCTGCTTGGGTATTTTCTCAGGTATTATTCATAGCAACAAAAAGCTGACTAAGAGATTTGTGATTTTTTCTTGGATATTACATCAAAGGCATGGGCAAGAAAAGAAAAAAAATAGATGAACTGAAGTTCATGAAAATTTATTTTAAATGTTGTACATCAAAAGTCAGTCTCCCCACGGTAGAAAGGCAGCTGACAGAATGGGAGAAGATACATCTGATAAAGGATTAATGTTCATTATACCTAGAGGACTCCTAAAGCTCACCAACAGAACCTACAACCCAAATGAAAACTGGGCAAAGGGGGCTGGGGATGTGGCTCAAGCGGTGGCTCGCTCGCCTGGCATGTGTGCGGCCCGGGTTCGATCCTCAGCACCACATACAAACAAAAGATGTTGTGTCTGCCGATAACTAAAAAATAATTATTAAAAAAAAAAAAACTTTAAAAAAAAAAAAAGAAAACTGGGCAGAGGTCTTAAATAGACACTTTTCCAAAGAAGAAATACAAATGATCAATAAATGTATGAAGCAAAGCTTGAAATCACTGCGTATTAGGCAAATGCAAATCAAAACTACAATGAGACACTTCCTCACACCCATTAAGAGATTCCTACAAACAAAACAAACAAGACCCTCAGAAAATAATAAGTAGTGGCAAGGGTGTAAAATTAGGACCTTTGAACACTGGTGGAGGGAACATCAAATGATGTGGCCTCTATGGAAAACAATGTCGGTTCCTCATAAACATAAAATAAAGTTATCATGTGATCCACAATTCCATATCTGGAAGTGTATCCCAAAGAACTGAAAACAAAGTCTCAAAGAGATATTTGGATATACTCATGTTTATACCAGGACTCTTCATAATAACTAGAACTCAGAAGCAACCCAAGTGCATACCAAAAAAATAAACAGATAAGCAAAATGTGATGTCTACATGCAATAGAGTATTATTCACTTGTCAAAAAGGGAGGACTTTTGGCCTATGCTACAATGTGGATTAACCTTAAAAACATCATGTGAATTAAATAACCAGGTCTAAAAAAAATACTGTCTGATTCTATGCATCTGACATATTTAATCAAAATCATCAAGACTGTTAGAACAGTGCCAAGAAGAGCGGAAATGGGAAGCTATTTGTTTAATGGTCTAGAGTTTATGTTTTACAAAATGAGATGAGTTACCAAGAAGGATGGTGGTAGTGTTAGTTGCAAAGAAATTGTGAATGTATTTAATATCATTGAAGTGTACCCTTGATATAATTAAGATGATAAATTTTGTGTGTGTGTGAAGGCAATAAAAACATGGGGTAAAGTCTAATTAACAAATTAACTAGCAAAAACAATGAAACATGATTTTTAAAAAATAAAGTAGAACAAACATAAAAATGATGAAAAAAGAAGAAAAATGTGTGTATCCGACTAACATGGTTATCTTAATTTAAAAATAAAACTCTTGGAGGCAATTGGGCTTCCAACTCCAAGAGAGTGGTTCTGTTGATAGAATCTATGTCCCGTGATGAAGGCAAATGAATAGGTTTTGAGGATACCTCTCCAGTTGTTCTGAAACCATGTCACATTATCAATTATTCCAACAATATTCAAGACCTTGTGCAGTAGGAAGAAAATTTATATGTCACATGTTGGAAAGACCAACAGCCAAAGCCCAGACAAATTGGGCTTTGGTCACTCGTGTGACCTTGAGTCTGGGTCTTAACCCCCAAAACATTAGCTTGTTTCTTCTTTTTAAACATGAGATCATAATCAGACCTTCCACATAAGACGGTTGTTACTCCTTGGGGTATAGTATGCTAAATCCTTAAAATAACACCTGATGCATAGCACAAATTCAGCATAAAATAGCTCATAGAATTGTGACGGTGAAGATGATGATGAGGATAAACACTTATTGGTCATGGGGGGGTTTGACATCTTTAATACAACTTATAATGCCCTATAAAAATTAGGATTTCTTTTTCAGTCCTCTAAATAAATTAAAATCTTTTTGCTTTACTTAAAATTCTAAAGTTTTGTTTAAATATTGTTTTACTGTTATGAAAAAAACAGTGATTTTTCAACATGTGATCCTCAGAACAGAAACATCATCATCTCCTAAGAACTTGTTAGAAGTGCAGCGTCTCAAGCCTAACCCAAGACCCATGAAATCAATCCTCTGAAGGAATAATATTTTTTTTTCTTGTTTCTTTTTTTTTTTTTTTAATTTTTTATTGTTGGTTGTTCAAAACATTACAAATTTCTTGACATATCATATTCCACACTTTGATTCAAGTGGGTTATGAACTCCCACCTTCACCCCATACACGGATTACAGAATCACATCAGTTACACATCCATTGATTTACATATTGCCATACTAGTGTCTGTTGTGCTCCGCTGCCTTTCCCATCCTCCACCCTCCCCCCTCCCCACCTCTCCCCTCCCCTCCCCTCCTCTCTCTCTACCCCCTCCACTGTATAACCCTGAGGGTCTCCTTCCATTTCCAAGCAATTTCCCTTCTCTCTCCCTTTCCCTCCCACCTCTCATCCCTGTTAAATGTTAATCTTCTTCTCATGCTCTTCCTCCCTACTCTGTTCTTAGTTACTCTCCTTATATCAAAGAAGACATTTGGCATTTGTTTTTTAGGGATTGGCTAGCTTCACTTAGCATAATCTGCTCTAATGCCATCCATTTCCCTGCAAATTCTATGATTTTGTCATTTTTTAATGCAGAGTAATACTCCATTGTGTATAAATGCCACATTTTTTTTTATCCATTCGTCTATTGAAGGGCATCTAGGTTGGTTCCACAGTCTTGCTATTGTGAATTGTGCTGCTATGAACATCGATGTAGCAGTGTCCCTGTAGCATGCTCTTTTTAGGTCTTTAGGGAATAGACCAAGAAGGGGAATAGCTGGGTCAAATGGTGGCTCCATTCCCAGCTTTCCAAGAAATCTCCATACTGCTTTCCAGATTGGCTGCACCAATTTGCAGTCCCACCAGCAATGTACAAGTGTACGCTTTTCCCCACATCCTCACCAGAACTTGTTGTTGTTTGACTTCCTAATGGCTGCCAATCTTACTGGAGTGAGATGGTATCTTTGGGTGGTTTTGATTTGCATTTCTCTGACAGCTAGAGATGGTGAGCATTTTTTCATGTACTTGTTGATTGACTGTATGTCCTCCTCTGAGAAGTGTCTGTTCGGGTCCTTGGCCCATTTGTTGATTGGGTTGTTTGTTCTCTTATTGTCTAATTTTTTGAGTTCTTTGTATACTCTGGATATTAGGGCTCTATCTGAAGTGTGAGGAGTAAAGATTTGTTCCCAGGGTGTAGGCTCCCTATTTACCTCTCTTAAAAAACTTTTTAGTTTGAGTAAGTCCCATTTGTTGATTCTAGTTATTAACTTTTGTGCTATGGGTGTCCTATTGAGGAATTTGGAGCCCGACCCCACCGACTGTAGATCGTAGCCAACTTTTTCTTCTATCAGACGGCGTGTCTCTGATTTGATATCAAGCTCCTTGATCCATTTTGAATTCACTTTTGTGCATGGCGAGAGAAAGGGATTCAGTTTCATTTTGTTGCATATGGATTTCCAGTTTTCCCAGCACCATTTGTTGAAGATGCTATCCTTCCTCCATTGCATGCTTTTAGCCCCTTTATCAAATATAAGATAGTTGTAGTTTTGTGGATTGGTTTCTGTGTCTTCTATTCTGTACCATTGGTCCACCCAAAGTACAGCATCCCTTTATGTTCAAAACTCTAGAAAAACTAGGGATAACAGGAACATACCTCAGTATTGTAAAAGCAATCTATGCTAAGCCTCAGGCTAGCATCATTCTGAATGGAGAAAAACTGAAGGCATTCCCTCTAAAATCTGGAACAAGACAGGGATGCCCTCTCTCTCCACTTCTGTTCAACGTAGTTCTCGAAACACTGGCCAGAGTAATTAGACAGACGAAAGAAATTAAAGGCATAAAAATAGGAAAAGAAGAACTTAAATTATCACTATTTGCAGATGATATGATTCTATACCTAGCAGACCCAAAAGGCTCTACAAAGAAACTATTAGAGCTAATAAATGAATTCAGCAAAGTGGCAGGATATAAAATCAACACGCATAAATCAAAGGCATTCCTGTATATCAGCGACAAATCCTCTGAAATGGAAATGAGGACAACCACTCCATTCACAATATCTTAAAAAAAAATAAAATACTTGGGAATCAACCTAACAAAAGAGGTGAAAGACTTATACAGTGAAAACTACAGAACCCTAAAGAGAGAAATAGAAGTAGATCTTAGAAGGTGGAAAAATATACCCTGTTCATGGATAGGCAGAACCAACATCATCAAAATGGCGATATTACCAAAAGTTCTCTATAGGTTTAATGCAATTCCAATCAAAATCCCAACGGCATTTCTTGTAGAAATAGAGAAAGCAATCCTGAAATTCATATGGAAAAATAAAAGACCCAGAATAGCAAAAACAATGCTAAGCAGGAAGTGTGAATCAGGCGGTATAGCGATACCAGACTTCAAACTATACTACAGAGCAATAGTAACAAAAACAGCATGGTACTGGTACCAAAACAGGAATAATATTTTTATTGGTGCCTTCAGAAAATTCTGGTGCATACTTAAGATTGAGAACCTCAAGCCTTTGTCCAGCCAGGAAACAATCATTATCCCATTATCCACAAATGACCACCATTAAAATTCTAAGTTTGTTTCATTCTAATCTTTTCTCTAGTATAAATTCATTTCATTTATACTTATGTATATATCCGGTCTTTTTTCCTTCTCTCCAGTCATACACATATATAATAAATATTTTAATGCAATTTCTTTTTTTGAATGATGTTGAATACTTTTTATTTTGGTAATGAGATGGGAAAATGTAGTTTTGTACTGGATTGCATACAAAGGTTAGTTCTCCATTCTGAAATGGAATGCATGCATTCTTTCCTTGATGGGATTTGGAGGACTTTTACTTTTTTTAAAAAATTTGTTCTAATTAGTTCTATGTGACAGTAGAATGAATTTTGACACATCATACATAGGTGGAGTGTAACTTCTCATTAGTCTGATTGTACATAATGTGGAGTTATATTGATCATGTAACCATATATGTGCAAGGGTAATAGTGACCGATTCATTCTACTGCAATATTCTTTTTTTTTAGAGAGAGAGAGAGAATTTTTTAATATTTATTTTTTAGTTTTCGGCGGACACAACATCTTTGTTTGTATGTGGTGCTGAGGATCGAACCCGGGCCGCATGCATGCCAGGCGAGCGCGCTACCGCTTGAGCCACATCCCCAGCCTAACTGCATTATTCTTTTCATGGTTACTTTTTTGCTTTATTTTTATTGGTGCAAATTATTTATAGAGAACTTTGGGTTTCTTGGTGGAATACTTGTATTAACCCAAAAGCATAATTTAGTCAATTTCATGGACATTATATATTTATGTATATATTCCAGTCTTTTTTCCTTACACTTCCTTGTATGTACTTATGCTTTCTTTTAAAAAAAAAAAATTATCATGCAGGGCTAGCGTTGTGGCTCAGTGGTAGATAGAGCATTTACCTCTCATATGTGGTGCACTGGGTTCGATCCTCAGCACCATGTAAATAAATAAAATAAAGGTATTGTGTCCATCTACAACAGAAAAATTTTTAAAAAATTATGCTATGGGTCTTATTGCCTACTTTACCACCTTTAATCTTATGTTATGACCCTATTAACCATGTGATTAAATATATTTGAAACCCTTTTAAAATACATGAGTACATATTATATCATCCAATGAGTATCACATAATTCATTAACCAACTCTTAGACATTTGAGTTGTTTCCAGTTGTTCAGGAAGAATATAAGCAACACTGAATTTAAAACTTATAATCTTAAATCATTTGAATATCTATTATTATTTCCTCAGCATGAATTTATTACTGGGATGGAATTACCAAGTCAAACTATGAATTTTTATATTTCTTAAGATATATTATCAATTTCTCTTTCAGAAAAGAGGTAGTAATTGAAACTCCAAACAGCAGTTCAAGTGTTCATCTTTGAACCCTGGTCAACTCTAGGAATAGCAGTGCTATTGGTTTTGTGCTGGTTTGATAGGAAGATACATATGAATTGTTCATGAATAGAATGTACAGCTTGGCCTCAGTAGCTTTGTGTTTTCTGATCATTCTATTGAACTACACTAGTACATTCACAGTATAAATGACAGTTATCAACTTGGATGTCTACTCTTAACTACAGGGGTAAAGATTAATATTTTCTAAAGTTTATTCAAGTACTACCTTTCCTTACCTGACACAGATGCAGAAAGTTTTGTTGAAAGCATATTGTAGCTCTTGCAAAGGTGTGTGATGGAATTAAAAAACAAAACAGTGGGCAGTATGGGTGGGATGGTGAGCCCTGAACTTCCAGCTTTAGGCATCAACTGGACTAGAGAGCCTTCAAGAAGAGAAAAATCATTTCTCTGTCTAGTATTAAAGCAGTTTACTAAACCGTTATTAATATGAAATCTTGCTAGTGGGAGAATTGTCAAAGGGATCTGAGTGTTAATGCTAAACCAGCTGGAAAAAAATATTTTATCACTAAGTTGGCAATTCTGTATACATTTAACTTAAACAGCTATGACAGGGCCAGTGGAACACTTGTCTAGCATGTATGAGGCTAGGTTCAGTGTCCAGCACTGCAAAAAACAAAATAATAAAACAGCTGTGGTGAAGATGGATTTGTGATAGCATTATTGAATCAATAAAATGAAGTGCCACTGAAACTTGTTTTTAAAAATTTGTCTTAATCAATTACTATACATGACAGTAAAATGCATTTATGTAATTTGATATATATAAATGGGGTATAATTTCTCATTTTTCTGATCGTACGTATTGTAGAATGACACCGGTCGTGCAGTCATATATGTATAAAACTTGTTCTTTGAGCTTGCATTTTGATTTTTTTTTTTTTTTTTTTTTTTTAGTTTATGTTGTATGAATTAGTGACTTCTCCCTGGGGTCTCCAGGGTGCCTGAGGCTTCCTCAGTGCTGCCCAAGATGTGGGAAGGGCATCCTCAGCACAGACTCTTAGCTGGGGAACTTGAGGGGATTGAGTATTCTGGTGAGGAAGATAAGGAATGGCCCAGTGCTCAGAGAGCCCACCCAGAAGGACACAGCAGATTAATGCTGGTTAATCTTGCAGTCCTCTAGAACATGAAGTCAGTGTTCCTAAATTGCTTCTTAGTTCTGCTTTTGATCACAGACTTTTGAGAATCTTATGAACAGGGCCCTTCCCTCAAGAAAGTACCACCATGCAAAGTTTACATTCAGTTTCAGCATGTTATGAATTCCTTGAGGAAGCTCCTGTTTTAGGCACATCGTCTTCAAATAGGCATTTTTCTCTCCTTTGGAGGTTTCCATTTAAAATAATAATGAAAATATTTTCTATTTCCACATGCTTTTCTGTTTGTAGAACCATTTCACATACATTCTTTGGTTCCTGTCCATAATCCTGTCAATGGATACTCTTATCCTCACTTGGCAGATGAGGAAACTGAAGGTCAGCAAAGCACAGGATTTGCTCACAGTCCCCTGGTCACAAAGTCAGTGAATGGTGTGCGGGATCAGTAGCCAGCACCATTGGACATTTTTCTATACGACCTGACATTACGTGAACAGTAAAAAGGGAAATCTGGCAAGCAAAAATGAGATTGCCTCCCACATTTAGAAGAATGATAGGGAAATCCTAAACGAATGCCAGGTTTAAAACATGAATTATTTATTAAGAACCGTATCAGCTTGCAAGATAAAGCCACCGTAGTGGTGTGCATTGGGGATGCTCACTGCTCTGTTGCTGGTTAATCATATTTATAAGTGACTGAGAGCTCCTCCTATCCAGTCTTACTCTGGACCACAGACACCAAATAGCCAAGAAGAGCATCGGATGGCAACAATGTAAAATGCCATTTTTCTTCATTGGTAAAAGGATTTCTGGACCACTCCGAACCATCCACACCATCACACACGTAAATCAGGTGCTGCTTTTGTTTGGGCCATTTGGCTGTGTGGTTTTGTTTTTGTTTTTAAATCTTTTCTAATTTAAATTGCACTCTTCAGAAGAGTGACAGTTTATTTTAGCATGAATCATAAAGCAACAGTGCATTGCGTGCATTCAGTGAACAAAATGCCTGTTTTCAAAATGTTCCAGAAAGGCTGTGCAGACAATTGCCAGAATGACAGTGTGGCCTTACATTCCCCGCAGAATAAATTCGAGAGCTGTCAAGAGACATCCCAGCTTACTTTGATTGCACTGATGATGCACAGAAAGAGAAACAACCTCAGACCCAGATTCTCAATCTATTTAGGGCTTGATAGGCCATCATCTATAAGGCAGACAGAAGAGAAGGGGCCACAAGTGTGGCGGTCACTGCAGTAGGCTAACACCATTTTAAGTAAGATATACTCTTTTGTACCAATTAGTGTGCACCGTGTATTTTGAGTGTGTTTCTGTCAAATGACTTTTCAACATACTTTAATCTTCTAATCTTTAATCTTTTTTAATTATGAAAATAATCCATAATTATAAAGCATGGAATTCTTAAGAGACAAAATTAACTTTATTCCCTGTATTCTGCTTTTTCAAATCCTGCTTATTTCCTCTCTTTGATGAAACCAACATTCACCACTTGCTACAAATTCTTCTTTTTCTTTTTCACATAAACATTTATTCATATACATATTATGGAATTTTTCTCTTTTGTCTTTTGTACAAAAATTGGATCATAGCAGACTAGTATGTATACCCTTAACTTTTTTTTTTTACATTATAATGTATATCTTTTTCCAGGTTGGTACATACAAATAAGTCTGTTTTAATAACTGAAAAGAATAGTATGGCTTCTGTATGCATCATTCTGTTTATCACCTAGTAATGAGCATTCTGTTCGTTTCCAGTGTATAATTAATGCAAATACTCACTATTGCAAAATAAGCACCATCATTTTATAGACTTTATCATTATTTTCCTCTCAGTAAAAAAGAAATGAAAAAAATAGGAACTTCCCAGAGTCAGCCATTGTCTGTAATCATGCATTTCTATAATTAGTATGACACATCTTAATAGAAATTACAGAGATTTGTGTGTAGGCTATGTCTTTATATATGGAGAAGCCCTAAATGTCGCTTTTATTTTCTGTTGGAGTCATTTGTGGTTAGCTTCCATGTGGGGATTCACTGCAGAGCAGAGGTGATCTTTCAACTGTCATGACATCCCATCTAGATCCCTTTGTGAGCAAATCAATTACCTGGGTTTGGGCAAATCTAGTATTCTAATGTTAGTGTACCCAATCAACCATGGTTTTCTAGTTTTACCTTGTTAGACCATGGTCTTGGATTTTTATGAGTGAGAGAGCCTGGCTTTTAGAGGGCATTAATTTAAATACTCTCTGTGGCATTATTTTCAAATCAGGAAGGGAGGAAATGCTGCTCTGATGACGTGAAAAATTAGCCCAGATCCCCTCAGTTGCTTACTGTGTGATAAATGGTGCTCTTGGCCACATGTTTCAGGATTTTGAGTACCCAGGAAGAATTCTTACAGTGTGATTACGGAAACAACCAATTTCCATAAGTGAAAATGAGCATGCTTATTAATGGGGCCGCAATTGCCTATTGCATTCAATCACATTTATAACTAGCAGGGAGAATGATTGTTTTGCATGATTTAGCGTTTACACAATTACCATTGCGCGGCCAAGCTTGCTCTACTAGAGGCTTGGGAAAGAAGCATATGTGGTCCTTTTGCAGGTAATAAAATGGAAAATCCAATTTGCAATTGCAGAATAAGCCTCTGAGTGATATATGATCTTCATAGCAGCATCGGTCAGAGGGTCACCGCTAATCACGGCGCTGCCTGGCTTCCCCAGTGGCCTGCGCCTTCCGACTGAGGAGTGAGCAAAGTGAATCTGTGTCTGGGAGCCAGTCAGCGTGTCTGTAGATGCACCACTTTCTAGCTTATTAGATCCTCTTTGTCACAGTGCTTAATCCTGCTGCCTGATCCTTGTTACAACACCACCAGAGCACTGCTCAGCCTTCTAATAAAGGGGATGGGTGAGGGCTCCTCACTCAACGCACTGAAGCGTGCGCTGCTAGGGCGATTGCTGGCTGACTGACAGCGGGGTGAGATGCTTCCTGCATGTTATTACTTAAAAGGGAACCTACCCAGACAGCTGACAGACGAGCTTTGCTGAGGCAATGGTAACTTGTTGCTAGGCCAAGATGAGACGGGTGTCATCTTTTCACACAGTATAATGGCCTAGCTTTATTCTAATTATATTAACCCTCTTCTGAAATTACGGCATGCCAGGCTGGCGCAGAGTGAGGTAAGAGAATCCAGAGACAAATAGCTCGCTGGGAGGATTACAGCTACGCAGAAGCAGGAGTCATGTTATCCACCAGTGACATTAAGTTGAAAAACAAAGAAGCACGTTCGATCGTGCCGAGCCCCCATTATAACTCTGCAGAGGCATTGCTTGGTGAGGCTCGTGTAGATTGCTTGAGCCTTCCTTGAGGGTTGGCTGAGGATGTTAAACGTGGTTTTCATGATGGTTTGTTAAAAAGAACCAAGAGCAACCAAAAAGAAGCTGTTGTTTTCTATTTTAGTGTCCAGTGAACCTGAATCATTCTTTTCTTTTAGGCTCCCCAGTTCATGAAGCGCCATGAAGCACCTAGATATTTGATTTACTAATATTATTTGATACTAAAATAGACAAGTGAACATGGGTGGGATAGGGTAACCCAGAACCCCTGTACACCCCCAGCCAGAATGTGCATGTAGGTTTGAAGTGATAGAAATAAAGATCCTCATGAATAGCCCATGGTCCTTACTGTTTTCCCTTTCAGACTCCTTTTCCCTGAAGGGAGTGTGTCTAGCTCACATCCAGTGTCTCCTATGTGCTCCAGTTAGCAGAAGTCATTAGCAGTCCCCTCTGCCTCTCCTGTCTCTGCTGACAGCACTAAATAGAGACATCACTTGGGACTGACAGATCTCCAGGGGTTTAGAGGCTTCAGACAGAAGGTCATAGCTGACTTTTCTTGGCATAATTTCCCTAGGTCTGTCTTCCATGTGTGGCAGTCAGGGAGCATAGAACTTTGGTGCATTATTTTTAGAGGATTACCATTAAAAAGACTTCACATTTAGAAAGAAGCTGCTAAGCAGTTAACAAGAGGCTGTGCACACTCTGGCTGATGTGGGCTTGTAGGTTGGTGTTAATAGAAGGTGAGCTCTGCTTTCCTACAGAAGTACCTACTGGAACCTTAAGTTCTAGGATGGCCCACTGAAACCTGCCCAGCTCATGTTGTACTTGTACTTTGGATTATTACGGCAGGCCTGGGAATGGGGAGAAGGGAGCTTGTGATACAGCCCAGGGGAAGAAGAGAATCTTTGCCTCACTGTCCTGATAAGTCATCCCCGATTGCATTTGGAATAGCTAAGGCTTGTCCATGGCATCTTTCCCAGACCTTAACCCTGGTCCACGTTGCTCACACTTACTAAGGGTCCTAAAAATACAGCATGGCCAAAAATGCTTTGTATTCCAAACATAGCTACCTTCCCTCTTCTCCCTGCTCTTCTCCCTAAAGTTAAAAAAAGAAACAAAAAAATCTTACTCCTGCCATCCCCATCTGAACCACATACAGGGAAGCCATGCAGTTGAATTAATTAATTCATGGTAACTATGAATGATGGGAAGTCCTGGGTGCTTGTTCAACAGATCCTATCAACTAGAAATTCAGACTGTATTTCTCAGTAGAATAAACAGTATTGGGGAATGAGGAGGAAAAGGATTTAGGGAAGAATAGCTACCAGTGGGAGAACCCCTTTGCTTAGGAGTTAGTTCACATCCTCATCACATAAATTTACAGTTCATGCCTTTCATGTTTTTTTTTTTCTTCTTTTTCTCATCCACTTTGGAATACACATTTTTCCAGGGGATTATTATTTGTTTCATAGTTGATTCCATGTTGAGTCAATGGGAAGGGCTTAGAGGTAGGACAACCATAATATTTAAGCATACTTTGTATCTTAGGGAGATGTTTTGAGAGAGGTTTGTTTACTTGTAGCCCCTCATCCCCAGCTTATTAGTGAATTATTGCACCATGGTTACTGTTGCCTGGCACACAGCCTCTCTCCCCTCAGTGACTGTGCATCCTAAGAACAGTGGGTAACATATACCTTGTGTGTGGAAAATATGACATGTCAGAAATTCAGACTTGTCCTGGACAAGGTGGCACCTGCCTGTAATCCCAGCGGCTCAGGAGGCTGAGGCAGGAGGATCTCAAATTCAAGGCCAACCTCGGCAAAAACAACACACTACACAACTCAGTGAGACCCTGTCTCTAACTAAAATACAAAATAGAGCTGGAGATATGGCTCAGTGGTCAAGTGCTCCTGAGTTCAATCCCCAGTACCCCTCCACCTCCCAAAAAAGAAATACAGACTTGTCTATAAATAGATGACTTTTATCAGAAATTTATACTATCCTCATTTTTAATAAAAGGGAAAGTTGGAGAAAAAGAAATAATGAAGAAGTGATATAGAAGAGAGGACACAGGCATACCACAGATTAGATCTCCTAAGAGGAAATAAGAAATATAGAGAAATGGAAATGATACTAGTGTCTCTCTTGGAAAGCGAAGAACCCTCATCCCCAAGTAAAGATAAAAACAAAAATTAAATAGCAGTCCCTTGCCAACAAGATCCATCCCAGGAAAGATACCCAACTAAACAAAATATATACACCCCTTGGATTTTCATTAACCCCAGGCAGCTTTTGAACTCAGGGCTCAGGAAATCAGGCTCATTAATTTCCCAAGTGACTTAATATTTGACTAATGATTTTTAGCCATTAAAATGAGGAAATTGACAATATCAGTAATCTTGGAGAGAAATGCATCTGCCTATTTTTGTACTCAACACCAACCACTTCTTTTGTTTCTTTGGAAAGAGCATGATGAATTGCTCTCTTAATACTCAGTAATATGTTTTTTTAAAAAAGAGCATTTTGTGAAATTGTAATCATTTTTCTTTTCTTTCTCCATGTTTCTGAACAGTTACGATTGCATATAACAAAGAGAAAAAAGATTGAAAGTATATTTCTATTGTTTTAAGAAGAAATAATACATCATCTTCCTAGTAAAAGTTTTCATTTATCCTTTCATTCCCAAAGCTCATATCAGCTAGGAAATGATTTGTGTCGTGGTCTAGTTATGTCCCAGAATATGTTTTCATTATACTGACTTAGGATAAAATAGGCAGTAGAGCCTCAGATCAGGACAAACATGCCACTTTGGTGGTATCCTAAGAAGAAAGATTGCTGAATATCTGTCTTCAAATAGCCCTGGGAGTCTTGGGCTTGGACCAGAAGTCTGAAAATGGACTTGTCCAGTAAAAAGCCTTTTGGTATCAGTCTGCAGCTGTGAGAGCCACATGCATCTTTACTACTTAACTTTTCTTTCACTCATATGCAAGCACATGATAGGATGGTCTTTCACTCATTGCTTTTAATGTTTTTGAATACATGGAAAAGGAAGAAAGAAGGAAAGTAAACTGACCATCAACAGGTGATATCCAAAGGAGCCTGTGCTTGCTCATTAATATGCTACCTTCATGAGCTCATGTTTATTGATCCAGATTGACCTGCAACCTGATTGCTTCACCAGATCCTGTAGATATAAAATAAGGTCTGGAGTCAGGTTCAGATTTTCTGATTTTGGACATATTAGTTAATTTCCTCAAGTTTCCATTTCTTTACCTATAAAGTGATGTTAATAACTGACCTTGGAGATTACTAGAGAATTAAATGAGGAAATGATTTTTAAAAGGCAATTTGTAAACTGATTAGAGCTATACAAATGTTAGTCTCCATCATTACTATGTTAATGAGATTCATTTAGGTCTCATTCTGAGATGTGCTTATGCTAATTGAATAATACAATAATAATTTTCCTTGTTAACATTCTTGTTTTACTTCACTTGTATTCTCCTTTGCTTGATGAAAGAAGTGGTATTGATCAGATTGGGTTTAGATCCAAAAGGACAAGTGGAGATGCACATTGATGTTGTCAAGGTAGAATTTAAGGAGGTTTTAATATCACTTCTCTCAATCTTGAACAAGTCTTTTTTAGTCTCTAGCAGGTACCCAGAAAAATAAGGCATATGCTTCATTGGCAAGAATTCCTTCCAGGTTTGTTTCTTTCCAAATCCTCCTGCTCTCTACTTGCTTACCCATCCTTCCTTTCTCCTTCCTTCCATCATTTGGTCTTAATTTTTTGAACCAGGGGATAATAACTGGCATTCATTGGGTCCCAGTGATGACTTAGGGTAAAAATGTTTAAAAACTCAAATGATTTTTTTGATCCATTAAAGTACTTCGGGCTATGCTGTGATTGCCGAGCATAACTCCTTAGATGGATCTGTGTTGAATTAAATGACCTTCACCTTTTTCACCTTTTTCATTTCCTTTTCATCTTTTCAGGAAACTTGGATTTAACTGGTCAGAAGCAAGTATTCAAAGCAGAGAACAATCCCTGGGTTACCCCAATTGCTGACCAGTTCCAGCTTGGCGTGTCCCATGTGTTCGAATATATTCGTTCTGAGACATATAAGTAGTAAGTAGACTCTGATTTTCTGAAATAGTAAACTTTGATTTTTATGGTGTTCATAACTATGCCATTTTTTAAAATTATTGTGTATCATTGTCCTATTTTTGGCGGTTAACAGGTAGCATTTCAAAATATTTTGTTAAAAATTACATGTGGTGGACTGGGGCTATAGCTCAGGTGGCAGAGTGCTTGCCTTGTATGCACAAGGCCCTGGGTTCGATCCCCAGCACACACACACACACACACACACACACACAAAATGACTAGTTTTACTTGACATTTTCAAAGGTGCATTTACCAATTTTGTTTAGAGTATTTTTTTAAGGTATTAAATTAGTTGAATATCCATGGCACTCAGGAAATTCACCAGACGCATTAAGATCAGAATATATTACTCTTCTGTGAGTGCAAAGAATTACAAGTGTTATGAGCAACATTGTTAAGCAGCGTATTTATAAAATCAGTAGAGAGTAGTAGGAAAGCATCCTTCTATTATTTATAAGAGTTTACTCTAGTGAGATGATAATCTCTAAGAGAAAGAGGGGGAGAACCAGCCAGCTGAAAAAATCACAGGATCACAGTACCTCAAGTCTCCCTTCAGAATAAGGGGGCTGTGGAAAACCGTTCCTAAAACCTAGCTGTTCCCAACTCCTCCCTCCTTGGTTCAGTTCCTCATTCCCAAACCAGTCATTTATCTGAATAACTGATCCCTAAGGCTGAAATTAGCCTGCTTCTAAACACCTACAAAAAAGACTTGAAAAAAAATCCATAGTCAAATTTAATCTGTGTTTCAGTCAGCTTTTTTGCTGTTATGACTAAGAGACTGACAAGAACAGTGGTAGAGGAGGAAAGGTTCATTTGGGGGCTCACAGTTTTAGAAGTCTCAGTCCATAGACAGCTGGCTCCATTCCTGAGGGCTCCAGGTGAGGCTGAACATCATGGTGGAAGAGTGTGGCAGAGGGAAGCGGCTCAACATGATGGTCAGGAAGCAGAGAATAAGCCAAGCTCACTAAATATATACCCCAAAGCCATACCCCCAGTGCTCCACCTCCTCCAGCCACACCCTACCTGCCTCCAGACACCTCTTAGTTAATCCCATTGCGGGGATTAATTCACTGATTGGGTTAAGGCTGTTACAACCCATTTGTTTCTCCTCTGATCCTTCCTGCGTTGTCTCACACATGAGCTTTTGGGGCATACCTGACATCCAGACCATCCCAGTTTGTGTTCAGCATGAACTTTTGAAAATTTAACAAAATTTTTAGGAAACTTGGATTTAACTGGTCAGAAGCAAGTATTAAAGGTCATTAAAGGTCATATTCAATTAAAAATCACTCTCCTTTTTTCTTTTTTTCCTGATTTGAGGGGGGGGAAAAGTATCAGAAAGATGCTGCCATTCAACATAGTTCTCACTGAATCTGTGCTGTGCTGGTGGGTCTGGATCCAGTGACAGGACTGAACCTGTCCTTATAAATGGCCATCTGTGGTTCTGTAGCCTTAAAGCCTGAGCACCCTGAAGAATAATGACATGAAAATTAAATACACCAAAATTGCCAAAACAGCAGTATATCCGCATAGATAAAAGTGGCTTAAAGTATGCTTTAGATTTTTTTTTTTTTAAGGCATTACTCTGACATTTACAGTATAAGCCTTGAGTAAAGTGAGAATAACTATAGGATATGCATTATTGTTTCATGACCTGTATAGATATGTTCAATTATTATGGATTCAATTTTTCTTTTTAAAAATGCAAATATAGCTCAGCCTTAGAAATTAGTGTCGTTAATGAAAATGTGTGGAAATGTAGTTGCAAGTTAACAGATTATTATTAATTTTGTTCTTCTTGTAATTAATTGCCATTGTGTATTTTAGGGCTCTGATTTTTTTCTTCATAAATGTGAAGCTGTGTAGAGCTTGGTTTGTAGGGTCATCTTTTTAAAAAACCCTGTGTATGTGATAGTATACAGAAAAATACACAAATAAACTACTATTAATCCAGAACTGAAAGAAATTATCTCTTTATTATCCTGGTTAACAAGTTTTTAATTTACTGTAGATTAATATATTATTTATGGAGGATTAGAATATGTTGCCCATGAAAGTGCTTTTAACTTTAATTTCATTTAAAAAGATTAATTTTGGAGTTTATGGATTTTAAGTATTTCAGAGTTTTTATTAGGCAATTAATCACCTTTATACAGTTTATAGTTGATTTCCATTTATTTAAACGTGGTGACGATTCTGGATAAAGGAGAGGTTTAATGCTTGGTTGAGTCAATTGGTAGTTAGTTACTTAGAATACATAACAAACATATTTTAATCAGTAACATATTTAATGTATATATTCCTTTTTGTTTGAAACTGGGGGTCAAACCCAGAGCTTTGGGAATGCAAGGCAGATGCTTTGCCTGTGAGCTACATCCCAGCCCTGATGTATCTATTCTTATCTCCATTATTAGCTTCCTACTTTGGGGGCCGGTGGCATAACCAGAGCAGGTTCCTTGCTGTCAACATGCTTTTTGTGTTTGAGTTCCCCTCCAAGTACTCACTGCATACCTTCTTCTCTATAGTTAAATTAATGTTCAACAGCTTAAGTAAGCGCTGAGTGCTGTTGTCCCCTATCTAGGGGGACCACCTGGTACCCCTTACATGGCTCTTAGAAGCAACTCCATGAGCCTTTGGTGGAAGGACACACTTGGCATGAGCTCCTAGAGGCAGGGACACCCTGTGACATCCTCCCTCCTGCTTGGGAAACAGAGGGCTGTTCGCTGCAGCCTGACTTCAACTTTTCTGCCCTCCTCATCCTCCCTTAATGACAAGCATCACTTCTTGATCAATCATACTATCCCCAAACAGGGACTGTTGGCTAAATAAGACACCAAGTCAAACTCTTAGACTTGTTTTGTTTTGTTTCCTTTTAAATACCTTATAGAAATGCCACCATTGTGTTTCACCGAATTAACGTACTAATTTATAAAATTTACCATCTTTCCAAAAGTCTTTCTAAAGGACACATTCATCTAAATATGAGCAGATGTGTAATAGTATATCCTCATGTAACTAGAACCCAACTTAGTTCTTTCATTGTTTTATACAACCATTTCATAATTAATGAATTTGTAGTATCCTTCCCAACTATCAGGGGGAAAAAAATCACTCTTATTAGCAGATACCTGGCTACTTGTTTTTTTTTTTTTTTAAGTTTCACATGTGAAAACTAAAAAACAATAGCAGATTCAGTGTCTTAGTTTTAGATCTTCAAATCCTAAAAGTCAACGTGTCTCTTTTTATTTAAGCCACATATGCTCCCTTCAATAAAAAAAAAAACTTACATATTAATTTAGGCATATGCATGTGTGCATAATAATGTTATATATTTTAAAGATATGTTTTATACAAAGGTATAGAGGGAGATATAGATAGATCTGTGTCAAGAAAACGGTGCTGTTTTAGCAGTTGAAATAGCTAGGGCACCTCCCTCCTTTCTCCTTGACTCCAACCAGTTAACCTGTTACCTAAGTGAGACCAGTGAAGAACCAAAGAACTTGCCAGAATGTTGTACTTTCATGCTGATCTGTGGGCTGGTGGCCTACACGGTGACCTTGGTGCTCTCAGCACATCCTGGAGGCCTTCACGTGTGGGGCAGTGACAGCGTGGAAGATGGATTGTCTGATTTATAGACTCTAATGGACTGCAGGAGGGGACCTGGACATTTGGAACAAAACGGTGAACTCAGTGCTTAGGAAGAAGTAGAACACTCAGACGTGATTTAGCTTCGTGAGGAGAGGAACTCCTTTGGTGAAGCAGCAGGAAGTTGAGGCACAGTTCTTCAGAGCTGGTTCTCTGGAGGACATTTTGGGCCTCCATCATGTCCTCCTTGCCCTTTCTCAGGTAGAGGACTCCCCTTGATCATCTGTTGTACCTTCCGCAAGGGGCATATCCTGGCTGGCATCACTGCAGTGCCCATCTTAAGTTACTCTTGTGGGTGAAAGTAAAAGAGTTTGCTGGGGCTGGTGCTGAGGATGGCATCTCCAAGGGCGTCACCATCTTTCCACTGTTGAGTCAAGCCGTCTTTTGGCTCTCCAGGGGTGGTCATCTCTTTGTTTGACCTCTTTAATTTCACAGAAGCAGAATTACAGTGGAACAGTCACTGCTTGTTCAGTTTCCTGAAGGCAGACTTTTCCCCAGGAGGGGCCATCGGGGTGCTTCACAAGATCCACTGTGAAAAGGAGCTGCTCACGCTTTTCAGGATTCACGAGGAAGGGGGACAGTGAGCGCAGCCACTTAAAAAGTAGACAAGTTAACTGTTGTCAGTAAATTCACAAAAGAAAGAGGTGTGGCTCTGTGAGGTGAGGCTGAAAATAGGTTTGGTAGATAAGAGTCATTTGGAAATCCAGCCTCCTGGTTTGCAGTGTAGTGTGACTCAAAACAGCTGTTGTCCTCATTCTTCCTACCTGTCACTCCCTTTTCACCCTAGGGAAGCGTATGCCCCTCGTTTTTTTGTTTGTTGGTTTGGGGGTCTTTTAAATGAAAACTGGTCGTACTATTATTCATATTAATTAATGAGTGGCAACATTCTAATAAAACAGTGCTTACAAAAAGTGTTGGTGAGGATGTGGGGGAAAGGGAACACTCATACATTGCTGGTGGGACTGCAAGTTGGTGCATCCACTCTGGACAGCAATATAGAGACTCCTTAGAAAACGTGGACTTAAAATCTGCGTACTACAGTGCTGATTTTATATCAATGTTTATAGCAGCTCAGTTCACAGTAGCTAAACTGTGGAACCAACCCAGATACCATTCAGTAGATGAATGGAAAAAGAAATTGTGGTATATATACACAATGGGATATCGCTCAGCCATAAACAATGAAATCATGGCATTTGCAGATAAATGATGGAGTTGGAGAATATCATGCTAAGCAAGATAATCCAATCCCCCAAAACCAAAGGCTGGATGTTTTCTCTGATATGTGGATGCTGATCCATAATGCGAAGGGGTGGGGGGCAAGGGAAGAATGGAGGAACTTTGGATTAGGCAGAGGGGAGTTAAGGGAGGGGAGCGGGTATGAGGGTAGGAAGGATGGGAGAATGAGACAGACACCATTACCCTAGGTTCATATATGATTACACAAATGGTGTGACTCTGCATTGTGTACAACCAGAGAAATGAAAAGTTGTGCTTCATTTGTGTACAGTGAGTCAAAATACATTCTGCTGTCATGTGCAACTAATTAGAACAAATAATAGGGAAAACCAGTGCTTGGTGAATGATGGGCAGCAATGAGATAAGATCTGAGAATTTCTATTCACTAGAAACCTAGTTAAACAAATCATCCTTTTTGATTATAAGGAAGAACTCTTTTACATGCTGGTTATCTTTTCTCAAGTTGTTTTTACTTGTAGAATTAAAACTAAGTAATTCTTTTTTTCCTGCATGGTGTGCAGACTGTAATGGACACAAATGGGCTTTATTAATCAACTACTATATCCTCTAATGGCTGCTGAGTCAGTGGCCTAGCACTTCTTTAAATAACTTAAGGGATATATCTGGGGGCCTGAGAGGTAAGACCATTCACTTTTAAGATGACCCTTTGCAGAAGAAAGTCATGTTTAACAAAAACTCTATAAACTTTATTATTTTCTGGTTAGAGATAAATGGATACACAAAACTAGCAGATGGTTTTATAAATATCTTCAGAGAGATGGAGGAAAGGGTTAAACCCCAGGACCTTCCTAGCAGTGAATTTTACATACTGACAATCAGTTTTGCAGAACAATGTAGACTTTTTCTGTATTTATTGCTGTATCTGAAAATAGCTCAAATTAAGCCACAGAAAAACATAAAAATGAAAGTCTATTTTTTTCCTAAAGCTTTTGACATAAAGATTGTTTTTATTTTTAAAATTTGACTATGTATTCTGTTCCTGGTAATTTATATTTCCTTTATAGATGCTACATATGTATGATTTGCTTCCTTTTTAAGGTTAATAAATGTGTTATCACATTTCTTCCATAATATAAAATACGATTCCAACTTTTGACATCTCTGGACCTATTTGAATGCAAATATGTTGCATTTGACCAGTACTGCCAAGACACTGAAAAGAACAGGGAAACCCATAAACTGTATTATATTTTGGTAATATACTTTTTTGTTTGTTTTGTTTTGTTTTTCTTTTTTGCAGTGCTAGGGATTAAAGCCAGAAATACTCTACCACAGAGCTACCACACCAGCCCTTTTTAGTTTTTATTTTGAGACAGGGTCTTGCTAAGTTGTCCAGTCTAAACTTGAACTTGAAGTCCTTTTGCCTCAGCCTCCGGAGTTGCTGGGATCACAGGCATGAGCCCCAGTGCCCAGCTCTATATTATGGCTCTTATCTTATGTTCACTTTGTCAAGGGGGGAAAAGCCAAAATAGAGCAGCATTGGTTCCAGGTACTTAAAATGGAGTCGACAGGCCATTGTTGATCCCATCTCAGCATTTGAAAGAGCAGAGCAGTCTCATATTCTCTCTCACTCCACCCCTCTCCTTTCTCTCTCCTTCCCCTCCTTCTCTTTCTCCTCCTACTCCTTCCTCCACCCCTGCGTGATGGTTGACAGCCAAGCTATGTTGAGCTGGTCTGTAGAGCCTGATGGTGCAGCATGATACTCACAGGATCAATTTCAGTTACACAGGACATATGGAATTCACCCCACTGGATAGACGGGAAATAAATACCAGCTGGACTCCATGTACACTCCAGACAGGAGATGTGTCCAATTACATGAGAAATAAATACCAGCTGGACTCCATGTACATTCTAGACAGGAAGTATGTCCAGTTACTTCCTGTTCAAGAGGAACTGCTTTGGAGTTCCAGTTTTTGATGATATAGTCATATTGAACTATTGAATATTGACCTGTTTGACAAAGTGAAATTGGTCAGCCCTCCATATTAATGACCTTTATTAACTCCCAGTAATCTTAAAGTTCAATGCTTGGTGCTTTTTATCTAGCTTAGATAAATTATTGCCTGCATTTGCTGTTTTTATTTGACAGATAAATTAAAAAGTAGCACTTTTATAATCAAACAAAACTGTCTGTGATTTCTGTTCTCTACACAGTAATATTTTATTACATGCTGGCTTTTTATTGAGCCCCACTCTCTTATTCTGGTTGGGCATTGTTGAAGGGTTTTTATTATTGTTATTTTGGGCAGTTAAGGGTTCTTTGTGTTGTCAGGTATTTTGGTTTGGAATGCATTGTCTTATTAAAGGAGTTTCAACCAGTATTTTCAGATGAAGTGTTTAATCACAAGTTATGTCCACGGGCATTTGTTGGTGCTCCAATTTATTCATCAAGCATTAAGGAAATAATGTTCAGATTTTATTTTATTATGTTTGCATATTATTTCATGTATGTTTTTAAGACTTAAGTATACTTAAGTATACTTAAATATGTTCGATGAAGAAAATTTTATCTTCCACTATATAGTTCATTTTTAAATAGTCTCACTAGGAACCTATATCTTAAAAATGTACATACTTTTTTATCAAGTTCGATAAAGTTCAGCAATTAAATTATCACTGAAGCTCTGCTCATTTTTCATAGCAAGTGTACTGAGTGAGTCTAATGGCGTTTTTCCTCCCTATGATACCTAGTTTTGTCTTTGCTGTTTGTATTAGTTTGTTAAGTCTACCATAACAAAGTGCCCCAAACTGGGTGACTTACAAGCAGAAAATGATTGTCTCCACACTTCTGGAGGCCAGATAGAAGTCCCAGATGTGGGTGTTGGTAGGGTTAGTCTCCTTAGGACTGTGAGCGAAGGATTTGTTCTGGGCCCCTCTCCCTATTTATGGATGGTCCTCTTCTCCCTGGGTCTCCTCCTATGGTCTTCCCTCTATGCAAGTCTGTTTCTATGGCCAAACTTTCCTTTTTATAAGGACACCAATACTATCAGTTGAAGGCCCATTCTAATGACATCAAGGACCCTGTGTCCAAATATTATCACATTCTGACATACTGTGGGTTAGGTGTTCAGCAAATGAATGGGGGTGGAGACACGGTTCGATCTATAGCACCATTATTAGTTAGTTGCGCCAGGTCACATTCAATTCTTTATCAATTTGTTCCACCACCTTCTCTTTACTCTTCTTCCATAGGCCCCACCACTTCACCCACCCCCCAGGCCCCCGACCCTTGTAAGGTTGTCTTTCAGAATCGTGTTCATCCAAATAGGCTCCTGCTCCTGGCATGGGGGTCAGTGCTTTCATTTTTAATCTCTTAAGGGTGGACCTTGTTAAAATAGAAGCTGGTTAGAAATTGAAGGTCTCTTGGGAATGGAAGGTCCTTCATAAACCCCCATCTTTGGCTAGAGAATTCAAGAAGGGAGGCACCATAAAATACTACCCCTGCTTTCTCCTTCACAAGACTCAGACAGGAGATGCAGTGCGGGGGGCCTGTGGGTCAGCTGTCTGTCTCAATACAGGAGCCCCTCCAGCAGAGGTGGAATCCTCTCCCTGGGACCCTTGCAGTCCTGTGTGATAGCTGCTGGACCTCAGCCCCCACAAACTGCAGTGCAGAGGTCTCCTGTCACATCTTGGGGTTCCAGTAACCACATCTGAAGCCCTCATAACTTTTGTCTCCTATTTCCTACCTTGTTTCAGGTGAGTCCAGATTAATGAGCAAGATTAAGACCACTAATAGCAGGGCACAGATTTCTCTTCTCCTGTAATTAAATTGGCTTGCTTTCTCAGCGTGGAGAGAGATCAAAGATGATGTGCTTATTCCATATGATACACCACGCCATAAAGGCACAGTGATCTACTATGAAAACCTGAGGAAAATAAGGAATATTGAAGGAAAAACAAAAACAAACAGAAAAGCTCCAAGTAGAGATAGAGAGATATGATTGATTGGTTATTGATTGATCGATTGATTTTAATCCTAGGTCATTTTATTTTTAATCAAAATACAGTACGTGCATTTGAAGGGAGGTTATTGACAGAACATATTTGTGGCACACACAGATCTGTTCTCAAGAGTACTAACCTTCGAGGTGGCTCTAACCCATCTCTGTTATTAGCAGATGACCCTATCACACCTACCTCAGCTCCCTCATCTTCAAAGCCAGTAGTCAGACCACATCATCTCTGACAGTCATTCCAGCAACTGTTGCTAATTCTGAGTTCTTTAGTTCTCTGGAACACACAGTTTATTAGTATGTGACATTATTTCTTCAGATTTCACTTAATTCTGGAATTTCTCCCCCACCCCTCCACAACTGGATTTACTTTATTGATTTTTTTTTTTTTTTTTTTTTTGAGTAAAGGAAGACAATGATGACCCTGAATATAAATTGTTACAGGAAAATGGATACAAGATAAAATTACCAGATCAACCTTTTTATTCTATATTTTATGGAATATCTAATATATGTTTGGCAGTAACTTATTCTTACACATGAATTCTTGACACTTTCGATTCTTCAGACTTATTAATCAGTGTAGTCAGCACCAGAGCAATTTTATGAGACTTACCAGTCATCAAAAATTTATTATCAGATAAATCAAAGAAACAATGAGCGTCTTAATAGGGTAGAGAAAGAGGCATGTAAAGGATCATTTAAGACTGTGCTTTTTGTCAGAAGTGTGTGATATTTACACCCAGTATCAGGGAACTTGCTCATAATTTTATGCAAACAGCAGGGTGGTAGTTATCTGCCTAGGTGAAGTCTTCCTCTCTGTTTTTCTCCAGTAGAATTTTGTGTTTGGTTTAGCTATAAAACCTAGAATGATAAATATGTAGGAGATAAGAAACATCATTTTCCAGTGTTAAGCTTATCCTGCTTTATTTTAAAATAGCATCTGCATTTTCTTCTGAATTTCATTGCAGATGTCATCCAAAGTTAAGAATTACTGACCTCAGTCCTTTCTTTTGAGCAAGCTCAGTAAACCCTATGCAAAGGCATAGGGAAATAGTGGTATTCAAATCTCCTGCTTCGTGGACGCGCTTCGTGTGTATCTTCTCACTAACAAGACAGTCTTGTGCCTACTGTCTTCTTGGCGGTGTTTTGACCCCCGTTGGAAGGTTTAGTAAGGCTTGAGTCTTCATTGTGTGAGATGAGCTGCTTGGAAAGGAGCTTCCATGTCACCCTCGTCCTGTCCAGAGTGTACTGGTTCCTCACTGTCCTCTCGGACAGAGAGATCATGGCAGTGGGCCAGGCTGGCACCAGAGCCTTGCTACAGAGCCACTGGGGATGGACTCAGAATGACAAGGCTGGGTTGCATCTCATCACACGTACCTGCATCTGTCACAGATCTTCTCAGGTGCTGTGCTCTTTGCTCGAAATTCTCTTTCTTCCCTTCTTTATCTATCAAATGCCCACCTGTTTTTCAAGTCTCAGCTTGCACATTGCTGCCCACAGAGACCCTGATGCCCATCCACTCTATGTCCCTTTTATCATTTCTTCAGGGCCTTTCCTTTTCCTTATTAGTAATTTTAATGATGATGTTAAGAGCACATGTCACTGAGTATTAACCAGGTTCCACACTTTGGTGCTTTGAATGTACTGTTTATTAGTTTATCACTCATTCTTTATTTCTGTGAACATTACCTACATTTTGAAAGTTAAGTACATACTTTTCCCCTTAAGATACCGGGATTCTTTTGTAAGTGATCCTTGTGTTGTCCTCGTGACTGGACTTTGAACGTGGCATGCCCTCAGCGTCTTATATAAATGAACCATCTCATGCAAAGGAGTCTCTGACAGATTGACTTAACTTCTGAAAAATAAAACCATTCTGAGGTCTGGAAGTGACCAACTTATAGGTCTTTGTTGGAGCTAGTAGATGACAGTGTTTCAAGCATCATCATGTTTTCCCAGTATACCATATTCAGTGCAGGTTAGTTTTCCCTAGGAGTCCTTCGTTATTTTTATAGACTTCTTCTTTTTTCCCATGTGGCTCTTAGGGTCTAAGTGAAACATTTCCTTAACAAATGAACAAATTATTTCAGAAAGTGAGCTTCCCCCTTGGGAATCCGAGGACTGGCTCACTTGTCAGCTTTATCTTTGTGTACCAAGGGAGCATCCCAGGGGCTGTATGGAGCGCATGATTATGTGTGTGCATGTGGAGAGTATTTTTAAAATATACAATAAACTAATAAAAGTAGTTATCTCAAAAGGAAGATATCCAATGGCTAGAGATAAGAAGAGGAGGAAACATTTTCTTCACTCTTTATAAACTTTACTCCCTATTGGATGTTCTATTTAGTACATGTATTCACTATTCTAAAAATTACTTTAGGGTTGAAGGTGTTGCTCAGTGATAGAGTGTGTGCGTAGCATATGGGAGGCCCTGGGTTCCGTCCCTGGTATCAAAATAATAATATTATAATAATAACAATGACAACAATAATATTCTTAAAAAAGAAAAAAAGAACCAGTCGGGCCCACACAGGTTAAGAAGAAAGAACCCACAAAGAATGTGCCTTCAGCCACTGGTTTAGGGTACTACTATTTGCTTTCTACTGGTTTGCCTGGACTGTGTGAATCCCTGCTTATCTGTGTCCTTTTGATGAGGCACAACAGTGTGTCCTGGGTCTTGGAAAGAAATTATTTGAATGAAAGACAGTTTCTCACTTAATGCACTGACCTTTCATTTCTTGGCTTAAGAATTGTGAATGAAATCTTACATCCTCCCTAACGCCTGTCAGATAACATTAGGCTGTCCTGTATCCTTGAAAGAATCTCTACAGCAATCTGTTATTCCTGCAGAAGCCAGTGTGAACTGGGAAAAGTGATCCTCCACAAAGCCCTCACAAAAGAGGAAAAAACGCCGGAGTGGATTCCTGCACTGGGCTTCTTTTTAGAGATGTCTTCTCACCCTAAGATTTTAAGTGATGAGGAAAGAGACTTTTCTGGGAACAAGATTTAAAAAGAGAATGGATCTTGGAAGAAGTGATTACATTTTAGAGGATAGGACTGGGCTTAAGATTCCCTTAGATGAGACAAGTTTTGTTTTGGTTTTTTTTTTCTCTTTTATTTTTTGGGGCGGTAAGCTGAGATGGCATGTATATTTCAGACTCCTTATGTGAGATTATGAGCGTTTTTAATCTGTTCTTGTGTATTCTCGATGGAAACTGCGTGAGTGGTGATCTTTTAATAGAATGTGTCTTGCAAGTAGCGAATTTATTTTGGTACTAAATTCTAGATAATTCCTAAGGAATGTAAATTTCGTCAATAAAAGTTTTGTTTGGTAATACTTAAAATCTTGGAACTGTATTTTAAGTTTTCTGAAGACAGCTTCTGCTTTATTTTTTCTATGTTTAATTAACAAGACAGTGCAACAAGAAAAATACTGGCCATAAAGTAAAAAATGTTCTTTATAAATTTTAAACTGAGACATGGTTAGAAAAGAAATAATTGCAAATGGGGAGAAATTCTCCTTCAAGACCACCATGTGAATGGATCATCCAAGGTGACTTTGGTTTTACTATAGTTCAAGTACTAAGACTATTCAGCAACTTTTACTAGAAAAGTTCAGGGCATACATCTACTCCCAATTCTGCTACTCCCCCATTTTTTCTGGTGTTAGTATATTATCATCCAAATGGATTCCTGTGTGACAGAATTTGCTCCATTTACACAAGGAGAAAATTGGCATTCATTGACCTCCTGCTGTGTGCCAGGACCTGGTGGGTTCTCTATAAGTTTCTCCTCCAATAAGTTCTTGACTCCTGAGTTATAGATATTTGCTTTGGCTTTCAAGTGAGAAAAATGGAAAGTTGCATGATAAGTGAAGAAACTGTAGGATTAGCCTAGTGGTAGAGCTAGAAACCAAACTCAACCTGTCCTACTTAAAAGATCATTATGTCTCCTTCACCATCTTGCTTTTGAGTAGTATCAGGGGAAGAAAATGAGGAAATGGTGGTTTTGCATTGTCACCCTTAAAGGAGGTCAGTGTATGGAGTGGAATGATGGGTACATGGTCATTTGACTTTGCTGATTCTTAAATCAGACACAGTCCTCTGCAAGGCAGGTTCACAAATAGGAACCTTGCTGCCACCTCTTCAGTCCCTGAGAGCTTGTCTTCTCATAATTCACCCTGATTCTGATTTATTCTCTTATCTGCGAAATTCTGGTACAACAGGTACAAATTCATTTTCTGACCAATTAACTACACCCTCTTGCTCACAGTGAACTACACAGTTAAATTTTTGTAGTTGGACTTCTGTCAACTGATGCAAATTGAGAGCTATGACCTTTCCCTAGCATACTTTATATTATCTCTCTTTCTCTTTTGAACCTCATAACAGACTCCTAGCCTTGTGCAGGGTGTCTTGGACCAATTGACTAAAATCAGATTGGCTAGCACAGTCTTTCCCGTGATTTCTTTGTGGTCTCCTCTTTTTGTTTTCTTATTAGGTGTAGATCTCAGCTTTAATTCTCTTGCTCAATGAAGAAATAACTCTTCTCTAAGATGCTCTGGGAAGCCCAATAACATGTGTTTCCCACGTGAGCATCAATAGATGAGATCATGAGATCTGCCAGCCGTTTGAGTGATAAACAGAAAAATTACCTTCTATTCAAAGGAGAATGGGTTCATGTGAGTGTTCCCCATATGCTTTCTTTAATTTTGTTTTGGCCTCACGGTCTTATAAGAATTTATTAATCTAATCCTTCCTTTTACCAAGCCGTGTATACTGAATCAAACCATGCGTTTACATGTTTTCGTTTTCTTTTTTCTGACCCTGGACTCAAGTGTTTTGGAATTGCCAGCTAAATATGTAAGTTGGCGAAATCTCCTTGTCATTGTCCCCAAGTACCACTTGCCTGAAATGAAAAAGAAATAGTGACGTTTTTCCAGGTTTTATATTAAAGAAGCCAAAAGTGTGGGCCACTCAGTAACATGAAGACTGGGCCACCTGGTTTCTAGATAGAACACCATTCGAGAAAGACAATGACAGGTATGGAGGGAAGATAATGTCAATACAACTGTTTGAGAGTCCTTTTTTTGTTGTTTATGGTATCAGGAATTGAACTCAGGGGCACTCGACCACTGAGCCACATCCCCAGCCCTATTTTGTAGGGTCTCACCAAGTTGCTTATTAGCCTCTCACTTTTGCTGAGGGTGGCTTTGAACTCGCCATCCTCCTGCCTCAGCCTCCCGAGCCGCTGGGATTACAGGCGTGCACCACTGCACCCATCTCCATTTTAGGTTTTGACTATTACCTCTCATGTTTAATTCCTAAAGGACTCTGGCTTACTTCCTCAGATCATTCAAATTTCCACTCAGATACCATCTCAACCAAAGGCTTTCCATATCACTCAATTTAAATTGGGCCCCACTGTCACCACCCACTGCTATCCCAAATTTTATGGTCCTCCTTACACTTAGAATGGAGGCTCCCCAAGCACTGCACTGCCTCCATTAACCTCAGACAATGCCTGGTACTTCGTGGGCTCTCAGAAGATTGGATGAATGAGAACCATTGTTCTTTCAACTGTACCTTGTAGCCTAGGCATTTCTACTAGAGGAGAGATTTTAAAATCCTTCCATCACACATCCTGGGCACATTTTTTTTTGTGTTTCCCTTTTTCTTCTTGTGTCTGAGTTACATAGATTACATGATATTGTTAGTGCTGCTTCCATCACATAAATGTTTCTCTGATGTTTCCAAGGCTGCAGCCTTCCCTCGCCAGCTATATCCCATCAAATCTAGTAGCTCATTTTTAGCCAAGCTTTGAAAGAAACTCCTGCACACAGAATTTTAAAGGGTAATGTCGAAAAAAATAGCAGAAGCTGTAAAAGGGTATTTGACCCAGACTCAGCCCATTAGCCTTTTGTGTTGTGTTGTTTTAGTTTTCGAATCAAGCAGATCTCCGTCTCCTGACAGATATCTCTGAGTGGGAGACCTAGATGTTTCTGTTGCAGGTGTAGCTTTTGTCCTCCATCATGATGGTGTGAAAGAACCTCTGAAAAGTGAATTGACAGGCTTGGAACTATAGTAATTGCTTAAAAATAAACAGCAAAGGAGAAGAGAGTACAGGGTAATCAGCTTTTCTTCTCAGCCTTTGAAATATGTGGGGGGGGGTTGTTTGTTGTTTTGTTTTGTTTGGTTTGGTTTGTTTGTTTTTGCAAGTCAGAAAAAATCACCTAGAGCTTGTGCATTGAACCTGAGAACCTGGATGGGGAAGGGTATGAGGACTCTGTCAGCTGTCACTCAGCCTTAGGGAGCCAGAGGCCTCCTCATCAGCCACAGTGAGAAGGGCCCTCTCCTGCAGTTGCTTCGGTCATTACTAATCCCCCCACCTGTGTCATCTGAGGTGCAGCCTGGCCTTTGAACACAGGGACACCCAACAAAGGTGAGGAGTGATAATGTGCCCAGAGAAATATCTAACTTGCCTCCACACAAACAAAACCTGGCAATGCACAGCTTCCAAATTTAATGTTAAATCTTCCCATAGTGAATTTTCACTATTTCTACCAAAAACTAAACTAATCACATTTTCATTGTCAATTAAGTGCTGAGGAGGGGGAAGGAAAGCTGGCATTTTCTATTTCTCCTGAGATGTGGAAATAGGATGCATTTAGTTTTAATTATGTGCACCACCGAAAGAAGAGAAGAGGGAAAGAAGAAAGAAACTGTAGCTGCTGTTTACCTTAGGCCAGGATTCCTGCTTTCAGAAATGACTGTGGCTGTTGCTTCACAAAAGGTCACCAGGGCTGCTCAGCAGGTGAGAGACCCACAGCCGCTCTTGCCCTACTTCTGATCTCTGATCCCTTCCAGGTCCTGGAGGTACACACTTTTGCCAGCAGAACTTGGGGACCCTGGAAAAGCATTTCTGGGGAGCCAGTGGGCGTCTGAATACCTTTAAAGGAAATGTTCAGTAACTGGGCATAGTTGAGAGAGTGGCCGCTTTCATATTCCACTAGCAAAGGTCTCTGAATACTATCTGGAGTGGACCCAGGAAGAGCAGGACTCAGCCACTCAACATTGAACAGGTGCAGCCACCTGGGAGGCAGACAGGATTTCCCTCCACAGTGTGGACCAGTGGATGTGATGATTGGCTCTGGAAACAGACCACCTGGGTTCAAGTCCCACTCCTACCTTTTGCTAGCTTTGTGATTTGAGGGGCTGGTTAGAATTTTTTTGTAACATAATATCTTTACTGAGGAATACTTAGCCTACAATGAACTATATATATATACACTTAAGTATATACTTAAGGTATATAATTTGGTATGTTTGTATAACTAATTATACACTTGTAAAATAATCAGGGTAATCAGATAGTGAATGTATTCATCACCTGCAGAGTTTATTTCTTCTCATTTCTCATTTCTTCTCCTGTGCAAACCACACCTCCCTTGTATCCTTCATCTCTTATCTTCTCTATCCTCAGGTGACCACTGACCTACTTTCTGACTATATTTTGTAGTATTTATATAAATATGAACATATTTACTCTTTAAAATCTCTGACTCCTTTCATTCAGCCTAAGTATTTTGAGAGTCATTTATTATTGTTCCATGTATCATAGTATGTTGCTTTTTACTGCTGAAGAGTAAGTCCCTATATATTTCTTATTCATTTGCCTGTTTATGGACCTTTGGATTGTTTCCAGTTCAGAGCTACTACAAAGAAACAAGCTATGAGCTTTGGTGTGCAAGTCTTTTATTGGACATCCCCTGTCATTTCTCTTGAATATATCCCTACAAATGGAATGGGTGCAGCATATGGGAGGTTTAAATAAAGATCAAGCTTATTTTCATAATGGTGGTATGATATATACAAACAGCAATGTCTGGGGATTCCATTTCCTCTCCATCCTAATCAACACTTGGTATGGTCAGTTTTTAAAATTCTCTTTGTTTTAGTAGATCTAGGTCATATTTCTATATAGTTTAAATCCATGTTTATATGGTAAATTGTGATGTAGAGCTTTTGCCATCCTCATATCTTCTTTTGTGAAATTTTTATGCCAATCTGTCCATTTTTTAAATTGTGTAGTACAGTTTTTATGGTGTTGAAATTTTTTTATTTTATAGAAACAAATTTTTATTAGATATATGCTTCTATGGTATATTTATATTCCCCAAAATTCATAAGTTGAACTCACCCTTAAAGTGATGATATTAGAAAATAAGGACTTTGCAGTCAATATATGAAAAAATGTTCAACATCATTACAGTTAGAGAAATGCAAATTAAAACTACCTTGAGATTTCATCTCAGTGAAGTCAGAATGGCAATTACCAAGAATACAAGCAACAATAAATGTTGACAAGGATGTAGAGAAAAAGGTACACTCATATTGCTGGTGGGAGTACAAATTGGTGCGACACTCTGGTAAGCAGTATGAAGATTTCTCAGAAAACTTGGGATGGAACCACCGTTTGACCCATTTATCCCACTCCTCGACATGTACCCAAAAAACTTAAAATCAGCATATAATGATGCAGCCACATCAATATTTATAGCAGTTAAATTCATAATAGCTAAGCTAGGGAAACAACTTAGGTGTCCTTCAACAGATGAATGAATAAAGAAAATGTGGTACATATACACAATGGAATATTACTCAGCCATAAAGAAGAATGAAAATATGGCCATTTGCTGATAAATGGATGGAACTGGAGACTGTCATGCTAAGTGAAAGCCGATCCACAAAAAACAAAAGAACAGATGTTCTCTCCAATATGCAGATGCCAACTCACAATACACCAGGGTGGCAGAGAGGAAGTTCACCAGGTTGGATGGGGGTGGGGGGAATGGGGGGGTGAGAGGGGGGGATGGGAATGGGAAGAACAATAAAATGAATCAGACATAACATTCCTATATTTAGCTATGAACACATGACCAGTGTAACTCCGTAGCATGTACAACCACAAAAAAGGCAAGTTTTAATCCATGTATGTAAGATATGTCAAAATATATTCTACTATCCTGTATAACTAAAAAGAACTGATTAAACATTCTAAAAAAAAAATAGAGTAAGGACTTTGGGGAGGTATATAAGTCCCTTTTCAGAGATTTATCAATCATGAGGGCAGAACCCTGATGAATGGGGTTAGTGCCTCTATAAAAACCACCCGAGGGAGGTTGCTTGCCCTTCCACCACGTGAGGACACAAGGAGATGGTGCCATATATAAGGAACAGGCCCTCACCAGACACCAGATCTGTTCGTACCTTGATCTTGGACATTCCAGGCTCTAAAACTGTGAGAAATAAATTTCTGTTGTTTAGAAGCCACCCAGTCTATATTTTTTTGCAGCAGCCTGAATGGACCAGTACATATGCTTCATGATTCTTTTTTCATGCTTGTGGTTTCCTTTTCATTCTCCTCCTGTCTTTTGAAGAATAAAAATTTTAATTTCACTGAAGTCCAGTTTATCAATTTGTCCTTTCCTGGATCGTGCTTTTGTTGTTATCTAAGTAATCTTTGCTTAATTGACGTTCACAAGACTCTCTCCTATGCTTTATTCTTGCTTTGTAATTTTAAATCTTTGTATTTGTGTTATTCTTTGTGTACAGTGTGAGGTATGGATCACAGTTCATATCTTTGCATGTGCATGTCCAATTGATTTTGCACCATTTGAGCACAGTTTGATTGATTATATTGTTTAAGTTTGCGGTATCTTGATTTTCTTTGTATTTATTCTATCAATTCTTGAAAAGGGGGTATTGAAATCTCAAGAGTATAATGTAAATTTTCCCATTTCTCTTTGACTCTTCTGTCATCTTTTGCTTCATGAATTTTGAATACCATTATTGACTCTGTACAGGCTTAGTGTTGTGATGTCATCTTGATGAATTCTCCATTTTTTTCATGATAAAATGAAATTCTTTTTTTTTCTAGTAATATTCTTTGACCAGAATATACTTTCTCGCCTACTAATATTGGCAACTCTGCTTTCTTTTGATTAGTGTTAGCATGGTATGTCATTTTTATTTGTTTGCTTTTGATGTATTTGTATCTTTATATTTAAAGTGGATACCTTGTAGGCAGCTTATTTGGGGGGTTTGCTTTTTCATCTCGTATGACAATCTCTGCCTTTTAATTGGACCATTTGGCCATTTACATTTAATATGTTCTTTTCATTGCATTATTTCTGTTTTTTCTCAGTTTCATTTTAGGTATTTCGTTACTCCGTCTTACAGGTTTTCTTTTTCTTCATCTTATACATTAGTTTAATCTCTTGTAACTCAAGTTAGTCTTTCTCATATTATCCAAAAGTCAAGATGCTGATTAACTCTAGATAGGGCATTTCCAGAGAGAGGGGATCCCCCTCCTTCATTTCCTTTTCCTAGTGTTCATTGTTCATGACTGTTTGTTTTTTACATTCCCCTTAATTAGATGAACATATATTTTGTATGTTTTGCTAATAGCTTTATTTTCAAAGTTTAAAATTTGCTTTCCATGACTTCAAAATAGAGTAATTTTGTTGTGTGTTCCAGTGGATTAAAATGCAATGACAATAAGAACTATTTTCTTTTTGTCAAAAAAATAAACTACTTTCAGATATTATATCGTTAATGATATTTTCAAGTGATTACACATTTAATATAGTATAATGCAAATAAGTAATTATGCCAGTGTCATTAAGGACTAAGATTTTCAGCAACAGAGAATATACAAATTAAAAAACAAGAGAAGTTAATTACATCCTACAGTTCTAAATTTGAATTGGAAATAGGGTAGGAATCCATAATGTATTTTTTTTTACTTTAAATTTTGTTGCTGTTTCCACCTAAGAAGCCTAGAAAAGAAAAATGACCAACATAAAAGCAAAGAGCATTCTTAGCTGCTGAGTTGTTATCTTTAAATGCAGCTTCCCTCCAAAAGAACTGTGAGACCTTTGGAGAAGTGGCAAATTCCAGGTTCCCATCAGGAGAATGTACAACAGAACTGGAAACATCTTGTCAATCCAGAAAATAAGGAAACTGGAAAAGACTGTTAAAACAACTTCCTAATCAAAAAGTGTTAAGCCAAAAGGCCCCTATTGGCCCAAAGTCAGAACAGTTTAGATTACAATAAGAATAATAACTCTGTATTAAAACATATGAAATATGTTATTAGAAAAATCTCATTCAAGAAAGCCAAGAGTAAAAAATAAAAACCTTTTGGGAATAATCAGGTAATTCAAATACTGCATATTTTATGACATTAAAGAATTACTAGTTTTTACATAGGATAATTTGATCATTTGTGATTGTATCTCAGTGTTTATTAATATAACTTCTGAGATTTACTTCAAAATCTAGGGAATAGAGGCTAATTGAAATGAAAATAAAAATTAGAATAAGGTATTTTCCATGCTTGTATAATTATATCAAAATGAGTTCTGTCATGTATAACTAAAAAAGAATCAATAAAATTTTAAAAATAAATAATGTTGCCTTAAATATATAATTTTGGAAACTGAATGATCCATACGTGGGGACTTAAATTATCATTTCTACTTTAATATTTTGGTAAATTTTTCCTGAAAAAAATGCTTAAAATATTTTAAATATAATAAAAGTATGAATAAAACCTGTATCATAGAATTATTTTGAAGATTAAATTAGATAGGTGATGTCTATAAAGTCTTCATCATATTACTAGATAGCTCAGATTCCATGCCCTCTATTCCAGTTTCCTGCCAAAGTTATAAAAGTTTCTTTCATTTCTGTCTAGTGTGGAGCTAAAAAAGTTCCCTGTGGTGCTAATCTAGGGTGCTGACAGGTACTAATCAAGGGATCAGCAGAAGAAAGGGAAGGTATCAGGGAAGGGTGAGGGCTTAGGTTTAGTCTTGTAAATACACCGGTTTGAGATTTCTGGATACCCTTAGGTAGAGGGAAGTCTAATAGGGCAGAGGCTCTTTGGGCCTAAAATTCAAGAAACCAGTATAGGCTGCAGTTCAGCTTATCTTCCTTGTGGCCACATCTCCCAGGACCCCTGTTTTGAGGACTCACCAGCCTGCCAGTCCTATGTTGTGATATAGCAACAGACTGTTCTTACTTCTGGGCCTCCTGCTTTAAAAAGAGTTAGGATCTCAGTTTTTCAGTTCATGTCTGTGTGTGTGCACTACTACCTGTTTTGAGAAGTTTGAACTTGTCAAACATGGAATACCTATATTTTGGATCTTCCCATGAACTAAAAGGTGTCCTTAGAATGTATAATTATTTAGGAGGCACAGTGAGCATGGATGGACATGATTCTTCTCCTTTTAGGTACCAAACCAAAAGTGCAAACCCCTGTGCTTTCTTCTATAATTTAAAATATGTGAGTCTTTCCTCCTGAGCTGGTCTCTGACATAAGTAGTATTTTCACATTTAGGCATTCACTTGGTCAACTTGAGAAAATAATTTATTGAACTGAGTTGTACTACATAGGTCTGAGTGGAAACTGCTTTATCTATATATTTTATAACTTAAAAAAAAATGGACCCAGACAACATTTGAGATAGCCCATATTTTCTAGAGGTCTTATCAGTCAGTCTGGGAACTAACACTGGAGTCCACTAAACACCAGCACTTTTGCGTTGCACCGACATTGGATGTGTAAGTAAGATTGAAGAAGAGGAAGTAAAGGTCATCTTCTCTGGTTATGGAGTCACTGATAGTCAGAGTGGGCTTTTTTCTGGTGGTTACCTAAGAAGATATTGTTTCGGGCTGGGGATATAGCTTAGTTGGTAGAGTGCTTGCCTTGAATGCACAAGGCCCTGGGTTCAATCCCCAGCACCACAAAAAAAAAAAAAAAAGAAGATATTGTTTCTCCCTGGGGAGGGTGAGATAGCCACTAAAAGATCCACAGCTGATAGAAATTGCCAAGTGGAACTTAATGAAAATGGTTAAAAATCAAGGTAGTGCTTTGAATGTGAAAATGTTAACTTTAAAAAGATACTGCAAGGAATAGAATAGAAATTATGATTGCTGTATGTATATAGGTGACTGGCCAATGTGATTCTGCAATCTGTACAATCAGAAAAATGAGAAATCATACCCCAATTGATTCAAATGTATGAATTGCCAAGATCATTGTAATGTCATGTGTAGCTAATAAAAAAAAAGAATCAAAAAAATCTTAAAATCACAAACAATAAATTCCTAATATTATCTTATATATATATATTACAAGGCCTGGGGTAGCTCAGTTGTAGAGCGCTTGCCTAGCACACGTGAGGCACTGGGTTTGATCCTTGGCACCACATAAAAATAAACAAATAAATTAAAGGTATTGATTGTGTCCATCTACAACTATATATATATATATATATATATATATATATATATATATATATATATATATATACAACGTCTCCCCACCTAAGTAAAAAAAAAAAAAAGAAATCACATGGTCCCTCTGCAGGGAGGTGGGCCTGCATTTGAATTACAGCTCCACAGTCTGGATGGCTCCATTACCAAAAGCATATTATTTTAGTTCCTTGAATCCATGTCTGTTTCCATAACATAAATTTCCATGTCTGTTCAGAATCGTGGACCTGGTCACACATTTGCTTTTTTAAAATAAGCTCTGTTAGCAGTAGTTCTGATGTTCATAGAACCATTTATCTTGAACAGTAGAAATGTGGAAATACCCTAGTTACATGTATCATTGCACAAATGTTGCATCTCTACACCATGTACAACCAGAGAATTGAAACGTTGCACTCCATTTGCATAAGATGAATCGAAATGCATTCTGCTGTTATGTACAACTAAGTAGAAGAAATAAAAAAAAAAAATTTAAAAATGTGTAAATACTCCTTCTATACAGTGCAGGTTGAAGCAGTGAGACCTGCACTCTCACACAGGCAAAACACAGTATTGGTACCTTAAAAGCTTGCTGCCTCTTAATGAATGTATTTATCTTAAGTACATAAATACACATAATGTTGTATCAACAGTTGGGTCACTTTAATCATATATCCAGCCATCTCGATACAAAACCAGCTCTTTCATGGGACATTGCTTCCTGGAATCATGTCGTGGGTGATATTCCTGAACCAACACATTGACATCACAGTTGGAGAAGGGTAAACACCATCAAAGTTAGAAAATGAGGTCACTGCAGTGTGACTCCTTTTATTTACAGGTATCAGAGTAAGAGGACTGGAAGATAAAATGGGAGTCTTTTTAAATTTTACATCTCATAATGACCCTTTTTGACTGTATTTAGAACCAGATAAAATAGTAAGACACTGGGGGAGAAACATGCTTAATTAGGGTCTTACAAACATTTTGTTCTATTTTCAACGTTTATAAAGATCATGAAACCATAGAAATAATCGAATTTCCCTCATTATTTTCCAGGTAATAAAATTCAGTCCTAAAATAGTTAAATGACCTCAGGGGACCTAGCAAATTCAGATCTTACTTTGTTCACGGACTTTTTCAAGTATAGTGACCTCTGTCTGAAACGTCTCCCCACCTAAGTAATTACAGTAGCAAAAAACAACCCCCACCACTAATTTTCATTGAATACTTATTATTTGACCATCATAATGCTGTGAGATAGGTAGTGTTTACCCCCATTTTATAGAAAGAGAAACTGAGATGTGAGAGGTTAAGTCATTTACCTGGAGCTACAATTAATAATGTGGTAGAATCCGAATTCAAACCCAAGCATTCTTATTGTAAATTCCTGGTTCCACCAGTCCACCAGTTACTATTATTAGGGCACTTTGTACCTCTCTTAGCACTCAAGTTTATATTTAGTCATGTGGTTATTTGGTCAATCACTTTTCCACTAGTCTGTAGCCTTGAGAGGGCTCAGATCTTTGGGTTCACCACTTTTGCTTGGTTCCTATGTGCCTGGACTCTTAGCAGACTCATCACATGCATTATTTCATATGGAGAGCGGTGGTAAATAATGGATTGTTTTAAGAGTTCTGTTTGTTTTCCTTGTGTCACACTATAGTACCATTTGCATAGTTTTGAGACGTGTGAAATGTATACAGAGTGTTCACTAGCTCAGGTCACTTGCTAAGTACTGTGGATAGCTGAGGGGGTGTGATTGTGGTAAAGTCACTTAGCTCAAGACCCCAAGACAGAACCTGGAGCCCAGTGTCCATGCGCTTATCTTTTCTTTCTGACCCCTTTTGTTGCCTGTAACAAAGATAGAAAAGTAAATCTTAGATAATGTATTGTTGTCCAAAGCGGATCTCAGATTCCTGAGGAGATAGATAGCTAAGTGTAAGTTTCATCTTATCAGTTTAAACCTTGAGATCAAGAGAGACCCAGAGTCTTTGAGATCCAGTGAGAGTTAGCAGATCATCTTCTGACCCAGCATCCCAAGTGTGGACCATGAGGAAACACCGAGTGTTTTCAAATCAGTCCATCTTTTCGGGGTGTGGTTATTAGGTCCTTGCTTGTTTACAGCAGGACGTGAGTACTTGCTTCTTCACTCTTTCCCAAATCTTTCAGAAATGCCTGTTTCTACTTGCATTGTATATCTTACTGTATGTTTTGAATGATGCCGATATGATTTATTATTTCAAATCATATCCTTGAAGGTAGTTGGGCAGTGTTCTCTCAGAGTATAAAGTTACATTTGGCAAGGAATTAGCAGGGTGCTCTAGTATACAGAATCGAGCTATAGAAAAAAATTGAGTTATAAAATTAATCTGTACAAGTCACACATGAAATGGTGAGAAGATCAAAATTAATCTTTTAAAAGCACAAGACAAAATGTAGATATGCTAGAATCAAAAAATACTGGTATTCATAAAAGTGACCATTAATTATTTAATTCCAAGGATTTGTTGTAGTCTAAAATTATATTTCAGGTTCACAATTGACTAGCTATTTTATATGGCAGAATACCAGCTTTGCATATTTATTAAAATTATTCATAACTGTGTAGCTGCCTAGATGAACTGTCGAGTTCTTATTCTTTGATCCAATATATAATCTTGTCCATTTTATCGTGGCACAATACTAGAAATTTGTCTCAGTTTCAGAATAATCCATGAAATATCTTCAGTATCTGCATCTCCTGAATACATATTTTATCATCCATTTTGCCTAATATGATCTTTTATATGGGATTGGAAGCTACAGTCTATCTGTATGGAAAAAAATACAGTTGTTTTTCATTATATAATAAATTTAAGCCAAAAAATGTTTGCTGTGAAAATCATTATGATTGTCATCTATTCCTGTTACCTAAAAATTTGGACAAGATGTGAATTCTTAGGTGCGACAAGTAGTAGCAGTTTATGATTTTCATGTGGATTTTAGTTGAAGAACTGTGTGTAGTTAGGTATTATTTGTTGAGTATGTAATGTGTGACTGTGGTCAGTTGAATAACAGTGTGGTCAGGATGATGGGTTCTAAAGTCACACTGCCTTCAGTTCATATTCTGAGCCTATCATTTATTATCTGTTATGTAACTTCTTGAATATTGATCATATCATTCGTAAAATTGAATAATAATAGTGTCTATAGGACTGTAGGGAGAAGTATATATGAAATAATTCTTATAGAGTACTTAGAACTGTGTTGGGCACATAGTAAACATTCAATAAATATCAAGTGCCCTAAGTGTTAATGATGATACTGCTACTACTAATAAAAACAACAACAACAGTGTATCATGGGATGCCAGAGAAAGTGTGGGTTAGGGATTTAGCTAGAATATATGGCAAGGAATCGTTTATCTCCAGTAACATGTCTTTAAACTGATAAATAAGACTAGGAAAAAAAACTCATAAACTAGAATATTAGTTATAATTGTGTTAGTCAGCTTTTTGTGGCTGTGACCAAAACACCTGACAAAAACAATTTAGGGGAGTAAAAGTTCATTTTTGTTCACAGTTTCAGATGTTCAGTCCATGGTTGGCCTACTCCATTGCTCTGAACCCAAGATGAGGCAGAACATCATGGCAGAAGGGCATGGTGGAAGGAAGCTGCTTCATTTATGGTGGCTGGGAAGCTGGGAGTGGGAAGGAGACACAGGGAAGATGAGCTTTGATCTAATCATTTCACCCCTAACTATTCGTGCATGAACACAGGAGCTTAAGGGACCCCTCATAGGCAAACAATAACAACAACTCTAGTAGCATTCAAAGAAGCTTCAGATGATATAATTTAATGCCCTCTCTTTGCATAGGTTGGAAAGTACTACTCCAAAAGGGGTAGTCACCTCCACAGGATTGCCCAGCCTGAACAGCACATTCCGGGCTCCTGGCTCAAAGTTTAGTGTTCAGTCTATTTTGAAACAGTGGTTCATCAACAAGAAGCATGCATTGAGCTCCTAGACATAGTGGTTGTTTGGGGAACAAAGAAATGACATCTTAGCCAGTGTATAACAAACATTTCCTTGCTTGTGTTGGTTTGGTGTCCTAGTGATTATTAACCCTCCAAAAATATCTTCCCATACACCCAAGAGCCATGCAGAAAATGTGTGTCCCAGAGCTCACACCATCATCAGTGCATGCGAGCAGCTCCATCTGAGTCCCTTAGCAGGACAGTAGCTGTGGGTGGGAGGACAGAAAAGGAAATGTCCACACCGGTGTCCCTAAAATTTCCCTTAGGACCTCATATGCTTCTGAAATTAAAATGAAGCTTTTCTTCCTCATAAAATGGAGTCATGTGTTAAAGGAGATGCATCAGATGCTTGGTAGCTGTATATTTTAGTGGATTCTATAAAATTCTCAATAAAGGAAAGGTCAGTGTTGGTACCATAAACAGGGTTCATGGGGGAATATTTAACCCCATTCCCTTTTGTGATTCCCAGAGTGTAACTGAATTGCTCTTCTTTGAAAGTGCCCCTTTACCAGTCACCTCCCCCAAAGATCACACTGTCACCTTGTACACTCTTCTTCTCAGAAGCATTAACTGTGCCCGGCTCTGGGGCCAGCCTGTCATCAAAGGGGAATCTGAAAAGAGGGTGATTTCATCTCATTAACAGCATGAGCTCAGGAGCTTCCCTCCTCGGCTTGGCTACAGTTTTGTATTTGAGGTTAAAGTGAAAAGACTGTGGTCACGCCCGTTTGTGGGGTGTGCAGAATGGAGTCCTTCTGTATTTTCATGGTGACCACGTGGGAAACTAAGAAAGACCAGTGGCGACCTTTGCATGTTGACGACGCAGTTGTTGTTCTGCTCAGCGAGTGGCTATTTGTGTGACCTTTCTGCTTTCCGCAGAGCCTCCCGGCCCACAGAGCCTCCTGCATGTACAATGGAAAGATAATAGTCCTGGGCTTATTCCACAGAGTGATTTTTCAGGCTTAATTGAAGAATTTTAACCCATTATCAAGAGCATTAGGACGAAATGTTCAAAGAGTCTTGATGCAGCTCTTTCAATTGAAGAAAGTAGATACCCAAATAAGCAAATTATCACCTTAAATTAGTAATTCATCTATATTTTCCATCCCTTCATCTTTCCAGAGTAAAGATTCCTGTCTGCACTCTCAGAGCATGGAAAGGGCCGGAACCATCCAGAGCATCACAAATGACTGCTCGCCCCAGTGTGCATGAACACATAGTGCCCCTTGTCTAGAACAAGAGGACGTTGAATGGACTGCCCTGGAGATGTTTTTTCAGAATGCCACTAACCATGTCTGGCCCACACAGATCTGGTGGGCAGGTATTTAAAGGTGTTCAGGCATCAGAAAATCAAAGCAGCAGTCTGAGGCATGAATGGGCTTCTCTTCACGTCACTATTTCTGGCTCCTTTCTGTTTTTATACTGAACAAATATGTTCTCATCCTTTTAAACTTAGAGGAGTTTTTTTTTCTTTCTTTCTTTTTGTTGAAGGATTGCTGAGAAATGCCCCCTAAATTATCAAATTATTATTACCACAGCCAGCTTCTTACCCAGTCATGGATTATAGTTAAATCTCATCTTTAACTTCACAAAGAAGTAAATGTCATTTGTGCTTGATTTCTTTGATTATTTTGTCTTTGAATTTTTAAAATGGCAGGAAACAAATATCCCAATTTTTTCTTTAATTAAAATGAGTTTCTCTGAATTAGTGTATGAACAATTAGAGAATGTTTAGCTGATTGAAGTTTGGAAGCTTCTTGAGTTTAAGCAAAAATAGAGTTTCAATAGCACTTCATTTATTGATTCTTTTCTATATTCTGAGTTCTTAAGGACATGTTTCATGTCACCAAAAATATATTTCTACAAGCTGTGGCTAAAATTTGCCAAAATTAAGACACTCAAAAGTCTGTTAAGGGTTAAGGCAGGCTGAATGTATGCATCCAAGGTAGTCAAAAAGTTGTTGTGTAATTGTTTTAGGAAAGTGAACTTAGAGAGGTCTTTGTGGATACAGTAAGCAGTATGTTTATCTATTTAGAAAAACTTCAGGTAACTTCTCTTTCAACTCTGTAGTAGTCATTTATGAGGTCTCAAACAAATATTGATTCCCAAGGATTTCTGATTTTTCAGTTAACTAGAAAGTCATTTAAAAAAAATTCATCCATGTTTCTCAAAGAGACATGCTGCCTAAGGACTCTGTGGGTACAGGGAGTGGAATGATCCATGAAGGTTCTTTGTCACAATTTAAGATTCTTTATCTCAAACTTGTGAAAATAGGAATATCAATCTGATCAGTGTATTGGGTTATGCCAGCTGTGGATTTTGCAAAATGGTAAAAAATTTGATCTAAATTTGATTTATAGAGTATTTTTTATTATTCAGAGTCTCTCCTGCCCACTTTTATGAGCAACTAATTTTAATCATCTCTGAAGAGCACTTGCGAAAGGGAAAGTTATCCATTTCTCAGATGTGTGGACAAAAAAGAAAACATAAAACCAGATATTCTGGGTACCAGATATTCTGAAAGCCCATGCAAGAGTAGATGGATGGCATGCAGAGAAGGCCTTGGACAAAATTCAGCACCCATTCATGATAAAAATGCTGAAGAAACTAGGGATAGGAGGAACCTACCTCAACATCATAAAGGCTGTATGCAAAAAACAGAAAATATGCCTCATAGTAAATAGGGAAAAAACTGAAAATGTGTTCTTTAAAATCTGTGACAAGACAAGGATGTCCACTCACCATTCCTGTTTAATATGATGCTAGAAATTCTAGCTGGAGCAATTGGGTGAGAGAAGGAAATAGAAGGAATAAAAATAGGAAAGGAAGAAGTCAAATTATCACTGATTCCAAATGATATGATCCTACACGTAGAAGATCCAAAGAACTCCACCAAAAGACTGCTAGAACTAATGAACAAATTTGGCAAAGTAGCAGGTTACAAAATTAGCATACAAAAATCAATAGCTTCTGTAAACCAACAATGTATCTGCTGAGAAAGAAATCAGGAAAACAATCCCATTCACAACAGCCCAAAACAAACAAACAAACAAAACCTAAGAATAAATCTAACCAGGGAGGTAAAAAGTGAAAGATCTCTACAATGGAAACTGTAGAACTTTGAAGAAAACACACGATTGAAAGGCCTCTCGTATTCGTAGATTGACAGAATTAATATTGTTGAAATTGGCCATACTACCAAAAGCAATATACAGATTCAATGGAATCCTTAACAAAATACCAATGATATTCTTCACAGGACTAGAAATAATAGTTCTAAAATTCATTTGGAAAAATAACAGACCCAGAATAGCCAAAGCAATTCTAACCCCCCAAAAAGCAATGCTAGAAGCATCACAATACCCGACTTAAAAAACAACAGATTCCCTCAGTATGTACAACTATCATGCACCAACAAAAAATGTGTGTGTGGGGGGGGGGAAACAGTAGATGCAAGAACAACTCAGAGAAATGTACTTTATAAATGTGTTTTTGAACTTGTGAGAGAGTAAGGAAAAGCTTCAAGGGGCCAAAAGACCTTTGGTCATTGTTAACCAAAGCTATGTGGTAAAAGGAACCCCAGGTAAGATATGCACTGCTAAATTGCCAGAGGGGTAGGGGGAGATAACTAGACCTGCTGTCTGGGTAGGGTCTGAGGACCAAATGTTAAACAGCCTCACAGAGCTAGAGAATTAAAAAGGCCTCATGCTGTGGTTGAGAGAGCTAGAACACCTCAACTCACCAAGCAAAGGAGCAGATGAGCAAATCTGTTTTTGCCCTTGGTCTCCATGAAGGGAAAATACTTATTATCGTTATCACCTTCTTTCCTATTTGCAGCTGTGAACTTATTTTTAGATGGTTAAATTTATGCTACTTGCAGTGTTGTGGAAACTTTAACCAAGAAATTGTAGGTAGCATGTTTTCAGGTTGATAGAATCCTCAGATACCTGGTAGAGATAAGCAAAAATCCACTCTGGAGGAAAGCTGTAATAATCCGGTGTCTTCAGAATTCCTACAGATTTAGCTAACATGAAGTTACTATGAAAAAAATATCAAAAGCAATCCAAAAATTACCAAAAACAGAATAATAAGCCAAAATTGGCAAGCCTCAACAGAAACAGTAAACAACAGATTTAGATCGCTCTGTCTTATGACATTGGGATGCTAAATACTGAATATAGAAAAATGCATGAGAAATACATGAAGAAAAACACTGATCACGGAATAAAAGCCCTTCAGAAAGATTTTTAAAAGAACCAGATAGAATTGCTAGAAATGAAAAATACAGTCATTGCAATTTAAAAAATCATGGTTAGATTAAGAATAGGTGTACACGTGGCTGAAGAAGAATGAATGGAATGAAGCATCATGGAGAATATTACTCAACACAAAATGAAAGAGAAGAGAAAAATGAAAACTAATAAAGAGAATTTAAGACATGGGTAAACAAATGAATGGATCTTGCATACATCTATTTAGAATTTCAGAACATTAAAATATTGAAAATAGGAGCTGTCAAGAACTATGAAGGATCTGAAATTTTACCCTCCCCCCAAGCTAATATTTTGGCTTGCCACAGTTTCATGGATACTGTTTGAACACATCAGACATAACTTTATTTCTCACAGCACAACAGGTTACATGAGTTTTATGTTCAGGCCGTTCCCCAGCTCCCCAAGTTCCATGGGGGTGATGCCAAGGCCCCCACGGGTACTGGGCATGCAATGAATTGAGGTCGTTCCCAGAGACACTTGAGCTTAGGAAGCCCAACATTTTTTAAATGGGCTGTAAACAAATATGCTCTTTACCCTGGAGGGGGACATTATCTTTACTGTCCTAGACAGTGAACCAGTCCATCCTCTGCTCTAGAGAGACAGTGGAACAGGGTCGAATGCCATGGAGAGTCCCATGCACATGTGCAAACTTGCTTTTTGACATAACGAGTATTGCAGATCAGTGATAAAAGGGCACCCTGTTCAATAAAATATGCAGTTACCGGATCATACATGTGGAGGAACAAAAAAAGAATCAGTTTGACTTATCAAACATATACAAAAGATCACTTTGACTCTCCCAGCATTGCAGAACATCTGTTCAAGTGATCTTTATCTAACAGCCTCGTGATCTCGTGGTGCCTGCAAAATTCACCTCACTTCATCTCCTCCCAAGGGCATGGTATCATCCCATCATCACAAGAAGGAAGACTTGTACAGTACACGTATTTTGAGAAAGCCAGAGACCACAGTGTTCTTTTATTATATTAATATATTATTTTTGTTAATCTCTTATCATGCCTAATATATAATTAAACTTTATCATAGGTCAGTATATATTTATAGGAAAAAACATAGTATATATACAATGTTTCAGGCATCCACTGGGGGTCTTGAAATGTATCCCTTGGTATAATGGGAACTGCTGTGATTTAAATAAAATAAATGACAAAAGATACAAGTAAACATTTCAAAGAAAAAAAAACGTGAATGACTAACATACAGGTAAAATAATCAGCCTTATTTCTAATCAGGATCCTACAAAATAAAACTACAGTAGTAACCATTTTATAAGTACCAGTTTGGCAACATTAAAGTTTGGAACAATACCATTTGTGAGCAAGGATGTCGGGCCACAAAACCCCCATGTTCTCATAATCTTATTCCCTTCAAAGACCCACACAGACAAGTAAAGTCTTAATTTCTCTTAGGTTGCATTATGCAGAAGGAGAAGGTAATGGAACAAAAATGTTATTCTGTTTCTCCCATCCCACACCAAATTATTTTTAAACTAAATTATTCACTGGTCAAATCTTGAATATTAGGCTGTACTTGCTTTATATCTTCAAGGGGAAAAAAGTACCAGCTGAGAACACTCCAGACCATGCCACATGATACCTGTTTGTTTTGTTTTATTATTCTCAAACCCTAAGGTTAGATAATTCAAAAGAAAGCTTTTATTAATTTTAAGAAAGAATCCTCTAACACATATCCTGCTTTTATAATGTTGAAATTGAAATGGACATATTGGAGTACAAAAGGAAAAATTAAAGGTAGGATATGTTAGTCAGCTCTCTGTTACTGTAACAAATGTCTGGGATAATCAACTTATAGGGAGAAAAGTTTTTTTTTTTTTTCCTTTGGCTCACAGGCTTCATTGACCCCTTTGCTTTCAGGCCTGTGGTGAGACAGCAAGCACATCATGGCAGAAGCATGTGGCAGAACAGAGCCCCTTGCCACGTGGCTAGGAAGGAAAAGAGAGAAAGAGGGTGGAACTGTAGTTCCTCTCTCCCCTTTAAGATATGTCCCCAGTGACCTAAAGACCTCTTATAAGGCCCCACCTCTTAAAGGTTCTACCACTGCCCAGTAATGCCACAGGCTGGAAACCAAGCTTTTACTAGCTGGATGTTTAGAGTACATTGATCCAAACCATAGCTATACGATGTATGATGATGAAAATAAAGGAAAAATCTTAAACTGGTAAAATTCCTTTGTGTTTAAGGGGAAAAAAATTATACCATAGCCCAATTATCTGCTAGAAGAATCTCTAAGAGGATCAAGTTACCCTTTGTCCTGGACCAGTGGAGAAGGTTCACAGAATTTGGTGCTCTGGAATCCAGAGCTGTCTGAAGGTAGTACCTTTGAGGCAGTTGCAGAAGACTGTGGGGAAAAAAATATAGTAAAGGGACTATTTTGAACTCTCAGTTTATACAGACACAAAAATCTAGAAGATTCAGATTTAACCTCCAATGGTTCTTTTTGTTGGATATGGTAAAGATGGTATAGTCATGTTAAAAAAAAAAAATAGGAAGAACCCTAAAATCTTCCCTCATTTTATTGTCTACACTGACTAATAGACAATGGTTCTTTAAATTCTGAGTTTCCAAACAAACTTCCAGTAGCTAGTGAGATTTATCTGTACATACTTAATTACCCAGTGGCCTGTTCTTAGTCCTGGAATTAAACTAAGTCTTCAGGTAAGTTTCCTTATTAGCCAGGAACAGTTAAAGAAGTACTAAAGTTATCATTTTGGGGAGGCATTTCCCAGCTTGGGTTTGAGCACTTGTCACATTTTGTGGCAGTGACTAGGTGTGAATCGACATTTCTGCCTGGAAGTCACGTGACCTCTCTGAGGGATTAATGTGGTTACTTTTGGACTCTGTGTTCTCCATCAACTAAGTATGTGCAGTTGTCATTCATATTTTGTTTTCAGCTTGTTACACTGACAGAAAAATCTCTGCAGAGTAAAGACCAGTTTCCTGAGCATGGAAAGCTATGTCATATTTGCATATTTCCTGGATTTAAAGAGAACACAGTGTTTCTCCTTGCAATTTTGAATGCATGGTTCTTTTATTTATTAGGTACTATAAAAAAGTATTTTTAGCTATAAAACTTTCATTTTGTTTCTCCTGATTGCCAGTTTTGTTGATTAAATAGTATAACAAATAAGGATTTTTTAAAATTAATCATCGTATTTCAAAAACTTTCCTTAAAATTGAGTAAAATCTAGCTGGGCATGATGGTGCACACACACCTGTAATCCCAGCAGCTCAGGAGGCTGAGGCAGGAGGATTGCAGGTTTGCAGCCAGCCTCTGAAGCTTAGCAAGGCTCTGTGCAATTAATGAAACTCTGTCTCAAAATAAAAAAATAAAAAGGGCTAGGGATATGGATCAGTGGTAAAAGCACCCCTGTGTTCAATCCCTGGTGCCAAAAAGAAAAATTGAGTGAAATTTATAACCTTTTTCATCAAGACCATTTTTTTGCACGATGTCATATATTTATGGAAATATGTTATAAGAAAGTTCTGTTAGGGTTGTACGTAGGCTTGTGTACACATGGCTGGTCAAGGATGTGTGATGATGAAAAGACTCTGAAACTACCTAAAAATTACTCATTTGAATACACTGATTTTATACAACCCACTGCGCCGGGTGACATCTTAAAATGCAAAAGAATTATTTAGCTAATGTTCACCTTATTTTTTGTACATCAGGTAGTCCCCTTAACAAGCCCACAAAAACTCAATCTCATTTGTAATAGCAACAATTGGGAACCCGGAAGGCCCCACAGGACACAGCTGAGTCAATAAACAACAGTGCAGCTGTATGATTGAATACTAATGAAGCCACTTAAAGTTGTGTTCTACAAGACTGTTAAATTGACTTTGGGAATTTTCGGAATGTAAACTTAAAAAGCAAACTAGATAACTATTATTCAGTGCAAATTTGAATAGGGAAAAAAGCTTCGAAGTATATTCCTCCAATATTAATTGTAGTGTTCTCAAGCAGTGAGATGGCATGTGGGTTTTGTTCTGTCCTGTGCTTTCCAGTATTTTGTAATCTTTCAATAACTATGTGCAACTTAATATTTTTATTCTTATAGAATAACATGTAAATTTTAATAATTTATTATTTTTGCAACCATTATATAAATGTTCAAATAAAACTTCATAATCAGAAAAAATATTAAGGATAAATAAAATAAACTTTGTCTTTCTTGTATTTTTATTATAACAGCAGTATTCAATATTATAAAATTATTGATTCTATATGCACATATAATATATATGCATATAATTATATAGACACATATAAAATTACAGATAATTATTGAATGTTCATTGTGTGCCACACCTGTGGCTATGTCTGCTGTTTTCAGTAGACAGAAACATAATCATCCCCACTGCACAGGTCAGCAAACTGAGGCTTCAATTGATTAATGCCCTCAGTTGTGCAATTTCTGAGTGACAGCCCAGCTTTGAACCAGAATGTGGGTCCTAAATCCAAACTCTTAGCAAAACTACCTCTCTTGTCTTTTACTTTTTAAAAATCGTTCTTATATATCAGCGATGGTTTTGCTTTTTTCCATTTCTCATTGTAGAGATGTAGCTACAAATTTCATTTAAGAGGTGATTTTTAAGGATTATCAAAACTAAATTGAAACAGGTGGTTCACACTTTATATCCTTGAATATCCATTGGCTAAGTAAGTATTAAATTGCATTTTGTACATTTTATTGAATAACACCAAGTGCATTTTTCTGTTTAGGAAGGAAAGGGATTTGTCCTTCATTGTGATAAATGATTAAACACCAAATGTCTGTCTGCCTTCACTCTTCCTCTCTTCCTCCTTTCCTCTCTCTTTCAAAGTCAGGAGTAAGCATGATAACCAAACATGCAAAAATATTTGTGTTTCAAGGCCACACTAATCCTTCCTCTGTAGGCATTTGAAGGTACAGGTGGATGTGTGGAAAGAAGGGCTTTATTAATGCAGAATCTTTACTTGTGCCTTTAGGAATCCCACGACTCTAAATGAGAATATGGCTTTTAGGGCCAGTCAAGAGATCCATGACCTCAAGTGTCACATTAGGCACAAGTGAACGTCTATGGAATCCCTTTGAGAATACTATCTTCCCACTCTAATTTTTAGAAAAGTCCCAAGAGATATATCATAGTTACTAATCCACAGGAATGGAATGTGTTCTAACATTGTCTTTATGCCGTTCTGAAATCAAGTCCAACTAACTTCAATCAAATCAAAATAAAAATTGTGTATCAAAATAATGCAATTATACTCAGTAGTTGTGGTCAGAGGGTTCTTTCAGCTCTTCTACAACTAACATGTAATTAGTTAATGTGTTGCAGATTTTTAGACCAAAGAATGGGTAAATAGTTTAGAAAGAAAGTTGTTGATTGTTTCAGTTTGTGCACTTGGTTAAGTCACCTGGGACACCTTTGTCCTGGGCCATCTTGTGTGGGAGACAGAGGGAAAGCAGTGTTACTACTGTACAAAGCTTCATCGGTTTTATTTTAATGCTCCACACAATATACACACAAGAGTATTGTTTTATAAGGAGAATTATGTGTAGGAGTTTTAGAGATCTATTTGAATCCTAGTTCTTTTCTAATTATGTTTCCCTAGGCACATCCCTGAACTAACTATTCTGTATGTTGTATTAATTTTAAAAAGGGGACGCTGTTACTAAACTACTGTAACACAGAAGCTTATTCATTAGAAATAGGTAACATGTTATTGTTGAACAGATATGAGGACTACTCTTTTGCTTTCACTTGACCCCTGTTTGAGCGTTTGGAAGGATTTTTTTTTTTCCCCGTTGGTAATTCAAAATTTAATGGTTTATCTTTCTGTTGAGGTCCCTTTTTCCCCCCTAAATATTTTTAGCTCTCTCGTTTATATCTTTTGGTTCTTTAGGGGGAAAAGTATTAATTAACAGAAAGTTCTTAATTTTGTGCCTCATGCATAAAAATACATTTATGTATTTGGCATCAGTTTATGAATTTTTCTTTTTACAGCAGTATAATTTACATACATACAATGCACAAACCATTAGAGAGTATGCATATAGTTCCTCGAGTTTTGACAAATGTATATAACTAACACTCTGGTTAAAATATAACAGCATTTCTATAATCATAGAAATTTGGCAAAAGTTTGTCTGTGTATAGCAGTGTCTGCTTTTTCCAGATTCTTGGATTCTTGGTTTCCTTGCCTTGGGTTAGGCGAATCTGCTCTTCATGGCATGAGTGTCCCTTCTCTAGCTTGAGAAGGGACACTAACCTAGCCCCTTTTACTGACGTCATGCTTTTTGAATGAGAGCCAGTTTGCTTTCTTTTCTATATGAATTTTTCTGTTGTTGTTTCTTTGTTTTTTCTAATATCTCTCTTCCCATTTTGACTGGAGTTGGCAGTATATATACTAAAGGTTCAGTTCCCTGTGACTCAGCCTTCCAAGGGTCTTTTAATTCTGTAGAATTCCATTTAAGAAATTTCTAATGTTGTCTCTGAAATTTACCTGGCATTACCTGACCCCACCACCCCCCATAATTTACATAGATTTGTCTACATAAGTACTTTCTTTCCTCCTCCAAATTTAGTAAAATGTAATAAAAGAGTGATGATCAATTTTAGGAAATTCAACTCAAGAGCAAACCAGCCATTTAAGTGGAAACAGATATTTTGCTTATTTGCTTTATTTTTTTTTTCTCTTGTCAAACACATGATTCTTGGTTAGTTCAAATGTATCTGTCTTGTATTCAAGTTAGTGATTCGTCTCTCAAAGACTTCTTTAGATATTCAAGATGTTCATAAGTAAAGCTTTTGAAGCTGCTGGGAGTTGTCCACCATCCATCTATTTTTGTTTTTGAATCAGTACCTAAATGAGTGCCTTTGGAGTAGCATTTCTGTCGTGCTGTACCTATTAGAACAGTTTTTAAAGTTATCTAAAGTATGTTTGTTCCACCTTTTCTCTGTGTATTTACACCTCTTCAATTTTGCTTTATGAGCAGCAACAGCAAACTGTCACTCTTTGCTGTAAATTGAAGCTTTTAATAACTGTGTCTGTTCTACAACATTTGTCAGCTTTGAATATTCTGTCAGTAGCAAATAAAAATAGCAGGGAAACTCAGCAGCAGTGACACTGAGAATTTATCTGCTTATGCAAAAGGAAGGTAAAAAAAAAAATCTTGAAGGATGAGCATTTGGCATTTTTCCCTTCAAATAATGTAAATTTGAACTGACTCTTCCTCAAATAAATTTTCGATGAAAAGTTGGCTAAATAAATGAATGAATAATTTTCATCATTAAATACGGAACGCCTTTTAACCTAGAAAGAAGAGAATACAAAAGGTGACTTCAGATCATTGATGCAATCACATGTGCCTTGTCTGACATCCGCTTGAAAAATAAGTTTTATAAATACATAAAAGGAAACAACTCAGTAGTATAAAAAAACATTTTGATGCAGCTACCATTTAAATTTTTAAACTACTCCATAGTAAAAATTCATGTGCAGAAGATCATCTTGGATATGTGACAATAAAAAATTAATTTATCTAATAAAGATGATTCAAGCAAATCAAATCTAAATAAATTCCATAGTCCACATTTTTTGTTCATAAATTCTATGCATCGGTTATAAATATTAAAACCACAAATGAAATAAATATATTATGAAAAATTCACTGCTTTCTCTTGAGATAGAAATATCAAAAGTTCCTCAGGACTCCTTATTGGTACTGACTTCGAGTTTGTTAATTTAGACACAGGTCTTGACGTTGTTCCTCTTGCTTTTCTTTACTTGTATGTATTTATGTATTTATCTGCTTGTATGTATTTATTCTTCTCACAAGATACCTTTATTATTAACCTCATCAATAGCAGTGAATATCTGTGGACAACCTACTGTGTGCTGCATTTGGTAAAGTTGACCATAGGAGTAGGAAGGAAAATGGTAAGAGTGCTTTATTGTGTTACTGTACCATCTTCATTGAAATGGCTCTTGTAACAGAAAAGTGATTAATGAGACCACATGAGCCTGCTTATTCCCCTGTCAACCTTTGGGCACGCCTGCAAATATACAGAGTTTTAAAAATAACCACAGTGAGCTGAAAAAGATGGTCTCTGCTTTTACAGAGCGGACATTCCTACATGTTTTAGTTTTGTATTAGCATTATTCCATACTTACCAATAGAGCCTGAGGGAAAGAGTGAATTAATTATTGTCAAAATCAATGAGATAATTATTTATGTGTAATTTACAAAGCACTGTACAACTGTGTTTCTCAGTGATGAGAAATGCCTCATTCCAAACCTTCCTTTGTAAGGAGTGCAATTGGAAAAATTCTAAATGCAAGATATATATATTTTTAACAAAAATTCTAGTATACTGCTAAGTCCTATTTTCTTATAGTGATAAATTGAGAATTAACATTGTCACTGTGTGTGATGGGTTTTTTTCCTGAAATTAAATCTATGTCTTTTATAAGGTTTCATTTCAGACAAGATGAGAGGAGTGATTTTTCAGTAAAATTGGCAAGTTAATAGCACATTAATGGTTTATGAAATTAGTTGTATTTTTTTCAGAAGAGGATTTTCATATTGAGTTCATTGAATAATTCAGTTGTATTCTGACCACCCTCTGGAAAAATTACTTGCCTGTAAAGAACTTAATAGGGATGATAATTCTGAGAGATGATAATTCTACTCTGGCATTTTCCACACTTCCACTTGCAAAAGAGTGGTAACAAGGCATTTAAATTCTTTTTTTTTTTTTCCAATTTTGGTGCCCCTTTGCATATGAGAAAAGTTAAAATTCTTTTCTGTCTGTCATTCAGTAGTTCTGATTTTAAGTACCTCTTAGGATTTACAAAATGATGTCTTGTTTCTTTCAGGTACAGTATTTCCTTTTTAAATACTGATAAGATTCTCTGCCTTGAATATGCTTTTTCTTTTTAATTTTGTTAATTGATTTGGATAAATAAGTTTGTTTGGATATTGAAGAAATAAGATGCATATCTCAGAAGGAGAGTAATTTCATAAGCTTTCCCTCGTGCTGAGTGTGTGTCTTCGTGATTCGCATGGGCCACCTCTAATCTTTGGTTTGTAAGGTATTTGTCTCGCTTGTAAATAGTGAGAGTGAAAATCTTTTTAAGTTTAAAGCTGCATTGATGATTCAAAAATAAATTAAAAATAAAGTTGAGATTGTTTAAATCTTTGATTAAGGAAGTTTATAAAATTCTTAGGTTTGTTTTTTTTTTTTTTTAGGGGAAATGTTTAAATGGATTTTCCTTAACCATTTAAAAGTCTCAGAACAGAATCATTTTATAGAACATTTAGTGGAGAAAGGAAAATGAGTCCTGTATGTGACAAAAGTCTGTCTTTGTAAATAAACAAAATCTGCCATAGCTAGTGTTTTTATTCTTTGTGATTTAGGCAAATTGCTTTAAAAATTTTCAGCCTACAGTTTCCTATTCTTAATAGGTTAAGCAGAGCTTGTAATTGAAAAAACAAACAAACAAACAAAAAAAAAAAACAGTATCTTAGTTTTCAACAGTAAAGTGTAAATTACAGAAACTTTTTGTTCCAAATCCTCTGAATATATTCCAGGTACATTTAATTCTTTGGAAAGCAGTGCTTTTTAAGTGTAAGAGTGAACAATTGCATTTCCCATTTAATTTCAGAAAAATGAATTTTTGTTGTTTGTTTCAGCCATCTGTTTAACTCTGAAGTTCACTGGTCTGCCCTTCCTGCTTCCTGAGACAGGCCATAGACTTGACTAACTGAGATTGCAGCTTCATTCTGGTACCTCCAATGCAGAGGCTCACACAAGTGTTGACATTTCTTCACAGACCATGGGAAGGAGAAAAGTAATAAGCAGTATGTTCAGAGAGTCAGCAAGTTAGTCAGCATTCGAGAAATCGGGTTATTTGACCTTGACTGATTGAACTATCTTTGAACTATCTTGGTCTTCCTGAAATGCAGTCTCTGAGAGTGATTCAGAGACTTGGTTTGGAAGCAAGCACATGGTTCAGCAGCCATCCCTGTTCCTGCTTCTGTGCCACTCAAGAAGTGGTTAGATGCCAAAGACCTCACCTGGCGTTGTTTTTATATTAATGACTTTATTAAGATAGAATTCACATACCACACAAATTCACCTATGCAAAATGTACGATTCAGTAGCTTTTCACATGACTATAGAGAGGTAGCATCTATCACCACAATCAGTTATAGAACATTCTTATTTTCCCCCAAAGAGGCCTGAGAACACTTAGCTCTCCTCTAGTCCCCCTCCCTGCAACTTCCCCTCGACTCTGGGAGCCACTGCTCTACCCTTGGTCTCTATATTTGGCTCTTCTAGACATTTCTTCTAAAAGGAATCATAACATAGGTAGTCCTTTGCAACTGGCTCCTTTTACTGAGCATAATGTTTTCAAGATTTATCCATGTGGTTTAGTGCGTATTAGTACATCATTCCTTTTTAGGGCCAAACAATATCCCACATATGCTTATGCCACATTTTATTTATACATTCATAGTTGACAGATATTTGGGTTCTTGTTTCTACTAATCTCACTATTATGAATAATACTGCTATACAACAAATTTTTGCATGGACATATGTTTTCATTTCTCTTTGGTGTGCACCTTGGATCATGTAGTAACTCTATATTTAACTGTTGGAGGAACTGCCAGACTGTTTACGAAAGTACCTGCAACCATTTTGCATTCCCACTGTCTAGTGATATTTGAGGGTTCTGGGATCTCCACATGCTGACCCACACATTATTTTCTGATTATAGCCATCTTCATGGATATGAAATGAGAGTGCATTGTGATTTTCATTTGCATTTCTCTAATAACTCTAATATAGAGCATCTTTTCCATGTACTTACTCACATTTAAATATTGTTAGTTACAGTGTCTTACAAACAGTGCTCATAATGCCTTTTGATACTAATATTCAGCTAACATTGCCACATCTGTAGTAACTCTGAAGCCAAGAAGAGCTTTGGACCCTACAATAGTGATACCTGAGGTAGAAGAAAAGAAAGAAAAAAATAGGTTAAATAGCCGGGTGCACAGCTCACGCCTGTAGCACACCCAGCAGCTGAGGCTGAGGCAAGAGGATAGCAAGTTCAAAGCCAGCCTCAGCAATTTAGCAAGACCCTGTCTAAATAAAGCATTAAAAGGGCTGGGGATGTGGCTCAGTGGTTAAGTGCCCCTGGGTTCAATCCCCGATTTAAAAAAAAAAAAATGCTAAATATCTGAAATAACATCTTTGGGGAGTGTGTACAGGGACCAGAAGGAACCTACAAAAGGATTCATCTCCGCTAGAGAGAAGGGGGTTGATCAGGGGAGAAAAGAGCCAGAGCAGAGGTCTTGGCTTGTCTGTAAAGTTATGTCTCTTAATTGACAGTGAGCTGTGGCCATTCTCAGGCATGGTCCTTGAGGTTAGGATGCTTTTGGACAAGTTCAGCCCCACAGTCCTGACCTGACATCTCTCTCCCCCATGCAGCCTCCCAGCTGCTGAACAGGCTTTCTCACGCCAGGTAAGCTAGGGCAGGCTGTCACAAGACACCTGAACCAATGCTATTAATAAAAGTGATCTTATGGGCAAAAATATGTACTATGATAGTTTAAATGACACATAAGTCAATATCAGTACAAAAAATTAAACTTTGATTATTTCATAGAATTTTTGTGATCTCTGTTTTCAAATTCACATTAGAATCCCTTGTAGTGCCAAGTTTCTAAGGGGAAAAAGAATTCTGTTTGGAAAACAATATGATTTGCGATCTTCCATCAATGAAATATGAAGACCTCCCTGGGTCTTTCTGATATGTGAAAAAAATATTTTTTCTCTTACAAAATGATATTACTATTATCCTACAATGAAATGTTTATATGATCAGGTGTTTTGTTTTCTTAAAACAATTGTTCTTTCTTTTTCTGATCTCTCTTATGATGGTTTTGGGGAAAATGATCCACTGCTATGAAGCATGCAAATAAAACATTTCATACTAAATCTTGTGGAGAGCACTTTCTCTTCTTAAAAACTCTCCAAGATAAACTTGAAAAGCTGCACTGGAGAAGTGACTTTCAACAACCTTGACTATCCCGAAGCCTTATTTATGTTTACTAAATTTGCAAGTCCAACATGATATTTTAGAAAGCCATATAACATGATTTTTCCCACTGTTATGGCATTTGATGGCTTAAGGAAAAAATAGATTTGTATCTTGAAACTTCTGGAACCATTCCATTATCACTGCTTGTTTCTTCCTAAAATATGGGAAGAAGGTTGCTGAGAAGTCATACCTATTAAATGTTGTCATGCAATATCTTTGATTTTATTTACTTACACTTAAAATTATTCAGAAATACAGGATTCTCTCATGAAAGTATAAAAAAACATGAAATAATCAAAAAGTTTAATTTTTGTACTGGTATTGACTTATATGTCATTTAACCTGTCGTAGTACATATTTTTGCCCATAAAGATCACCTTTATTAATAGCATTGAGAAAATTCTCACCTAGCCCAGCCTGCCATGAATATCAGTCCACTGTTCACCTTAGATACCCTTTTTTCTTTGCTTTTTTTCTATAGTTTCACGTAGCAAGCAAAATCAGAACATTGCACGGGTGTGTGGCGTTTAATGCCACAGGCCTTGGACATCTACAGAGCTCAGTTTAGATCCTAGAGTCACCATGTTTTACCTGTACAACCTTGAACAAGTCCTTTAAGTTCTCTTACATCTTAGTTTCCTCCTGTGTAACATGTGACATGTGTGATGGCACATACTTCCTTAAACTGCTGTGAAGAGTAAATAAGGGAGTGTCCAGTAAGCGCCCAGCCAAGTACCTGGCATGTGGTCAACCCCTGTCATGCAGCCTGTTGTTACTCTTTGTAGTTATGTCTACTTATCGGGGGTGGGAGGGGGGGCTATAAAATTCAGGGCTAAGAGACTACACCAAACATTTTTTTTTTTGTGACAATGCACTTTTAAAACACGAATTTCCTATGTAATTTGGAAGACATCTGGGTTCAGGTGTGTAGTAGTAAGGCTTAAGGAAAAACTAGATCATACCCCATCTAGTCATGGGTGAGGTCTTAACAGCGGGCAGGCCTAGCCCTGGGAGCTGAACTTGTATTTTCTGTTTGAACTTAATAAAAATCCTAAGGCAAGCCCTTTATTGTCACCATTATGTAGATTTGGAAACAGATGCAGAAAAGTTGGCCAGCTTTCGCAAGGTCATGACTTTATAAAGGTGACACTCTGAACCATTTTGTATATTGATGACTTTGTTACGTAAGAGTGAATATTATATAGAAGTTGTTTTGATTCTTGAATGGAGGAATAAGATACTGAGCTTACCATGTACTTGTTGCTGGCCTGATTTTTATATAATATATAGTACATGGATTTTAAGTTGTGTGATCATTATCATAAATTAAGCACTCGTCCACAGAGTACCAAGCTGTTTAATAAATTCTATAATGTATCAGCATTATTCACATATTGAAGGCAATTTTGCCTCTTAAAGTATCCTCTAGAAGGGTAGCCCTCATCTTTAAGGCATTCATGATATTCTCTTCCGAGTGAGAAATCACATCTTCTGTCCTTCCTACGGATTGTCACTTATGTGTAGGATGTTGTCCAGGCCAATCTGTGCGATCTTGGTGGCTGGGCATTATTGGGCTGATCCTCATACTATGTTGTAATTCTTAAATAAATCGGCTCTGTGCAGATTCGTAACTGCCATTCCAAGGCAGTAGCTCCAAATAGCTCTGGATTTATAAATCCCTTCATTATAAAAGTATTGATCCCTTTTTCATTGTCTGCTGAGTAAATGAAGCAGTAAACACTTGGGCTCATCATAAAGGACTTTTTACCTTTTCATGTCTTAAAATTAACATTTTAATTATAACTATTGATGAATTTTGGCTTGTCTTGTTAAAGAATAAGCATGAAATTCTATTGTATGTAAATGATACCCAAATAAATCAGATTCTCAAAAGGGGAAAGAAAGCACAAATATTTGAAATCTTGAGATTGGCAAAAAATTATAAACAAATTCAAAGTAGAGAATTCACAAAGGGATCTTGTTCAATACAGGGGCTTGTCTTTTGGAAACAGGCTGAAGATCAGTGCTTTTACATAATGCACTGTCATCTCAGAGTCCTTTTAGAGAACATTATAAATTGGATTTCAAGAATAATGCTTTAGTCGTACATAACATTGATATCCCTCCAAAGCCAGGAATGTTGTTTTTTTGTTTCCTACCTATGAAAACATGCCATTCTGGATATAATTAATGACCAGAAAATTTAAGACAAAAGAAAGTGGCTCTTGCCTCAGCATGCAGCTGGCAATCCATGAAAAAAAATCACTGATGGAAAAGGCTAGACTCAAATTCTGTTATGGGGAGTAGATTCCCATAGCTAGCCACAGTCCCATGTCAAAGACTGGCACCGGTACAGTTTCTACCCATCAGGTTTGGTTTTCTGGACATTTGTTACTATGTTCCTCCCTAATTTCCCTTCTCCCCTACTTGTCTGCCTCTGCACATCTCACCGCTTTTTAGAAACTTTATTAAAGAGAAAGAGGAGATAGGTATTCTATGTCAACGGGTAATGGATTAGGTGACAGGGAATCAGAATCAGGCCAAAATCAGACCGACGCCTGATATCAATTCTATTCCTGTTTTCAAATCTAAGAAAAATTAAGGGCAAGATACTTTGATAAACCTACAATGCCAAGATTGCAAAAGTTAGCCGTATTTTAGATTGCCAGAGCTAAAAGGAATCACAAAGGACACTTTCCAAATAGCAGCTAATTTGCTGAGGCCCCTGTTCCAGGACATGTACCTTTTCGCCCCTCAGCCACATGTGCCAGGTCTGTGATCCCATACTCTGCTCAGAGTGCAACTGTTGTCACAACCCAGACTTCCCTCTCTCCTGCCTGTACAGGAAGTGGGTCAGCTGTGAGAGCAGGCACAGCCACTGCTAGGTGTGGACCTGGGATGAGGATCCCCAGAGGGCTGTGGCAGAAGTCTGAGAAATAGCCAGGCTTTTGGACCAAAAATTACATTCCAGGAAGGAGGGCCCTGGAATCAGTCATGGGAATATGACCCGAGAATTTAAAAAACCCAGGTCAGTGAATGGGCTGACCCAAGTCCTTTCCCTGTCATGTCCTGGTCAACACATGTTTCCAAGAACTGACACCAGGTTTGGTGCAGGTTTGGTATAACCTTTTAAAATGCTTCAGTCTGCTTCAAAAGGAAAAAAAAAAAAAGTGATAATATAAACAATTAGTCCCTGTGTGGCTGAAGAGCCCGACTTTAAGTGGCGATGGTGGGAAGGATGTTAAAAGTCCTTTTACCTAATGTTAATCTATGCACGAACCCATTGCTCAGGCCCTTCCTTCAGCACTGATTGAGCATCTGTTTTGGATGTGACAGGCCCTTGGCCAAGGGATTCAAAGGTGCCTGAGGATAGGTGTGTTCCATGTCCATTTGAGTGTGTAGTGCAACAGGGGACACAGCTTATCAAATAACCTCAAATAAATTTGTATCATAAACTGTAATGCGTTTAGGAAAGGAGAGCGAACCTGTGCTGAGAGCACCTAGCAAGGAACATGACCTCTGAACAGAGTTCTGAAGAGGCAAGAGGTGAATAGATGAAGGAGTACAAAGGAGAGGTGGTTTCCAGGATCGAGCTAGGTGTTGCCAGTAGAGAAAAGCAGACGTGCAAAGGTTCTGTGGCTACAGAGGACAAGGCACACAAAGGAGTGGACTGTGCTAGGAGTAAAAAGAGTGATCCCAGGTGAGGTCAGAATGCAAAGTAGGCCCACCCCCTTCCAGGCCCAGCGGCCCACAGGAAGGACTGCTCTTCTTTCCTGGAAGGGTAGGGTGTAATTGGGCTTTATTTTCTGAAACAGTCACTGTGGACTGCACATAGAGTCCGGAGTGAAGGGGCCAGTAGACAGGGGAGACCAGCTGTTAGGCTGTGTAGGAGCCTAGATGAGAGCCAGTAGGAGCTTAGATCAGAGGGGTGATGAAGAGATTAAAAAAGTCATTTAGAGAGGAGTATGTGCCAGCACTTAGAGGTGACTGGGCATCAGGAAGAGTGAAAGGTCAAGGGCTCTTTCCTGAGGGGGAGGGTTCCCATTGCAGGAACAATAAATTCAAAGTCTGGAAAAATGCTCATCATCTCTAGCAATCAGAGAAATGCAAATCAAAACCACTTTAAGATACCATCTCACTCCAGTCAGAATGGCAGCTATTATGAAGACAAACAACAATAAGTGCTGGCGAGAATGTGGGGAAAAGGGCACACTCATACACTGCTGGTGGGACTGCAAATTGGTGCAGCCAATATGGAAAGCAGTATGGAGATTTCTTGGAAAACTGGGAATGGAACCACCATTTGACCCAGCTGTCCCTCTCCTTGGTCTGTACCCAAAGGACTTAAAAACAGCATACTACAGGGACACAGCCACATCAATGTTTATAGCAGCACAATTCACAATAGCTAAACTGTGGAGCCAACCTAGATGCCCTTCAGTGAATGAATGGATTAAAAAAATGTGGCATATATACACAATGGAATATTACTCAGCATTAAAAGAGAATAAAACGATGGCATTTGCAAGGTAAATGGATGGCCTCAGAGAAGATAATGCAAAGTAAAGTTAGCCAATCCCAAAAAAACAAATACTGAATGTTTTCTCTGATATAAGGAGGTTGACCCATAGTGGGATTGGGAGGGAAAGCATGGGAGGAATAGATGAATTCTAGATAGAGAAGAGGGGTGGGAGGGAAAGGGAGGGGGCTGGGGGTTAGCAAGGATGGTGGAATGTGATGGACATCATTATCCAAAGTACATGTATGAAGACTTGAATTGGGTGTCAACCTACTTTATATAGAGAGATACAAACATTGTGGTATATATGTGTAATAAGAATTGTAATGCAAAAAAGAAAAGAAGAAGAAGAATAGCGTTACCTTAGATTAGGTAGAGGGAAGTGAAAGGAGGGGAAGGCAGGGAATGTGGGGATAAGAGAGATAGTAGAATGAAACAGACATTATTACTGTATGTATGTGTGTGACTGCATGACCAATGTGATTCTACGATATGTGTACTCAGAAAAATGAGAAATCATATCCCATCTAAAGTATGTAAGTGCATTCTACTGTCATGTATAACTAATTAAAACAAATTAAACAATTTAAAATAAATAAATACAAGGTCTGGAAAGAAAAAAAAAAAAAAGTCCATTTAAATATTCCCTGGGTCCAGCATACAGTCTCCTCCTGCTCTTCTTACTGCCCCTTTGTTGCTGTCTCTCCCTCCTTTTCTCTTCCTTTCTATGAAATTCCTAACTTTCTGGTTCCACTCAGGCCTATAAGGAAACTTTGGTCATAACTTTGTGGATGCCCGGTGCTACATTAGTTCCCATTAATATGAAGTGGGGGTTTGGTATTACACCTCTCCGAAATATATTGTCTCATTTATATTAAAAGCTTACATCTGAGCACTTATTCTAAACTCCCTGGCGAGATAAAACATGAGCTGGCTGGGTTGTTTCTACGTGCTAAGCCCAGTGTCTACGTGAATTGCTGTGTTGCTGTAAATATATCCAGGCACAGACAGGTAGATGCAATAGGAAAAAACCCGAACAAATTCTTAGGATGCCAATATTGTCACAAAGTCTCCATGCAGAATGAAGTTGTTTGACAAAGTGTTTCCCTGGTGATTTGGCTGCAGATGAAAATGTCTTCGGCAATAAAATTTCGTGCCTGAGTCTCAGCTCTTTGCACTCATCAGTCAGCAAATGACATATCAAGGATCTTTTTTGCTGTATAAGTTAATATGTTGGCAGAAATATGTGAAACATTGTTAGTCCTTTCAATTTCTGTGCATGGATTTTTTGTACCTTTAAACACATTAATTTTGCCCAAATATTTTGCCAGCTATAAATTTATTGCTAATCAATAGGATTGCATTAGAACGGAGATAAAAAGTTTTTTATGGCAAAGGTTTTTTTAGTTACCAGTACTAGAAGACTTATAATACCAAGAGCTGCTGTTCTGCCATCACTTAAAAATGGTTTCAGGGAAATTTAAGGGTTGGCAAGGCAATTAGTGATGAAGCATATTTTAATTATAGTAACTGGATAAGCTGCTTACAGCTTTATGGATTAATACATTATTGTTTAATAGGTCAGAGTCGTGTATGATTTTAATCACACTTATTGTAGCCACAGTTTTATTAGCAATGGTATTTTATAACTTAATAATTTATGCATAATGAGTTCAGAAGTTCCATTTGCACAATATCAAAGAAATAATTTACCCCATACATTAACCACTCGTCAACAAGAACAAAGTCCTTCAGGATCACAACAGAAGAACTGTCCAAGATTGCTTTGCATAAAAGGATACTTATAATCATGAGATCATTTTACACTGCATTATATTATTTCTGTTGATGCCAAGTCTGGGTTTCACAAAGTCATTTTAAAAACAGGAGGGAAGATGAATCACAATAATTTCACACATATTTAATAAGCATGAATTATCCAGTGAGTCTACATACATTCTTTAAGTTGTGAAAACCGTAAAGCATTGGACTCAATGCTGTGTTGTAGAATATTCTCTTCTTACACTGTGCTGCTCCCCTCCCCATCCCACCAGGCCTCAGTGCACGTCAAGAGCTGTTAGGTGGACTGGATTGAGCTGCGTGTATTTTAATGACATGCGTGTCATACTTTGGCTTAGGGTTAGCAAAGCTCCCATGCTTCCTCACCTCTGGGCATCCATGACCACCCCAGGGAAAGCACAATGGCTCCCATCCCCAGCTAACCTCTCACAGAGCCCTCTGTGAGAACACCTCGGGTCCCTGTCCTTGCACTGAAGCAAGGAAACTAACACTCAGAGATTGACTCCTTTGCAGCAGGCTCTGAGCTAGTTTATACTTGTCATTTTCATAAGGATTTTATTTTAAAATCATAAGCCCACTGGGGTTTCAGTTCTGCGAAGTCTTTTGAGGCCAAGATGTGATATTGGAGCATCCTTAGGCCAGGATCCTCTGCATAAGATGTGAGGAGTCTAATAGATATTAAGTAAAAGGAAAAAAAAAAAAAAAAAACAGATGTTATGTTCAGAGGGGCTTGAAAAACCTTGGGGAGGCTCTTTTCTGATGTGCTATTGTACATCAAGATATCTCCAGGGAGGGGCTCTAGCTTACAGCATTTGCCAAACTTAATTGACTGTAGAACCCTTTTTTTGGAAGAATATCTTACCCTTGGTTTCTTTCTCTATGAAATATATAAATATAAATGAAAGTGTATAAAATATATTAAAAGCGACGTAGTTGTTAGACAGCTTGTTGTCATTGTGACAGATGCCTGAGAAAATCAACTTAAAGGAGGAAGGACTTATTTGGGCTCACAGCTTCAGAGACTTCAGCTCATGGTCATCAGGTTCACTGCAGAAACATGGCAGAAGGACCTTGTGGAGCAGAGGTGCTCAGCTCATGGCATCTGGAAACAGAAAAAGAGAGGATGGGGCTGGGGATGAGATACGGTCCCCAAGGGCATGCTCCAAAGGACATATCTCCTCCAACTGGACGGCACCTCCTGTAGTTTCTACCACCTCCTAATAATGCTATTGGATTATGACTCCATCTAGAGATTAATCCTTTGATGAGGTCAGAGGCTTCATGATCCAATCATTCCCCCAAAGCCCCACCTGTGAACACTGCTGCACTGGGGACCAAAGCTTCAACTCCTATGCCTTTGGGAGACACTCTAGGCCTAGATGGTGACAATAATTATGCAGTTCTGTTTACCACAAGAATTTTGTCAGGGTGGAAGGAATAATGTATGCTCATATGATTTACAAACTGTAAAGTACCATAAAAATGTAGCAGATAAGGAGTGGGGTTTTTTTTCCTCCTCTGATCATTTTGGAAATAGAGAATGAAAGAAACTGTGTAATAAATTATTTAACTATTCAGAGTCTAGGGATGTGGATACTATGATACTATTCTTTGTGATCCTTTGTTCTTCCTATCCCACTTTCCTCTGTGCTAGGGAAATCACTTTTATTTTAGTTTTTACTTTTTTGAATACATATTACTAATTGCAAAAAATTATTGTTAGTCTGTGATTGACCTGAGTTCTCACTTCAAGTTTGCTTTACTGGTTACACTTATGCCATCTCCTAAATGCCTCTTATCAGTTATAGTGCCTAGAATTGCCTTTCTTTATATTAATGCAGCCCTTTAATTATCTGTATGTTTCCTATATTTTACATACTTAGCTATTCTACATTGGTCTAAGCTTTAAAGAAAAAAAAAGACTGGGGGAAGGAGATGTGGAGTCGTGTTCACAACTAAATTTCTGAGACACAGGCAGGTAGACATAGTATGCATGGTAAGCTCCTCTGGTACCATACCTCTGAGTTCTCTTTTACTGGTCCATGCTCATAGTAGCATATTCTTAAATGCTTACTGAATTAACAACCAACTTTGGGTACCACAATAATGCTGTTTTGATTTCATTTAGAGACAAGATTGGATTTCCCTGTTTGATTTGGTGCTGTGGATTCTGCTTATGGTGTGGAGAACTTAGATCTCGGTGATCTCACTGAGCTAATTCATTACAATGGAGTTTATCTGCAATGCTTTGATTGTAAGAAGTAAAAGGAACTTGTTGGCTAGTTCAGGGGTAGAACACTTTTCTAACATGCATGAGGCCCCAGCACAGCAAAATAAAAAATAAAAAAGAGAGAGAAAGGAACATGTTCCATTCAATACAAAGCATAGTATTCCTTTATTAGTCACTTATTTATTCAACCAGTATTTATAGTTCTTACAAGGCAATGCCTGACCTCATGAAGTCTGCATTCTCCTGAGAAGTACATTTTTATGGTACTTTACAGTTTGTAAATCATATGAGCATACATTATTCCTTCCACCCTGACAAAATTCTTGTGGTAAACAGAACTGCATAATTATTGTCACGAGACAATGAATAAGTGGATGTATATTGTGTAAGATGGTGACAAAGGTGGGGGATAACAGGTTTGGGGAAGGATATTACTGACTCATTGATAGTGGTCAAGAAGGCTTTAGAAACCTGAAGCATGAGCACAGCCAAGCAGGTGATGGGGACAGAACACGGAGGTCTTAAGCACCTTTATGAAGAATTTGGACTTTGTTCGCAGTAAGTCAGGAAGCCATTGGCATGTTTGGAACAGAAGAACGACAAGATCCGGCTAATCTTATTTAAAAGATCACTGCTATGAGGGGTTCAAAAGGAGAAAACAGTTAAGAGGCAGTTGCCAAAGTCCAGGCAGGAGATGAAGTGGCAACAGTAGAAATGACAAGACTTTGTAAAACACTCAATGTTTATTTGAAGGGAAGAGGCTGACAGAATTTGCCAGCGAGTTGGGTGGGGGTGGGTGAAAAAGAGGAGTCACAGATGACTGCAATTTAGCTGAGCAACTTGGAGAATGAAGTTGGCATTGCTAAAATGAGGAATACTGGGACTGGAACAGATTTGAAGGAGGGGGCAGCTTGGGAACGGTTAAGGGTGAGCTGCCTCCAGACATCCAAGTGGAGATGTTCTGTGGGCAGGTGGCTGCAGGAATCTGGAGGCAGAATTGAGATCTTGGCTGGAGATGGAGATGTGTTGGTTGATAGTCATGAGTCTGGAGGAGATCATCCAGGGAGTGAGTATAAAGAGAAGACATCCAGACACCCAGCCCTGAGGAACCTGTGCAATGAGGAGAAGTGGTCCAAGAAACTGAGGAGCAGCCAGTCATAAAGGAAACCAAGAGAATATGGTGTCCCAGAAGCAAAGAGAATTAAGTACCTCAAGAAGGTGGACGTTCTCTGCTTTGTCAATCACTGGGAGACAAGATTGAGAGACGGCCTTTGGAGTTCACGATGTAGAGGTGCTACCAAGGCCAGGAGCTGGTTTTGCTGAAGCAGTTGTGTTGGGGGCTTAGCTGGAATGGCTTCGACACAGATAAGTCCTTGAATTTACTCCAGGTGAAGACAGAGAAATGGCATTTGCTTGAGGAGGAAGTTGGATTAAGGAATGTTGTTTTTAAAGATGGCGGTAATAGAGTGCTAAAGGTGAATGTGAAAGGCTAGCAGAGAGGGGAAGTGGGAAATGGATGATGTTGGAGAGGTAACAGTTACTGGAGCAGTGCCAACAAGTAGATAAAAGGGATTGGGTTTGTTTTTGTTTTTTTTTTTTTTGTTTTTTTAAGACAAGGTCTTTCTGTGTTGCCCAGGCTGGCCTCAAACTCCTAAGCTCAAGTAGCTGTAGCTAGTACTACAAGCATATGCCACTGTGCCCAGCTGAGAGATTAGGATTTAAATGGAGCGAGACAGGTAGCCTTGGTCCTGGCAGTTCATCCAGAGTTAAAGGAGGAAGGCAGAAGGTGTAGTACCCACCTAGGCCAGTTGGTAAACTGATATTTGGTTGGACCAGGGTCAAGTTCTCTTCATTGTTTCAGTTTCTTAATAAAATTGGATGCAGGGTTATCAGCCAATAGGGTGGATGGAAAAAGAAATATTGTATAGAATTGGAGGTTTCAGGTGAGCGAAAAGGGTATAAAATAGTTGGCCAGCAGAAGGAGACTGAATGAACTGAGGAGATGAGGTAGGATGGCCAGGAGTATAAGGCCCCTTGGTGATCGTCCAAGAAAATTTCTTCTCATTGCTGCATCAGGAGAGCTTGACCAGGATACCCTCAAAAGTAATCACGATGCCATTGTTAAATATTCCACAATGTGTTTATCTATTTTATTGGGCATAAATGTTATTTTCAGGCTATTATGAATTCAGCTGCTGTAGACCTTCTTTTTATAGATGTACATTTTCATTTCCCCTGGGTAAATTCCTAGAAGTAGAAACAGTAGGTCACAGAATAGGTATGTATTTAACTTGGTAAGAAATTGCTAGTTTTCTGAAGTAATTGTTCTATAAAAGTAACCAGGCAAACACTTTGCCCTTTCAGGCAGAAAATAAGCTACAATAAAGAGAAAGTGTGGTGAAGTCGCAATTTAAAGTCTTGACTTCGTCTTAGCAAATCGCAGAATTTAGGAAATCTTAGGTCACAGAAACTGAGCCCAGAGATTACATGAAGGAAATAAACTGGCTCATCTATAAGGACCCTCCAAGATCCCACATTCTTTGATTTTTTTTTTTTTTTTTTTTTTTTGGTGTGGAATTCTGCCACATGGTGATCAACAGCCAGCCACAACTCTGCACATTTTTATTCCATGGGAGTTGAGCAATATTTAATGTACTGAACACTAAGAAAATCTAGAACATAAGGTGCAGAGGCCAAAGTATTAGGTTTGCACAAAGCACATAGTTGCATGTGAAAATCTTTAAAACACTGTAAGACGAGACAGACTTCCACACCAAATTTTATATAAAAAGTTCTGTACCTATGAATAGCTCTCATCTGTTTTAATTATAACAAATATTGGGAGATGCAACTGGATGATTTATGGGAAAAGGCTCACACATTCAGTATTTGGATTGCTGAGGCCTGTTTGGAAACCAAAGTAGCAAAACATATGCCTCTCTTACTTGTACAGATCTGCTGAGGGCCAGGGTTTTGTTCACCTGGGCTTTCTGCAGCCAAGAATAAAGAAAATTTCTCCTATTTCTTTCCAACAAACAGGAGTGATAGCCCCAGTGCTGTCATGTGCTAAATTTTGTCTGTAAATGGATGTAAATGTACATTGCTGCCAATCTCCCTCCCCTACCTTCCTGGCTGCCTGTTCTATACTTTAATACTGTGTGGTAAAGGAGGCACTTGGGCAATGACTGAGGAGTCATGGTTCACTTGGTTGAAGCCGTCTGATAAATAGAAGGTGCTGGAAGAGACAGATTGAACATCAGTGTGAGATCCCGTACTGCTGTAATTTGTCTTCCAGGTTAATGAGAATTAAGAGTGAGGAGGAGAAAACCAGTTGGAGATAGCCCTGAACCAGGTGGTGATCGGTGATGGGAGTAGGATGTCCAATTGCGTTCAGTCTCCCTTCAGAGCTCTGGGATCATGAGGTCCCTAACCACCCAGAAAAGAATGCCTGCTCTTGGCTTGTCACAGTTTTTTCAAAAGGGACTTTGAAGAGTCTGAGGATGGAAAGACATACATAGGCCCACGGGATCTTGGAGTGGAGACATTAGAGATCAGTTAGGCCAAACTCTTGTCCCATCAGAGTCCTTACTACAGCATGCCTGACCTGATTATGATCTGGCCTCTGCTTGATTACCTCCAGCAACCTGGAACTCACTGCCTCCGCACATTCACCGTAGGACCAGCTGCTTTCCAAAACATTTCTTGAGGGTGTAACCTCTCCAAGCCCTTGGTGGGCCATCTTTCTTCTTTGACAAGAGGAAAGAACCTAAAATCAGAAGCATGCCCACAGCTAGTATGGGGGAACAGCTCTGGTTGGCTTTGTTTTTCTTTTCTAGATGGTAGACATTATAAGCATTTTATTTCCTTTTTATATTTGAGGCACAAATAAACATGTTATTTTTCCTACCTGGGAACCACCATATCCTAAGTGGCCCTGACTTACTTCACATTGGTCTATAAAGATGACTCATTTCTCTCTCCTGACACATGTTCTTCCTGACTCTTCAAAAGTCCATTTATTACGCCCAAGCAGTGGTTCCCAACCAAGGCAGTTTTGCCCATCCAAGGGCACATGGCACTCTCTGGACACATTTCCGTTGCCACAACTGGTGTGTGAAATGCTGTTGATACCCAACAGGTGGAGGCCAGGGGTACTGCTACATACCCTGCGCTGCACAGAGCAGCCCTCACAACAAAGAATTATCCAGCCTAAAATGTCTTAGTGCCAGGGTTCAAGTGGTCTCAGAGCATCTTCCACAGCCAGCCACCAGTACCATCTGATGGTGACCAGCACCACTGACAGGTTTTTGCTCTGATTTTATTAGTAGTATCTAGAAGATTCAAGAGTTTTAATTTCATAAGCAGAAGAGTATCTGCCTTCCTGTTTGTCACCGGGGTTCTTACAGATGAATTTGCTGTAGAAAAGTTTCATTGAAAACCATCTGCTGGGGTGTTGTCGGGGTACTGTGATGCCATGTCCTTGCAGAAGGGGGACACCTTTGAATCCTAAATGGGAGCTTATTTCTAAAAGGCCTCGCAGGTTTTTAAGACATTTCCTACTTATTCCTAATAAACCCAGGCCATATATGTTACCTCCAATTAAGAGAGAAGACAGAGCTAAGTGGGATCAAAGAGTTTTAAAAGGCTTTTTATTTTCAATATAGTTTGTTCATACAGTTTCAGAAAGCAATTTATATTCTGTGATTTATGAAAAGTTCCAAATAGGTTGACTTGTTTACTGTTTGGGAGGGGTATTGTTTGGTCGGTGGTGTTTGTGTAGTAGGCGAACAAAAGGAAACATTTTTAAAATAAAATCAGAGGCATTTTCCCCCAGTGTGTTTAGAAGGCAGAAGTGATATCTACTATTGATGTATGTTTTGAATTGAAGTGGTGGTAGGACAGATATTAAGTGTTGAATAATTTCCCACACACCCGCTTTGGGGCAGATCCCATGCTGAGAAGACTCTGAAGAGCTTGTCAGTCGAGGCAGAAGCTAATTAGATGAGCTCCAGCGCCTCTCTGGATGATTCCAGCCGCATAGGCCCTGTCACATGCGCCATCCACGTCAGTTCAGGCCCCTCTCCCTCATTCCTTTGACTCAAGTCAGCTCGAACTGGAAAATAGATTTCCAGTCTGTGCTGAGCTCCTCATGCTTACTGCAGGGGATTAGAGTAGGAACAGGAAGTGTGCTTCTTCAGGGCACAAAAGTCAAGGTCAAGTGGAGGGGGAGTCCTGGATTCCCAGTGAATCTTATTGTAACTCAATGAAGTAAGACAGACATGGTGAAGCCAATAGTCCAAACAAAGGACCTTGGGATTCTACATGGTCCCACCAGGAGAATTTCCCTTTTTTTCTTTTCTGGCTCTTGAATATAATTATTCCATGACTGTTTTTGCTTTTAAATGAAAATGACCCCCAAAAAAAAGAAAGTGAGCTGTTATTAGTGGTAGTTGGCCATCTGGAATTATAATGTGTTCTAGGGCACGAGGTAGGGGTCCTCTGGCAACAGTGTGTGATATATATTTTTTTTCCAAGGTAAACCCCCCCTGCTGTGTTTTCTCTTGCTGTGAAGCTCACAGAAACACACAGCTTAGGTCCTGATGGTGAATGCCATTGGGCAGGCACACCCTGAGGTGTGACCATCTCCCTGCCACCCTAACAGGACCCAGCACCAATGCGCCCTGGGCTTGTTCATGGCTTAAATCACCTCGGTGCTCTAAATCCTTCCCACCAGACCCCACCAGCAGTGACATCGCAGCCCTCGTGCAGAACGTGCCTTCCTGTCTTCCTATGCAACATGACAGTTTTCTCTGTGATGGCCGAATTAATTATCAGAAATGGTTTGCTGGCAGACAGTTGGGTGCTAATTATGAGTGGAACCTTAGGGGCCCTGAAGCCTGAATGTGTTGATGTTTATTGCTGGTGGTAAAAACAAAGAAACCATTAAAAAAAAAATGGGAAAGGAAAGATTTTTAGCAGAAAATACTGCAGATTAGGTTAGGAGAACTTTGCCTAAGTTAACTGCCATCTGAATGAAAGCTACTTGACCATGGTCGGGGAAAGGGATTGGAGAAGTGGTTAATGAATTATTACCTTCTGGTAGAGAGGGAATCAAATTTGGGACATTTCAACGCAAAGCAGAAATCTGGCATTGATTAAATGTAAGGTGACATTTGGGGAGGTGTTCTCAGAATGTCTAAGTTTGATTATCTAATTTAACTTTATACTGTGTCCCAGGTTTGTGAAATCTTTCTAGCAAGTTCCACCCAGGAGGAATGATTTTCAATTAAGTGGATCATGACCACTGCAGAAGGACCATGAAACACACCTGTAGTGAGGGGCCATGCCGTGAACAAAGCTACCCAGCTCACAAAGGGACGGGTTGGGAGGCAGCTGTGCTAATGCTGGCTTTGAGTATCATTTCATTCTCTCCCATGAGCTGAACATTAATGAGGTACAGAGATAAAGGCCCAGAGCCACTTCATGGAGCTATGTGACGCAAGAAGATGGATGCCACTGGCTCTCATTGGGACAAACAAGAGACTCACAGTCCCTTGATCATTGGAAGGGATGATAATCTATTGTGGGATCATTTAAAAGAAAGGAGAGAGGAACAGGATCACTTCATTAGTGGAGAAATCAGAAAATTAAAAGACAGAAAGCTTCCTGATCACTTGATATGGGTATGCTAAAGGCTGGCTGTCTTTAGCAGCACTTATGAAATGGGAAGATTCCAAGTGTATATTCCAGAACAATCTTTTTTTTTTTTTTTTAATAGCCTCCTGCTTTATTTACTTTCTTTTTTGGTTTGGTGGTCGTGCTAGGGATTGAACCCAGGGCCTTGTGCATTCTGGATAAGCACTCTACCAACTGAACCATATCCCCAGCCCCAGAATAATCTTTAGTGAAAAAGTAAATAAAGGCACCCATAATTTTTTTATTGGGAAGTCCACAGAGTTTCATTTTTTCTTTTCAGCTGGGTTTCTTTTCTCAAAGTGAAGTAATTTATAATTTGTTAAATTAGGTGACTGATGTAAAATAAGAATAAAAACTTTTGCCTGCTGCTGCATCTCAGTCCCTAATCACCAGATAATTTCTCTGTCAAAACATTAACTTGACTTTAGGTTTTACTTGGGGTAGCGCAGGGCAGTGAGAGACTCATGCAGCACACTCAGGCTCTGTGAGAGACTCATACAATAACCCCTGCACAGGACCATCCTCAGGGAAGATTTCCACAGATACAAGGACAAGTGCATTAATGTCATCATTCCATGGCAGAACAGGTTGTGGCCAATAGTTTAAGGAACTATTTTAAAGCCCCTGAAATTTTCTTCCAAGTAAACTTAGGGTTGAATTTTCTAACACTTTGTCTTCCTTCATGTCTTATTCCAAGATAGGAATGCAAGATAAGACTAATAGGAATTTGGGGAGAATTGTACTTATTACATCTCATTTCTCTTTGCATGTTATCCAGCTTTTCCTTGATAATTTGAATTCTTATCATGCAGTAATTCAGTGGACTCAATTCTCCCTCTCATGAGCCAAAGAGGAAAGCCCTGTGTGTTTAAAGAGTCTTTGAGCCTCCACTTGGCCTAGTTCTGCTGAAGGAATGTTGTGCCATAGCAGAGCTCCACTTGGTGTGGGTAGGGACAGGCAGTGTGGCTCTGTTGAAAGGGGTAAGGAGGAAAGGACCAAGCGCACCATAGAAATGCGTGGATGCTCAAGGAGCATCAGCACCACCATTTTACCTTTTGGCAAGTTTTGAGAAATGCAGCATCTTGGGACCCTTCTCAGACCTGCAAATCAGTATCTGCACATGCACGGGATCCCCTGGCAGTTCCTGTGTGTGCTGAATTTTGGGGAAGCTGTGCATGTCTTGCAGGCTCCCGAGGGAACCCTTCACTGGGCAGAGGTGCACACTCAGAGTATCACTTCCTGATAGCAAGTGAACAGTGCTGTGGCCAGAGATGCAGCATCTGAAGAATACATATGAGGCACTGAAGACAATCAGGAGCAGGGAAAATGATCCAAACACAGAGAGGCTATAAAACTGAAATATCTCTTCATGGACTTTGCTTTCTTTTGAGAGAGAATTTTTTTTTCTTCATTGGAGAAATGCATTGTAGATTGAAAGGTCAAACAATTAATGAAAAGTGGGAATTAATTTTTAAAAAAAGAGAAGATGAAAATTTAGTTACAAACCAAACTTTCTCAAGTTCTCATTTTGAGATAAACTACTGGGCAGTCTGCTTCTTCTTCTTTTTTTTTTTTTTTAAATTAAAAAAATCATGCATGTTGCTTAAAGTAATTAATTTATTATTGAGAACAAATACATTAATGTCCTTCCTATCTGTCTTGTGTAGCTATTTGTTAAGTGCACAAAATTTTTTATAACATTAAAAAACATGGAAAACCTCTTTCAATCAGTTTATTCTATTTAACAAGTGAAATGGAAACTTAGCTCATTTAGAGGAATTAAATCATATGGTCAGAGAAGTTAAGGATCATGCTGAAAAATTATTATGTATGAACTATAAACTGATTATAATATAAACTGAATCTACTATGTAATGTTAAGAAGTGTACTTAACATGTTCTGATATGGAGGAAGATGATTGTGCTTTGATTTTCAGAACATATTGATATTTCACTGAAGGTTAAAGCAAACCAAGTCTTGCAAGAATTCCCCAAAAGTGTTCTTCCAACCTTCGAGGATCATGTTCTCCAAACTGCTAATTAACGTCAAACCAGTTTAATATATTGAGATATTGAATCAATTGGCAGATTGTTGTCAATCAATGTGTACCTTAAGTGGTTTGTAACAGGCTAATGAAGTCCCTTCTGTGAGAGCAAGAGCTGTTGGGGAAAATCTCCATTCCTTTGGGAGTTTGCCCTGCATGGTCACATTCCCTCTGCTTCAGACTAGATGCTGTTCTCACCTCAGGATGGAGCACCCAGATAAACATAAAGTAAATTTCGTTATCATAGTCAGGCAACATGAGGTGGAAGGGTGGTTACTGATAACATTAGTGATAACAACAGTAGCTGAGTTTCTTGAGTTGTTGCTATGTGCTGGATTCTGTGCTAATCACTTGTCTCAGTCTTCACAACAGCCCTTTTAGAAAGGTCAGTTTCTCAAACAATGTAAGATCCTTTATGTTACAAATATTTTGGTCATGCCACTGATTTCCTGAAATGGAGTGCATAGATAACAGGTAAATTTTTTTAAAATCATTATAATTCCCCAGCTATAACATAATGGAGAAATAAAAGGAATAGAATTTATTATTGAGTTTATTTAATATTTTAAATGTTGCTCCTGGCGAAAATCAGGGATGGGAAGTAATAGGCATTTTTGTCTGTGCATAGAAATTTCTGTGAATTTGATGGCCCTAGGAGCAGACTGATAGAGATATAAAGTTCCAGAAGTGGTGGCACTGTCAGTGACCAGTTTTAAAAATGGCAAACAGGTCTTAGAAAAGCTCCAGAATAAAACCCAGTCATACTTCAATTTGTGCAGAAATTGCAGTCTGGAATATCTAGTTTACGTTGATACTGGGCAGAAAATGCTACGTGTGCATATAGGAAACATTTTGATTTTAGGCCCGAGTAGTGGTAAACGGTTTTCACCTGCGCAAGTATCCAATGGGACACGAAGAAGTCATGTAGCTTGGGAGACCATGCAGTGTCACAGGTCTGCCTTGCTGTGGAAAGATACCTGTCACCCCAAATCATTATGCAGTAAATGCAACAGAACCCCCTAATCCTGAGGACAACACAAACAGCCCTGTAGAGTTGCAGAAAGTGTGTAAAGGAGGGTGGCCACCCGTGAGACAAGGGAACTGTGATTTTCATCTCTGCTTTTCAAATGTGGCAGCTGAAACTTCAGTAGTTTCCCCAAAGACACAAAGGCAGGAAGTTGTGGAGTTGGACTCAGAGTCTGGTCTGCATTTAACCCACCGCTCCATCCTTCCCGGATGAGCGCATAGGCTCTGTGGACCATTTCACAGAACTGTGAGTGTTGAAAGGAAAGGGCCTGAGCTCCCGCTGCCAGGTGCTTTGTGTGGTTAATCCCTCTTCACAGTCAGGAAGCTTGAGTCTGAGCCTTTCTCAAGTCACCCAGCCCATGAGAAGCGGACCTGGGTTCTAAACTCACTGTGACTTCAAAGCCGAGCTCCTGCACGTACTTCACCAACTGGCACAAACCCTCGGGAGGAGGGAGTGTGTAGCCCTGTGGAAACTATTCACCCACTTCCTCTTCTTCTCCCCTGTAGTACCTAATAAATAAGGTGACCAGATAATTTATTGGCCAAATGAGGACACTTAGGAGAATGAAAGAGGACACTATAATGTCAGGGCATTGTTGTGGGTCACTCAGCAGTTCCCATTTCAGGATCTTGAAGAAAAGGGTGCTCAGTGACCAGTTCCCAGTTGATGCTCAGACCTAGAGCTAAAAATGTGTGATGTGGGTCCTAATCAGAACTCACTAGGATCCTGCTGTCATAGGAACACTGCTTTACCACCCTCAGTGACCATGTGACCATCTTGAAGGATACAGTAACTTTGTTCTCTTGAGAGATCTTTTTCAGTTTAAACAGTCCACACCCCACCTTTCAGGAGCATGGGTGAGTCTTGAATATTGCCTCTCAGATATCATGACAGTAGGTGGGGGCAGACTTTTCAGGGGGACACACCACACCCCTAGGGCACAGGGTTTGGTCAGTGTTAGTGACCGGGAAAGAGAGCCTGTTTCCCACATCAGCCTTCCTCTCTTCCCTCTTAGGAGCAGGACAAGAGAAGGCTTCCTTCCATGTACATGTAAAGCTTGCACTGAAAGGGCACAAGTGACTAATTCTGCCTGAATTTCCCCCAAGCTTCTGCACTTGTCTTTGTTTATTATATTAATAAATACTATGCAGCTAATGTTCCCATCTGGCAGGGCAGAGAAAAGAGCATAAAAATGAAGTTGCAGTTACATTGCTCCAATATTAATGAAGGTGATACCCGCTTGGCATGGTAGAAAGGTGGGTCTTTATTTTAGAGTTCTTAATTAAGAACTGCCAAGTGACTAATATTAATTAGGAAGCCAGCTGCATCCCTTCAGTTTCATGGTATATTTCTTCTGATGAACCCATGAAGGGAGTATATCTGAGGCTCTTTTAATCAATCAGCCCATGAGCAATTATCTGTTAAGTATATTTCGTATGTCCAGGACCGGGCTATGCAGGCAGAGATTTATAAGATACTGTCTTTGCCTGCAGGGTCTCCACTTAATTGAGGAGTACACACAAACAGAGAGCCAGTATTTCCGACTGTGAGTCAGAGCGTCTTTTGGATACAGTGAGTGACATAAGAGATGGGTGGCATGGGATGGGAGAGAGATTCCCAAACTACACAGTTACCATCTCCCACTTCCCCCAGGGTTGCAGCAGCAAGCCCCAGTGTAAGTAATGACAGGTGTTCCATCTCTGGGGACACTGGGGCGCACAAGAGGTCGAGGACTGGACCAGGCAGCAGACTAGAAAGTCAGAGATCAAAGGAGGGATTAAGGATCATGGGCAGAAATAGTCAATAGAGCTAGTCCCTAAGGAGGAAGGGTCAGATTTCTAATGGTTGAAGGGTAATGAGCAGCCCACATGGGTCGCAGAAAAGGGATCATGGTAATGAAACCAGAAAGAGAAGTAGTGGCATCACCCTGTGGTATCCCCACCACTGTTGATTATGTTGATGATACTCATGTTTCCTCGAATACCACAAGCCACAAGCTTGGCCTTCTGCAGGGACCTAGCCTGAGCTGGGAGGGGACTGGTTAAGAGGGCACTCAGTGCACTCTATATACCTGACACGATCACTTAACTTAATTATTCATGGAACCATGGGCCTAATATGTAGCACCTCTAAACCCCTATCCTCATTCCTGTATTCTCAGGTCTCTTTTGACATTGAGATGTAATATCCATTGATCCTAGTTTTCCGAATCCCTAGCAACTGAAGAAGGATTATAAGAAAAGTAAGTTGTCCTCCCCCACACACCCACCCCACCTTTTTTTTTTTTTCTATTTTACTTCGCCCTACAGCAGAGAGGGTCAATGATCTCAGGAATATTTTCAAGCTCAATTTGTAATCGAATGTTCAATTCTCTTTTAATTTTATACTAGACACTGGGTTTGTTGAGTTGTATCAGTGAATCTGCAGTTAAACCACCTGCCAGGGTGCCCTGGTCTCTTGTGCACTGCAAGAGGCTCAGATCCAGGAACTTGGGACTCTCCGTGCCCCTTCACAAGTGTTCTTGAGTAGAATTTCTTTTAAATCATTCATAAGGAGCTCTCGGTCAAGGATCCTTAACCTTAAGCCTGGCCGTGGTCATTCGAAAGGGCTTATCTTTTATAGATTTAGACTCATCTCAGGGAGCTGAGTGTGTTGTGCTTCTTCTCTCTGCTGTTGAAGTTTATTATTATTTTTTTTTTTACATCTGTTCTCAATGAGTGCTGATTTTGTTCAGGTTGCACCTGTGTTTATGTATGCTGCAGACCCTCTCTAACTCTAGTTTATGGCCTTTTTTCAATAAATCCAGACATTCAAGGTAATCTTTTCCTATCTAAATGCTTTTTAACTAAGCGTTTTCCAGAGTCTTCCAGCTGCTTTAGATGCAGCCCACATCAGTTGCCATCTTTGGAGGGCGGCCCAAAAGCCCTGGTTCTACAATCTCTGCATATCTTTGTAAGCACAGTTCCATTAAGAGAAGAAGAACCCTTGGAAAGCTTGGGTCTGTGCTTTTCCTTTCACTTTATAGCATGGAGAATTTACTAACCACACGTCATCATCACCTGAATCGGTTAAATAGCCAATGTAAGTGGGAATCTATACAAAAAAATAAAAAGGAAGTGAGTACCAAAGTGCTGTTTCCCAGGAGAAAGACTTTTTCTTGTCCAAATAACACCTATATTGTTATGTTATTGTATTTTTCTTTAAATCAGTTCACATGCCACAAGTTACTTATTTGGGGGAGTGAGGGAGTACCAGGGATTGAACTCAGGGGCACTCGACCACTGAGCCACATCACCAACCCCATTTTTTATTTTATTTAGAGACGGGCTCACTGAGTTGCTTAGCGCTTTGCATTTGCTGAGGCTGGCTTTGAATCTGGGATCCTCCTGCCTCAGACTCCCAAGCCTTTGGGATTACAGGCGTGCGCCACTGTGCCCAGCCCAAATTTACTTTAAAAGAAACTTTACAGGGGTATTCTAAGTAGTAAATTAATCTCACTTGCCATTAACAAAAACACATCCACAGCAATTAAAATTTAGCACTTCCTCTGTACACATACAGCCACCTGACAGGACATCTTTGGGAAATACTGCTGAAGGGAGGTGTCATATTACTGGGACTGAGGCAGGGTGAGGGAAACAGTCATTTGTCCCTAGCTTTAATATTCAGTTAGGGCCTCAGATTTGATTTTATTTCTAAGTTTTGCTTATAACAGGGTTTTTCAACCTCAGTACTGTTGACATTTGGAGCCTTAGTCAGTTTTCCATTGTTAATAATACAATGCCACAGACAGGGAAGTCATAAAGAAAAAAGGTTTATTTGGGCTCACAGTTGTGGTACAAGTTCAAGGGGTTTTGTATCTAGTGATGGCCTTCTGCTGATAGTCCCGAGGCAATACAGGGCATCAAATGGTGAGAGATGTCCTGATGCTGGCTTTTACAGCAGACCCACTCTCCAAAGAACCCATTAATCCATTAATCACATGAATTGATCCATTCATTCGTTAAGGCAGGGCCCTAATTACCCCTTAAAGATCCTACCTGGCTTTTTTTTTTTAATTTGTTCTAAACAGTGATTAAATCTCAGTATGAATTTTGCAGAAGACAAACCATAAATTAGGATCATTCTTTGTTGTTGAAGACTCCCTGGCCTCTACCCACTAATGCCAGGTGTGACAACCAAGATCTTGCCACATATACTCTGGCAGGGGACAGAATCTGCTGGTTAAGAACCACTGTGTTATACACAGTACCTGTGTTGCTTTTTATCCTTATTATGATCTTTAATTAATACTTTGTTAAGTATGCATATTTAAAATATGCTGAAAGTTTCGAGACCACATTTTAGCATCTTTGTAACTATGTGCCTATTACTCCCCTCCCCTGACCACAAGAAAGTAACTCTGGCCTCTGCTGAGACCTCCTGGGAGCACCACTGTCTCTCATTGTTAGTTGGTGCTCTCACTGGAAGTTTCCAAAGGAATCTCACTGGCCAACAAGCGACTGGCTCCTCGCTCCCCTCCTCAGGTGTTTCTGGCCTGTATGCATGTATGACTCCTTTTCAAGAAAACCCCGTGAGAACTTATTTAATGTATTATCTGCCATGTACATTACCAGTGACCTACATTTTTGTGGGCTACTTCTTCCTTTAAAAATTATTCTTTTGTTTTGTTTTTAATTTCGTCCAGTGTGACGATGCTGTTTTTTTTCAATAAGTAAGGCTAAAGCTAAGATAAATTAAATAACTTGCCCAGAGCCACAATGCTGAACTAGCCATTCTGTTAAAGAAGAATATTAGAAACAATTTCTCAAAACAAATGATAAAGCTACATGATTATTGTTGCTTTTGTTGTTTAAAATACCTTGTATGAAAAATTGACAGAAATACACCAAAAATACTTGTTAGGTTTAAGTAGAATACTTCTGGTGGCTTTCTTTTTAATACCGCTTCAGAATTTCTCAATGGATTGTTATGAATTTCTGCTTCTTTTAAAAATGAAATTTTAAGTGAAAATGAAATAAAATATAGTTACCATTATTGTCAAGAGTTCCTTCTTTATATTTCTAGCTAGGAAATGTACATATTCTGTGCATGTATGAGTGGCTATCTGTTCATGTGTCCAGGCTCAGTGGTCCTTCAGAATTGCTTTGCTCTATCTTTGGACAGAGCTGATCTGCCACTTCTTGTTCAAGGATACAGGTAGGACACCTCATGAGGTACCCAGGCAGAGTACCTACTGATGGGAGGTGGAGAAGCTGATCTGCTTCCTCCATTGTTAGATTTTGATTTGCTGTGTTTTGCTGTTTGCGATGCTAGTGATCAAACCCAGGTCCTTGTACATGCTAGACAAGGGCTCTACCACTGAGCCACATTTCAGCTCCTGTTTTAATACACATCTCTGGAATGAAATTAAGCCTTACACCAAGAGAAAGTGCAGGATACATGTTGCATTCTGGACTGCTTCACTCTTGGTCACAGAAGTTTTTCATGTTGTTGTCACAGAAGAGAAATTGAGAGTGGGCCAGGTCACCATCAACTCTTTGCCTAGTGAAGAGCCCTAACAAGGGACCAAGCCAATAAGACCGTGATGTGAATGTACAGCACTCTCTCTTGGTGATCTTGCTGCCAAGTAGATACATGTATGGTTCCAGAATGCCCAGGACATTTCCTAAACTACATGAGTACTATCTCTAAATGCTATTTTTACTTTAAAAAAATGTCTTTCTACACCTATCCACTTTAAATTTCTTAGTACTCCATAATACAACGATGCATTTTGACAGAGTATTTTGATAATTACTGTGAATATTCTGCTCAAGGTGGGGATTATCTTCAGCAAAGTACTTAGTGTTAAGTACCTGCCACTTAATCCTCACCACCTCTCTATTAGGTAGCTAGTAGAGTTCGCATTTTATAGATGAGTAAAATGAGGTTCACACAGGTCACCAGTTCCTGCTTCCTTGGTTCTGTCTGAATGTGGGGTCAGTTTTTGTATGTTTTCTTTTTAGTTTCTAGTATACACAGCTGTTCTTGTCAAGAACTATTTCTTGACTTAATAGCTATTTATATTTCCAGATTCTTTTAGCTTGTTCTCTGTGTTAAACCTCATTTGAGATTGAGATACTGGTTTACTGCTTTCTCGGTATGATCATCTCCCCAAGTACAAAGAAATTTCACTTCCCTTTTAGGTACTTCCTGTTCCCAGTGTCAAGGTGCATATGGCTCATCTCCACATTATCCCAACGACCTTCCTTATCCTTACTTTGAACTCATTTTTTTTTCCTGGCCTCTGTTCTGTGCTCACTTGCAAGTGCCCCAGAATCCAGCTCAGTAATTTTTCCCTGTTACCCCAAATTCTCAAGAAATCTGGCCTGGTGTGAGGTCGTGTCATGTATTTTGGCTATACCACGTGATCTTCACATCCATCACTAGGTAGTTTTCTGCTCTAACCAGAAGCACGGTGTCATGTCTGGGAAAAAAATAATAATGATGATGATATTTTAAAGAGCTGTAGACATTTTAATAAAAGTTTCTTCTCAGTTTTTCTCTGATGTGTATCAGAAGGAACAGAGAACGCGGCATGCCTGCCGGAAAAACGTCCTGTTCATTGAGCTAGATTTCCCTAAAAAGGAGCATTCCTAGCCAACTCTGCCCTAAAAAAGAACCCAGGGTGGCAAACCCAGATCTATCTTGCCTGAGAGTGCCATTTTCTTACCCTTAATATTTCAGATTATCCTCTGTCACTGTGACAAACAGGATGAACACTAATAGTCGATGGAAACCAGCAGTGCCCAGTGTCAGGTGGGGGTGGGCTGAGGCCCCATGTCCTCTTAGCCTGCTGAAGCCTGCTAGTGTTTCTAGCCAAAGGACCAGCGCTGAATGTGACTCCATATGGTCCCCACACCTTTGTTCTGGTCAGCGACCACAAAGCCCAGGTAGTGACGTGGTCTCTCAGGGGACTCACAGCCCACTTATAAACAGTTCCAAGAGCACAAAGCACAGAGGCATATGGAAATTCCACTCTCATGCTTAATATACAACATGCAAAATGAATTTTTCATATTGGCTTTTTAAAAAAAAGGGAAGAGTTCCAGCGTTTCCTCACTGGTGTGCCTTTTGGAGTTAGTGTCCTTTAAAGCAGCCAGAGGGGGAATGACTGTAATGTAAGCAGAGTGGTGTTTGCAAGTAAGAGCTGGAGGAGAGGCAGCGATGATTTTGGAAACATTATTCTGGTGTTGAATTGAACAAAGAGTTATTACTGCAGGAAAAAAAAAAAATCCCAGAAACGCATTGTTAATACTCTCTCAGATTTGGGCCTGGAGAACCATACTGTGAATGGAGTAGAAGATAAATAGAAAATGGCAAATGAAGGGGACAGATAACCAGGGGAAAGGGACAGGGGGAAAGTTGCCTGCTGGCCTCAGCAGAAGAGAACACATAACCATTGTCTGATGCATTTCCTTAAGAACCAGTGTGTTTGCAAATTGCTCCGTTGCATCTTAGCAGAATCTAATCTGAGTAACGAAGAGCTGACTAGGAACATGGTTGGACGAATTCCCTCAGTACTCCTGAAATATAACAGAGCAAGGAACAGTATAATGAAAAATAACAGAGAGAGTAGCTAGGGGCTTAACTTATGATCAGTGTTCATTACAACAAATGACACTTTCACTGCGGAGTTACCATAAAGATTATTGACTCTTACGTAATGTGGTTCCCATCTGAATAGATCTGAGAACAGTTCAGCCTGTGAATGGGAGAGCTGGAGCCAGAGCCAGGACCAAAGATGTACTCAGTTTTTCAGTTAGTACTGGTGAGCTGCCCATTCAGAACCCTGGACAGAGCAGAAGAAAGTGAACCTTCTTCCAGGAAGAATCTCCACCCTTACTTGGGCCTTCACTAGCATGGTTATGTGTTGGGTTCGATGAAGACCAGACTCAGAAAGTAACTAAACTTGTTGGTCGTTTTATCTCCAAGGACCCCCCCCCCCTTATGTTCTCTGCCATTTGCTATTTTCCTCAATCATACATAATACAACATTTTTAAAAATATCTCTTTGGAAAGAAACTGTGTTTTGTGTAAAACTTTGGGCAGACAACCATAAGGCATTTTGCAATCCTGTAGCTTCGCCCAAGTTTAGAATGCACAGCTTGTTTTGAGCAGTATCCAATTGCCTTGGTTTAACCTGTTAAGTGCCTGTTAAACACTGTTTATGTTGTTTCATCCTCACAACAACCATATAAGATGTGTACTGTTATCACAATCCTATCTTACAAATGAAAAAGAACTCTAAGGTAACTTGTCCAAGATTCCCAGCTGCCAAGAATTTTAGATGCATTTCAAAATAATTTCTAACAGTCTTCTGTGTGTTAACTTCTACACAGGTGCTCGACATAAAGGAAAATTCTCATATTTCTTGTCTCTTCCCCTCTCTCCTCTCCAAGTGAACTGGGTAGTAAGTCTGCCCAGAGCCTCAACTTTAAGCCAGTATTCACAATCACACGAGCCTTGCTTCTTGTTCTTTCTGTATTTTAAAAGTCAGCTCAAAGTGTCTCACTAAGAGAGGGCTCCCTGTCAGTCTTAGCCAGAGGTAAAGATGGCAGCCCTCAGTGATTTGGGACACACGAGCCAAGAAAAGGAACACCAAGAGTCCAGTGCCTGAGAACTGCCTTGTAGTAGAGAAAGAAAACAAGTGGTATTTGGGAACAGGTCAACAGTAGCCAAAATAACAATGAAGACCACATAGAAAATTGAGCTTTGGATCTCACCTTCATTAAGGTTTGAATTCCTGAGTTTTACGGGAAAAAAGACCTCAACCAAGATTGAGATTTTAAAACTGCCGGGAGCCCTGGTGTAAACAGTGGATTCCATGCCCCTGTACTCTATGCTAGGCACCTTGTTCCCTCCTTTGGAAAAGCCTGATTGTAATTCTCCTTCTGCAGTCACCTGTGGTCTACTCTGCTGACCTTCCTCAGCCCCTCCTCCTGTCAGGTCTCCTGGGGGCTGCTGTCGCAGGTCGTGGTCAAGATCTGTTGACGTGGGAAGGCCTTTCCCTTTGGGATCCTCCAGCCACGATGCCATCAGATCAGGCTGGGGAGGAGCTTCCCAGATCCCCTGCTCCTCTGGCAACCCCACCTCGCACTTTTACTTCCACCTCTCTTTCACCATCTGCATTTAGAATGTTCTAACACCTTTCAGGGGTGTTTTGTGGGTGAGATTCTTCAATGAAACACGAGATTCTTGGATGATGGGAGCTGTTGTGACAAGACTTAGCTCTTCCTTCCCCACCCACAGCCACAGTTTGCCTACTGGGGGCATCCAACCAGGAAAGCTGAGCCCAGAGAGGCGGATCCTCGCCCCATGCAGCCCAGCATTCCCACCACCACTACCGGGTTGGTTGTTGGTGCCTGGATTCCTCTCACAGATCTTACAATGCCATCCAGCCTCAATTACAGACGTCGTAGTTATTAACCGTTTTGCACTTGCAGTTAATTTCTCTGAGACTCTCAAAACATCTGATTTAGTCAAGCGCTTGTTATCCCAGACACTAGGGAGGCTGAGACAGGAGGATGGTGAGTTCAAAGCCAGCCTCAGCAAAAGCGAGGCACTAAGCAACTCAGTGAGACCTTGTCTCGAGTTTAAAAAAAAGAGGGCTGGGGATGTGTCTCAGTGGTTGAGTGCCCCCAAGTTCAATCCCTGATACCTGCCCCCCCCCAAAAAAAAATTGATGTAAAAAACTAGGAGGAAGTAGATGGCAAATATGAAACCTGCCTAGTATATCCAGGCTAAAAATATTTTTTAGACCTTTTTTTCCCCCCCAAGGTTTTCTAGACTTTAAACCCACTATTCCTTTGGGGGATATTTTTTTTTTCATCAAGCTCAAAATATGAAAGTAAAAACTGAAAGGAGGGTGGAATCCAAAGACTTTTCTCCTATGGAACTGTCAGGGATGGCTTTTCCATTATTAACTTGTCCCCAAATACTGCTGTTTCTTTCTGCACACCCATGGGTCCCCTTGCCCACCAAAACCTGGGCTCCTTCTCTACTGCTGCCCTCTTTCCATCACTGGCCAGCAATCCAAAGATTGGGATCTTGCGTGTAAGAAAAGCACAATGCCATGTTTCAGGGAGAGCGTGGGCCACTCATAAAGAGCATGGCTAAGGGAGGGTGCTCAGCTTTGTCAGGGAAATGGCCAAAGGCGCCAGGTGCCTGCCACTGCTTTTTCCTGAGCTCCACCTGCCGAAAGCCTCGTGGATAAGAGAGTGGTGGGGAGCTGGATGCTTTCTGCTGTGGATCCTTAAGGCTGTTGTTGTTGTTGTTTTGTTTGTTTGTTTTTTTATTTTGATCTTTGCTGTGTTTCTAAGTGGAAAGTGATTCACGTCACCTAAAGTCCTTGGACAGTGGCAGAAGGGAAAAACACTATAGTGTCGTCTGAAATCTAAGGCATCATGCCACGTTCTACCAAAGCAGAGAAGGGACCTCAGGGACGCCAGCCCTGTAAAGTTTCATTTAATGTGATGTGGGTAAGGGTTAAGTGAGTTCATATAGCTGAAGTGCTCCACGGGATTCAGAGGTGACATGTATAAGTTCCATTCAGATGCCCAACGCTGACCATGCGGAAACCCTGGCCATAGCCCTCTGTCTCAGTGGGTTGTGGGCACAGTCCAGTGGAGTGCACCATCAAGCGCCATATCCATGTCCACTAAGGGACATGTGGCAGCACTCATCCTAGATGGTTAGCACCCCAGTGTAAATGCAAAGACCCCATATTATGTTTGGGGAAACAGATCGCTCAGTTAGTGGGCTCATGCCAAAACCTATGCGTCCCAATTCAGTGTTCTCAACTCTGCTTTCTGTTGAATTGGTGTGTGTCACCTGCTAAGGTCAAGTCAGGAAGTCACCTGGATGGAGAAAAACTGAAAGGGAGGGACACCACTCAGAGCAGAGTCCATGCTGTTAGCCACGAAGAGAAGGAGGAGGAGCAAAGGAATGCTGTCCGCTTCGACCACCATGCTTCTCTTTTCAAAACTAGTATTCCAGTTTTGTGACACCCATCTGTATTGTAGCAGCATTTACATCAGAGCCTCAGGACAAATGTGGACCCCTGTGGTTTCAATCATATAGTATTGCTCGAGGCTTAAATGAGATAATATATAGAAAATGCTGTAGATGCTTCCTGTGTACAACGCTCATGTCTAGCGAACACTACACAAGTTTATCTGTTAGGACTGCTAGCTCCATGACTTTAATAGTCAGGAATACCCCTGAGCTGTTTGTTCTTGAAGGTATTGCGTGTGCCAAAAAAGACTCTAATAAAAATATTTTCTTTTTATTTTTTATTTTTTTGGATGGTACTGGGAATTAAACCCAGGGGTGCTAAAAATGTTCATTTAACTAAGTTCTCATTCATAGACAACTACTATCTTAAATTAGTTCTTATTAACGTTAGATATGATTAAGATTCAGAAAAAGGCCATTGTACCATAAAGGAATTCAGTGGAAACCCCTGGTCCCAGTACTGTGAAAGAGAATCTCCACCCAGGGACAAAGCCTGGGCTCCCAAGTGGCCACACAGTGCAGAGTGGTGGTGTGTTGAATGCTGGCCCCATTTTGCCGTTTACCTTTCAGTCTTAAACCCTGTGGCGCGCTGAGGAAAGCACATGAGAGACTGGTATAGGACACAGAATTCCATGACAGAAGATAGCACCCCAAAGGCCAGGCCACTTGCCATGGCCTGCATAGGACACGTCCTTTCAGTAGACAGCTCTCAATGGGAAGCTGATGGATACACACTGATGGATATTTTGAGTGACTTATTCTGTTTCTGAGGACATCAGGAAAAGTTCCTTGGCTAAGAGATCAGTCCTTTGGTCAGTCCCTATTTATTGGGTGACTGTTGTATGTCAGGCACTGGAACAGGAGAAACAAAAATGATTTAGACATAGTCCTTGTTCCAGAGGCACTTCTGATACAGCTGGGACTCATTCAGTTGCTGCAAGAATGCACACTCTCATCCATTCAGTCAGCAAACACAACAGTGAGCCCATATCATGTCAGGCACCGAGGACATCCAACAAGACATACAAGGCTCTTGCTATCGAGGAACTAATCTTCTATTAGGGGAAGCAAAGAACAACAGTAATCAAACAAAATAACCATTGTGATGTGAAGTGGGAAGGAAATCGATGCTTGTCGGAGATAGTGTGGGCAGAGAAGACCTCACTGCAGAATTCACCTTTGAAGAAGACCAGAGTGATGATTAGGACTCAGCCTTCCTCTGATGGCAAGGAACACAAATCCTAAGAAGGAGAGGGTGTGGCCTGATTGTTTTATACTAAGACTAATCCAGTGATATAGTAGAGTTTGGCCATGTCATGATAGAAGGTTCCAGATGGTGTCATGGGGTCTAGTCTGCCTCCATCTTTCAGTTCTTCCTAAGTCTATGCTGATTTCTCTTCTGGGCAGACTTTCTTCACACCATGCCAAGTGGGGTGCCAGCAGATCTAGGCTCCTGTCATTCCTAGTTCGGTAAAACAGGAAAGAACGGCCTCTGAGCTAAGCTCCTGAGGCTGTCTCTGTCCTTGGCCCTCATGGGCCACATGCTTAGGTCTGAACCAGTTGCAAAGGCTACGGCTGAGCCACGAGTCCAGTGACAGCAGTCCCAGAGCAGCATACCCAGGCTCTGGGGTCAAAGTGCTGTATCTTGTGGAAGGTATGTAAGGTGTCTGTGCCTGTCTCCTCACCTTGAAGAGGGGATAGGAATGCACCCTAGCTCCAGAAGAGCATTCCAGGCATCAGGAAAGAGCAAAGACCAACTTCAGAAGTGGGTGCAGTCCTGGGTTGGGGAGCAGGGAGGAAAGTGTGGAAGAGGGTGGAAGAGCTGGCCAGAGGCTGGGCCACACCAGTGTGGGGCAGTATTTGCAGGGTACAAGTGGTACCCTGCTTGGAGTCTCTACTTCCTTGTGGAGATGTCCTCTTGCCAGGGCATGCACAGAACTCAGAGCCTGCCTTTCTCTGCAGGGTGCATGTGTGTCCACTGCCTGCCTTTGGCCCTCTGTTTCGGTCGCCCACTGATGCTCTTCTGATGGATGTGTTCTCTCTCTGGCTTTGTCAGTACCCTTGGTTTGGTTACATCAGGCCTGCTGGCCTGGGAGTGATGCTGCTGTTATTTTGGGTGACTTGTTCTGTTTCTGCTTTGATGCACTTTGTGTTGATTTTATCATTGAACACAGAGAGGGCAATCTTATGTCCCCTAGCTTCAGGTTTTCCATGTGCCTGTCTCCTGCCCTGATTGTAGTGATCTCTTTGGCCAATCCTGACTTTGCAGGACATGACATTTAAAGTGGGTTATAAAATATGGACAAAATATCACCATAATTTGTGATAATATAGTGTTCACATCCAGCTGAGCCTGTTAAGAGGTCTATTAGAAAATTTACTGTTTAGCTTTTGAGAGCTTATTCAAGTTAGTGGACTTTCATAGTAGGGATTTTTAAGAATAACTTTTGAAAGGGGTAAATTGCCCACATAAAAATAATTCCTTGTTTTCCCTTCCTCAAACTCATGCCTAGTTTGGTGTTTCTCTGCGTATATTCCAAGCATACAGACATTTACAGTTGGGTGTCTCTTTTTAATCTCTACAGACACCACGCACTAAAGGCATTCTTTCTTTTCATTAAAAAAAAAAAAAAAAATTCACTCTTCAGTGCAGCGTGAAGTCTACTAGGGAGGCAGCTTGTTTGGGAAACCTCCCCGTGCCCTTGGACTTGTTTCCTTTTGCCTTTGAGTTTATTCTGGAAATTGCAACATTTAGCACTTTGCAGTTTAATTTAAAAGGATTACCTATTTTCTTAAATGCTTAAGCAGGGAAGCAAGTTGCAGTTATTGATTTTTTCCCTGCATGTATTCTGTGGAAGCTGTATTTGGTCCTTCCCCAGGGAACAAACCTCCTGAACTGCATGCTTACTGTGACAGCTTGGACCTCTGATACATAACCAAAGACCTTGCCTAATATCCTTGCAACTGCTCGGGGAATTTTTATTAAGTAAAAGCATCATTAGAGTAGACAGGATGATAAAGTTTAATGAGCATCTTTTGTGCATGATATTGTTAGTTTTGCTCTGCCAGAATCCTCATTTCTCCCCTCCAGTGGGGCATATAGCAAGTGTGCAATACATGGGGTGTTTCTAAATCTGCCTTATATTTTATATTGTGTTTTTATAGAGCTTGATATCTGTGTTCAGCCAACCACACATTCCTTTTGGCTATTTATGTAGATGCTGCTTGCACATGTATGTTTGTACTTTCTCTTTACCTTGTGTGTTGGGGACAGAGAACAGTGAGCATTATAATTGAGAAGATTGTGACCCCCCCACTGCCACTAGTGAATTGCATGGAACCATCTTTCAGAGGTCTGATCTTACCCCACCCTCACCACCACCATCCAAAAAATATATATATTGCCTTTTGAATTAATGAGACTTCTGATAGGAATAGGATAACTGTTACTTTTTTATTCTTTAAGACTCAGCAATTTATGTGTTAAGGTTCTGTCACCAGCCCTTCATAGCTGCTAGATAGCATAAATAAAGATATTGCAAATGCTTATTAATAATCTAAGTTCACACTTTGTCCACAGATTTATTTGTGGAGATTTTAAATTTAGCCTCCCACCATAAGATTACAGATTATAAGCGAAATTATTTCTCTCCATTATTTTTGCTAGCCATCTACTTAGATTTGAAAGCTGGTTCTTTTCTTGGTCTGCCTGAGGACTTTCCATGGAAACACCCATAACAACAGTAGGGAGGCATATGACATGAGCAAATGACTTCAGAACAGCATATTGTACCTCTCATATACCTGGCATTCTGAAATACAATATTTACATCACACACAATGTGTTTCGAACCATGCCTTCAGTACACGGAACACAAAAGAAGTGAGGCCTGCAATCCCCACTCTGGAGAAGATGGTGGCTGGGAAATCCAGAAAGATGCATGATAAGACAGTTTGAACTTTAGAGTAATTGCCTGGGTTTGACCCAGTCCTGAAGTCACCAGCTGTCAGTGTCCTCCTTTGAGAAGGAAGAATAGTAACAGGACCTCCCTGACTGAGCTGTTACGATTATCAGTGATTTTTGATAATGTTTTGAAATACTGAGCCCAGGGAAGGAGTCACTTTATGTATCCTCAAGAACTTAATGGTGAGATCCCGATAAATCCCACTGTACTTCCTGAAGGCAGAATTAGAGATGGGGGATAGAGGAAGTTGGGAAAAGCCTCAAATATTAATGAGATATGAATTGTAGAAAAGGACCCAGGCAAGCTTTCCAGACAGTGATGACACAGATCAGCTAAAACACAAAAACAAAATAAAACCAGAGACCTCAGGGAGTGTTGACTAGCAGGAAACACTAATCCCAGGCCTCAGATCTAGCACTTTTTTATTTTTTTAAACACTCTAATGAGCCCATGCCATTCTTGTTGCCCGTGTACCTGCATGGGAGACAGTGTGCATGTGTCCTCCGTTTCCTGTTAAGATAGAGATTCTAGAAAGACATAGGACTTAAGGCTATCAGCTAATAGGTGGTGGAACTGACTGGATCCATCTTTCCTATGCTCCTGCTGCCGCCTCAAGTCCAGCCAAACATGACTCTTGTTTGTTTGTGCGCAGGGAGAGCTGAAGGGGCATGGGCTATGGTGCTATGGTGCCTGGTGACTGGTACCATGCATTCAATTCAGGGGGCAGTGGGTGCACATGGGTACACCTGGGAGAGGTTGTTCTGTCAGCTGCGTAGAGGACACATTGGAGGAGGCGAGGTATCTCATTCATAGCATCAGGGAGACCAAGAAGGGAACCATTGTTATCACCTAAGGGCCATGTGACAAGAGCCTTTATTAGGATAGAAGAAAAAAATGAATAAAGTCAGAAGATGATAGAAATCAGGATCAACTTAAGTACCATAAAGTGGCTAATTAACCCACTGAGTTATGAACCTTTTGAAAAACTGATGAAAACTACATATTCAGCTTTGCCTGGAGTTTCACACAGTTCCATGGTCCCAGGCTGAGAATTTTCACTGCAGAGGAAATTCTGTCAAATTCAAATAATGTGGCAACCCATGAAAGAGGTCTATTTCAAGGTGGCATCAACATTTGATCCCAAAGGTCTAGAGATGCAGAGGGTCAGGCCTGTGGATTTGGAAGTGGGGGACTCTCATCTGCTTTGCTGAGTTTGATATCGATTCTGAAATGGGCTGAAGAGGATGGTGACTTGGGGGATTGCTGCCTGGAGATAATCACTGGAGTTATAAAATGAAATGGTCTTTCTGGGAAGAGGATACAAAGAGATAAAAGCAGAGACATAAGGTCTGAAGAGGTCTCCAGATAGATAATAAGAACCAGGACAGGTCGTTGTAGCCAACACAGGAAATTGTCAAGAAGGAGTGGGAAGGTCTGGGGGGGGTCTTCATTCCTGCAGCGGTCAAGGCATGTGGTAGTTAGCAGGAGACCCTCACATCCAACTGGGGTAACAAAGCTCATGCATTTTTCTAAAACTGAAGGTGCCCCTATTAGACAAAACTCACGTGTCAATAATGGAAAGTCACGCACATTGTACTGCTTAATAAATATATTTGTTGCAAAATTGATTCCATTTATCGTGGTCTGAAACTTTGTGCTGTGCAATTTTTGATATCACCAGGCAGTAGTGGTCAGTTGCATGGGACTTAAAAGTGGCCGGTCTTCAGGTTACTGTAATAACACCTCGAAAGCGACCAGCCTGTGACCCAGGCAGTCTGCAGAAATCATTTTCTAATGGTTCTCCAGCAGCAGTTCTTCAGTTGGCGGCTCTGAACAGGGCCCACTCCCATTTCGCCCTTGTCCTTCACAGTCAAAAATGGAGAGCCCTTGTGAGCTGAGCGGGGATGGTTTGCTCATCTCTCCAGCTGAAAGCTTCTGCCGGGCATCTCACCTTTGAAATTGTCTCTGGCGACAGAAGCCTGTTCATCAGACTCCTAAGAGTAATGGATCCTTTTCTGTCACTTCAAAGTGCTCCTTGTTAGTTTTTTCCTCTCCCAATCATCTCCCAATTATCCTCTACAAACCTCACATTTCAGGGCAGAGAAGATTTTGTCTGAGCAGAAGGGTCACTCCACTTTCTGGGTTGATCATGTTGCCCACCAGGGGCTGCAGCTTCATGAGCAAGCTTGAGCCAGGCTCCCTGTCAACACTCCAGAGGTGACACAGCCAGGCGGCAGTGCCCCACTGGAGCCCTTCCAAGGGGTGATCCACTCCAAAAGCACGTGGTCAAATGCAGGTCTCAGGCCACACTCTGTGGCAATAGCATGTGTGAAGTGGGAGGAACCATTCAGGTCACGTGAGTCAGAGAACTTCGTAAGAGGTTAAGGGCAGTAACTGCTTTTCGGAACATCCATTATGTTAAGCCCACGTGGACGAGACTGTTTCCATGTCTCATTTCATCTGTTCCCAAGCTCCCCGACGTAGCTGAGGGATTTCATCTTCATTTTACAGAGGTGACATTTTACAGACGGTGACATTCCCAAGTTCACATGTTCTTCAGGACCGAGCAGGGTACTAGATAAAGGGATGGGTGTGACACTGGGACAGTTCTCCAAGAATCCCTAGGGCCAGGCACTGTGGACTCCTACTTGGCAGGATAGGTGTCACCCAAGCAGAGCAGACAGAGGAGAAAATCCTCTCTGGGACGTGCCAGGGACTGAGTTGTGGTTAGGGTTTACTTAGGGACAGAAAGTGGAAACAAGCAAACTAGAGAGGCTACACCTGCCAAGGCTCAAAGTTGCAGTGTGCATCAGGACAGGAGGATATTCTATGATCAGGAAGACAAAACCCATCCGGAAGGTTGTGAGCTGTCTTAATCATGTTTTTATTGTCTGTATTTTGTGAGGCTTTTACATCCAAGAGAGACCTCCCCTCAGGGCCAGCTAGTTCCTAGAGTAGCAAACAAGTTGTCTATGAGCACCTTTCATATGCAGAACCCATATCCCCAGCTATCTTCACCCAGCTCACACTTCGGGCTCGAATTCCCCCTGCCCTAAATCACTCTAGGGCTAGGTACTAGATGACAGAAGACCACGCTGATAACCTGCAGTCTACCAAAAGTATTTGAACTAATTCTCAACTGGCCCAAACTTGCCTGATGGGCTGGCCTTGGACTCTGGGCCATCCTCTCTCCTTTGCTTCTTTGCCTTCTCACTCATTTGCTGCTTCCCCATGTGGCTTGTGTGACATGGCAGGCACCCTCCTCTCTGGAGATCCAAGTAGTAAAATTGCTTTCAATAGTGCTCACCTTCCTGGGTGTGATAGCACACACCTATAATCCCAGAGGCTCAGGAGGCTGAGGCAGGAGGATCTCAAGGTCAAAGCCAGCCTCAGCAATTTAGCAAGAACCTAAGCAACTTAGTGAGACCCTGTCTCTAAATAAAATATGCAAAAATCTGGGAATGTGGCTCCGTGATTAAGTGCCCCTGGGTTCAATCCCTGTACGATAAAGAAAAGAAAAGAAAAAAAAAATAGTACTGACCTCTCCATGTCACTCATTTACCTCCATAAATTAAATCCAGGTGCAATCAGAGTGTGGGCCTGCAGCGTTACCTTCAGACAATGTGGGCAGGGACCCTTCTTTCTACCTGTGGTAAAGAGGGGACAGTTAGCCTGTTTTCACTTCTTCTTATAGGCATGGCACCCCACTTTTTCTTAGGGGGAAAACCTTGCCCTTCCTAAAACTTGGTTCTTTGATTTTTTTTTCTCCTCAGTGAGCTGCTTTTCTTTTCCTGATGAAAGGAAGCAGATTCCTCACAGATCCGCTGCCTGGCAGGGCCACCGAGGTTCATTTACCATGTCAGTTCCCTGTTGCTACTGTAACAAATTACTATGAACTTATGTGCTTACTGGCTGGAAAAAAAAAAAATGTAGTTGTGGATATCAGAAGCCTGGAATCCATGTTGTTGTAGCCATACATCCTTCCTGAGGCTTGAGGGAAGAATGCGGTTCCTTGCTTTTCCAGGTCACCTGTGCTCCTTGACTTATAGCCCTGTCCTCTCTCTTCAGAGCCAGCAGTGTGTCCTCTCTAAATCTAACTGGCCCTCCCACCACTTTCTTTTTGAGGACGTCTTTTGATGGCATTGGGCCCACCACATGATCCAGGACCATCTTCCCTGCTCACATCCATGTAAAGTAAGACATTCCCAAGTGTCAGGGAAGAGGAGGTGGCCATCTCTGGAGGCCATAGATCTGGGTACCACACTTACCTACCAAAGTTACATACCAAACCCATTGCCAAAATCGAGGCCTTGTGATTCCTAACTGGTTAGAGCCAGAATGGAGCCTCTGGAGCCAGAGGTGCCTGTTGTGAAGCCCCGCACCAGCCCCATCTCCACGTGGGAAAGCTGCCTGGGAAAGGCCGACTCATCTGCCCACACAGCCTGAGGGGTTGAAAGACCGCTCAGCAGACAGCAGCTCCATCCAGCCCCGGGATGACTCATCAAGGAAGTGGGGCGATGCATTTAACTCAGCCTTAGTTGCTTGATTCAAAGGGGATTAAAACCTTTCTTCTAGATGTGTTGGGGGATTTAATGTTGATAGAAAATACTGTGTTATTTTTTTCATAGGAAATAGCCCTAAAGAAATGAGGCAGTCACCTAATTATCTTTATTTGATCACTCTCCATATAACCAACCCTACATCAGTCCTGTATTTCAAAAGCATTCACTGGTCACTTCCATCTGACTCACCACGGTGTCGGTGTCAGGTGATTGAGCCACCACAGCTGCCCCCCTGAGAAAAATAACATCCTTACTTGACAGAGGAGGAAACTTGAGGTGACAAAGGGGAGGGGAAAGGCGCTGATCATTTGCTCAGAACCAACAGCTTGTGAGCGTCAAAACTCAGATTTGAACCTGTGAGGCTGCGGTCTCCTGCCTGGCCCTTTGTAGTGACTTGCTAGGTAGCCCCAGAAGTCCAGGCACACACAGTGGGATCTGAATAGAAAAGCCAGGAACTGAAATGTCATTAACATGCCAGTTCCCTCCTTAAAAGGGACAGAGCCACTGATGGTTATCCAGCAACTTGTGCCCTCCTTTTTGAAATGGCTTCCTTGGGTCCCTACTCCCAGGGCCAGCTAAGCACCTCCTGCCCCTGGTGGAAGGAAGGAAGCCCTCCTTGCCCACTGTGGCTCTTACGTCTCTCAGGGCATGACACAGAGCAGGCCCCTGGCAGATCTCCCTCCTGTGACCTCATATTGTTGCTGATACTACTCTCCTAGCACCCACAAGTGTTTCTGGGTTTCCATGTGCATGCGCTCAGATTTTATGTGTCTGTAGATTTTTATAATTCTTAAGGTTCCATGTTGTCTGAGTAAGAACATGTCTATTTCTTTTTCCTTTGTGGGATACGGGGTTGGGAAACAGGAAAGAGATATGAGCCTGTAGAAAGCTGTGTAGCTGAAGATACCGAGTCCGTAGGCGCCTGTGTGAACGAACCCACAGAACAGCTGAGACCTTTGCTTGTGCCGGTGGGAGGACTTCAAGACCAGAGGCCTCCAGGGGTTGTCACGCTACAGGATTAAGCTCCAAGCATGCAGATAGTAACATCTTAGGAGAAGAAGGACAGGGACTATTCAAAGGAGAAGTATGTTCCAGAGTGTGTCAACTGAGATGGCAACTATAATGGATGGCTCTGATTTGGCTCAGGTTCTCTTCTACCTGTTTGATGGGCCTGGGAGAGATTCTGAGAAGGAGAGGCACACTACCCAGATAGTGCAGATGCCCTTCCCCTCTCCGGATCCCTAACTTCATTGCACCTGCCGAATCCCTTTGCCTGTAGGTTCACATATTCGCCAGTTTCAAGGACTAGGACATAGCACTGGGAATTGGTGACAGCATCGGAAGTAAGGTTGAACTTTCTAATAATTCTTCTCCATCTAAACCAGAGGTTCTTTACCTGGGAGTCACAGCCCCCAGGTGTTCATGGCTTGGTCTCCCCGGGATCTGTCACTTTGTATTAAATGTGGTGGAGGAGGGCTGCATCTGTAGTTCTAAAGATGTGCTTTCCTAGACAGCAGGTTCTCTTGGGAAGGAAGTGGCCCCTGCGGCTGCAGAACAGATACTGCCAGGCTGGGCAGGATGGGCCTGCCCTCTCCAGAACATTAGTACAAAGCTCTCTAAGCTCCTAATTGCGATAGAGCTTGAAAACCCATTTGGAGGTTCCTGTGTTACCTGTCTAGCCATGTGGTACCTTCTTGACACAGGAGATGCCCTCCCCCACTCCTGGCTGGGTGTGCCACCTCTGGCTCACAGGGCCCCCTGATGCCAACTCCCAACTGTACACTGTGAGAGCAGAGACCTCTCTGCATCACCACTGTTGGTGAAACCAACGAGTAGTTTTTTGTTTTTTGGTTTTTTTTTCAGGGCTGGGGATGTGGCTCAAGCGGTATCGCGCTCGCCTGCCATGCGTGCGGCCTGGGTTCGATCCTCAGCACCACACACAAACAAAGATGTTGTGTCTGCCGAGAACTGAAAAATAAATGTTTTTTGTTTTTTTTGTCGTTCTGGGATCAAGCCAGGGCCTCACCCATGCCAGGCAAGCGCTCTGCCCCTGAGCCAGATCCCCAGCACTTTTAAGGAGACACACTTGGAAGACTCTGGAAAAGACAGAATCCAGCAGGGCTTGCCAACCATGGTGACCCTCCTTTCCCTATCCACACAGTCAGCTGGAAAATTCATGTGTCCGTCTCCCCTTATCCTGTCAGCCATATGCCAAGGTCATCAAAAGCACCAGTACATTGCTAATAGTGTTACACTATGTGGCCAGAAAACGCAGCATCCAGAATGGGTGAGATTCCTTGAGTGGGCACTAGAACCAGCGTCACCTGTGCCAGCACTCCTCTGTAAGTCCAAGGCAGTGGCAGTGGCAGCCATGTCAACCCCCCACCTCTGGAGGAACTGAGAGGGCTGAGAGCCTGGAGGGCTTTCTGGGAGACACAGGGATATCAATAAGGAGAGCTAAAGTTCAGCTGTATTTATTTTAGGGTGGCTTTTAATTTAGTTTAATCAGAATTACTCATAAATTATAGATTAATTACTATCTGCTGTTCAGTGAAATCCTCTCAGCCACAGAGCCTGCGCCGCTCCGCAGTGAATGCCATCCACTGTCATCGTAGGGCACTTTGTCAACATTTAATCAGCAGTACTTATTAATGTGGCATTGATGTGCGGTAGCCATCCCCTCACTATCAATCACCGTGAGCAGCCAGAGTAGACGTGGACACCATTGCTCTTAGTCACATTAGCCAGCCCCTGGGCTTTTAGACCAAGCATGATGCTCACTTTTCATGAAGCGGACACTCTGTCTCTTCAGTTCTACCTGACTTTTGTCATTGTCGACTTATGCACTTGCAGCCTTTGGAACTGGCTGAGCATCACCTGCTCTCACAGTCCAGGAACCCTGCAAAATTACAGGAGGCTTGTCCATGGTTGGACGTCACAGCACAGGCTCCATGGGCTCATGCTCACGTGGGTCCCACAGTTGTGAATCCTTCAATAGAGTATTGTGTATGGCCCAGAAAAAGCAGGTGATCTTTTGGTTTCCTTTGGCTACCTGGATGTTTCTGGAGATTAATCTATTTTGAAAGCTCGACCAATAGAAATTGACATTGGTGAACTATGTCTCACGGTTTCCTCCCTTTCTCTTTTCAGCCTCTACGGCAGACACATGCAGGCAAACCCAGAACCCCCGAAGAAGAATAATGACAAATCAAAAAAGATCAGCCGGAAACCCCTGGCAGCCAAGAACAAATGAGGAGTTGGCACAAGCTGGGCTCCTGGCCTCTTCTCTTAACTCTTCTGTCTCTCTTGCTCTGTCTCACAAATAACTGTAATGCGTGTGTGGCTTTTAAAAAAAAAAAAAACAACAACAACTTTTCACTCTCTGTTTCTAGGGCTCACCACCTTACCTTTTACGTTCTTTTGGTAGGTGGTAGATTTTTGTAAGGTCTTAAACCAATTTCCATTTATTTCCTTAAAATCACCAAAGGCAGGAAGCAAAGCTTTAATTCAACTGCAAATTCTATACTAGGCACAGACTCAAGGTCCTTGAATAGACATCTTGGGGTGGCTTATTATTAAAAGAATAATTAAAATCATGTAACCATTTAATTGTCACGGTTAACACTTTTCACTCTTTCCTTTAATTCACCTAACTCTTTATTTTGTCTCATTCAAAGTCTTCCTTCACCACCAAGCTATTACATTCATTTAACTTTCAAATGATTTTCATAAAATCTTGAATTTGTAATATCACTTGTTGTTTCTCGACTAGAATAAAGAACAATTTGATGTTAGGGTGTACACATTTTTGTTTACCTTTTCTCCCCCTGAACTATCTTATCCCGATTGATTGGTCATAGATGATCCACTGAACTTTCCATGAAAGAAAAGCAAAATGAAATCAGAGTTTCTTCTCCTATCAGTTTGTCAAGGTTTTGTTTTTTTTTTTTTTTTTTCTTTTTTTCTTTGAAGACTGTTGCTAAATTAGGCAGGAGCAGAAAAACAAATCTCTAGGAGTTTCTGCCAAAGGATTTTGGAAAGCAGCATTCTTTCGGTGACTGGTAGACAAGAGCTGTGAAAAGGAGAGAAGAAAAAAACTCAAGTATGTTTTTCATGGCTGCAGAAAATCTGCTCATATCAAAGCATTCTTTTCGGAGACTCTGATGCCAAAGAAGTTGTATAAATGTGCACAATCTACACCACACCCAGTATGGAAACTGGAGTGGCAGAGTCATTAAACAACCAATTGTTTAACATCTGTCATAGGCAGGCTTTCCTTCTTCTCCACAGGATGTAGTAGGTATAGAAATGAAAATCAATCCAAGCAGGAATCTTGTGCTCTCAAAAGGGCGGCCAACTCCTGAATGCCTCTCCACAATAGGTGGCTAATGAATTGTGGGAGAAGGACTCACCCTTCTCAGCTACTCATCTCCTATCATCCCCTTGAATTCCCAGGAGCAAGACCACTAGGACTTGTAAAAAGCCAGAATCAAAGCAAAACAAAAAGTCCTGAATTCCTCCAATAGGCACTTTCCATTTCAAGGGACTTAGCAATTCATCTTCTTGCTTCTGGATAACTTCCGGATAGAACTTTTGCTGTGGGAAAGGAAATCCACAGGTGCCATCACCTGCCTGGGAGCAGAGTTGATGTAATTTTTATAGGTGCCATGTTTGCCTCAGCCAAAATATTTTAAATTGATTTTATAGTTTATGAAATTGCAGAAGGAAGAACAATGTCTGTACTGTTGTTGGTTGAAACAACCTGGCTGAAAATTGAATTGGCAACAAAGTATTAGTAAAAACATAATATTTACGGCTTGTAAGTAATTTTATTTTTCAAAAGATGAATGCTCTAGATAGAAATATGGGCAATCCACATAAGTTCACAGGGAAGAAATATCACAAGAAACATAAAGGAAAATAAAACAAGCAGAGCTTCACTAGTAATTAAAAAATACAAATCAAAGAAAAACAAGCAACGTGCAACAATAAGAAATGTGCAAATATTCTTTAAGTCGGTATGCTAGATAAACATTCTTATACATGGCTATGGTATAGATTTATCTCCAGCACAGTGGTAGTAGCTTGATAACAAGTAGAAAAACTTTAAAATTGTGTACTTGGACCCAGAATTCTTATTTCTAAGAATTTATCCTGAGGAGACTGTCAGATGCACTTGAAGAGCTGTGTTTGAGAATTGTCCTTATAGCATTGTATGTACAATGAAAGTGGGGGGGGGGGGGGGTGAGGCAGATGCCCACCAATTTAAGAATGATTTAATCAATGAAGCAAATCCATGATAGATTTCCATGCAGACAGAAAAATTGTTGAATAATATCTAGGGGCAAAGGGAGATAATTATGTCCTCTGGTTAAGTAGAAAAAAAAAGATTTTAAAAACTAACTACATAAGGATAGCCCCAGCTGTGTAAAAAGAAAATTGTGTATTTAAAATATGTGCACATAAAAATATTAAATGGAAACAGAACACAGTTTTAAGGCTGACCAATTATCTGTACATGGTGGACTAAGACTTTATTTTCTTTTTTATGCATATCCTGTACTTTAAATTTTCTGTAATGAGCATGTGCACTTTTGTAATCTGAAACATTAAATACATATTTTTTCAAAACGAAGTTGGTATATTATGGTATCTTATGTTATTCAGAAAATTAGACGAGATATTTGAATTCAAAGCGTAATATAAAATGTCAAGTTGGCTCTTTTCTTTTGTTACTGAAATGTGTTCCTACATCTTTTATACTCTTTTTTTGGTTACTTGATATCTGGATTAACAAAAAATGCACAGTTTAAAAAGTGGTCTTTTAATAAAGATAATCTGCCCTTCTGAGTATAAGAGTGATATCAGATGTTCTGGCCATGAGTGTCATATAATCATTAAAGTTACCTGTGTTAGCTATCCATCACTCGGGCAAAAGACCTGAGATAATCAACTTAAAAGGAGGAAAGTTTTATTTTGGCTCAGAGTTTTAGATATTTCAGTCTATCATAAGTTAGTCTCTTGCTTTGGGGCCTTTGGGAGCTCCATACATTGTGGTAAGATCATGTATCAGACAGAGGACAACTGTTCACCCCAGGGCAGCCAGGAAACAGACGGAAGGTGTCAGGGTCCCGGATGGTGTCAGGGTCCCGTATCCCCCTTCAAGGACATGACTTCAGTGACCTAAGTTTTTCCCACTGTGCCCCACCTCCTGAAGGTTCCAACAACTTCCAAAAGCACCACAGTCGAGTAACCAACCCTTTAACCCATGGACCTTTGGGGACATTGCAGGACTAAAGTACAACAGTACCCTCTATTCCAATGCTCAGAGTCTGTGTGGAACCTGGGGATATGTTTTATCCCTTGACTAAAGCATCTTTCTCAGGGGTTCATTTTATGTAAAGCCCTGGTCTTGCCCATATGGCTGGATATCTCACTAAGGATGGTGCGCAAATGTGCACATAATCACATTGGGTTTTCACAAGAACCCATGATATAGATAGGGCAGGTTATTTGACAATAAATTTTATAATGTTTCTTAGATCTAGGAGAAAGGTGTTTATTTTCTAGAAGTTATGTGTTCTGTTTATCATGATTCTATTTATTTATTTTTTTCTTTTTCAGCTAAAAGAGGAACAAGTAGAAAAAGTGGAAGGTTGGTGTTAAAGAAAGATGTTCATAGTTAGAAATTTTTCTAGTTATTGTTTACTTTCTGCAACATTGCTCAGAGATTTACCATCTTAATGTGTATTTTGGATCTCTGAAAAGAAGCTGTGGCATCCATGGCTGCTTGACCATAGTCATTTGCTCACCAAGTATTACACTAAGAACCTGCCCAACCCCCATTGGGAAATACCCTGCCTAGCCTAGAGTCACACCAGATTCACTCTTTGCAGTCTTTGGAATAGAAGTTAGTTACTTGGATACCACTTTGCATAGGTGAAACTACATTTTAATAAATTGGAATAGATACAGATAAAAATCATATTAATCCAGAGAGAACTGGGCTGATTGAATCATTGTGTCAATATTAATTGCTAAAACTGTGAAAACTCTTTGTGCTTAATACTTCCTTCCAAAGACCATGTACTTAATGCTTTTTCTTGTATTGCATTGTGAAGCTAAATTTCTAACAAAGCTTCACAATCATAATGTGCTACATCTACCCTGTAAAAAAATCCCCTAGGCTTTACCTTCATGATCGGAGCATAACTGAAAAACTCTCGCCATCTTATCCAGCCTTGGTCCAGGTCACCATCACTTCTCACCTGGATTATTGCAGTGTCCTTCAATAGGGAACCTACTTTCACACTTGCCCTTATAGGCCCTGTTCAGTGCAGTGATCCTATAAATGCCTGTAACAGATCAGGACACCTGCTCAGAATCTTCCAGGGGCATCTCCTTATTTCCTTGGGCTCAGAGTAAAAGCCCAGATCACCATGATCTAGAGTCCTATAGGCCATGGTTCTCTTCCTTCACCTCCTATTACTTTTCCACTCGTTTTGTGTCAGCCATCCTGGCCTCAGGCTCTTCCCCATTCAGGCATCTCTCTGTTGGCTAACAGATTTGTTGACTATTTAGTTCTATAATATTCTCCCAAATATAACTCCCTCATCAAGTTCAGATCTTTATTAAAAAGTCACCTCAGTACCCTGGTTAACCTGCTGTAAATTGTAAGGCAGGTGCCCTCATTTCCTAGATTGTAGGCTTCCTAAGAAAAAGAATCAGCAAACTTGAACCCCAGGCCAGATTCTGCCTGTGCCTGTTCTTATAAATAAAGTTTTATTGGTACACAGCCATTCCCATTTACATCTTGTCTGTGGCTGCTTTTGTGCTGTGACAGCACAGCTGACTGGTTGTCACAGCCACTGTATGACCCACAAAACCAAAAATAAAAATAAAATAATAAATTGACCATCTGGACCTTCATAGAAAAACTGCTGTTTATTTTATTAGCTATTAAACCCCATCAACAGAATGGTGCCCGGTCTATAGTGAGGACTTCGTAATGTGTGTCTAATTGAATTAAGAACCATTGCTAGTTGAATAATGTCAAGTTAACCTTAAGGAAGAAAGAAGGGGGAAATGATTAGACAACATTTTAGGGCTTTCTACTTGGTGACTGGGTCCACTTTATCAAAACCAAATTTTCCTTTAGGCAAAAAAAAAATGATCCTGAATATTATTACAGGTGAAAGTTTATTCAACCCTGTAAAGTTCAAAGGAACTTTTACCTAATTTTTGGTTTCCCGTGCAAAGATCCCATCATAATACGCTTGATGACAGCCTTCCTCAAACAACCAACAATTACTTTGGTAAGGCTGGAACCCAAAGGGCCCTGACCCCACTCGCTGGCTATGAGTTTTAGAGGAAGGACCTGTGTCCATGGGAATTAGTTTCAAAAAAACCTGGACATTCCTCACCAAAATTCACTTCTCCAGAGTGATGTTCAAAGGCAACAGGACTGGAAGTTTAAAAGTCTCTGTTCTACCTGGATATTCTGTGACCTCTAATTAGGTATGAATCATTCATATGTAAATCTCTCCATCTATAATATAAAGTCATACTATATATACTATGTTATAGACATAGTATATATGTATGGTATGTGCATCCCTATGTTTTATGCACATACACGTTTATACATATGATTGATTTTCCTTCCCATCAATAACATTTTAGGAGACTCTTGTGTTCTTTAGAAAGACCATGTTTTAATAATACTGCATATAAATATGTTGTGATATTACCTCCTATCTCATGCTGATTTTGTATATAATAGAATTTGGTAATTTTCTATTACTAAAATTTCCCCTTAATCTCTCTCTATTACTAATGGCATTTATTTACTGAGGGCCTTCCTTATAACAGGGACTTTGTTTTCTTTCATCTTATTCTCACTTAAGGATCATTCTCATTTGGTAGGAAATTTGACCTCTGAGAAATTAAGGAACTTCCCCAAGGTGCACAGCTATCAAATAGCAGAACAAGAATGGAAAACAAGTTTCCTTCGACTCTCAAGCAAAGGATATCAGTTCCCCTGCCATCAGTTCTTACATTGGAGTTTCTTCTTTTGTTTGTTTTATTAACACATTTAAGTCAATGCATGCTGAAAGTCAGGTTCATGAATGAAGCATTATCTCATCTCTAGAAGGCTGGACTTTTGATTTCTAGTGTCTCTGTTCCCCATGCTTGGTCAGGTGACAGCATCTCCCTGTTGGGTAAAAGGTAACCAAAACAGATAAGCCTCACTCCTGAGAACAAATTGCTGTTTTCCAATCTCATCCCCAAATGCAGCACTTCCACGATATCCCATTAAGGGAATATTTTGTTCTAAAAGGGATTTCGCCCACCCGAAGAGCAGTGCCTCCTGAAACAGGTGGAAAGTAGCTTTGGAGGCTGGGGATATAGCTCAGTTGGTAGAGTGCTTGCCTTGCCTTGCATGCACAAAGCCCTGGGTTCAATCCCAGCACAAAAAGAAAAATTGGAAAGAAAGTGGCTTTGGGTTCCCTTTTCCAGCAATTTGCACCTGGCATGATCAGAACACCTGGGACTTTGATTTTAGTGGGCTCAGAGTTGGAGGAGAGACCCCACCTTATCAATCCTGGCATCCTCATAACAAGTACAGTGCCTAAACATAGTAGATAGCCAGATAATACTGCATGAATGAATGCTCCTTCCACTAGCTATTTCTAATATCTTATTGCCATTTACCCTAAGCATTTACACCCATTTCAGAAATGTAGAGGCCACATCATACAATGGGATGTTTGGAGACTTTCCAACAAGTCAGGAAATACATCTAATAGGTTTGCAGATGCAAGAATTGGGAGTGAATTAAGGACTCAGGGTCAGGTAAGAATGAAGTGTTATCAGAAAAGACCTTGAATTAGAGTCGCTCATCACCAGCCACTTAGAAAACATGCCAGTTCTGCTCTGAGAATGGAGCAAGCCATCAGTTACCTGGCTGAGAATACTTGTTCCCTCAGCCTGAAAATGTGCCCACCCACCACACCCACCCCGGAGGGCATCTGACTTTCCAAGATCCCAAGACCAGTCCTGTCTCTTCTTGAAGCAGCTCCTGCTCAGCACACTGAAAAGGGTGTTTTCTGTGCAAAAGTGTCCTCTGCAAAACCATCTTGTTGCTGTCCCAGGGGGAAGCTGTACCAGTCACTAGAAGCTGGAAGTAGGGAAGCAGCACAATCCATTCATAATTTCTCCAGAGTACCACCCAAAATATGTCTGCCACACCAGGCGACAGTCCCGCTGCTTGTGTGGGCTGCTTGCTATATTTTGATTTTAACAAAGAGCCACTTTAATTATCATGCACAACGCAGCAGCGAGACCAAGGTTTTCCTTAAGGAAGGCTCTGCCTGGAGACTGGGTCTTAGATTCAAGATTGTCTAGCCACTCGGCAGCTCCGGTGTGGTGTGGTTTTATTGGCAGTGTTGGTTGGGATCAGTAATGGGAGGGATTGCAGTGGAAGGCATTAAAGATGACACTGGATCTAAAAAGATCAGTCTGCAAGTTCATTGTTGAAATGACAGGTGTGTGGAGGCTGCACAGATGAAGAGGCCGGGGTCCGCTGACTGGAAGAAGCTGCCAAGGGAGGCATCCTTGTTCAAACCGGGTACCAGCTTTGGTTCTCCTTGGTCACAAGTCTTCCACTTGGGGCACTGTTCTGGATTGAATAGTGCCCCCCCACCCCGAAAGTTTCAAGCTCATCTTTAACTTCTGAATATGACCTTATTTTTCAACAGTCTTTGCTGAAGTGCTGGTTGAGTTAAAATGAGTTTGTATTGGGTGGACCCTAAATACAATGATTATTGTCCTTATAAGAGGACTGTGATGACACAAGAGAGGCAGCCGTGTGACGATGAGACTAGACTCATGCAGCGGCAAGGCTGGGGATGGTAAGGATTGCCAGCTACATCAGAAGCCGGAAAGGCCAGGAAAGCTCTCTCCATAGAGCCTTGGGAAGGAACAGGGTCTTGCTGAGGCCTAGATCATGTATTTCTCACCTCCAAAGCTACGAGAGAATAAGGTTCTGCTGATTTAAGCCACCACATCAGAGGTGATTTGTCACAATGCCCCTAGGAAATCCATACAGCACCTAGGATCAGCCTCAAGCAGACCACATAACATAACACGTGGTCAGCAGCCATTGACGCTATGGAGAGAACCCAAGGGCCAGAGCAGACCAGAGGTATCTGCAGCTTCCGTTGTTCCATGGGTGGTGTGCTCAGAGCTGTGTGTGACCAGCTTCCTCAGATCCAGCCTGTGAGCCGGGAGGGCCTTAGAGAGATGCCCTATCCCATTCCTAGTGTGAACATAGCTCCCCAATAGGAATCAAACGATCCCTAAACAGGAATCACGCACTGCTATTGCTACGGCAAGGTCTAAGAATGGAATTGCATCTTCTGAGGAAAGACAGACTTTTTGCTTATGTCATTAAAGAATTTTTATTTGGGGGGCTGGTATTGTGGCTCAGCGGTAGAGCGCTCACCTAGCACATGGGAGGCCCTGGGTTCCATCCTCAGCACCACATACAAATAAATAAAAGATATTGTGTCTTTTATAGGTCTAGGGTGACCCTCTGCATTTATGGTTTTTTTTTTTTTCTGATCTGGAGCTACAAAGACAAAATTAATCAATACAAGAAGTTGTTTTTTTTTTTTTTTAATCCTGAGCTAGCTAAATTATATATTTTAAAAATTATTTTTGTTGGTGTACGATAGTTATACATAGTGATGGAATTTGTTATTATACATTTGTACATGCACACAATATAACAATATAATTTGGCCAATTTTTGTTGCCTAGGAAAGATGTAATTTATAAAGTTATGAACAGAATGGAAAGCTCTCATCTAGTTGCCTGAAAAACTTTTATGATAGATTTGTAATAATAGGTGTGACTCATTAATTCATTCATCAAAAGGATATTTGTTAAATATGTTTAAATGTGCTTATATGTTCACAGATTATCTCACGTAAGCGACGTAGCAAGGGTAACCCCAAGGAGTTGAAAGTGGGACTTACTGTTCACTGTGTACCCTTTTTAAAAAACCACCTACATGTATGAAATGTTTAAAATAAGTAACTAAATACAACTTTAATTTTTTAAATGCTAATGATTTCTCTAAAACAATTTTTAAATAGCTGTTTATTGAGCACTTATTACAGAAAGACACTATCCTAATTATAGAGCAGACAATTTTAAAGGAAACAGGCACCATCACGGCCCTCGTAGAATGGAAAGCCTAGTCTAATGGAGGAAACCACCCATAAACTAATAGTCACACAGATAATCATGTAGGTACAAGTTTGGTAATCCTTTGAAAGGGAAGAACTTGGTGCTATAAGACAGAATAACAAGAGGGACCAAATGAGGCTGGGACATCCCTGAAAATCTCTGAGATAATAAATGTTTCATCTGAAGGAAGGTGGAAGTTACCAGACAGGACGCAAAGGATCAACCTGAAGCCCTTGAACCAAATAAGGGCTTGGTACTTCCTCCAGCCAGGAAGAGGTCAAACACAGGCTTCCTGAGCCACATTATGGAGTTCAAATTTTATTACAAAGCCAAAGGGAATCCATTGAAGGATTAAAGCACAGGATACTTTAATGATTTTAGTTCTCGTGTAGATATATGTAAAGGGCCACTTTGGAGAGGTGGATCAGAGATATGTCAGATGGCCTTGCAAAGGAGCACCAGAATGGTGAGCTTTCTCAGGCCACGTGGCTGTGTGCCTACCAAGGCCCGCCATTCCAGTGCTTATTGAACCACCTGAGGTGGCAACGGGGCCACCATCTTGCTCCACAGCAGTGGTGGGTCCTCATTGAAAAAGTCTTCAGGAAACTGAGAACTGGGAAGGTGTCACGTAATCTTAGTTTTGACACTAATGAAAAATAAATAAATTTGCTCTGAATTTCACCATGAAGAATATTGGGCACAAGTTATATTCACCCTTGCATTAATACATAGCAAACTGTCATAAAATCAGAGCTATCCAATGATACCAAAGTGAGACACCAAATCGTCACACTGACTCAGTTAATGACATTTCTTTTACAGTTTTTATTGTGCCACTTTCCTCTTCAAGGGCACCCACCCAGCCCTCCCAGCGGCTCATTGATTTATTTTCCTTATGATTTCTGACTCTAAGAGAACAGAGATCACCAACGTTATAGAGATCATATGTATGCAATTATAAAAGAGTTCTTACCACATTTACATTTTTCACATTTTCCCAAGAAATGCTTCCTTGCATATAGTTAGCAACTTATGCCGTTATATATGGAGACGAATAGATAGATTTGTTTCCTCCTCAGCCGATTTAGTTTAATCAAACCTTTGAGAAGTAAAATGCTTTCATCATCTTGTCCACATTTACTTTTTTCTTAAACAATGCTCATAACATGAAAAACAGGTGTCAGAGAATCTTGAAGGAGCCACTCAGCAAATTAATGACAGGATGAAGACAAAGATTCTGGACATCCAGGCACAAGTCATGGATCATCTAAATAAAATACCAAGCACACCAACAAGATGGATTCTAATGTGGTCCATCCGTGGGATTTCATAGACTCACCAGGATACCTGCCTCTCGGGCTCCTTATCAAAAAAAGTGGGGAAGTAGCATCTGCATCTTTTTTTCTCTTTTATGAGGATTTCAGTGATTTAGGAGGAATGATTGGATGTGATCTGGAGGAATGATTAGGATTTCCAAAGCTAAGTGTCATTGGCTCAAGAACATGGTATAGTGCTTACTTTGCCATTGTGCAAAACACTCAGCCCCACCACCAGGCCTGGTGGAAACCCCTGGGATGGAACCAAGTTGACTGGAGGCCCACAGGATGGAATCCCTGGAACTTGGAATGAATGTGCTGTGACAAGATACTTATTTGGATAATATCATGGGTTTATTAGAGGGGACAGACACACAACCTAAAAAACAAACAGAATCGACTCCCTTCGTTAGTTATTTGAGAAAAATAGAGTAAGAGCTCATCCAAAGATGAGCATTCTTTTGTTCAAAAAATCTTGAGAAAGGTCAAATAAAGTCAAGGTCCAGGGAATGGAAGTGATAATTTTCTACACCATTTTTTTTTTGCGGGGGGGGGGGGGTACCAGGAATTGAGCCCTGGGGTTCCTAACCACCGAACAGCATCCCCAGACATTTTTAATGTTTCACTGAGAGACAGGGCCTCGCTAAGTTGCTGAGGCTGGCTTTGAACTCGCTATCCTCCTGCCTCAGCCTCCCAAGCCACTGGGATTACAGGCATGCATCACCACATGCGGGGAGTTTTCAACACCTTTTAAGGACTGAAGCAGAGAACTACAATTGACTTAAAAATCCATCTGGACCCACTCAACAGAGATAACCACCAGCTGGGCCAGACTGTGCATTTGAGACTAGATCTCCCTCCCAAACTGACAGTGAGGCAGAAGAAAGAGGGAGGGAGCCGTCTCTCCTTTTACCTGGTCTCTAAAATGTGCCTGGCTACTTCGTATGTCATTTTCCCCAAATGTCAACCATCCAGGGTAGGTTAGCCCTGCTAAGCCATAGGTTCACATATTTCTGTTAACTGCTGCTTTTCGTTCTCCCCGGATGGGTTGAACATTAAACTTAGCTGCAAGGCACAGAGGCACCTGGTCCCTCTTCCTCTCTGCTCTCTCTTCCAGCCATCAGCAACTCCAGTCTCCTTCAAGTGCAAAGCAGCAATCCCTAAGCAAGGAGGAGCTTGAATACAGGAAAAATAAAGAGTGTCCAGATGGATGTTCCAGGGAAAGGCCTTGCTTCATGGACCCCAAAAGCCTAGAATTACTAGAACAAGGGGAAAAGCCAGGGCAGTAGAGACTGTCATGAAGAATCTGCATATCAGTAATTTGGTTATGCCACGTGACTACCTCATTAACAACCAGAACCGTGGGATTCCCATTTCCCTTCAGTGTTCTTTGAACTAATAGTTAAAAAGACTTAGGTCTCCTTCACACCTCTGCTTCCAGCATGCAAATTAGGTCAATGTCACTTTGGATTCCAGCCATATCAACTGAAATCCTCCTCTGAAGGGACGCACCGCACTTTACAAGGACAAGGTCAACCCTCCTCCTTCCAGGAGTGTATGGCAAAGCAGTGGACTTCCACCCTATTTGCAACAGAAAAGTTTAAAATGGTGGAAGTTTCTAGAACGGTGTTGTCTACCATAATTTGATGCTGAGATCTGTGTGTGGTGCAACCAGTTGTTAAGCGCCCGTAGAGGCTCTGGCTAAATTCCACTACATAAAAAAGTGCCCAGGGAGCGTGCTCTGAAACCTGCAGAGGGACAAAAGGGTTCTGCACTGGAGGGAGGGATTCACATTTCCCAAGAGTCTGTTATAGATGAGAATCATTGCTGTGTTTCAAAGGGCTGTGTGTCTTGAAACATTTTAATGCCCTCCCTCAGTTGGAATCATCTGTGTCCAAAATAACAAATGGTCCCGTATTTTTTCCCCTCTGATCCTCAGGACACTAGGCTTTTTGAAGTTGATGGAAATTGGTGTGGAAATCATGAGGGAGGTCCAGGGAAGAATAAAATCAGCCATTCAAAGCTACCAGCAACCCCGGGACCCCCTCGCAATTGCTATTTCCATGTCACAGTTTTTTTTTTTTTTTTCATTTTAAAGCATTCTGAGATATTTTCATGGTGTTGTGGCTAACCATTTTTAGTCAGTTAAAAAAAATGCCTTTATCACCTCCCACCAGGAAACTCATGGAACACACTGTCGGAGATGCTGAAACTTTTTTTTTTTTCATTTTTCGCCTTAAAAAATATTAATGGTAAGCACTGAAAAAGAAAGCACAAGCATTTAATTTGGTTTTCAGACAGCTTAGTTTGAAATTAAGAATTGTACACCTAACCGTGAACAAAGCATCTGTAAGTGATCACAGTGAACCAACTTGATCGTTTTTTATTAAACGGCGGGGCGGGTGCCAAGTTCTCTCTCCCACTGAGTGGGCACAGAGAAAGTGACATTGTGCACAGGTGCAAAAGGCTCTGGGTGACAAAATTAAAAAGCTCTGGCTCTCCAACAGAAGGATGAGAAAGAGAGCCGAAGAGAGAGGTAGACAGGGGTAAATGAGACAGCTTCTCAGCTTGGAAAAAGCAAGAAGCCTGCAATCCTACTGGTGAGAAGGAGGGACGCGCCCTATTTTGTCCCCTCTCAGCTCCCATCTCGAGATTTTCAGAATGAAATTCAGGACTCTTTTCCATCCAGCTTCCCTCCAAGCCAAGGACACAGTACATGTGGCCCTAGGTAAGAAGGACAGGTCATTCAAATGGTCTTGGTGTTTCCCTGAAGCAGCTGAGAGTCCTCACTCAACTTTGAACAGCTTATACAACCCTCCTGTGTCCCAGGGAGCCTGGAAGCTGGTAAAAAAAATTTGTTTTTTTGTTTTTTTTCTCCATGCACTTCATGAACCATGGCCCACTTCCAGACAGTGTCTGAGAGAAGGAAAAGATAGTGACAATATAAGAACACACTCACAGGTTCCTGGTCACTGGTACTGTCCCCCATGGTGGGAAGAAATGCAAATGAACACAAAGAATTTGTTTTTCTTTTTCTTAAAAAGAGCAAAGAAATAAATGAAATGACAGAGAAAAAAAAAAAAGGAAAACAAAACCAGAAGAAGACAACATAATTCTTGCTAGAAACAACTCAGGATGTGCAAAGTTCCAACAACAGCTTTCACCTCCATGTAGATCATAAATCTACCCATAGACTAAGAGAAAAGGAATTGGCTACCTAGAAGTGTGACCTAGTACACTGAACACTTGGCCAAGTTTCTAAGTCTAGAAAGTTCCATTTAAAAGCTAATAAATAAAGATTCCTGACCAGTGGTGAGTAGTGGGAAGGAAGGACTGATTTGATACATTAAAGTCCTAACCATGTCCCCCCAGATTCATATGTTCGCAACCAGCACCTCGTCATGTGACCGTATTTGGAAATGGGATCACTGCAAATGAGATCGTACTGGTATAGGGTGGAATGCAGTCTAAAATGACTGGTGTCCTTATTTAAAAAAAAATATCATTGAGGAGAGAGTTGCACATGGATGGAAGATGAGATAAAGAGACACATGGAGCAGATGGCCATCCTATAAGCTAAAGAAAGAGGATGGAACAGACCCTTTATCCGTAGCCCAAAGAAAGAACCACCCCTGCCATCTTATTTATGCCTTAATTCTTTTAATCTTTTAAAATCTTTTAATCTTCTTTTAATCTTCCTCTGGTTTTGTTTTCTGCCTTCTGTACCACGTTGTGCAATCTTTAGTTGCATCAGGATGTGATGGCAGGAGCTGTGGCAGCCATCTATCTCCACGAGTGGGGACAAGACTGAAGACTGAAGTCAACCTCCTGAGCTATCAGGGTTGAAAGAAAAATTTGAGGTCCCTCATGATGAAACTGAGCCACTTAACTAACCAAGTCTAGAAGCCTCCATCTTGAGACCTCTTTTAAACAATGTGAGATAATATCTCTCAGTGAGCTACATCTTATTGCAATGTTTCTTACTTTCAATTCAGAACATAATAACTGATCCATTCCCCACCATACTTTTTTTTTTTTTTAACCAGCTTCCTTGGAAGGTAAGAGTTATGTGCTTTCATCTGCACATTTGTAGATCCGACCACAGGGACCAACATATGGAGGTAAAATTCAGTCAGTGTTTGTTGAATAAGCAAATAGGTGAATTTCTCCTCAAACAGATTATCAGTGGCATTTAACAGATGGAGAGATGAAAAACATGAATTGGACTTGTTTGTTGGAGATCATGCAGTGATTCAGGGGTGTGAAGGGGCCCCCTGACTACCTCATTGTCATACTGCACCGCCTTCTGCACCGTGTTGTCTAATTATGGAATTCTTTCTGTGATATTCTCTCCTTAATCTTCGCTTCTCATTCTTCTCCCCAGTACTTTCAACCGGTGTGTGATGTGTATGTGTGTATTCGTGCACTGCGTGGAGTTATTTACTCTGCTTGTAAATACTGTACCTATTTGTATGAGGAAGAGTCTTGAAGCCAGGACCACATCTGAGCTGTTACCACTGTGCACTGCCTGATAGAGCCTGAGTTTAATTTGGCAATAAATAAGTCCCTCTGAATGATGATGGTATCTGAGAATATAAAATTAACTCCACAGAGAAATAATCTTCTCTTCTCAGCCCATAGCCTACAGCCTCTTCACAAGGGAATGGCTGAAGGGGAAACTAATAGGTCTGCAAGCATTTCCATCCCTGTGGTCTGAACCACATTTTATAAGTTTGTGAGGTCAAGTCCTTTGTTCAAGTTTGGCTGTGAAGAAGAGATTCTCAGCCATCCACAAAATTAGTGTCACTGTCTTGAGGTCCTATTTACCTATCTGGGACTGGCCAATAGGGAATGATAACCTTGAAAGTTTGGTCTTTATTTCCAGTCGCCCAGAGGTCATTTCTATGGAGATGTCTCAAATTCAACACGGTTATGAAAAAACTCATGATCACCTGTGAACAAAAGTCAGCTTCCTTTCTTGACTTTCCCAAATCTTGTCAACTTTGTTCCCACCTGTGAGGTCACCAAGGATCACAACCTTTATTGTTGACCCAGGTTTCATATATAGCAGTGTCTCAGTCAGCTCTTTCTTTGCTGTGACTAAAGGACCCGACCAGCGCAATTACAGAGGAGGAAGAATTTATTTGAGGGCTCAGAGTTTCAGAGGTCTCAATCCATACAAGACCAGCTCCATGCATCTGGGCTCCAGGTGAAGCTGAACATCATGGCGGGAGAGTGTGGCAGAGGGAAGCAGCTCAGATGGTGATCAAGAAGCAGAGAGACTCCACTCTCCAGATTCAAAATATACACCCCCTAGCTATGCCCCCAATGTACCACTTCCCCCAGCCACACCCACCGGCCTCCAGCCAAGGCTCAGTGAATCCTATCAGGGATTAGATTTAGGCTATGACCCAATCATTTCTCCTCCAAAGTTTTTTGTGTTGTCTCACATGTGAGCTTTTGGGGGACACCTCACATCCAAACCATAACAAGCAGAATCCTATCCTATTCCCTATATGATACATGCATTCAATTGCCAGTGTTTTCTGCTCCTGTTATCCCCACCCACCTTGTTTCCTTGAATCCACTGTCTCCCCCATGAACTCTATCCTTACATGCAAAACAGTCTCCTTCAAACATTATTTCATTGTGATGGCCAGTCTGTTTGCCAGTTATAACAAAGTTCCATAGATCAAGTATTTTATAGACAACAGAAATTTATTTCACAAAGTTCTGGTTGCTGGCAATAAGATTGTTGTTGTTGTTAATATTATTATTATTATTATTACAGCTGAGTCGGGGGTGATGGAAGGGCATGTCACTGGCTTCTGGGTTTTGAGGCCAAGGGTGTGACTACACATTCTACAATCACAAGCGGGCATGTGACAACAGTGAATTATCTATCCCAAAATGTCAAAAGTGCCAAGATTAAGAAAACCTAACCTAGATTGGGTGTGCATGCCTATAATCCCAGCTACTTGGGAGGCTGAGGCAGGAGGATCACAAGTTTGAGGCCCGCCTCTGTGACTTCGATACCGGGGTATCAAAATTAAAAAAAAAAAAGTTGGGGGGATGTAGCTCCATGATACAGCACTTGCCAAGCATGCTCTGGCCCTGGGTTCCATCCCCAGATGCCAAAAAACAAAACAAGAGAACAAGCAAACATAGCCTTTTAAAAATGGGAACAAGGGCCAAGAGACCTCTGAGCTGCTCCAAGTTCTTCTAAGCCACTCCCGTGGCGTTCCTGAATGCTGATGCATCTTCCTGGGTCCAGTAAGGCATAGGGGGGACCCCAGGCAAGAGCCTTCTAAATCCTTGCATTTCTTCTGATGGTTTTTCCTTGCGCTATAACTTCTGTTAACCTGTAGGACACAAGTTCAGCCTTCAGGTGGTGTGTCTGGACGTTCTCTGAGGCTCCTTGTGTACTTCTTTGTGCAGCTCCTGACCTCCACCTAGAAGGGGAAGCACCAAGACTCTTGCTGATACTCCCCAGGACACCTTCTCTACTGAGAGAACTCACTCCTGCTTTGTCCTTGTTGGTCCTGGTTGATCATGTTCCCAAATATTCCCAATCCATTCTGCACACAAGAATATGCCTGTGTTGTCCAGAAAACCAAAACACTGAGTTTTGTTTGGTGCAGCCAAGGTTTCAGGTTGTGAACGTGTTGTTTTCCCTAATGAGGTAAAGAAGCATCCGACCCTTTCAGTCTGACCTGTTTGTAATAGCCAACAGAGCCCAATTCCAGAGACAAGGACCTTTCCCTAGGGACTCACATAATTTTATTTTGATTTAATAATACACAATTATAGACTTTAAAAAGATCCAGAGACATAAAAAATTGTGCTCTATTTGCATAATATGAATTGGATTGCACTCTGCTGTCATATATAAAAAATTAGAATAAATTTAAAAAGATTTTATAATATAAAACATATTATATGATTTATAATGCAATATGAAATATATAATATAATATAAAATATACTTATTACATTATAAAATGTTATGTGTATATTAGATATCATAATTATGTTGATTATATGTTGTATATTTGTATAAATTTTACAATTTTTATATTGGAACTATAAAGTCATAATTATGATAGGATCATAAATGTATAGGAGGTTAATATTTAATATTTATATGACATTTTACTTTATATTTTAGAATATTTTATCTTGTAAATATATTTATATATTTTATATCTTGTAACTATATTTATATATTTTATATATTATAAAATTAATATTTGTTTGTTATGGAAACTTTTTAAATATAAAATACATGTACAGCACCCAATTAAAAATAAATCTTAGTCCCACCATCCAGAGAACACCACTGTTAACATTTTGATCTTTTCAGTTTTTAAAAAATGGATATACATATCTAATAGCATTGAAAATGAAATACTGAAATAATTTTAAGAACACTGTAAATTCACTTTGCTTTTATGGAAGACACTCACCCATTCTTATTGCAGACATCTGGCTACATAACCTGATAAAGACTACCCTCCCTCCTGGGTAACCCTCAATCTCTCAAAGATCTCCTGGACGTTTTTCTACAGACAAACTCCTATTAATGGCATTTGCATTCTGGTCTTTTTCTATGTACAAACCTATATATCTTTTTATTATTATTATTATTATTGTTGTTGTTGTTGTTGTTATTTTGGTACCAGGGATTGAACCCAGGGGCACTTAACCACAAAGTCACTCCCCAGCCCTTTTTAAAAATATTTTATTAGAGAGAGGGTCTTGCTGAGTTGCTTAGGGCCTCACTAAGTTGCTGAGGCTGGCTTTGAACTTTCAATCTTCCTATCTCAGCCACAAGAGTTTCTAGGATTACAGGCCTGGGGCACTGCACTCCCAGCTCCACATATCTTTTCATTTTTACGACAGAGTAACACGCGGTTATGCATCTTATGTTCCCAGTTGATATCCGGGGTGACCTCTTCCACCCTGTATCTAGCTTTTTGGTTCCAACCCCCACTGTGGTACCATTGAAAAAACATAGCAAAACCTTTCTAACCAGCCATTCCCCTAAGGTCGATTTCTATTTTCTCTCCCATAAGCTCTTTGCAAAGAATGAAATTTTTGCAAGTTTTACTGTAAGATAAATCATAGAAGTGGAAATACTGAGTTAAAAAATGAACAATAGGGCTGGGGTTGTATCTCAGTGGTAGAGCGCTTGCCTAGCAAGTGTGAGGCACTGAGTTTGATTCTCAGCACCCACATGTAAATAAATAAAATTAAGGTCCACTGACAACCAAAACCAATTTTTTTAAATGATCGATGTAAATTTTGTCAGATGATGCCATTGTGTCCTTCAAAATAGTTTCCGATTGGCTCTTTAAAAATGAATTTATTACGATGAACTTGGCTGAAAATTGGCAGTTTTAGTAGAGGATTAACATATACTTCTGTTTTAGTTTTAGTATCTTTGTAGGATATTGTTAGGTCAAAATTATATACCAGATTGACTTTCAGATTTGGATTGAGTCTAGTCTTATCTTTGTGCAAAATCTCTCTCCCATTGAACTTGGTCAGATTGTCCTTGATCTCTGAATAAGTAGCCTCATGGCTTCCGAGTCAGAGAGGTTACATTTGACTGCTACCTCTTCATTATAAGCTGTATGTCCTTGGGGAAGCTGCAAAATTTTTGAGTCTTTGTTTTCTTTTCTGCTGGAGATAATAATAATAAGGATACTTTGTAGAAACACTGGGAGGGCGAAATTGGAACTCTTTTCTACAGCATCTTGCATACAGTAAGCATTTGTTGGTCGTGTTTCCTTGAAAGGAGAAATACACACAGGTGGAGCAAGAATGAAGCCTAGTATTGAATATTCTCCAAGAAGAGATGCCAGGAGGTACATACCAGACCAAAACACATCTTCCACTTTAGGCAGGGACTTGGTCTTGGTTGCCTTGAAGAATTCCAGTACGTCCTTATTATTTGGCTTCCCTCCCATCTGCGCATCATAGCAAAGTGGAAAGTGAGATTTCTGGATTCTCTGCACTGCAACCAGATGTATCCTGAGACCAAAAGGGACCTTCCCCCAACCATTGATTGATATGGTTATAAATGACATCTTTAGGGTAAATCAGACACGGAATGTTCTGCAAGGGTTAAGACAGTAAAGAATTGTCATTTTGGATCAAGTAAGGTCTATTTTCTATCTATCTATCTATCTGTCTATCTATCTATCTATCTTCTATCAGTCATCTTTCATCTATTGCTATATTCAGTGCTCTTCATAGGGACACAAAAAGTCTTGCTCCTGTGGGTACACCAGAGCTCAAATATATCATGCAAATGTAATGGCGAGAAATTCCACAAAAGAATGAGTGACAGTAATTGGAAGCAATTCGAGTAGAAGGGATATGAAAAAGTTGCTTTTTATTATGATTTTATTTTCTTCTTTTTATAATATAAATGATCATTTGCAACACAGGTATACTTTGACATTAGTCCAACACTTTAAAAATAGTCCCATGAACCAGTTATAAACTGTGGTCATCAATTTTTTTGGTGATTATACTGATTAAGGAAATTATTCATCTCCTATATTTTTCATCTTAGATATTTTTCAAATATCACTTAAGCCTCTTAAGCTTAAAAAACTTAGCCATCAGCCAGCACGCACGGTAAAATGTAAAACTGATGGCACAAATATTATGAATAGTACCTCTTAGGACAAAATTTGATTTGTTTGAAGGCAGATGACATTATAAAGAATAGTCAGGATGTCAGTAGAGGGACTTGGTGTGTGAATTGATTTACTTAGCATCTTTGTCACTTTATAGATTGAAATTTGATTGATGGTAACATTAATATAGAAAGTATGTTAATATTCAAACAGGCTTTAAGATTCCCTACTAGCAAATTCCCCCCTCCTCAAATTGCTATAATTTGGAATAAAGTACCCTAAGGATACCATGCTTCTTGTACTTCCTAACCCCTTGATGTAAGAATTCTTTTTTTAAAAAATCAGTTTTATTGAGGTGTTCTACATATACAATAAGGTGCAACCATTTTAAATGTACGTTCTTACAAATTTATACACCCACATGTAACTACCTTTGCAATCAGAGTATAGAGCATTTTATCACCCCAAAGTTTCTCTTGCGCCTTCTTAGTCCTATACCCCTTTCTCTCAGCCCTAAGCAACTGTTGGAACTATTTTTCTGTCACTATAAATTGGATTTGTCCTTTCTAGGATTTTATATCAATTGAATCTTACGGAATGTAGTATTTTTGGGTCTGGCTTCTTTCACTCTGTATAATGATTTGAAATTCACTTACATCGTTGCTGCGTGTAACAGTGGTTCATTCTTTTTTCTTTTATTTATCCCCCCTTTATTTCTTCCTTTGTCTTGTTAATATTCTCTATTCTCAATATTTCAATTGGCGGTTCACATTTGTTTCCAATTCTTGGCTATTATAAACCAAATTGCTTTATATGTTCATGAATGTGCCTTTGTGTGGACACATGTTTTTACTTCTCTAAGGTACACACCTAAGAGATGTGTGGTAGGGAACGTGGTAACAGTTTATTTAATTTTATTAAAAAAAAAAAAAAAAAAAAACTACCAAACTGTTTTCAAAAGGGGTTGAACAGTTTCCTCTCTGTGTGGGCAGTGTATGAGAAACTACTCATTTCATCTATTTGGCAACACTCAGTATTGCCACTCTTTAATTTTGGTCATTATAATGGTTGTTTAGTGCTATTTAATTACAGGTGGTAACTGATGATGTTGAACATTTTTTCATTGTTCACACATTCACCTTCTCTTTTGACGTTTCTGTTAATATCTTGGCTCATTTGTGGGGAGGTACCAGGGATTGAGCCCAGGGGTGCTTGCCACTGAGCTGCATCTCTAGTCCTTTCTACTTTTGATTTTGATATAGGGTCTCAATAAGTTGCTGAGGCTGACCTCAAACTTGATATCCTCCTGTCTCAGCCTCCCAGTCATGGGGATTATAAGCATGTGCCATAGTGCCTAGTTCTAGCTCGTTTTTAAAGATTGGGTTGTTTCTTGCGTTGTAAGTGTTCTTTATATATTCTAGACATAGTCCTTTGTCAGATAGGTACATTGAAAATGTCTTCTTTAGTCTGTACTTTGCTGTTTCATTTTTTTAACATTGTCATTGGAGGGCCAGTGAATTTTGATGAAAAGGGACTTTTAAGTACTGTTACCTTTGTCTCCTCCACAGCGCTGAACTTTGAACAGAGCTTTTTGAACACAAAAGTAGGTCCTCAGTGAATCTTCATTTACTGACAAACTGGAAAAGGCAGAACATTAGCCCTGAGAATTCTATTTTAAATATTGACCTTCTGGCTTCCATTAAGTCAATTATGCAAATTTTTAAAAGCAGTCCCATGAGGTAGAAAAAAATATTAGAAAAAAAAAAAAAAACAGTGCTGCTCCCATCTCATAGGAAAATAATCTGAGGTGTGGAAAACTGAAGTCCATGACCTGAGGTGATAAAAATGGCTGAAGCAGAGCAAGAAATGCAGAGAAACTAATTGGGCACAGTGATGGGTCTAATCCAAGCCCTTTGGGGTCCCTGCTTGGTGTCCAAACGCATTGAGCTAAATAATTGCAACAAGGCAGGACCTGAAGGGATTAATGCAGGTCGACTGCTATCGATTCCTCGCATTTTATTTTAGTTCTTTTCTTTTTCCACTCTCCTTCTCTTCCTTATTTTTCTGTTTGCAGCTTCAATATGAACTTCATTCAGTGGTGCCTCGTTTGTTAATTCTGCCTCCTCCTCTGTCTTAAATGAGGAAGTCTTCTTCTTTTGTAGGTAATCAAAGCTTGATTTTCACGTTGTACAGGAAAACAGACACTTGCTTATGCCCATCTCCCCTCCTGATGGTGACAGGGACCCAAAGCAAAAGCCAGAATTCAGTTCAGTGCTGCCAGGGGCAGGAAGGGTGGAAGAGGAGATGGCATAGATGTATCTGGAAGGACTGAAAGTGCTCACCTCATCTCAGGCGAAGCCCCTGAAATGTTTTGGATTTTTTTTTCTTTTAATTTTAAATTAATCTACTAGCAATGATCATTTTTTATTTACTAAGCTTCTATAAAACACCAGCCACCTCAGTAGGTTTTAAAGTAGTGACCATTTAATAACACAAATCGTACCTCCCTGCTTCAAACTCCTAAGTCCTTAAGCAGCCCCGCAAGATGCTACAGAATTGGGATCTTTCTGTCCTCATCTAGCTCCTCACTCCATAATGTTCCCCACGGGTGGGCTGATTGTTTCCTTTTGATTTCACACCAAACCCCGCCTACTCCAGGTTCTTCCCAGGAGTCCCCCACCCCAGCCAGAAATATTCTTCCCCCTGCGCGGTGGGCCCCTCCCCCAGCCACCCCCTTCTCCTTCGTAATAGTATAATAAACACGTTTTTTAACCAGAAAAAGTATGCACACATGCTTGAAATAAACTCAAGCAATGGAAGAATTCAAAATAGAGTTTAAAAACAATCCACCACTAAGAAATAACTCTCGCTCCCATTTAACATTATTGCAAACCTTGTTTATATATACACACGTATAAAATATGTACATATTTTAAATATATATAAACATTATAAAATACATATGTATTTTAGGTATATCTAGAACTACATTTCCATATACACAGATACGCATGTTATATATAAATGTAGATACATATACATCTATACGTATTTGAGTAATGTATATTACATATAATACACACATACATATACACATATATGAATGTGTATGTGTCTATATTTTTATATATGTACTTTCTACATGAAAGGTAAATAGGGTTGATTCTCAAAACTGTACTAAAATGGAGTTAGATCACATGTAGTATGTAAATGTTTTGCATTCCTTTCAATTTGTAAAAACGCCAACTGAATGAAGACAAAGTGAACCTGAACTTCAGTTGTTCCTTCACCATAAGTAATATTACTTTCTAGAAAAATCCAGTTAAAGTTAATAAAAACACAGAATACTAACAGACACAGTCTGTCTTATCACATCTAAGTTGAGCTATACTTGGCATACAATAAACTGCACCTACTCCAAGTGTACAATTTGATGGTTTGCACTTGCATACACCTGTGAAACCATCACATGAGAATGAACATACTCTTGTCTCTCAAAAGTGTGTTTGAGAATCGAACCCAGTGCCTCAAGCATTAGAGGCAAGCAAGCACTCAACCACTGAACTACAACCCCAGCCCTCAGTTTGGGGTTTTCTATAAAAGGAATCATACCAGAAAGTCTTTTTGTTTGGCTTATTTCACTGAGCATAATTGTGTTGAGAGATTCAACTGTGTTATTGAACAGGACAGTTTTTTTTTTCTTTTTTTGGCTGCATAGTATTTCATTGTATGGATATGCCACAATTTGTTTATCACCACCTGTTGATAGATATTTGAATTGTTTCCAACTTGGAACTATTACAGTGATAAATTGGACTGCATCAAAAATTCAAACATTTGCTTTTTGAAATACGTTGTTAAAAAAAATAAAAAGACCAATCATAGACCAGTGGGAAATATTTGCACATACATATTCGACTTTTGTTATATGTATATAACAAAAGATGAGGAAATTAGCTTTTATACTCCCTCCTCCTGCAATTTCTCCCTGTCCCTCCTATTTTTGTAGTTATATTACTATGTCTATATTGTCAAGGTTTATAACATTTTCATATGTCCTATAACCATAACTTTCCTTATTTTTAGCCCTTTCTTTAATTAGATTCAATGCTCATGGCTAGCTTTTTTAGCAGTACTTCTTCATTACTAAATTTTTATTTCTCATTTATTCATGAGCTGTTAAATCTCTTCAGCAAGAAACATTGTTCAAGAAGGGCTCACAGCACTGTGTTCCCCTAGTTCTTCCAAGCTTAGTGACAGCTTTCGGTTATTCTTGTTATTCTTGGTGTTTGGTTGTATCTTCTGACCTTCCACCAAATCTCAGCCTGAAAAATGGGTTTTTTAAAGTGAGTCTTTCCATGACTTTAAGATTAAGTTATTCAAAACCTGTACTTTTCCTTCCCACTACATATAATTATGTATTATTAAAATTCACTCTTATGTGTATGATTTTGGTTTTAATGGACTTTCTAGATAATATATATTTCAACATTTTTCTAGTCCACTACTGCCTCTGGCACAATCTATAGCTCAGGGTATGTGCTCAAAACATTTGCTTATTCATTTATTTCTTTTCTTTTTGGGGTGGGTGGGTATTGGGGATTGAACTCAGGGACACTCAACCACTGAGTCACATTCCCCAGCCTTATTTTTTATTTTTTTAGAGACACTGAGTTGCTTAGCATCTCGATGTTGCTGAGGCTGGCTTTGAACTCTCTTTCCTCCTGCCTCAGCCTCTGGAGGGGCTGGGATTACAGGCATGCACCAAGGTGCCGAGCACATTCGCTTATTTCTTGAACAAACATCCTTTGAGGAAGGGGAGATAGAACAATAAATTAGACACCAACAATGAAAATCCCTATCTTTCTGGAGTTCGTGTTCTGGTGGAGAGAGACAGAAAAATGAACACACACACATACGTGCTATAGAGGGCGCTTCAGGAAAAAAGTAATAGGATTTTATACCTTTATATTTTATTTGCAATATATATTTATCTTATGTGTAGACATACACACATTCTGTAGCATGTTTTTAAAATATGAAATTAGATAAATGTATAAAATATATCATGTAGAGTGTTTCAGAAAAAAAATTAAGAGGTAGAGATTAAGGTGATGTGAGATAGGGATGCTAAATATGGTGGCTGGGGAGGGTCTTACCTGCAAAGAGGGATTTCAGAAAATAGCCAACAAAGGCAGTGTTTACTCAAGACTAGAGTGAAGAAGGCAAGGGGTGAAGAAAAATGCCCACTGATACATATACAGGGAGGAGGAAGGCGAGTTTAGAATGGATTACCAACCTTCTCAATGCAGGAGTTCACGTTCAACCAGAATCCAAACCAGAATCCAAACCCAGCTAAACAGCTGAAGTCTAATTTGGGTTTTCTGATTCACTTCTTTTCCTCAGCCATCCTGCTCTTGACCAAGGAAGGCAAAGCTGTTGGAAGGTGGCCACAGGACTCTTTGGGACTGCCAGATCTGAGTCACAGATTAAGAGCAAAAAGTAGTAAGAAACTGCTTAAACCAAGCGCTGTTAATCAAATAACTTCCCCAAAGGGAGAAGCTTCTGTTTTCTCTTCATTTTTGAAGATGGAAGATAGAGATAATCTCTTCTTTCTTTCAGTAAAGCAGGGAGCCTTTCCCTCATGCCTTGGATTGTAAGAGGCCCTGAGGATGCTGCATTGAGCACAGTGGCTCTGGGTCTCTCCTCCCCACCTCAATTTCCACCTGTGTGATTGACACTTGAGGGTGCCATACTGAGATACACCACAGAAATGGGCAAACACTACCAACCAGAGCTCCATCTACTCTTTTGTAGACTTTCTCGACTTAAGAAAGGGATGGAGGAAATGCGAATCAAGCGAACTAAATTTTAAAACGTGTTTGTGGTTACTGCACTGCCAACACCAAAAATGGAAGTGAAATTCTCGTCTTCAAAAGTTATTACCTGATTCAGCAAAGAAGTCACTTGTGTCGTTGACAAATGAATGAAATTGCAGCCTGTCTTTTCTTCACTGTTTCACTTTCCTTTTACTCATTAAGGCGAATGTGAACACCAACAGGCATTCACGTCAGAACCCTGCTCGTTTGTCATGCACAACCCGTGCTTGGCTACGGATCCAGGAATTTATCAAAAGTCAGCATCCTCTAGAATCAATTGGCTGGTGTTTGGATCCATTGGTTTGGGGTTTTGTTTTCTTACAGGATCATTGTGAACTCAACATCAGAGGTCAGGAGGGCAAATGCTCAGCCTTGTGTGTTGTTAGTAATGAAACATCTCACACGGGCAACCTGATCACGACCCAGTGTAGACAAGGGCAGGGGCTAATGGACAGAGTGTAACCAGCCAGTGGACATTGAATCTCGCATATGAGGAGAGGGCTCTACAGATCCTCCAGCACATAGGAACCTTCTGGCTTCTGATTAGGAGTTAGATCACTTAATGGTTCTCACCTTGTCTGTCTGCCTACAGCCGCTGATGGGCAAGGTCTCTGCCCAGGTTGAGCATTCACAAAACAATCTTGCCCAGTAAAAAACTGAAAGTCCAGCATGGAACACTTGTCCCCAGTCCAGGCCACTGACTGGCTGTTTAACACATATACAAGTGTTAAATAACATTTGGTCTGATATGGTAGCTTCTCCTTTGTTGGGCTGAACTTTTTTTATTGGCAAATTTAAGCCACTGGTGGCATGCCATCAAAGAGCAAGAAAGCTGAATTTCTATCACAGTGTAGGAATTCAGTTCCTTCTGGGAAAGGTCTCTATCTAACAGTCAGATTTACCAGCAAGAGCAAATGACCAGGCTCCTAAAATGTCTTATTTAACTATGAATGAAATATGCTATTGAAGACCAGGACACTCAGTGTGTTCTTTCTTTCTGTGCTTATTCATTCTGTGCTTTGTGGATTTAGGCCAGGGATGATGCAAGATCTTATTGAAGGTAGGAGAGGATGGTGGGTGGGTGGCAGGGCAGGCAGGAAGTAGAATTCTTCAGAGTCCTTGAAACTGTTCAGCTTTTCTGCAGAGGACTAAAGCCACCTGAGATTCATGTGTCACAGTTTAGATACCCAAATTGGAACGGGGATTCCCAATTTGGTCAAAGAACTATCAAAGCCTTCAACCTATCATTCTACTAAATTAAGTAAGTTACTTACCTGAAGGTGTTCTGAAGGTGGTGGTAGCCTGCCGAATCTGCCTTGGGTCAGATTTTACAAAAAATATTTTTTTGTATATTCAAATATGTATATGTCTGTGTGCGTGTGTATACAGACAGGCATAGATGTAAGCATCCATTCACATGCACACACACACACTCACACACACACATGATTCATAGGATGCTCTGTCACTTAAGATCTCACCAGGAATAAGAAACCACTTTTTTTAAAAGCTAACTTACTTAATTTAGGGGGTCGTTAATCCTAGCATGGAGCTTCCCGGAAGCTAAAGTGAGTCAGAAGCTGGCAACGCAGCGGGAGAGGGAGGAAGTAAGATTAAAGGATCCTGAAGTCAGAGACCAGGTGTTATGAGCCTCTTCTCTATTCCTCTTCCCCACCCTCCTTCCTAACTTAGTTCTTCTGCTTCTGCGTCTTGCTGATAGCCATTTCTGACATCTCAAGTCATTAGAAGGGAGAAGAAAGAAAGGACAACCATCAAACACAGTGACCACCCCAGAGGGCATTCATTGCAGAGAGTGAGGGAAATACCCTGGTTTCTCACCCCCATCACCCCCATTTCTCTGCAGTGCCTCCCTTCAGCTGAATACCTGACATGGCAGCCTCGGAAAGAAGCTTCTAGAACTATCCCCCTTGTGTTAGTTTTCTAAATCTGTCACAAATCACTACAAACAAAGAGGTCTGAAAAAACACACTCTCATTATTTCATACTTTCCTGGGCAGGATTCAGGCCTGAGTTAGCTGGGTCCTCTGCTCAGATCCCACGTGGTGACATCAAGGTGTCAAACAGGGCGGTGGTCTCCTGTGAGGAGGTGATCCTGTTCCAGGCTCATTCAGGTTGTTGGGATCCATCTCCCTGTGGTTGTACGGCTGACCTTTCTTGCTGGCTGTGGAGTCCAGAGAGAGCCCAGGAGGCCACCCTCAGGTTCTAGCCCCAAGGCCCTCTCAGAACACCTCATCTCATTTCTTGGAAGCTGGCAAAGATGCTCCCTCTCTGGTCTTCCAAGGAGGTCTTCCCCAGCGTAGCATCTTTAAGGGGTGGCCATCTTATTATTTTCACAAACCCTGTCCACCCGCAAGAGGAGATTATACAGTGTGAACATGGGAGGTCGAGGACTTGGGGATTTAGAATTCTGCTTCTACCACCTTGAGATGCTGAGGAAAGTGGGAGAGGGGAAAAAATGGAGGGTAACCAAGCCCAGGGCCAGCACAGATACAGAACCAAAGTTACTCCAAGTACTTTATTTTCTTTCATTTTTGTTGACATTTCCTACTCTAGATACTCAACACCTTGTGCCGTATGACAGGGTTGGCCCACTTCGTGCCTTCTCTGTTCATTCTCAGGTCATTAACACCCATGTCGATCTAGTGGTCAGAATGTCCAGGTTGCATTTCGGAGTCAATACGTTAAAGCTGATCAAGGTTGATGTGTTTCCTCCTTCTCCTAATTCAGGCTTCACGGAGTCAGGAAGCTGCCGTAAGGGAAGGTGGTATGATCCGTTCTGCTCTGATTACTACTTCACTCTTCCTCCCTCCCCCGGGTTGTGAGGTTCTGACACCTCCACCCCTGAGCAAGGGGAAGGGACAGTCACAAAGGGGGTGGAAGGTGCAGCATGAAAGTTGTTATGTGGGTGATGCTGTTGAAAGTTGGCTTCCTGCTTTCTGAGCCTGGTTTAAAGCTTTCTCTCTCTTGCGACACCTGTATGGGCTCTTTGGAGATGTCTTCAGGGCTGAACATGTCCCCACCTCCATTTCTCCAAATGAAGGAACATGAATCTCTCTTTCTATCTGTCTGTAATGGATCTTTGCTGACCTCTGTGAATCTGGAATTCATGCCCAGCCTCTTTCCACTGAAGTCGTCTCACTTTTTATGCAGCCATCTTTGACTGGATAAAGACCAGGCCTGCCATTGGCACCCTATCACATGACCCATCTCCAGTCTACAAGAGTCTCTGATGCACCTTTTGCTCTGACAAACTTTCAGAGAGTAGAGTGGCCCCATCCTCCAGCTCACCAGTCTGCTTTCTACCCCTTAGGAGCCAGACTCCAGTCCACTGGGTTCCCACCCATGTCAGCCTAACTGTGGAGTCCTGAGGAAGGCCCTCTAGGCTTGCAGGGCAGAGCCTCTTCATCCTGCTCCCTGGGTGGCTGTGGGGAAGTGGGACTCCAAGTATTTTGAAAGCTCTCTTTCCTAGCCTTTTATTTCTCAGATGTGAGCAGGGGGCTGAAGAATCCTGTAGCATTTCTTATTCTCTCTTAAAAACTTACATCTTGGCTTGGCCCTTGATTTAGGAATATTATCTGGCCAAAACTTCAGTGGAAACTCTTTACACATATGGGAAATCTTAAATTAAGGCAATCTGATTTCAGAGAGAGGACATATCCGTGTTTTGAGGGAAACTGATGGTCTTCCATCTCCATTTTCTTCTCCTATAGAGAAGTGATCCCAGTTCTGTCCCTTGACTTTGGAAAATGGAATCGAAAAACCGCACTCAACAGCTTCCACTTCCATGCAGTAATTCTAATAAACTTAATAACTTGGACAAGTGTCAGTGAACATTATAAATCATGTTTCATCAACAAGCTTTCATAAGCAACTTTAGCTGATGTGAAGCCCAAGAAAAAGAATGGCATCGACTTTCCCTGCAGCATTCTTGTTATGCCGTTGAGTTTCAGAGATTTCTCATGTCTCAACATGGAAACATCTATCTTGACTAATAGCAGAATTACACCCACAGGGTTTCACAAAAGACAAAAATTTGTCCTCATCTTCTATCTGAGTATCTCCTCAAATGTGTCAGTCTGCTGTCTCTGAAATTCTGTGTTTCTTTGATCCATATGACTCTTTGTGACTTCCCTTCTTTCTGTTTTACTGATAAATTGTATAGGAAGATATTTTCCATGCCACAAATTAAGAGGAAAATATCAAAGTTGTATCAGGGAATGATAAACAAGTTGTTAACAGAAGAAAACAAAGAAAAATGCACAAATTAATTATACTTGCTCACAAAGAATTATTTTATAATAAACTATTGGTTGAAGCATAAATCCTCCTTTTGAGATCTATGTTCTGCGGGTGTCATATGTACCTCTTGTCACTCACACATTCATATCTTTTCCAAATATCCACTTTCTAGTCAACATTAATGATTCCCCCAAATGTTTCTGCCTGTTTAGAATACTTTTCTTCTTCTTTGTTGTCTCATATCTGGGGCTTAATTCAAAAGTATGTTTCATCTTTGTTTAAATAAAAATATGTTGCAAAATTGGGGCTTGGTTCCTTATAATCTCTAAACCTGGGGGTTGGCAAACTATAGTCTAGCAGGACAAATCCAGCTGTCACAAAATGAAACCATCCGTTTTTGTAAATAAAGTTTTATTAGAACACAGCACACTGTCCTTTGGTGCTTTCTTGATAATATACAGAGTCAAATAGTTGCAACAGGGACCACTTGGCCCACAAAACATAAATATTAATGATCTGACAGAAAAAGTTTGCTTTTTAATTTGACCTAAGAAGTTTGCTAAACATGTACAAATGTGTCATAGGGCCCTTGATGTCTTGGGTGGAAATTGATGGCTTGATGGCTTGCCTACTGGTTTCCTCAGCTATGTAGTCACAATCTTAGTCCTTCAGGGTACAGACTATGAAGAACAAGGTTCTGGAGATGGACCACCTCATTTCAAGCTTTAGTTCTGTTACTTATAAACTGTGTGACCTTGAAAAACTTATGTGTCTGGGCTACATACTTATCATTTGTAAAGTAGAAACAATAATGACCTCATAGGATGGCTGTGTGAATTAAATGAGGTGTCATAAAAGAGCTTCCAAATATTGTCTGGAACAAATAGTGCTAGCTTTAATAATCTTTTTACACCTATGCCACCAAAGAATTTCACACTATTACAGTACCTAAAATCTAGTGCATTCTCCATAAAGGTTTCTTGGATTTGTTGGCAGAGTGAATGAAGAAGAAAAAGACATAAATATTCCTGGAAGATTAAAATAATGGAAAATATCCAAAGTTGTAGACTGATCCTGTGCACAAAGCAGAAGTTTGGCTCAACACACTTAAAGAAAGCACAATAAAAGAAAGACATAAAAGTCTTCATAGAAGAAGTAGAAAAGGAAAAACTAGAAAGCCTTTTTAAATAATAGAAATCTTCCTGTGTTAAGTGGTTCTCTGGTAGTCAGCTTTCTATCACTGCAACAAATTACCTGAGATAATCAATTCGAAAAAGGGAAAACTTATTTTGACTCATGGTTTCAGAGGTTTTAGTCTGTGGTTGCTTGGTCCTGTTGCTTTCGTTCTACAGTAGCACAACTATATCATAGCAGGATTGTGAGACAGAGGAAGCCTGTTAATCTCTTGGTGGCAGGAAGCAAGAGAAAGAGATGAAAGGCACATCCTCAATTACCTAACTTCCTCCCATTAGGCCCCACCTCTTAAAGGTTCTAATAGCACTATACACTGGTGACCAAGTTTTCAACACATGGGACTTTGGAGGACACTTAAGATCAGAGCTATAACATGTGGTTAGATAACAGAGGAAAATGATAGAGTATAGGAAGTTTGGCCTTGCACTCTCCTCTGCTATTCCTTTGAGTATAAAGGAAGAAAGAAATTATGCCAACCTAACCCTCACCTGTAGTACTTGCTAAAGGGGGAAACTCTCAAAATCCTTATGTAACTGGCTATTGAATCAGCCAAATATGTGTCTATAAGCAAGACCCCAAACCTGACGTAGGTACTTCACCAGCAAGTGCTAAATTCAGGGCCTCAGCTGACCATCCTTTCCCAAACCAGGGACTACTACACTCTTTTTAATCCTGTGGTCTCTCTAAACAAAAGCCAGAGCCATGGCAGGCACTGTAGTTGTCACTGCTAAGAGGAGCTGTGCTAATTTGCCATGATTAGAAGATCTTTGAAGGTCTTTGCCAGTTTTTATCAAGGCATAAAAAGCAATTATTACAATTAATGCAATTTACCATGTGTTGCCCTTCCATAAAAGCTATTTCAGGGTAGGTCTGCCATCTGTCCCCTTCAGAGGGATAAACCTCACAATTTAATTCTGTCCAGAATCAGAGTTAGCCTGTATGATGTAGAACCTCAGAGAGCACCCTCCAAGGATCTCACTCCAGCATTTGCCCCTTGGGTTCCCTGAGTCTCAGATTTATAGATCATCTACAGCGCCACTGTGAGAAAGACTGTCTTTTCCGTTCATAGCTGGGCAGGAGGATGAAAACATCCACCCTCTAAATAGATATTCAGACATTTATTTCTGCAGAGGGAGCCCACAACCGGCAGAGGGAGCTTACATTTTGCCATCAACAACCCATCTTAACACAACTCTGCTTGAAGATGCAGTCTACCAACATTGCTTCTGACACAACCAGGAAAGAGAGAGGAAACACCATAATTGGCATATGTTGTTGAAGAAGCCAAGGGAAATAGAGGAGTGCATGCCAAAAAGATTCAGACTGAACAGGAAAGAGAGAAAGAAAGCAGAATCATGACTCCCCAGTTTATCCTGGGTGTTGAAATTTTTTTTAAATGGATATTTAAGATCAAAGTTCAAGCATCAAAGATTAAGTTAAAATCTAAAACAGCTACTTGCTGTTAATCTTTTGAAATTAACAAATATTGATTGCTATTGTTACCTTGCCTTGTTTTAAAATGGGTGATTTGGGGGTTTGGGGAAATATGAAGCGACAGAACCCATTTTAACAAGCACGATGCCAACCAAATGGCTGCAGATCTCAGACTTTGCTTCTCACCAATATCCCTCATTCCTCTGCAAAAATCTGGCTGCAGAGCTGCTAAGTATATAGTGAAAAGAGAAACAGGACAGCCTTTTCCTGTTGCAGACAGGATTCACAAAGGCAGGGAGAATCAAACCAGCCTCTCTCCTCATTCACACATTTGGTGGAAGCTGCCATTTCCCAAGTTTGGCACCTTTTTCCTTTCCAATAACCAAGATGATTTTATATGTAAGATAGTTGTGTATCTATAAAGTATATAAAGTACCATCTACATGTTTTTCTCAAGTGACTAAATGCTTTCATAATTTTTTAAAATTCCCAGGCTTTGTGCAATCTCTCTCTCTCTCTCTCTCTCTCTCTCTCTCTCTCTCTCTCACTGTGATTTGAGTAGCCCTTGGGTTTATGAGAGGTTGCTGGAAAATAAATGAGGTTCTTGAAGATGCTCTTTGGAGCCCTCTGCTTTTGTTTATCAAGAGCCAAGCCGTTTCCTTCCCTAACCACCTTCAGATGTCAAGCCAAGGGACTGGATGAGGGCATTCCTCTGAGGTGCAATGACAGTGTGTCCTTCTGTGGAAAGGGCAGGGGAGGAGCAGAGAGTTGTGCTCACTGTTCCTGGAAACTTTCCATTCTCCTCCAATTGTGTGAGCCAACACAGGATCCACTGATGTGGCGAGGGAAATGGGATGTCACTTTTCATTGTCACTTTCTTAAAAGATGGTTTTCCTCACAAGGGCCTACCCCATGTGCTCACTATTACATTTCTATTTGCTGCTATCAGACTTTCTCTTTTATCTGTATTTAAAAATGACTTTCAGCATGCTGTGTTCACGTTATTTGAATATTTGAAGTTTTCAGACTTGAAGTTATTCAAATATTTATAAATTTTCCACCAAGATTGAGTTTTGCATATCTGATATTATGTGCAAATGAAATATGATTTATAAGGGAGATTAAATAAAGTTCACAGATATGGTAAAAACCAATAAAGAGATTGTCATTGTTGCCTGAAGTTTGTGTCCATCTTCTGTGCTATTTCAGATTGATAAGCTTTAAAATAGAATTCCTGTGGGATCTGAGATTCAAGTGGACAGAATGCAAAATCACAATGTCCTGGATGTGCCTAATTTCTTTTGCAAGGGTAGCCACTGGCTGACCAGTTGTGTGCACATAGCCCACAGGCAGCCCAAGTGTTATTGTATACAACCTGTGAAGCCCATGAAGTGTCCCAGATAGCCTGACCCTAAGTCTGCCCAATCACCCGAAGTGGGCTTATACAAAGGACTCTGCCTAAAGACACAACTGCAATTCACTAAGCAAAGACTAGTTCTCTCCAGAACATGGAAAGGAGTGTACAACATGGTCAATTGGGACCTAGGGGAGAAATGAGCTTATACCCAGAGAGAAACCAGGAAGAGATAGTCTCCCTTATCTGCAGGAGATACATTATAAGACCTCCCAGTGGGTGCCAGAGGTAGCAGAGAGCATTGAACCCTACAGTACTATTTTTTCCTATACACATGTAATAAAGTTTAATTTTTTTTAACATTACAAAGCTCATGACATATCATCTTCCATACATTTGATTCAAGTGGGTTATGAACTCCCATTTTTTACCCCAAATACAAGTTGCAGAATCACATCGGTTACACATCCACATTTTTACATAATACCATATTAGTGACTGTTGTATTCTGCTACCTTTCCTATCCCCTACTATCCCCCCTCCCCTTCCCTCTCATCTTCCCTCTCTACCCCATCTGCTGTTGTTTAATTCTCTCCCTTGTTTTTTTTTTCCCCTTTCCCCTCACAAACTCTTATATGTAATTTTGTGTAACAATGAGGGTCTCCTTCCATTTCCATAGTTTCCCTTCTCTCTCCCTTTCTCTCCCCCCACTCGTCTCTGTTTAATGTTAATCTTTTCCTCATGCTCTTCTTCCCTGTTCTGATCTTAGTTGCTCTCTTTATATCAAAGAAGACATTTGGCATTTGTTTTTTAAGGATTGGCTAGCTTCACTTAGCATAATCTGCTCTAATGCCATCCATTTCCCTGCAAAATCCATGATTTTGTCATTTTTTAGTGCTGCGTAATACTCCATTGTGTATAAATGCCACGGTTTTTTAATCCATTCATCTATTGAAGGGCATCTAGGTTGATTCCAAAGTCTAGCTATTGTGAATTGTGCTGCTATGATCATTGATGTGGCAGTATCCCTATAGTATGCTCTTTTAAGGTCCTCAGGGAATAGACCGAGAAGGGCGATAGCTGGGTCAACTGTACTACAGAGCAATAGTAACAAAAACAGCATGGTACTGGTACCAAACAGGCAGGTGGACCAATGGTACAGAACAGAGGACACAGAGACCAATCCACAAAATTACAACTTTCTTATATTTGATAAAGGCGCTAAAAGCATGCAATGGAGAAAGGATAGCATCTTCAACAAATGGTGCTGGGAAAACTGGAAATCCATATGCAACAAAATGAAGCTGAACCCCTTTCTCTCGCCATGCACAAAAGTTAATTCAAAATGGATCAAGGAGCTAGATATCAAATCAGAGACTCTGCACCTGATAGAAGAAAAAGTTGGCTCCGATCTACACATTGTGGGGTCGGGCTCCAAATTACTTAATAGGACGCCCATAGCCCAAGAGTTAAATACAAGAATAAACAAATGGGACTTACTTAAACTAAAAAGTTTTTTCTCAGCAAGAGAAACAATAAGAGAGGTAAATAGGGAACCTACATCCTGGGAACAAATTTTTACTCCTCACACTTCAGATAGAGCCCTAATATCCAGAATATACAAAGAACTCAAAAAATTAAACAATAAGATAACAAACAACCCAATCAACAAATGGGCCAAGGACCTGAACAGACACGTCTCAGAGGAGGACATACAATCAATCAATAAGTACATGAAAAAATGCTCACCATCCCTAGCAGTCAGAGAAATGCAAATCAAAACCACCCTAAGATACCATCTCACTCCAGTAAGATTGGCAGCCATTATGAAGTCAAGCAACAATAAGTGCTGGCGAGGATGTGGGGAAAAGGGTACACTTGTACATTGCTGGAGGGACTGCAAATTGGTGCGGCCAATATGGAAAGCAGTATGGGGATTCCTAGGAAAGCTGGGAATAAAGTTTAATTTTTAAATTATGCACATTATGAGATTAGCAATAACTGGTAGTAAAATTATAACAATATACTATAACAATAGTTACTTAAAATGTATATACCAACTTCTGCTTCACTTGCTCAAGGGAGACCCTCTTCCTTCTTTCTGATTGATCTTAGCTCCACAGGAGGAGACTCATGTAAATAGCCTAATTTAATCCCTAGGACAGGGCTGGAAGTATAACACAGTGGTAAAGCATGTGCCTAGCATGAGAGATGCTCAAGGTTGGATCCCCAGCACCACCACACACATACAAAATCTCTAGAACGGATGTTGTTGTTCTTTTTTTTTAATATCTTTATTTTATTTTTATGTGGTGCTGAGGATTGAACCCAGTGCCTCATGCATGCCAGGCAAGCGCGCTACCACTTGAGCCACATCCCCAGCCCCTTGTTGTTCTTAAATATCTCATAAAAGTGCTTTTAAACTATGCAGAACAAAGATGATCACTTTCTATTTTTCCAAGGTACTCTGTACACTTGGTTTCTAAGAATGGACATTTCTGCCACCCCAGTGATCCACAAAAGATTCAGTAGTTCTCTGGAGAATACAGTTACCTGGTATATACCCACCTGGAACACCAGGTGCCTTGGAGCCTGACTTCTTTGTAGAGAATGGTGAGAAAAAGCTGATGTGTTTTGCTGATGGATGTTCCTATTATTTATAGGGATGCTTTTTATATATCTTTGGAAAAATATAAATACAGAAAATTACAAAACTTAGATAGAAAAGAAACACCCAAAGTGCAAGTCCTGTTGATGATGTTGATGTGGACATCAACATAAGACTTGGAATGGTGCTGACCCCAATTTCCTGTAATTTTTTTCATAGAAAATAAAGGAGATATATGATCCAGCTATCCCTTCTAGATATTTATCCAAAAGAACTAAAAATCAGCAAGCTATAGTAATATAGGCACATCAATGTTTATAGCCACACAATTTACAATCGCCAAGAGATAGAACCAGCCCAGGTGCCTATCAAGAGATGGATGGATACAGAAAATGTGGTGTATACACACAATGGAGTTTTACTCAGGCATAAAGAAGAATGAAATTATGGCATTTGTTGGTAAATGGATGGAACTGGAGAACATCGTGCTAAGTGAAATAAGCGGTATTCAGAAAGTCAAGGCTTGCATGTTTTCTTTCATATGCAGAAGCTGAGAAAATAAGAACAACTACAACAACAAACAAACAAACAGACAAATAAAACAAGGTGGGGGGAATCTCATGAAACAGAAGCGAGATCGGTGGAGTAGAAGAAGAGGATAGAGAAGGAGAGAGGAGGGTAAAAAAAGGGGGAAGAACTGTGGAGTGAAATTGACCAAATCATGCTATATTATTATGTGAGTAGGCTACAGTGAATCTCCTCTTTATGTATACCTGTAAAGCACCAATTAAAAACAATAAATAAATAAGAGGAAGACTAGTAGAGGAAAGAAAACAAGGGAGAAAGGGGAAAAGGAAAGCACAGGGGAGTGGAACGGAGCAAATTGTATTTCACGCATGTACGATTATGTCAAAATAAACCCCTAAATTATGTGCGACTCTAATGCACGAATAAAAAGATTTTTTAAAAAAGAAAATAAAGAAAAGTTAGGAGGTAGTTTTCACCTTTAACTTGAGGAACAAAGTTTCTAAGATTTGCCAAGGGACCCTGCAGAAGCACATGGACAGGGTGTACGTGTATAGGGAGCAGCACGCAGGCCCAAGTTCAGTTCATTCATTTACAGGTATGTATTGAACGTCAGGCACTATCTCAGATGATGAAAGCAAATTCCCTTCCTTCCTGGAGCTGAAATTCCAGTTTGAGATTCCCAAAGTGGAACCAAAAAATGGGAGAGGAAGTCAGTAGTTAATAGAAAAAAAAGGGACCTTCTGATTTTAAATACTGGAAAATGCTTGGTTGAATAAGATCAAGTAGTTTTCTTACAGCAGTTCTTCACAGTTTATTAGCTTGCTAGGACTGCTGTAACAACGTACTGCAGACTAGCTGGCTTAAAGACTAGAATTGCATGGTCTCACAGAACTGGGGGTTTCAAGTCCAAGGACAGGATGTTGGCAGGTTTGGGGCTGTGAAGGAAGAGTCTGTTCCAGGCCTCTCTTCATGGCTTGGAGAAGACAGCCTTCATGTTCACCTGATGTTCTCCCTGAACCTGCCTGCCTCCATTATCATTTCCCTCTTTGATAGACATCAATCATTTTGGCTTAGGGGCTCACCCTCCAGTATGACCTCATCCTAACTAAATACATCTGCAATGGCCCCTTTAATGCAAATGCATCTGCAATGACCCCAAATAAGGTTACATTCTGAGGTACTAGGGGTGAGGACTTCAGTATATCAATTTTTAAGGGATGTGATCCAGCCCATGACAACAGCTCTGTGAACCCAAGCCTTTCAAAACTGTAACTCTGAGTGTTTCAGTCCCAGCCCTACCCAGGCTAAGGCCCCTTCAACAGAAGACTGACCCCTAATGCAAACTATGGACATTTCATTAATAATAATACCTCAGTGTAGTTTCCTCAATTACAGCCAATGTACCACATGACAGCGAAGATGTTAACAGGGGAGACACTGTGTGAGATGGGGGGAGGGTATATGGAACTATATTTTCTGCTTTGGCTTTTTTTTTTTTTTTTTGCATTGCTCCTAAAAATAGTCTATTAACTTTTTTTTTTTTTTTAAAGGACAAATGCAGGAAAAACAAAGACCCGTTTTTCTGACTGCACATGACCAGAGTTGCCAGGGACCTCGAGGAGCTGCCCGCTTCCCACCTCTCTGACCTCCTCTGCCCCTGGCCTCGCCCTGCACCACTCTCACTGACCTTCCTTCTGTCTCTGGGGCCTGCCAGTCTCCTTCACAACGGAGGGGACATGGAGGGCTGGCTGAGTTGCTCCCTCAGCCTGGAATCTTTTTCCTCTCCTGATTTTCCATAGTTTACATATTGTACCCTCAGGGAGGGAAATGACCCAGCCCCTTGCTTTTATGTTTTTCGCAGAATTTCTCATTGCTGTATTGGATTTCCATGTCTATTATCTACTTCTTCTTGTTCTCTCTCCTGGTTCTCATTCTTACCGAGTCCTCACTCATCACCAGTGAGACCTGGGCTCTGCCACCATCTGACTTGATCTACTGCAGCTGCCTCCTACCTGGTTAGCAGTGAGGTACTAATGAAGGTGGGTGGGCGTCCTTGAAGAGAAGCCCAACAAATCTGCGTTTGCAGTCAATCTGGATTTGACTTCCTACCCTGGGATTATTCTTTTATTCCCTCCATCTCTTCCTCTTGAACAGTGTAGCAGTCAACACAAGAAAAAAAAAAAAAGGATGCCCTTCTCATAAAGGTCTTTGTTTAGCATTTCAGATTTCATATCCTGGAGCTGTTAGGCTAACCACCTGAGTTGATCTCAGCTGGGATGTTTGAAAAAGGTGATCCTGAGAACAGCAAGAATTTATGAGGCAATTTAGGAAGACACTTTGAAACTTTGAGTGTTCCTGGTAGATTTTGGAGCACAGGTGTACTATGTTCCATTTGGAGATAATTGCAAAGAAATGCTGTCCAACGCTGTACATTAGCTGATGCATGAGGATGACTCCTAAATTACCTCAAAGGAAATGGGCTTTAATTGGTGATTTGAGGGTTAAGAAGAGGGGTAGGGTTTTGTGCCTCCTTCTCTGAAGGAAATTACCCATATTTGTCAAAAAAGATCACAGGGGTGAGTTAGCAGTTTTGTTTTGGGTTTTTGTTTGTTTTGACTTTTTTCCCCCCAAAACTACAGAAGCAAATTATAGCCAATTTAAGCAAAGAAGGAGGAATTGTGGTAGGAACACAGAAATGTCAAGTGGAGAGGAAGGGGCAGGTATGGAAGCTGGCCCAGGAAGCTCTTGTGGGGATCCTATGGCTGCTCCCCAGGCCTGACTGCATAGCCCTCTTTCTTTGTGCAAGGCCTATGTTCCTCAAGGTGCATGTGATCACCCCCTTCTATTGCCCAAGTGGACAAAGTGTAGGTCTTGAAGCCAGAAGAGGTCATTGTGCATCTATTGGTCTCAACCCATGTTACTGGAGGAAGTCATCTGCATGGCACAGTGTCCATTCTGGTCCAGGATGTGACTAAGAAGTGGAACAGAGACACATGGTAGAAGCTTACCTACTTCCTCCTCTCTGATCTGTACATCTCAGAGGAGACACGGAGGGGTAGGGAGGTGAGATGATCCTCAGAGAAGGGGAACGGTAGACATCTGTACTAATATTCCCCAAGTGCACCACAGAATGGGCATATTGGTTGTTCATTCATTAATTATTTATTGAACCACTACTATGAGAGGGAAGAATGACAAGTATTAAGGACAATCTTTTCCCTTTAGAAGCTGATTCTAAGTTGAGAACCAAAATAGGTATATATGAAATTATCAGGAAACATCTAAATAGGAATCTGTTTAGTAAAATATTTGCCTCTTGCAAGATATTTCAGGGTGCCAGGGAGCAAGGATACTAATAACTGTCATCTCTCCTCCTTGTCCAAATTCTAAGCTAATTGAGGAACAAAGCAGAGAGACCAAAGTACTACCTTCATTATCAAAAAAGTCTAGGTTAGGGGATGAATATTTATCTTTAGGCAAATGGCCTTCCTTCACTAAATTGCAGAGTTAGCATGTAGAATGCTATTCCTAATTCCATTTATGGAACACCTATTGCAAGCACATGGAGAGACAGCAGTGAACAAACCAAGTTTGTACCCTTGTGAATTTTACTTCCTAGTCAGGGAGGGGTTTGAACTAGACACACACAGAAAGAGAATGTGATACATATATTTATATTAGTTAGCTAGGGCTGCCATAACAAAGTACTACGGACTGAATGGCTTAATAAACAAAATTTGACTTTCTTTCTGTTCTGGAGGATGGAGGTCTGAGATCAAGGTGTCAGCAAGAACCCCGGGTTCTTCTGGGGACTGTATAAGAGGATCTGTTGCAGGCCTCTCTCTCTTTGGCACATAGATAGCTGTCTTTTCCCTGTGTGATGTGGGCTTCTCTCTAAGCATGTGACTATGTCCTGATCACCTCTTCCCATCAGGACAGCAGCCCTACTGGATAGGCCCCTTTCCAATGACCTCATTTTAACTTAATCACACCTAGAAAGACCCTGTCTCCAGATAAGGAAGCATTGTCAGTTCCTGGGTGTCAGAACATAACCCATAAATGAGGAGGAGAATTCAATGCAGCCCATAAGAACATCACAAAGAAAAACAAAGCAGGTTTCTGGACCTTGATTGATGGAGCCCTATTTCAGGTAAAATGGGCAGGAGAGACATTTCTAAGGGTGTAAAATTTGAATAAAAGTTCTCTTTCAATGAAGAATAAATTTGTTAGGGAGTGGCCTTGAAGGCATTCCAGGTGGGGTAACATGAGTGAGCAAGGACCTGGTCCTAGAAATGCGTGTAAGAAGATGCCCATGGAAAGTACAGGGACAGATCTGGATGATGCAGAGGAACTGTAATTTTTTTTCCAGTACCACTAGATATTAAAGCCATATGTTGGCATCAAGCACCCTTGGTATGAAGTTAGGAATTAGAGATTTATCTTGAGATAACTGGGCTGAGAGTTTCTGGGAAGTGGGAGGAACAACGAGCACAGTCTCCTGGGAAGAAGAATCTAAACCCGGTATGTCGAATGAGAACTGGGGCAAGCCAGAGGCCAGGAGACCATGCAGGAAGCTATTATGAAGGCCCCAGCATGTGGTCATAGAGACCTGCTTTAGAAAGCAATTGGAAGGAGAAAAATAACAAAACTGGAGATAATTTCAAAGGAAGAATCGACTGAGTCAAAATCGGCATTGAAATCTCTTAGTTACACGAAATAAGTCACACTCATTAAACTCCCTGGAAATGGTAACCTAGAGCAGAGCTATGCCTGTGTCTGCAGTTCATCGGATGCTGCAATTAAAATGCATGAGGTGCAGCCAAACTTAGGCTGGAAATGCTGAGCAGGTTTCTGGTCTCTGGGGATGGCAAGTTTCTGGCCATACTAGTGATTGGAATTTTTCATCTTTCCTTTGTTTCTTGGCTATCTCCATACCCACATCACATTATTTTCCAGTTCACTTTTATCCTCCAAAATTCAAATGTTAAGCTCCAAACCTCTAGCCCTCCAAATGTGACTGTATTCGGAGATGGGGTCTCTCAAGAGGTAATCAAGGTACAATGAGACCATAGGGGTAGACGCTCATCTAACATGGTGACTGGTGTCCTTCTCAGATGAGATTAGGACACTGACACTCATGGGGGAAAACCAGATGGAGACACGGGGAGAAGGCAATTGTGTTAGCTTTCCATTACTATAGCGAAGTGGTTGAGGTAGTTAGTTTTTAAAGAGCATGGACTTATTTGGGCTCACCATTTTGGAGATTACAGCCCATGATCCATTGGCCCCATGGCTTTGGGCTTGTGATGAGGCAACATCAAGGCAGGGAAGAAGCACTCACTGGGGTGGAACAAAAAGCTGTTTACCTCATCACCCAGATCATGAAAGAGCAAAAGGAAGAGACCAGGATCCCACAACTCCCTTCAAGGGCAACACCCGTCTTTCAAAAATTTTACTGCCTCCCAGTAGAATCTCACTGGTGCCTAAAACTTTAACACATGGGCCTTTGGGGGACAGTCTAGATCCAAACTAGAGCAACTGTCATCTATGAGCCAAGGAGAGAGGCCTTAGGAGAAAACCAATCTGCTATCAACTTATCTCAGACTTCAAGCTTCCAGCACTGAGAAAATTAATTTCTGTTGTTAATTGACTGTCTTTGATACTGTTACTGCAGCCCCCCTAACTAATATGCCACTCTGCCTTGTTGAGCACTTCTGATCATGAGGGAGAGGAGAGGAGGTCCCAGGAGCCTTTCTGGACCCTCTTTTTCTGAGGTAGTCCTATAGTCAACCAGTGACTATAGCCTTGTTACTTCGATTTAAGTCCATTTTCTCTTGATATGTCCTTCAATGGAGGAAAAAAGAAAAACCATCCTCATCATACTGCATCATCCAAGACATAGCTACTAGTCACCTGTGGCTGTTTAACTTAATTAAAATGAAATAAAATGAAAATCAGCTTCTCTATTGCATTAGCTATATTTTAAGTGTTCAATGGCTATTTGTGACTAGAGGCTACCTTCCAGAGAGCACAGGTATAAAACATTTCCTTCACTGTAGAAGGTTCTAGTGGAGAGTACAGAAGACAGCATAGTTCTCCCTGTTAGCCCCAACCTGGTTGTATTTGTTCAGGTTTTCAACTGTAAGTTACATGAAAACCCATTCAAGGAAGATACATTAGAAAGAGAGGGAGAGGGAAGGAGAAAGGAAGGAGGAAGGAAGGAAGGAAAGAAGGAAGGAAGGAAAGAAGGAAGGAAAGAAGGAAGGAAAGAAGGGAGGGAGGGGAAGACAAAGAAAGGAATAAAGAAAGATGAGATGATTTGGAGAAGTAGTGATGGACCTATTACAGTTTGGATCTGAAATATTCACCAAAGGCTTGTGCATTGTAGGCTTGGTCCCCAGTGCAGCAATATTCAGTGGTGGGCTTTTAGGAAATGATTGTTATCATAAGAGCTCTGACCCCATTGATGTAATAACCGGTTGATAGCTTCATAAGCTGAATGAACTAATGATAGGTGGTAGAAATTGCAGGACGTGGATGAAGAGAGTAGTTCATTGGAAATGTGCCCTTGGGGACTATTTGTCCACAGCCCCTTCCTCCCTTCTTTACTCTGTCTCTGTCTCTCTCCTCCCCAGATGCCGTGAATGGACCAGCCCTGTTCCACTAAATCCCTTCCATCATAACCTACTGCCTCTTGTCAGGCCCAAGGCAATGAAGGCAGCCAACCAGGAACAGAAACCTCTAAAATCACTAACAAAATTAAATCTTTTTTTCCTTTAAGTGGTTTTCTCAGGCATGTTGTCAGAGCAACAGAGAGCTGACTAAAACTGGGCCTCTCGGGCATGTCTCACAGGATCAGGAGGAAAGTCAGAGGAACCCAGGCTGCTCCAAAGACTTCAGCAGAAGCCCTTCATGGTCTTTTCCTCACTGCCCATGGTCTCTGTGTAATTTTATTCCAAGTTCTTGAAAATGAGAAAAGAAAATCTGACTGGCTCATGTTGACACCAGGGTCTACTCAGCCAAACATGGCTAGAGAGGACCTGGCCCTTAGGACTTTGGGGACAAAATGGCCACAGGCTACCCATCCCCGAATCTTCCCAGGGATCTGAGAGAGCAAGGAATTACTGAGATTGAGACCACTTAGTAGGGGACCACTGTTCTGGATAAAAGTGTCTCTTCGGTGGTCGATCCTAAGTCTTCCATTGTATAGTAATTATTGCACATGCTTTGATCTTTACTTTCAGAAGCCACAAGCAACTCATAGGCTTTTCTTTACCTATTTCAATAAACAACTATTGAGGACTTACTGGGGTGCTCAGATGCTAGTTACAGATGCTTTGGGAGATAGAAACAGGGACCTGTTTTGCTACAAAATATATCTAACCCTTTAATATAAGATTGTTCCATCCAAAATGGATCCATCTGAGAACTGAATGGAAGTAGATTTCACTGAGTTCTTTGCTTCTTACTTTAACAGACTTAATGAATATTGTTATCATTTTGCTGCTTCATCATTATGAAACATGAAGCAAACAAACAGCTCCCAAACTGGAGTCCTTCCCTTCAAAGCAACCGACTCATTTTCTTCAACAACCTCTCATTGTCATGATCAGCTAGCATGGTATCTTCCCATAGCCCTAAATTTTATTTTACTGAGAAAGAAATCCTATAACTTTCCACTTTCATGAATAGTTCATCCAAAAAGAGTTTTCCAAGTTCAATCTGCCTTTGATTTAAGTCAGCGTATGTATGTATGCCCCACTCATCCCCAAACGCTGAGCTCTATGATTGCAGCTAAATTCCACACAAAGACTTCAAATCCCTTTAAAATATGCTGTCTACCATAAAGAGGCCACTTCATTTCAGGGAACTCGCTTTAGATTAAACTCTCTCCGACATTAAATTGAAAAATGTTACACAAATGAATAATTAAAATGATTGCATTTGTGGTTAAAAAATTAAATCACTAATGAGTCCAGAATTAATAATCAGGAAACAAAGGGTGGGGTATATGAAGGAGATGACAGTAAAAATGAATCTCCTGGCCGAGGAAACAGCGAAGATTTTTAATTTGCAGTTGTTTCACTCCCAGCCATCCACTCATAGTGCACATCCATCAAGGTTTGGATGAATACAAAGGACCAAGGTTTATCATGGTCCAGAGCGCTGAGTAGGAACAACAGATTTTTTGAGTAGGTCAAAGGAAATGGCAGACCACAGTATGGTGAATCTCCTTTGTTCTTCTCTATTGGTTCTTTCTTTCTTTCTTTCTTTCTTTCTTCAATGAGATTTCAAATTTCACCACAACTTGCTGTCATATTTGAAACTGAGTTATTCTGAGAGAGCTGCCATGTATTGCCCTCAAAGAAAAGAGATCAGCAAATCATCTATTCTCATCAGATTATTTTTTTTAACCAGTGTAGATCAAGTAAGTTTATTCTTGCATTTTTATCTCCCTAGTCCCCTTCTCTTCTGTGACATGTTATTATATCTTGTTTGTCACTTTGGAAGAGCAGCTTGCCTATAATCTTTTGCCAATGGAAGAATGCTACCTGAGTGATTTCTGCTGAGAGTATTAATGCAAGCATCACGGGGATGGTATTAGCATCCACTGAAACCATTTCAAGTTCATTTGCATTGTACAATACATATTTCAGTATTTGTGTGTATATCCAAGAGGAGCTGGAACTCATCAAAATTTGTACTACACTGCATACTCAAAAATCATCAGAAAATTCACCAACTATCTCAAGAATACTGTGATCCATTTACCTTGAATATACGCTTCTATATTTTGAAGAGTGACTTACTATACATGACATTAAGAAGTTACTGGGGTTGAAATATTCTAAGTAACAAATGTGAGGTGGGGAAGGTGTTTTGAATTTGTAATAAATAGAGCTGTGTTTACAAATTCATAAGGATATGTGCAGTCGATAGTTTTTTTTAACTAAATAGTTCCCAGTGTTTATGCATATCAATATCAAATAGCATGTGCAATCATTTTCTACTTGTAAAACTGGACTTTTTAAAACTTTATTTTATTAGTTTACTTTTTTTTTAATGTGGTGCTGAGGATCGAACCCAGTGCCTCACACATGCTAGGCAAGCGCTTTATCACTGAGCCAAAACCCCAGCCCCAAATTGGACATTTTGATGTGATTTAGTTAACTTATTTGCTCAAGGCTGTGCTGTTATAATACAAGTAGTAACACATTTATATCTGTAGTAATTCACAGGTCAAAATATTGTAGGCATGACTTGGGAACAAATCTGCCAAAGAGTCACATTTGACTGATATTTTCAAATTACATACTAAAAAGAAACAAAATGTGGAATTTATTTGCATTTGTTTTAGTTGAGCTTCATCACTCCAGTGTTAACATTTATAGTACATTTTGCTTTTTATTTGAAAATGAGTTGTCACCCCTTCTGACTTACACTTCACTCTCAGCCATTCTGCTGTTGCCAGTTATGTATTTGGGGTGGATAATATTTGCCTCTTGTTCAGCATGCCAAACTTCTTTGAATGAGTTTCAGGATATACTAGGAATGGTGAGCTGAGGGATTGAATACTTTAGTTCCTCAATGGGAACATTTCCTTGTCTGCAAATCTACCTTTGATTGTTATCCATTCTATTGTTTCACAGCCTTCACTTGAGAAATTCTCAGAATTCCATGATTGGAAAAGCTCCCTTTCTTGTGAAATCATGGAATGTTTCCTTTAATAAATCATGAGATGAAGTTAATCCATGGTGTTTCCCTTTTTGCCTTGGCTACTGGAGAACACAGAAAGTATCTTATTTTTCATCAAAGAGCCATTGTCCTTGACATAGTGTTGTAGTACCATCTCACAATCACTTAGATCTAGCTGTCTTAATATAATTTTAAAAGAACAATTTTATGTCTTTTTAAAATCAGAAACTTCAAATACTTCTTAAAGAATTAACATGATCATTCTATATTTTTAAAGAAATAAGTTTCTTCTCTATTTCTCTCATAGAGTGGAAGCAAAATACTTTCTTCTCCATTTACAGCTAATGGGATGTAGGCAAAATATTTGTGCACAAACTTAAATAAATCAGTGACCTCCAGGAGATCCTCTAAGACACACAGACGAGGTGGTTCATATGGCCACCCTCTCAGACAGAAATCCCTGAAGAATTTATGTTCCTATCAGTGGTCACAGTAGGATCTCAACTTCCCACCAAACACGAGGTGAAAGGCATTTTGAAAATGCAATGGCTAAACATATCTAATCATATTTTTAAACCACTAGAACTGGTGCTGAGTATCAATGGGTTTACACACATAGATCCTTGCACAGTAAACACATTAGGTCTGACATCTAATGCCCTAATACATTTTGAACTCCAACTTTTGTGCAGGTTGTTTCTCAGGTCTTATATTCTTTTATAAAGACTTGATACTAAACTGGCTCTTAATCTAAGCTTTATGGCAGAGTTGGAAGAATTTCCAGTGTTTTCTGGGTATTTGGATCTTAAAAAAATATCTGCTTTCCAGGTCAAGTGTGCTCATGCATTCAGATTTCATCTACCCAAGAGTGTTCTTTTGAAAGCAGTGTTGCTTATTTCTGATTTTGGCCATATAAATCAGCAAGCATGCATTTAGTCTCTAGTAAACACGTCTTTAGTGTCTGTGTGTATGAGTGTGGATGGAAAGTTCTGCAGCCTGAATGTGTCCCCCTAAGTTCATGTGTGGGGGACTTAATCCCCAATATGACAGTGTTGAGAAATGGGACTCTTGAACGGTGATTAGATCAGGAGAGTTTTGTCCTTGCGAATGGATTAATGCCATTATCATTGGAGTGAGCTCCTGATATGAGGATGGAGTTGGCTTCCTTCCCTTCTTTCTCTCTTTTGCCCTTCTGTCTTCCACCATGGGATTATGCAGCAAGAATATACTCATCAGACACTATACAGATGCCCATGTTATGCCCCTTGGACTTCCCAGGCTCCAAAAGAGTAAGCCAAGTCAATTTCTTTTTCTTGTAAATTTCCCAGCCTGTGGGCATTTTATTATAGCAACACAAAATGGATGAAGACAGGGTGGGGAGGGCAGATATGAAAAGACCTGGTACTTCTCTCAATAACCAGAGAAAGGACAGACCTATTGTTACAGCAGAGTGAGGTTGGTGTTGAAAGAGGAGAAACACAATGTGCATGGGAAGTACAAAGAAGAAAGATCCAGTGGGTGGAGGTGAGGGGGTGCAGGATAATGCTAAGCTGTTAGGAGGAGAGACAAAGGGGGGAGGCCTTGGAGCAGGATCTTGACAGAGGAAGAAGCATGAAGAGGAGGAGAGAGGAGAGGAAGGAGGTGGGCTGAAAAGGTAGAGGGAATGGTGAGAGCAAAATCAGAAGTGGCCGGGCCATTCCAGGGATGATGAATTGATAACTGAAGAATAGGGTAGAATGAAGGGCCACTTATGTCAGTCTTTTCCCCAGTCACAAAGAGCCAGGCATTCCGATCTTGAGAAATTAGGCTTCCTGACCATATGGACAATGTGGAAGTCACTGTTTCTGAGCAGAGCAAGGACAGGCTCTGAGCCATTGTCGAAAGAGGTGGGAAAGAGAGGAGGAAGGGGAAATGGACAGCCACGTTGAGTTCTCTTCTGGCATGTTTTAAATTAAATCGAATAGAATTAAATGGAACACATTAATGAGAAGATAATAGAACTGATTTATCCAGAGAATTCATTCTAACCAGTGCAGTCAGACATGAGATAAAGCACTAGATTACAGCCTCTGAGCATGGTCGGCATTTCTGAAAGAAAAGTTGATTATGTGGTTTAGACCTAATGCATGATTTTTTTTTTCCTGAGAAATGTACTTCTCCTAAAATTGTCTTTCATTAGCTCCTTTTTTTTTTCTTTTCTGTTCTAGAGCTTTTAAAACAAGAACTTATCCCTGGGGGAAATGGGCACAGGGGGCTGATCCATGTCTGTGTCATGGCAGAACAAGTACTTGTGTGTACTGTGGTATTAAAATCCTGTTCTGGGACTTCCAATAAAGAGACACTGTCCTAGGTAGTGAACATCTGGCTCTCATTATCTGTCTGTTAAGACCTTCTGCTCACTCTCAAAAACAAATCCTTAAGCTGGGTGTGGTGGTGCACTTGAGAGGCTTGGGAGGCTGAGGCAGGAGGATCTCGAGTTCAAAGCCAGCTTCAGCAACTTAGCAAGGCCCTAAGCAATTTAGTAAGACCCTGTTTGTAAGTAAAACATTTTTAAAAAGGGCTGGGGATGTGGCTCTGTCGTCACGCACCCCTGGGTTCAATCCCTATTATAAAAAAAAAAAGAGAGAGAGAGAAACTGTAAAAGAAATTGTATATATACATATGTGTGTGTATGTGTCTGTGTGTGTGTGTGTATATATATATATGTATATATATATACATTGGAGAATATGCACAAACATGTGAATAAATATATGATGGCAGCTATTGGTAATACACAATACAGGTAATCCCCTAACTTAGTTTTAACTTTTCACAAAAGTACCAATTGATAGCAAAGCAGTTTTGCCTCTGTTCTTCCTCTGTGAAGTTGCCAGCTTGCTAGAATGGTCCAAACATGGCAGCAGCAATTAATAAAGGACAAAACCTCCTAAGACCATTAGCATCCCGGACAGAGCTCATACTCCAACCCCCTACCAGCCGGGTCCATGCATAGTTGCAGAGGCCTGAGTGAAAACTTAGAGCCCTTGCAGATATTGATAAGAGGAAGGAATTCCACTTGTCCCTTGAGCCAGACAGGAAAACAGGAAAAGAAAACCACAAAACCCTGATCTAAGTAGCACCAACTCTCACTGATTTTTTTCCGACACTCCAGAGCCAAAGAAAAAGTTTTTCATTAACAAATTAAATAATGAATTATTATACCTACTTTCAGTGGGAAACATTAAGTACAGCTTATAGCTACTTATATTAAGCACACAACTACTTAATAATGGGTAACTTTTGCTCCCACTTTCCCCTGATAGCTAATTACAAATCTAAAATACCTCTTCAATTTATGTTTTAGGAATAAGATTTTAAATAATATCTATTTTTGCAAAGTTAAGAAATAAGTATCCCTGAGAGATTGCCTATATTAGGAAAAAGTTTGTATGCCCATTTTCCTACAGGTGCCCAAGGGGCAGGTATTTGTTCTCAGGGTGAGCTGTCCCTACAGGAAGACGTGTGGCTCTGGAAATGCACTCACTAGGAGTGGGGCTGTGTACACCTGCGCTTGGTTTACATGCCTTCTCTATCCTAATCACTTTTAGACCCAGATTCTAGAATATCAGCTTCTGTTGGCAGGGTCTGGCTTTGTTGGAGGATTCCTGTAACCTTTTCTTCTAAAATGCACGATGCTGCAGATTTTATTAAACAAAACAAAACAGTGCAATGAAACCATCACAATTCTCACCACTGCCTGCCCAGTCAACCTGTCCACTGATACACCCTTGTTTCCCTTTTGTGACAGATCTCCTGCTTGAGCATTCCCTATAGTTTGAAGGCAGCTGGTTTTGGTTTCTTGAATCCATCCATCTTCCTTTTATGACTGAGTTCTCACGACTATCGTCCAAGAAAACTTGCTGACCTTTTAGATCTCATTCTACATCAGTAGGGTCAGAATGACCAAGCATTCTACCCATGGAAAGTAGAAAATATATCCATCCTGGAGATTTTATCCTTCTATTGACATAACAGAATTTGAGAACAATTGGAAGCCATACATTGTCTTCTGTAATGTGCGAGTTACTATCTCCATTGGGCTGTTTAATAATTTTCTGACAATAGATATTTCAAACTAGCTTTCCAACTCACTCTATTTTATGGAGAGTTTTGTGCTAAAAAGTCCTTACTGGATGTGGTTATGACTTAGGTGTCCTTCAGGGTGATTACTCTTCTGGCTGGTGTACAAAGCAGCCCTCTTTGGTATCTTTGCTTATTTGAGAATCATCATCCAAAGGAACAGTTCCCAGATAACTACCTCAATAACTTTAAAATATGATCACAACTTGTTGACTTAGGGGGCTTTCTAGAGGACAGAATGCATCCTATTAGGCTCTGCATCTGAAAACTTGGTCTATCAAACTGCAATGAATTCAAATAACCTTTCTTCTTTGGAGAAGGGTAAAGTGATTCTTGTTTTGAGTTTTGTCCTGCTTTGTCTTGCATTGTAGAAGGGTACACATAATAACTCTCCTGGAGAACTTTTGTGTTCTTTCTAGTTTTATCTAAGTCTATAATACTTATCTAAGTCTATAATACAATTTCCAATTGTCTTAAGTCTGACCTATTGGCTTTAGCTTCCTTTACAAACCTTTTATTCTGCCATCCAATTCATAGACACACACACTACTCAGTATTCCTGTAATATACAAAGATGCAAGTTGGCATCTATTGGGCTCTTATTAGTAGTTGGGTCCCATTATAATTACACATATTAACTCATTTAATCTTCACAACCTGTGATTTGGGTATTAGTGTCATTCCCATTTTATGAAAAAGGAAATTGAGGCTCACACAGAGGAAGCCACTTTCACAACTTCTAAATTAAGCAGCTAAGACTGAAATTAATACCCATCTGGTTCCAAAGCCATGAGGATATATTGCTTCCCTACAAAACTCCAAGCAGACCCTTTCAGGCTGGAAATCTATAATTCTTCAGTTGAAAGAGCATATGTTGTGAAATACAATTTGGAGACCCAGAAATTAAAGGTAAATAGTTTGATCCAGTTCCAATTTTTAATATTTTTTATGCCTGCTTCTGTGGCTAGCCCTTGGATTTCTTGTTATTTTTTTCCCTTGATGTAAGAAATGCTATTTCTGTTTAAGTGCTGCTGATTTTGGAAATCGTTCTCATGACTAAATATTTGTTTGCCTAGTAAAAGCCCAGGGAAAGGCTAGGCTGCCAGTGGGTGCTGAATAAAGATTAATGGATGGCCCTGCACGTCTGTGTGGGAGTCATGTGCTTAGGATCTGCTCCGCTCTTCGAAAGTGACAGAAAGGAGGTGGAGAAGATAAAACTTAGAGAGTTGCCACCAAGCCCCAGTCATGGGTTTCTGGATTGGGCTGTATCAACGGAAAGGTCCCAAAGGTCCTCATGCAGCAAGCACGAGTGGGAATGTAGGGCATGCCTGGGATGTGCTGGGAAAGTGAAATTCCAAGATTCATATCAAATAGGAAAGAAAACTTGGTTTTGTGATGAGGACTTATTGTTTAATTGACACATTTTCTATTATTATATACATATAGCAGATGAGTAATATGCCATATCAGATGGTTTATTCAAATTGTCAATCAAGCGCTGAAGCATGAGTAACTTTCCAGAGAAGCATCTGCGAAATCCATGCAACATAAAGTGGCAGTAACCAGTCAGACCTCCATCTACTACCAAATCATCCCTGAAAATCTTGGGGGAATCAAAAAAGGGGTTCCCCCCAAATGCATGGAATATATCTAGACAGGAAGGAGACAATAACTCAAATTGACTTCACTCAAAAGTCAAATGCCCATGTGCTACCCTTGATTGCCACTTGACCGAAAGTCTAGGGTTAGCTATAGGGCCTGGGAGAGGACACCTTCGTTATGAATAAGGAATAGTGAGAAACTTTCCAAATATCAGAAGAATTTGAGATGTGAAGGCATTCACTTGCAAAATAAATCTTTGCTTTGGCATCAGAGAAAATGGAAGGAGGAAAAACCTCAATTATTAGGACTATTACCATCAATCTCAGGTTGCCATGGGGTATTCTAGTATTGTGTAGAGAAGTGTCCCTGGCAGCCCATTGGATGGCAGTGATTCTACTCATAGTGCTCCCCCCCCCTCAGTTGTCTCCTCTGCATGAGCAAAATAAAGATTAACTTTTCAGAATCTGTTCCAACTCTCATATTTCGTGTCATCTTTGATGGGTTCCTCCATATAAACATTTTTGAAGTTTGGGATGAGAATTTATTTATATACCTCTACATTTTAAAAACTCCTTTTTAATCCCTCACCAAATTCTCCTTAGGCTAAGGGGATCTTAGGAATTTTGATAATCTGGGACATCAGAGAATAGTTTATTTTATCAACACATTACCCTCCATTGCTGGTACCATATCTCGCCAGTTTTTCCTCCTAAAAGTGACTTTGAGAAGCAAATCCAGAAGGTGTGTTAGGAAAGTACATATTGTGGCCAGGAGAGAACTCATTACATGTTTGCTGCTTAAAAACATAAAAATAAGACAGCTCATGCAAAAAAGAAATTTACAGAAAAAAATATATAAATTATACCCAAGTTATGGGTTATGGATGTACATTTATAAAACCACCATCCTAAAATAAAAATTCAAATTTTGAGAAGTGGGAAGGGCTATTTTTCTGGTACCAGGTTTGTCAGCATCCAGGTGGGATGGACAGATAATGTGGATACCTGGGCCATGCTGAGCAGCACAGCCCAACTCCTTTGAGTTGATTCTCCTACAAAGACCTTAAAGAGCTGCTGACGGTCCTCTTAACAGAATCAATGAATCTTTATTTCCTTGAGTCTCTCATTTGACCTTATTTTGTTTTGAATCAGAGAAGAATGTAAGAAAGGAGTAAACTGTTGGGGTGAGGTAGGGTGAGAGGTGAGGTGGGTGAAGGGGATTGAGGAAGCCCCAAGGAGATGTCTGCATTGTGGAGCCTACAGACAAGATCACAGGCTGCTTATGGTCACACGGGATGTTATTGTTTGCTTGCTGTGGCCTTATTTGTTCCCGCTTCTCATTTCAGATTCCTGCCTTGATGTAATAAGTGAACATCTTCCCAGCCATCATCCCATATTGACAAGCAAATGTCATCCATGTTTGATTGACATTCATTGCTCCTGAATGCAGAAGTGTGATTTAGGAATCAATTCTACTTATTTATTTAAAGCTGTTCTTGTTATATATTTGTTGGTGGGGTAACTCACCTAATATCTACTCTAAGGGCTTTCTATTAATATTTGAAATCCAGGCTATTTCCTCTCCTGCTCTCCCAATGTGAATGGGGGAATTTTGTCATAGTTTTCCTATTTGTCTCTCCCCCAAGGTGCATTTAGGAAATCTGCTATGGGACATGTAGAACTCTTCCATATCTTAGGAAAAGACCTGGCCTAGCACTTGTGTGGGCTCTGCTTGCTTTATCGTAAGACTTTTGAAGGTATTTTGACAAGTGATTATTTCTCACACATGTAGCACCTTTAAGCAAATGCGACTTCAGGTCCAATGACAATATCTTCTGAAAGGCTGCTAGAATTGTAAGCCTATAAGTCAAGTACATATGTATACTTTCCCCATTGTGCAGCACTTGTAAAAAGAACCAATACCCCCCCCCCCCCCCCCCGCTTCTTTATGCAGTGGACATGTCCATTTAAAATCATTGAGAAATGTCTTTTGGTTTTTTAGCCCATCTCACTGTTCACAGGGTTAACATCTAATTTCATTTAGAAGGCAGGGGAGAAAAATCATAAGGTTAAAAAATATCATATGTACCATCTGGAAAATTCTACAGGGCCTTCCTTATGTTAAAAGTGGTATTTTGAAAAACACCTGAAAGAGCTGACTGCGGGTGAGCCAGCAGAGAAATACTGTCAAGCAAGCCACCCTCCTTTCAACCTTCACCTCCACCCTCCAACTGAGGCTGCCAGCAGTGGGGACATAGAGGACTTAGGTGTGACCCTTGAATCCTGAAAGCTGTTGCACAGCTGTCTCCCTCCCCCAAGTATGTCCAGCGAGAGCACTGCCATCGCCTGGGTTCAGCAAGGGAGTATTCAGGATCTCACTGTTCATCCATGTGCAGAGAGGGGAAAAAAAAGACAGGCCGAAAAAAAAAATCCCACATTGTCAGAGTAATGCCAAACTCTCTCTGAGTGGGATGAGCAGAGCAGATGCTGCAATGAGATGCCAAAGCGGCTCCCCTTCCTCTGTGCCTTGGGTGCCTATAAATTGCTCCGGCGCGCGTTTGTCAGCCTCCTCTTCTCCTGGCAGGTGGTACCCAGGCAGAATTCAGCGTTCAGTCTCTCTCTCGCTCCGCTCTCGGCCGTGAGGCGCTCGCCGCTGCTCGCTAGCTCCTCCACTCCAGCCCCGAGGCTCGCGGAGCCGACAGTGCCAGCCGCCGCCGCCGCTCCGCGCACCCGGGGGGCGCCTGGTCAGAGCTCGTGCTGCCAGCGCAGGACTTTGAGGTGCGCTTCTATTAGAGTTGTGGTGGCTGCAGAGGAGGGGGGGGAAAGGCAGGGGACGAGCGAAGAGACCGAGCGAAAGAAGAGAAGGAGGAGGCAGAAAAAGGCAACTTCAGACGGAAAGTTGGTGCGAACTGGCGCAGTCTGCAAAAACGGAAAAGTCGATCGCAGGCAGCGGTGGCATAAAAGTGTGAGCGACCAGGACCAGCGCGAGAGGCAGCGGCTGGCTCTGCCCTCCGGGTGGCCGCGCCGGCGCCCGCGCCAGCCACAGGTGCGAAGGGGCTCGCAGGAGGCGAGAGGGCGCCCTGCGCACCCCTCCCCCAGCCCCCACCCTCTGCTCGGGACTTCAGCTCAAGTCACTTGGCGCCCGAGCTCCCTCCCCAGCCGCAACCTCAGCTGGGGGAGCAGGAGCCGGCGAGGAGCGGCCGGCGCCCGCCCGCCCAGGGGACTTGGGGTTCGAAGGGGATTGTTTTCGGCTCTAAGGAGGTCCCCGCCCAACCTTCAAAATTTTGTCCAAAAGCAGACAAGAGGATCGCCCCGCGCTGAGCCGGCTGGTGGGCAGCAGGAGGCGCCTGATCGCCGCCGGGGCGCTGGGGGTGGTGATGGTGCTGCTGCTGGTCATCCTCATCCCGGTGCTGGTGAGCTCGGCCGGCACGTCGGCGCACTACGAGATGCTGGGCACCTGCCGCATGGTCTGCGACCCCTATGGGGGCACCAAGGCGCCCAGCACCGCCGCCACGCCCGACCGTGGCCTCATGCAGTCCCTGCCCACCTTCATCCAGGGCCCCAAAGGCGAGGCCGGCAGACCGGGAAAAGCAGGCCCGCGTGGGCCCCCGGGAGAACCCGGGCCGCCGGGCCCTGTGGGGCCCCCGGGCGAGAAGGGCGAGCCGGGCCGCCAAGGCCTGCCGGGCCCGCCTGGGGCGCCCGGCCTGAACGCGGCCGGGGCCATCAGCGCCGCCACCTACAGCACGGTGCCCAAGATTGCCTTCTACGCTGGCCTCAAAAGGCAGCATGAAGGCTATGAGGTGCTCAAGTTCGACGACGTGGTCACCAACCTCGGAAACCACTACGATCCCACTACCGGCAAATTCACCTGCTCCATCCCAGGCATCTACTTCTTCACCTACCACGTCCTGATGCGCGGAGGGGACGGCACTAGCATGTGGGCTGATCTCTGCAAAAACAACCAGGTGAGTGCGGACTGGCAGTGGGGAGGGCGGGGAGCGGGGATGAAAGGTACAGGCAAGAGGGAGGAGACCCGGGAAATGGGGGTGGGAGCCAACCGAGGAAGGGCGCGGCAACCCTGATCCCGGGAGTTACTGCGAGGCGGACGTGGTGCTAAGCTAGAGAGGCGGGGGTCGGACACCGAGGAGGGCGCCCCGCAGCCTGGAGAGGGTGGTTCCAAAGTCTCTCCCCGGCGCTCCGTACGCGCGCTCTTGTGAGCACTACCCTCCTGGGGCGAGAAGCCGGTAGCTCCAGCGCTGGGCCGTCTACTCCCTCCGACGGCCCGTGCGCTGGGGGAGGTCCGGAGTAGGAAACAACCCCCTGGGCTTGGGATTTCAGCAGCTTAGGGTCGCTAGCTTTCCCGGGAATGGGTAGGATTGAGAGAGCCCAGAATGGGCGTGTCGAGGTGACAAACTCCGGGGAGACAGACAAGGGCTCCTAGGAGAAAGAGGGGACCCGGAGGAGGAGTGAGTCCAAGCGGGGCGCATCCAGGGCAGAGGCAGGACAGTAAGACCCGGAGTCATAGGGCCCTTGCAGCGTCCCAGACAGAAAAACTCACAAATAATAAATTTCACACTCTTGAGTCGAGTTCTTGGCTGAAGAAACCAGTTGTCAGCTGAAGAGGCAAGGAATGCTAAGAGAAGCAAAAGTTGAGACTCGGGATTTACACAGTGAAATCACGCACCCAAACACTGGACCCAAACTCTAATTGATCGGAGTAAGAACACACACAGGAAGGTGGCCTGAAAGGTCAGGCGACCGATTCCATCCCCGCTGTGTGGCAATGGGTCTCACCTCCAGGGAGACCCCAGCTACCTGTGAAGAGAGCCTTTCCAAACTCAGCCTTCTCGCTCACCCAGGGAAGCAACCTTGGCCTTTGACTAAAATAGCCTCAGTCACTAAGACCTGCTGTCCTGAGTTGTTAGCCGCTGACCTAAGGGCCAGGGGTTTGCAGTGTTAGGCTAGGGCCACTATACCGTTTGCCAGAGAAATTCGCGACCATTGCAACACTGAAGCCTGTTTGATCTCTTAGTCAGAGGAGGGTAAGAACGTTTCTACTACCTAAAAGTGTAATGTGACCTTTTGTACTCAAATCAGCAGCTGATGGGGCGAGGCCTTGCATCTTGCAGCCTGCGGTCGGGAATAAGTTCCTGGGCTTTGCCTGCTTATTGAGTGGCACTGGGAAAGGCCCGCGACCCCGCCATCGCCCTCAAGAGGCCTCATCTCACACAACAACTTTTGACTTAACAAGGGTTATGGGTTTCAGGTCACCGGCCCTCTGGAAATTCAGACCACCTTAGCTACAACCATTGAAATGGAAAAACGACGTGATTCAGTGTTAGAATTCTTTCAAAAGTGAAAGACAAATGTCCGAAGATGTGTAAGAGAAAAAAAAAATGCTGACCCTTTCTTTTTCTACAAATAGTTTAGGGTACCTTAGGGCACACAGAACAAAAAAGAGGAAAATGACCACCAGGAGGCACTGGCAGGGTTGTTTGTTATAGTTATTATACAGGAAAATAATGTTAGGATAAATAAAAATTATTCACGGAGCTGTGGGATAGTTATAGGTAAATGGCTGTAAAGGGCATGACTCACTGTTACCAAAATAGAGCTAGTGTGTCATTCTGACAAAATGGTTCTGAACAGCCCCTCCACAGGCAGCCATGAGGCACCCCTTTATTTACAAATTGGCTCTCTTCTGACCAAAAGGTTAGGTCTGGGAAATACTATCAGGCTGAAGAGATTTTTTTTTCCCCCTTAGAGGTATCAATTAAAATGGAGTAAGTTTCCAGTTTTGTCCAAAGTGTATAAAAATGGTCACATTTTAAAACATCTGGATGCTGCAACTGCATACACAAGTCAGAATAATATTTAAAAATTAGTTTAAATGTTTATGTTTAGACTATGGAGATTGTTTATTGCAGGGTTCTAAGCAAAACATTTTCTTCAGATACTCTGTGTGCGTTTTGTTTTTAAAATTATTTCATTGTTTGGGGTATAAGCTGCTCCTTTGTATCACTCTAGCTTACACATTCTATGAGGATCAGAAAAACAAGGAAGGCAAAATAGTTCAACTACAAGGTATAATGATTTCCGCTGACAATATTAAGCTGCTATTTCTGCAAAAGGTGTGCAACAGGTAATTCAGAAAAATAAATAATATAGTGGTAAACAATATATTTTTGAGTTTGGTGTGGACTACTTTAGAAAATGGTTCTATTTCAATATTACTGTTAAGGAATTTTCTCTCTAGAACTATTTTATCAAGTCTGGTCTGCACCACTTATGAATAAGAAATCTTGTAAAAATCTCTTTTTAATTTTAAATAAATACTTTATCTTTGATTTTCAATTATACTCTTGTCTGATCACTTTTTAGAATGGCAGTTTTCCCCCACTCCCCAAGCTGAACCAGTTTGTTTTCATAAAATAAAAAACTCAGAGATCCATGTCAGTGTAATGTTCTATGGACTGAGTGGATTGAGAAGTGCAAAAATTAAACAAAAAAATACAGTTCACTCTAGGAGGGAGCAATGCCTTTGGACCATAACTGTATCAGAGCCATTTTTTTTTAATTCTTTGTATTGAATGTAGGATCACAGATGGAAACATCAAAGGCCAGTAAATTAACCTGATGTGCCACTTAACCTTTTGTTTATGATTCCACAGAAGTACAATGAAAATGAAATTATGAGAACATCAGCAGCAATTAATTAAATTAGCAAATGTTACCATCGACATTGTCTCTAATGATAAGCCCTCAACAATAAGATAATGCTAAAACTATACAACCTATTACATCCTCAAAACAGACCACTAAAAGGACCACGGTTCTCATATTCCCCATGAAACCATCAACCTAAATTTAATCTTACCATTTGTTGAGAGCCCATGACAGTGCATATTAAAGGTAAAAGTTGGACTCAAATAGCTTACAGAGATACAGGGAAAAAATTTTAATGCTTTTATACTTGTAGCTGGAAACCTGAAAAAAAAATGTTATATGAATACAATTATTATAATGCTGCTCTAATAAGCCACTCTAATAAAAATGAAACTTGTTTAGGATTAGAATTATAAAGAATAATAGACCAATTTTTTACTCATAAGAATTTATTAGTTATGGCAATAAACATGAAATATATTGGAAAAAATGAATAGTTTGTGGTTTGATATTACTTTATTAGAGAGATTAATGACACATCAGACTAATTATTTTTGTAGGGGCAGTGAAAGATGGACTAAAGATAAAGCAGAATCTAAATAGTTTACCTAATAAGAAAAGATTTTAAAGCAAATACAGGTAGAAATGAGTATATTATAGAAAAGGACACATCATAGTCCCTGACAAAATGCTGAAATCAGTGTACATTTAGGAACCTGAAAATAGCCTTCAGGGTGAACGCATTACCTTCCTCAATAGTTTGATGGCTTAAAGGATGAATTGCTGAAGTCACTGTGCTAGATATTAGAGCTTGAAATTTCAAGTCCCATTATACCTGTAGAGTATGAACAGGTGAGTGGGCATACTCAAGCCCTGTGCACTGAAGTATGGAGATTACTTAATTGGGAAAGTCTTGTGGTGGAATTTAGGTTTAAATCTTAGAGAACTGCTTTCATTATACAGCAATCACACTGGCTTTATCCAACAAAGGAAGTAAAAACCGTTCAGGGAGACCATCCAGTCTCTGGAATCTCTCCAATGCATTTTCAGGGTTTTGAATTAAAAATGCTAATGTTTATGTGGCTTTGTGATTATACCCTATAGAATAAAAACTACATTTTAAAAAAGACTACTTTCTCTAAATTAAGTGATTTTTAATGTGTCCTGCTTGCCAAGTGCAATCTTTGTGTAGAAAACAATGATCCAAGACTCATAGAATATACACTAAATACACAAAGCACTGAATAAAATGTGTATCTGGTTATTAATAATAGTTGAGATTTATATTATATTTGATACTTAATATATTACTAACATAGTTAAATATTCTTTTGTATTTAAATTTTCTCATCCATTAAAAATCCACATGTTAAAAAAAAATCTACCCTCTGGTGTAGATTTTTTCCCCTGAGATTTAATGACTAGATGAAATTAATTAAATTAATCAAGCCTTCAACTTCTACAAACTTGACGATTAATTCCTAGGAAATATTATATGTGCAAATGTGTTATTTTTTAGTGGTCAAGACCGATCACTTCACTATTGAGTTAATGCCTCTGATCATAATTGCATGGTATATTGCTTTCATCATATTAGTGCCAGTTAGCACACTGTTAAGCAGTTCTAAATCCTTTAAGCCCTTTTCTCCTTTTGCTATATGATATCCAAAAAGAAATTTTTAAAATACTACTCATATTACTTCACAAGTTCAGCAGTGTCAAAGAGCCTTCTCCTTTTTTAACATTTCAGCATTAATGTGAGGATATATCACATGAAATTTTAATTTGAGAATCTATCATTTAAATTTTGAAAGAAATGCATGGCAATTCTTGACTTATGTCTCATTTCTCTCATTTTGCCAAGTGATAAAATCCAGCATATTGTACCCCAAGTCATGCATTATTACATAGTGCAGGTTTACAAAACCACTAAATCACTTGCTATGTTATTCAGGGAAATATCATTATAGTGGAATAGAAACAAGCCACAAAGTAGAAGATGTGTTACTGAAATAAATCAAATCCAAGTCTGCCTATTGAAAGAGTTTCCAAGGCAGAATCAAAATATGTCTAAATGAATATGAAGCCTAATTTGAGTTGAGGATGTGACAGAATGTCCATATTACATGATAAGATAGGCAATTTGACTGTTTGCAAATGTTTATCAGCTCACTAATGAGACCACAGGCTCAACATGAGCAGATTATAAGCAACTTATGTCCTCAAAGCAAAAGCACCTTAAAATATAAAAGGATATTAGATGAGCATTCAAAAATTCTAGAATTTGAGAGAGCTCAAATCATGGTGATTTAGTTCCTTCTATAACTTTTAGATATGTTGCAATTAAATTGTTGATTTAAATGCACATATGATTGACAAAAAAGCACAAATAGAAGAAAAGAACTCTGAAAACGTGGGTGGTATAGCTAAAGATGTTTAAATGAGTTGAGCTTTGGAAGCAGCCTGGTAAAAGGGGCTTTACTTGTGTTAGATTTTGAAAGTCCTAAAGCAAAGGGCTTTCTTGTTTTCTTTTTATATAGTAGCAGAATGGTACTTCTCTGGGTCTTTACCTACTATGGATCTCAATTTTCTCACAATTGTGATAAGCAAATGAAGTTAAACTTGAACTTCTGCACTCATACACAGTTGGTTAGAATATTGCTATTTGGTTTATATTAAAATGCAAAACAATACTATTCTTTCCATTTCAAAAGGTGATTTTGGGCATAGGGATTCAAGGAATTAGAAAAAGTAGTGATGTAGGAAGAAATTAGATTGGTATGTTTTGTTTACAATGATAGAAAAGATTGCTGGAATAGCCCTCAGTGAAGCACCGTTTTCTCCCTTCCTTTGCAATAACACGGTTGCAACTGTTTACAGAGATGGACTTGCAAAGTTCAGAGGCCAAGTAGATGTCCCCACACTCTCTGTGCTCCAGCAGCAAGTCTGCTTAGGATGCTGTGTGAATGGAAAAAGACGAAAACTTGAGAATTCTCTTTTACAAACTCTAATTTTTGTCTGTTTCATATAGGTGCGTGCGAGTGCCATTGCCCAAGATGCTGATCAGAATTACGACTATGCCAGTAACAGTGTGGTTCTGCATCTGGAGCCAGGAGATGAAGTCTATATCAAATTAGATGGTGGGAAAGCCCATGGAGGAAACAACAACAAATACAGCACGTTTTCTGGATTTATTATTTATGCTGACTGATAATGCAGAAACTAAGCTTATTATTCTGAGTTTGAACACTGGATTTGAATGGCTACCGTCAGTGAATCAAGGATCCCAGGGGATGCCAATTGCAGGGCACCTCGGTTGTGTAAATGTGGGGAAATCAAATGCTACCTGACTCACATCTGTATCACTCAGAAACATTATGTAAAAAAGTATTTAAAGCAAGATAAGCAGATGTGTGATCCACTACCGCCAAAGCAAATACTCCTATCGTTAGTGTCCATGTGAATGAAGTCCTATTATAGATCACAAATTTTTATAGAAAAATCTAAGACAATGAATTATTTCTTCAATATATATGATACTTTGGTGTACTGTGATCTTGCTGCTCTTATCCATATGTCAGCTTTGGTTCTTGTGAGTTTTCCTGCTTATTATGATACTGGAGTCCATTCATAGTGTGTGGAAGAATCATTTTACCCTGCAGGAGAAGGTCTAATTGAAGTAATGCTGCTTGTCCCCAAAGAAATTGTTTGCCTTGTACTCTTGTTAACTTTAGAGCTAGACCTGGGAAAGATTCAACTTCAAGCCTTAACCTGGAATTTTCTGGATTTGTGGGAATTCCCAAGCCTATTACCATTTTCACATTTTCCTTTTCTTATGAATTTTCTTTTTTTTCCTTTTCTGGTGATAGTCTTTAAAAATAGATATTGAAATTGTACCATAGGATTACCCTCTAAGTGTGAAAATGTGTAATTATGTATGGTATTTAGAAAATCCCCTGTGTGTCCATTTTGTCAATAGAATACACTTAGATTTACTTGGAAAGTCAGAGAAATTTATTCTTTGGTATTACATCAGACTGAGGCTTTTGCCTTTTTTGGAACAAAAGATTATACATAACCCAATGCACAAAGGTTTAATTTGAACTTCTGCATGCGTCACCAAGGGGACACTAGGTAAGACCTTCAAACAGTTACTACAAATCTGTGGCCTGAGGTTATTTCAAAATTAACAATTTCACATCTAACCAATATGATGATAAAGTGTATATATTTTATATAAATACCTGCCACACACATTTATATACATATACATATATGTTAGATGAAATATTATATATATATGGCTTCAGTCCATGAGGCACAGTGACTGTACAGCCTCAAAATTTTAATTTAAAAAAGGTGTATATATACACACAGAAACATGCATAAATTATTTGACTTATTTTGGACTGAAATATATTTTAGATGATGAAAATATATGGAGTTATCAAAATAATTAAAACAACTTCTCTTTAAGAGTTATACAGAAAATGAAATCTTAACTAGGTTAAAATGCCCTATCTTCACATGTATGTAAGTTAAGCCTATGGTTGCTTTTTTACCATATGCCAATCAATACTTTAACTGCATTATCTGGCAGACTATTAATATCAGGACTGCAGAAATAAAGTGGCTTTCCTTCACAGTGTTTATGAATAATATGCATTTGAGTTATCAGTTGTTTTCTTTTTTCTTAGTTGAATTGAAGCTGATGGTCAAGCAGATTTTTAGAGTAGTGCAAACCCTTTCTCTATAGTTAAAACACACCACCACCCAAAGCCATCTCTTTAATCTAAGGAAAAGATTAAAATGCATGTTGATTTGTATTAACTATCACACAACTTCCACCATTACAATGAGAAATCACTTCCTGTTTCATTGCCTTTGAAGACTTTGACAAGTAGGTTTCAAAAACAGAGATTTAAAAATCTGCTTGTTTTACTGATGAAGGACATTTGCATTTTTTCATTTAAAGGATTTGGTTTGTTATCCTGGCTCATTCCTTTTTGGTACTTTCTGTTCCAATACACGAAGAGCTTGATCATCTTTGATAAGCTGAAATATCTTTAATTTAACAAACTTCGACTTTCCAAGAGTTATTCATGGTGTTCCCTTCTGAAGGTGATGCTTGCTTTGTTTAAATGCCTTGGTCTGAGTAACCATCATGATTTATATGATTAAAAACACTTAGCCCTTTCATCGAGAATAATGACAAATTCTATTTGGCTTTTCTGATATGTAAGATAGCTCACAAATGAATTAATAGTTTTTTATTTCTATTTAACAATATATATTTATCAAAGAGAAATTGGCAGTAAAAGTTTGGAGACATGTTCTAGGTACCAAATGGCATAGTGAAGATTCAATCAAAAGATTAATTTATGAACAACAGTGCATATCAATTAAAAGTTTTAACCAACAGTTTTAAAAAAGGGTTTATTTATACAAAATATCAGGGCTGGATACCTTTTAAAGAGGTAGGCTTTAGAATCAGACTGTCATTTCCAACAGACTTGACCTTTTCTTCAGATAAATAAGCATTGTTTTCTCTGTTGAGGCCCGAGGACAAACAAAAAATGTAAAGGAAATAAAGGGACCTTTTTTTGCATTATATCTTATAAATTAATTAAATTGTGGCCTTTGTTATTATAAATGTAATGATTCATTAAACTATATTATGTAATATATTTTGACTTTAATGATTGAATTTTATAATTCACTGTTATGTGTTTTTATACAAACCTTGCAAAACAACAAAATTTATAGAAAAAATGGATACAAGAAAGCAAAAGGCATAAAAACTTATTTATTATGGGTATATGTAGGTAGATAGATGGTATATAATTAACCTTCCAAAATATTTTTATTGTTGTGATTTGGTTATTATATTACAGTGGTCTTTGATAAATTTAATTTCCCTTACTGCAAAAGCTATTTTAAATCGCCATATTATTCATTAAGCATTAATTAAAGAACAGCAGGATAATTAGTAGCATCATCAATATTACAAGAAACATTAGATTGCTCCAGAAGGGGGTAATTTAACTAGAAACACTTTAAATTTTCTCAAGTAGTGCAGTTGATAGATTAGGAAAAAAACCCAAAAACCCCACTTAAGGTATACAGGCTTTAAATCATTGTTTGAGAATACATAATCCTGTATTTATTTTGTTAAATCAAAACAACAGGGCTCAATTAGGTTCAGTAACTCCCCAGAGGTGCAAATCTAATAGTTGGCCAGTTTCAGAGAAAGCAAACTTCTCTTTCTCATAAGAAAGAAGTGATCTGTCATTAGTTCTATGTAGCTCAGGCTAATATCTCACAGTAGGTTTGAAATCACTGAATGTCACCTGCAAGGGTTATACTCAAGGTGTAAACTCACACATAACATCCTATTTGAAAGTTAGCCATTGCTTAGGGTTTTCTATCAATATCTTATCAACTGCACGCTGAGTTATACCTCTAAGTAACATTTTAGGAACGATGTTGGTGAGTATATGAGAATAGCCGTGACCTCCATACTTCATCAGTCGATGCTTCGTGTGTATGTCATGTGCCATCAGAATTCGATCTTCATAGCCCTCCTCCACCAGGAGACGCACCCTGTGGAAAATGTTAACCCATGATGTGCCATTTGTCTCACAGTTTGGATTTTCAGGGTGTTTTAAACTTTCTGCTCAGAAACCTATTGTGCTTATGGTGAAGAGACTGTGGCATGTGTATTGGGAGACCCTTAATAAACATTGTGTGGCAATGATGGAGGTACTGCTGCATCCTAGAAGGAAAAAAAATCTTTATTCTACGCACACAGAAATTTCTAGCCTGTGATATTTATGGCAATGCCTGGCAATGCTGCATTAAATATAGCTTCTAATAGGATGTGCCAGTTCCAATGAATGACCGCGTTAGCATTTCACTAAATAACTTCATTCCGGATTTGTATTCAGCTCTGATCTCTCAAATGCGCCACCCCCCCCCACCCCCCCCACCCCCCGCTTTTAGGCCCATTTTGAGATTTCATTCTCACTCTCTCTTTTGATCTAGCAAATAAAATCAGTGGGTATTTGGGATTAAAATACAGAAACAAAAGGAATCTTCGTGATAAAGCCCTGGGAGAGTAAAAATCAGTTGGTTTGCAAATGAAGGGCAGCTGTACAGTCATTGAAGAAGGGTCGGCAAAAGCACTTCTGTTTTTTGAGATTTTGTTCCTTTGAAGTCTATGGGAACTATGACTCAGTAGAGGTCTCTGAGCATTGGGTTAAATTGACCAAAAAAATTTACTCCACCCTTCTTCCTTGTCAATAAGATTGCTAAAATAATAAGTGGTTCCTTTAAATTTATAGTCAGTTGACGAAGAAACAGCTTCCTGACTTTTGTCTAAAAATGTAAGCCTCTTTGCTTAGTTAAGTGCTGTAATCTGTAGTGTGAGTCACCTCCCGACAGCCACCATCTGTATGTGTCTGGACTCTGGGCAGGGTCTGTCTTGATTCCCATGGTAAGGCAGAAACGAAACTTGCAAACAATGGTTCTTCTATGAGATTCTTGTTCAGTCTGTTTGGATACTGAGCATCCCAAATGGATGCAGCTGGGGGGACAGCACTTTCCTCCAGGTTCTGAGCATTCAAAAGATATCCTTTTGCTTTTGGTAGAGACCATTTCTTTGCATTCCCTGTATGAGACCTATTTAATAACTACCATGGTAAACAAAATGTAAGGCACTCACACAAAACACTCAGGCTCAAAGTCCTTCCTTCTGAGAATGTGCATTTTAAAATACATTATAATTGAAGATTAGATCTTGTATTTGCAGGTCAAAGGAATGCAAGTACCAGAGCAGAAAAGCCAACCTTGGTGCTTTGTCTAGGAATCAGCATTTATGCCATGGGTATCCCATGCGTGCCCCATAAATGCACCGAATGCTGTTTGTGCCATCAGGTTATTTGGTGCCTTGAAATGTGCCCTGATCTGCAATTCCTTTTGGAACTAATTCTATTTAAGGGAATTATCTAAAAGGGGCATATGATCATTAATGGAAAAAAGGGAAAGATTTGACAGAATGCATACAAGATGCTGAAAATTAGTGTGATGTACTTTCATCCACACCTGCAAAGGAATATTGTAGAAGACACTTTCTCCCCAATGTTTTATGAATATTTTGAAAAATTTTAAAATTTCTTTTCTTTATCTGAGAGTTATGAGAACTCACTACCACAAGGGCATACATATGGATAAACAAATTCCTACAAGATGCCTTTTGTCATATTTTGAAACACAAGGTTATCAAATTGGGAATCAGTAAAGAAAAGAATATAGTAGGTAAAATGTTCTTATTTAAAACAGGGAACTAATAAAGCTCATTAAGTCAATGATCTGGAGATCAGTTATCTCATGAGCCAGATCATGTTCTGGCTCTAGAAACACAATACTATTCTGACTACTAGGGAAACCTGCCCGATCATGCCTTAACGAAGAGATGATATTTCATGTGCCACCGTGTAAAGAACAGGAGTTACAGAGATGCCGCCAGAAGGGAGGAACCGCTACAGATGAGAAGACAAAAAATCACAGTAATTATAGCAATACAAATGAGTTAGTGTTTTGCAAACAAATATTAGAGAGAGACTACAAAGTGTGAAAAGGCAGAGATATAATAAGATTTGAGAAATGGAGCAGAAGATTGAAAACAGGTGTTAGACACAGAATTTGTGGTGCTGAAAACCAGAGGTAGGCAGAAGCATGCTTATATGTTTTTGCACTTCAGAGATGTCAGACTACTATGGCTAAGCAGGACTGCAGATGAATGATAGAAACCAAGATGTGGGGAACAATGGGGTACTGGAGTATGCACAACCCACAAGGTCATTCAGCTATTAACATGAGCTGTTCTGGAGTACACACAACTCACAAGGTCATTCTGTTATTAACATGAGTGACCCCAAGGCATGGCTATAATTTAAAGAAGATTAAGCATACATACAAACACATACCTATAAATATATGCATATATGGAATAGCACACGTGTATCCCATTTATATATATACATACATATTCACATATTGATGTATGTTCATGCATTCAGAATAATTAAATTTAGCTCAATAAAAGATAACCACAATTAAATTCTTGTTCTTGAACTACTAGTCAGAAGGTGCTAAAAAGGAATTCTGTGGAAGCCACTGGTCATCTTTCCCTCATATCTCCTTTATATATGCCCTTTTTCAGATCTCCTGTCTCTTCATCCAGAAGGTCTGGGAACCTCGTGGAAAGGCTAGGGGTGGAAGACACACATTACTTAGGTAAAGGAAGCAGATCCAGAGTGCAAACTTCCCATTTCCAAGATGAATTGCAAAACATGTTGAAGGCATTCATCATGAAATCATGTTTTTAAGATCATAAAAGATAAGAAAGACCTACCAATCCATTTTAAATTATGATTATCTTTGGGCAAAAAATATTCTCTCCTGAGTAAAAACCAAACTGATAGTTCCCTAGGGAAACCTGTTTGTCTATATTGGTATTCCTGAGCAAGAAAATTAAAATCATAAAATAAAAAGGAACAATAAATCTGTTTGTCATAGAACTGGTTAGAAAAAAGAAGAAGAAAAAAGAAAACATTTGGCTTTTGGTTTTTGGGGATTGGCTTATTTTGCTTAGCATAATCCTCCAGTTCCATCCATTTATGATATGCAGATGCTAATTCACAATGGGGGGAGGGCTAGGAAAGAATAGAGTTACTTTAGGTAGAGGGGAATGAAGGGAGGGGAGGGGGTATGAGGATGGGAAGAATAGTAGAATGAATTAGACATTATTTCCCTACGTACATATATAATTATACAACTGATGTGATTCTACATCATGTACAGCCAGAAGAATGAGAAATTATACTCCATTATATATGATGCAGCAAATTGCATTCTACTGTCATGTATAACAAATTAAAACAGATTTTAAAAAGAAAAGAAACAGGAGCACTGTGCAGTGTTGCACACCTGTAATCCTAACAACTCAGGAGAGGGATGCAGGAGAATCTCAAGTTCAAGGCCAGCCTCAGCAACTTAGTGAGACCTTTTATCAAAATAAAAAATGGACTGGAAATGTAGCTCAGTGAAGTACCCCCAGTTTCAATCTCCATTCCCCAAAACAAAACAAAACAAATCAAAAAAATCCTAGCTGCTAGCTTCATCAGTCAAGTCCATTCAAGTGGTTTGCTCATTAGAGTGGTTGCCACCTTACATAGCTAGTATGACATTTATCAACTATATAATATTATATAGTTGATAAATGTTATACTATAAATGTTATACAGACATTTAGTATCTGTCCAATGATATTAAACTTTAAGCACATTTTAATAGCACTGAGGCAAGGAGGAATGTCAATACATAGGGGAAGCAGAAGGCATGAGAATGTCATGGTCAATGTCCCAGGGTAGCAATCCTAAGGATGTTCCAACTGTGACCACTAGCTCAGGATGGTTCCTTCAACTCCAGAGTCTGCCATGTTTAACTATTGATTCTCAAACCTCATAGTTTCTGGACATCACCTCTCAATTCCAGTTTTGCTTACTCCTATTTCAACCAATGTGTTACACTCAAAACCATATTCTGGTCCTTGTCATCATGTAGAGCTATTCCTCTGATGCCTCAACTTTCGGCTGCCCACTCTGATCACGAGACCTCTGTCTACTGTTACTAGTTACCCCGTGGCACTGTACATATTCACCCACTTCATTGAAGCCTCCAGTTTGTTGCCCTGATGGGCTATTCCTATATATTTTCCTATTTCTTTCTACACTTCTTCCCTCCAGCCTGATTCCATGACCCTCGTGTCAACCCCTCCTTTGTTCCTCTGGCTATCACCCACATCTTTTCAGATAGAATCCCAACCCTAGATCAGACTGTTCTGATGTTCTCATTCTACCCACAAAGTTTCTCTGATCCTATTCCAAAAACTCAAAATTATTCTTTGGGAACACAATCCCCAAATCATGTGAATTGGTGGCAATGCACTCCGCTGAGTCTCTCATGTCCCCCTCACTCACCAACAGCATGCCTTGCCTTTATTCCCCTCTCCAAGATCCTTCCCTGCATCCACTCCTTCTTTTTCAGGAGATGACCAGGTCTACCTCACCAGGGCACTACAAAACCTGTGGCTATGTGGACTCCATTTCCTGTTCCTCTCACTAAGACATTTCTCTGCATTCACACCATTGCTTGCTTGAGCTTGTTCATTGCAATGGAGAAAATCATCCTTTCAACCAATTTTCTATTTACTCTCCAGAGTCCATCTATTCGTCTTGTAAGGAGCCCTGATCTATATTTCTTATCTCTCCAGATTTTTTAAAGTGACCATCTATTGAATACCTCCAAATTCTGCACTCAGAAATTTTGTGTACTTTATTTCATATAAGTTCCATAATTCTCCTGTGCAATGCCATTGCTTCCCGGGATCCATTCTTTCTGTCTTGTCTCTCTCTTTCTCTCTGTCTCTGCTCCTGCTATAAGCCACATAAGCTGTTCACCTCTGAACGGACATTTCCTGAGATCCTGTGTTACCTTCTAACTTCAGCCCCACCTCCCTGCTTCCTTCTTTCTCACCTCCTCATTCCTCAAGGCCATACTTACAGACCATGAAAGGAAAGACTCCTCATTGTCAGATTCAACGGATACTTTCAGTCTTGATCTGATTTGATCTGCCACATATGACAGGTGTTTAACCCTTCACCTTTAAGCACACTTCTCCATGGACTTTCATAACATTTTCCTCTGATGTTATCAATTTGAAAATCTTTTCACCTGTTCTTGGATGGCTGTTCCTAAAACTCTATTCCTCAAATGTCTGTGCCCCCAGGTCCTGATCCTCATCTTTGCTGTGAGTGATCTCATTTATTCTCTTGGATAGAACTTTCACTTACCAGTGAGGTCTAAATTTATGTCCCAGCCCAAATCAGAGACATAAATTTATGTTTCTGCCCTGAGACTTACATCCTTACCTCAGGGCCCCACGAGATAACAATAATACTTCTAAAGTCTTCATTATCAGACCCAAATCTGCTTCTCTTTCCAGGTTCCCGAGCTTGGTTTGTTCAATCTTCATAAGACCATGCAACCAAGACCAAACTGGGTAGTTATCCTTGACTTGCTAAAATTTTGTACGTGATGGCAAAGCATCCTATTATTGTTTGCTTTATTACAAATTAGGAAATTTGGGGAGATTGTATTTTATATGATGTTTGGTGCTTGGACATTATGTTTTTAGCATTTAAGTTGCAGTAGCACCTTTAAAGAATCCTTTAAATGAAGCATTTCAAATATTAATTGTAGGAAGTCTTGACTTTATTGTGGTCAACCTGGAATAGAAACAGCTTAGTTCATTAGGGGAAAGAGGAGGAAAATGTCTTTTGTTCTCTTACTGTTGTAGCAGGGATTGAGTATTTTTATATATATATATATATATATATATATATATATATATATATATATTTTTTTTTTTTTTTTTTTTTTTTTTTGTCAGTTGCCCATCTGAAGTGAACTTCTAAGGCTCTGCTAAGCCTTATCCTACTTAGGATGACTCATTTTCTCCTTGAAATAATATATAGAAATTTCCTCCCTGAAACAGCTCAGATATATTTTTCTCTGTAAGTCTGTGGTTCAGCCTGCTTACTGTTTTCTAAATCTTTGCTAATACTCACCCAGATATGAAAATCCAAAAGGACCGGTAAAAGAGAACACTATGAGAGATTTTATCATATTTACCTTCTAATTCTTTTGTTATCATCGGGCATATCAATATCTGGGTTGAATTGATAATTAAGAAATTCAGTACCAAAGAGATCATATTCCAAGTAGCAGCCAAGTTGAGCAAACTCCATTAGCTCCTTCTTATCAAGTATAGACCTAGAGACAATAAGACAGACATCTAGTTATTATTAAGAGCATATTCTCCACATACACAGATTAGAAGTTTTAAACATGCTATGTACTTGAATATAGTTGTCAACCAAAAGAAATTTTGAGTTGCTTTTTATGATGTGACCATAAAATAGTAAGTTCAGGGCTGGGGTGGTGGCTCAGTGGCAAAGCACTTGCCTAGCACAGGTGAGGCCCTGGGTTCAATCCTCAGCACCACATAAAAATAAATAAATAAAGGTTAAATGCTTTAAAAAAATTAGTTCAGTTTGTTTTTAAGAAACAAAAGACTTTCCCACCCAAAAGGGAGTTTTCACTTCTAAAATGTGTGGGAACTATATGGCTTATTTGAACTACTCTGGTATTTCTGAAAAATAATTTTGTAACCATCTTTTGGAACTGTCCTTATGATATGTTTCCCATTCTTCTGAAAATCCTTGATGGATCAAATTTTCATTCTCTAAGGATTTCCATGAACAGTGGAAAATGTCAAGGAAAATTTGGCACTTGGTCTGTGAATTAGGTGAGTAGTACTAATCTGGGTGAAACAGAAGTGTTACTCTAATGTAGCAGGGAGATTTCCTTAGGAAGATTGTAAAGGGGCTCTAGAATTAATTCCAAAGTCTATGTGACTATCACTTCGAATTTTTATAAGGGACAATACTTATATAAATATATATGTTTGGTTCTGTTTATTTTAAAAATAAGATTATTTATGGTAAATTTTGTGGATATTGTCTCATTTTAATGGGTACATTAAATATCTCTATTTTTTAGGATACAAATATGTACATCAGTGGGAAGACACAGAAATGTAAGATAAGTACAGGTTACAGATGGGGAATAGGATATGGAGCAAGAGTCGATTACCTCAATAAATTTAGATTATAAAAACTAAAAACATATGCACTAAAGTCACTCTGAAGTATCATTGTAGGCATTAAGCCACAGAAAAATAAGAATGACCATCCTGCCAGAGAACAATATGAAAAACATGTGAGGGAAAAGCACTATTTAGACATTAAGTGAAGAGAATCAAGGACCTAGAAAAGGAAGTGATTGTTTGGGATCTAAACTTGGCCTGGAGAAGAGTGGGCAGTGCCAGTCATTGCTTTATTTGGCTTTTATCCACGCTGACATTTCAACCCTTTGGCAACTCCAGATGCAAGAATTAATGCACTATTAAATGTCTATAAAATCTGCTTCTAAGAGGTCAGAAGTATTTTTGAAGCTTTTGTTCCAAACCATGGGAAGACCAATTAAGCTTCCATGTGTCATGGGTACGAGGGTCTTCTACATTCCTGGGAGTCGAGTATGGACTTTCACTTTGAGCCAGTATATTATTATGGTTGGCTTCATTTTCTTCTATTCACCAATTTTTCATAATTCATAGTTCACAGTACTGTTTTAGGAAGGGAGGCTAAGCAATCTTTCCTTCATATTCTAAAATATGCATTAGCACCATGTTATCTTCTATCAATACTACTCTTTTCCCGTCTTCTTACCATGGAGACCATCTTTTGCTTCCAAAATTACTAGGCTAAAAGAATATCTGTTTTTCTATAGTAAACATATTATGTTTTCCCCCAAAGAACCATCCTTAAAAAACAAAATATGCACAATTAAAATAACACAAGGAAGAAGAGATAAGTTTAGTATTCTCCCTTATGAGTCAATTTGATTTGATTTGTTAATTACCCAAATATGAGCAAGGTACTGGGTGAGGAAGTAAGGAGGCAGATGGAGGTACCAATAGGTTGGATCAGACTCTTATTTCTGTTTCTAATGCCTTTTTCCCTAACATTCTACAACTAAGTTTTCTAGTTTTCGGCGGACACAACATCTTTGTTTTTTGTATGTGGTGCTGAGGATCGAACCCCGGCCGCACGCATGCCAGGGAAGCGCTCTATCGCTTGAGCCACATCCCCAGCCCCAACTAAGTTTTCTAAAGTAAGGTATATACTTACTGAAAAATAAAAATGTAAAAATTATAGAAAATCTTCAGTCTTAGTTCCAATTGAAAATAAAAAGTAAAGTTGCCTATCATCATCATAATAGCTAACAATTTAAGAACTTTCTATGTGTCTGGTATTTTGCTAAGTGTTATACATTTATTATACCAATACTCTCCATAATTCTCTTGGGTCTCCATTTCACTGATGAAGAAACTAGAACAGGAGAAATTAGATTCATTCTAAGGCTGGCACCTCTACTCTTCACCATCATACTATATGTATTTCCTATTCCTGATTTTACTCAATAGAATTACAGTGCATAAAGCATATTACTCTGAGATTTTTTTTTACTTTAAGACACCCTAAATGGCATTTGAAAAAGTAGGAATTTACCATCGAGGGATAATATGGAGTAAGGAAGTAAAAACCACAGAAAGGCAAGAAAGGGTTAGCTTGTAGACAACTTTAATTACCAAGTCAGAATGTAACTATGTATAATGAGCAAGATTTATAGTTATTTTGGACAAATTGAATGTCATTATCAAAGGACATGGAATAATTTCAGTCATGATGGTTGCTTGCTTTCTTCCTATAAAACTCACATTGGTCTCGGCTCCTTGCATATATTTAGAGATACAGGACCACTTTCTATCACCAGATCAGACGTACTGTTTACATTTGATTTCCACTTAGATGTATAATAGTTTGAGCATAACATGTCCCAAACTGAACCCTCCATCCACCACCCAAATTGGCTGCTCCAATACCTTTCTCTGTCTCAATTGGTGGCAACTCTTCTATGGTTTGGATAAGGAGCCCCAAAGGGGCTTGGTCTCCATCCTATAGCACAAAGACTTGGTCTCCATCCTATGGCACCACTGGGAGGTGTTAGAACTTTTAAGAGGTAGGGCCTAGTGGGAAGTCTTCCAGTCTTTGGGGGTGTCTTCTTGAAGGTGATATTGGAAACCCAGCTCTCTCCTCTCCTCTCTTTCATATCCCAGCCATGAGATGAACAGCTTGGCTCTGTCTTGTGCTCCTGCCATGATGTGCTTGCTGCTTCCTCCACCAGAGGACCAAAAGCAATGTGTCCACTAGATCATGAACTAGGTCTCCTAAACTGTCAATCAAAATCAACTTTTCTATTTACAACATAATTTATATCAGCAATTTGCTACATAAATGAATGGAAAGCTGACCAACACTCTCACACACATCCTGCACAGGCAATAGGAATGGGGTTCCCCTTGGTGGAATGGGCTGGCTGTGAAATAAAAGCTAAGAAAAATAGAACACCAAGAAAACCACAGGACACCGGAAATATTTTCAGAAAGCAGGGGTGGGACAGGTTAGCCAATCATACAGATAGAGCCTGTATACTAAAAAGCAAAATGAAGGCCATGCTTGCTTTATTTATGTCAGAGAACATCAAAGGCCTTCCATAGAATGTTCTTCACCAAAAAAGGTTGAAGGTGGGCTGTCCAGTTCCCAAGGGGTTACACCCATCTTTGGAGCCACTGTGAGGGATCTTCCTAGTAGATCAGAGATAAAGGTCATGTGCCTTGGGCAATCTTTCTCATGGGAGAGATACAGATAGTTTCCAAGGTTAAACCTAAAATCTCCCTGGCTGCCATACCAAGAGAAGACCCTCAAGTAATTCACGCATGGCTTCCAGCAAACACAAACTTCATTCTACCTGCTTAGGCCAAAAAACTTGTGGTCATTCCTGATCACTTTCCTACTTCCAAATTCCACATTTAATCTATCAGGATATCTTCTTAGCTCAACTTTTAAAATACAATGTTCAAAATTGCCTCTCTTGCTACACTCTTGGCATGCTGGATCCTTGCAATAGAGTCCCAACTGCTTTCTTAGCTTCTACCTTTGCTCTATTATTGCCTATTCTTTTTTTTTTTTTTTTTTTTTGTGGGGGGAGGCAGGCAGTGGAGGGACCAGGGATTGAACCCAGGGGCACTTAACCACTGAGCCATATCCTCAGCCCTTTTTTTGTATTTTATTTAGAGATAGGGTCTCATTAAGTTGCTTAGGGCCTCACTAAGTTGCTGAGGCTGGCTTTGAACTCTTGAGCCTCTTGCAGCAGCCTCCCAAGCCGCTGGGATTACAGGTGTGTGCCACCATGCCTGGATAATTACTGTCTATTCTTATAGCAACAAAAGTGTAATTTCTGTATCTAAGTCAGATCAAGCCTCTCCTGTGCTCAGAACCCACCAGTGGCTTCCCATTTCCTATAGAGTAAAAACCAAGGCCTTATGATAAGCTGCAAGGCCCTTGTGATATCTTTCCATGTGGTCTTCCAAAAGCCTCATCGCAAGTGAATGGGGACTAGAGGGACCCAATTTTCTACAAGGATATATAAATGTTACATTGTAAATGTAACATTATATTGTAAATGTTGTCTGAAGAATGTCACCGTAAGTAGAGATCTGTTCCTAGAGGAAGACTAACACTGGCCAATGAGATTTTATGTACACATGTAAGTTTCAAAACAAAATAGGTAAATAAATAAATAAACTCTCAGAATTCTTACCCTGTAGAAAGGAGTATATAGAAAGTATATAGAAAGGAGTGTGACTTGCCAGGTGTCAAGGGCACACCTGTCATCCTAGTGACTCAAGCTGAGACAGGAGGATCAGAAGTTCAAAGACAGTCTGGGCAACTTAGAAAGATCCCATGTCAGAATAAAAATTAAAAAGGGATAGGGGTGTAGCTCAGTTGTAGAGTTCTTGCCTAGCATGCTTAGGGTCCTGGGTTCCATCCCTAGCACCACACACACACACACACACACACACACACACACACACACAAAAGGAAAAAAAAAGCAGTATGATTTTGAGGGAACTGGTTCATCTGCAAAATATTCTTTAAAATTTTATAGTCATATGTAATGAAGAAGATTTCTTTAGAAGGAAAGTAATTAAATGTGTATTTTGGACATTAGGAAAATGAAGTTGAAAAAGAAAGGCAGACACAAGTTTGTTGTCATTACAATTGTGTATCTCTATATGAAGTTATTAGTATTTTTTAACTGCCATTTAGTGATATGATCTCCCTCTTCTGGATAACTAAACATTATTATTAAGCAATTAAGAAATACATTCATTTAAATTCTTCTTGTGGAAGAAAGAAACAGTGCAAACTTCATGGGAAGAAAACAGTCTAAACGATAATGCATATTTTTCAAAGGAAAGTCCTAAAACAAGGCAGGAGGAGGGAATAGGCATTGGATGATAATGAAGATTAGGGAGGGGAATGTAGATAATGCTAGAAAATCAACACCTAATAATCACCAGTTATTTAATACAGATCTAGTTCTTTTTACCCTTGCAAAAGTAACATGAAGAAGGTATGAATATCCTGATTTTACAGATGAGATAACTAAGTCTCAGAAAAGTAACTGAGCTTTTGAATTGAGAGGTTGTGAGGAAGCCTAGATTATTTTTTGTATGTAGGAACCATGTTCTTAAACCAATCCTGTCCATGATGAGGCACACACCCATCAGACTAGATCCATTCTACCTTGCCAGATCTCACTCTGTGGAGAACTCTGCACCATCATGATGACACCTAGAAGCACCCTCTTCCACATTATCTAACAAAGTGATGTAGTTACATGACATTGCCATCAGTTGGATGACCTCAAGGGACTGCCAATATGTCACCTGAAATTTCATTTATGCAAGTGAATTTTTTTTTCCACTTGGAGAAAGAATTGACCCCAAATGTTAGTATGGCACCATGGGAACAAAGACTCTGCTTGATGTCCTTCAGATGAGGATAAGCAGAGTTCTTGCCCTTCCTGGACATCAGTGATCTCATAGCAAATCTGATCAGAGTGGAGAAACTAATCTCAGTCTCCCTCATTTTATATTCCACATCTATGAATAATTCTATTTTGTTCTTTCCTAGGTTTTATGGTAGGCCTTTTTCACGTCATGCCCTAAACAGATAGCTGTGACATACAGAAGAGCTACTGCAGTTCACACTGAAGGAAAATCCCTTCTTCAGGAGGGTAAAATAATCACAATATCACTAATGAAATATCCTGGGCTTTCCTTTCAGGAAAGTGAGATTTTTGTATTAAGTATTTGTTCTTATCATTCATAGGAAATAATTTCTTCTGCTGCATATTTTGTACTTTTGTTCTCCAACTAGTAAATCGGTATTGTATATATAATATGAAATAAATTGATACATCTTTACAAGGAACAGACATAAATTTAGCAAAAACATGTTGCCATCAGCCTAGAATATGGTATCTGAATTGATTTTGGCTATCTTCTTTTTCAGAATATACATATCATTTACCTAGTGTCTTAAGGCTGGAATGAAAACACAAGACACTGATTCTGTTTTTCAACCCCTTTATATTCTAGATCTTATCCATGTGCTGAGGGGTTTAGTTTAATGTCAAAATGCACTCTTGAGTGGGAGTAAGAAATTGAGTGAAATGATAATTAAGATGGGGTCTTTGAGCTCTCTAAGCAGAAAGAACTAAATGGCAGAGGAGAGGCTGTGATTCGTGGGAATGAGTGATAATAACCACACCTACCACTTGTCTTAAGCTTTACAGTTTCAAAGAACTCCCAAACACATTATTTTATTCCATACATTCAAACACATCTCTGCAAATTAATTCAGAAAACATCTGTTGTCACCTATCTGGTGCTATCCTTTGTGTTCGGAATACAAATATGAATAAGGAACTTCAGCTGCTGTCTCAGGGGACTTAAAGCTTGTGAAAGAAGATAGATATTTAAACTAATGATTGCAATTGTGTTAAAAGCTTTTATAGTACAAATAAATACAAAATATTATGAAAGAATAATGAATGAAGTAATTGACTTGTATTAATCTCAAAGTGTACTATTCCTATAACGTGTGATGAGGTTCCAGTGTGGGGTGAAGGATGGACATTCCATAAGAACATCTATTGAGAGTCAAAGAAAATAGTTTACTATTCTTGATGTATAAGGCTGTAGCCTAACAGAGGTAAAGTACATGAGGGAAGAAACCTCCATCCATCCATCCACCCATCTACCCATTCATCCAACCATTCATTTTATAAGAAATTGTCAATCACCTATTGACTATGAAGCATGAGATGGAAAACAAAGACAAATAACCCACAGTTCTAGTCTTCAAGAGTTCAATGTTTACTGGGGAAAAGAGACATGGGAACAAATAATTGCTATATAGAATTTACCAAGTATATTAATAAGAATACTTTTAGGAACTGGGCTAGCAAAAAGAAAACGATAACAAACACAGCTTGACTATTTCAACAAAATATCTGGAGAGAGGAAAGCCTTTTGTGAGTTGAATATTGAAGGAAGACTGCCAGCGATTCATAGCAGAGGTCTAATATGTGGGGGAAGCCATAATAATGACCAGCTCACGGCACTCAAAGACATGGGCAGTGTGGCTGTAGCCCAGATTCTGTTTGGTTCCTGAGGAATGACGGGAGAGGTGGATGAGAAGTGAGGAATCTAGAGCATAAGGGACTCATTGAAAGACTTTAGGTCGGGGGGGGGGGGGGGGGGGCAGGAATGTAATCACATTTGCACTTGGAGAAGTGATCAATCTGGTGGTTTGTGGAGGTGAGATTCTGGAAGAAGGCCAAGAGAGTGGTTCTCTTCTGCAGATTCCTAAGAGTTCAGATGAAAAAATGAGGGCCTGAATTCAGGTATAACAGAGGAACAGGCAGGGCTGTATTTGGAGATCTCAGTGAGGTTGACAAGTCTTATCAAGTGGGCGTGCAGCAAAGGAAGGAATTAGCTACACCATTGGGTGAACAGTACTGTCCTTGACCAGAACAGGGAAAGGAGGAACAGTAATTAATGAGGGGCACTGTGAACACAACAACAAGGATGAAGGAGGAAACTCAAGGGCAGGTTTTGGGAAAATGATTAATGCTATTAAATGATACCAAGATCATGGAAGGAGTAGGCTCTGAAACTCATTGAAAAAACTGGTGAAATAATTATGACAAATAATAACGGTGTTACAGAAATGCAAAGCTAAAGCATGGATCTTTTATGTGATCCACAGCCCTGTTATTCCAACTCCTAGTCTGATGCTCTTTGCTTTATGCTGTGCTGTGACTTGATGGTAGGCTGTCAGCCATTCCAATCTATGAATTCCTGGGCCAGAGGCTGGGTACCATGAGGGCAGCTCTGTTTTGTTCACTGAGCTAGTTAGGGCAAAGCATGAAACATATTCCCTGCTAAACCTTTTATCCTTAATCAAATTTTTTTTTTTTAAAATTGGCACACAAATGCAACAATACTCTTACATATGACTGATTAATTTAAAAGTGAATTTCAATGGCTTACCATTGTAAAAATTGTCTATCAAAAAAGTGATTCCAAAAATAATCCATTCTCCTCATCCTTGAATTTCTCAATTAAAAACCAGTGGATGTACAAATATACAGATAGAATCATACAAAATTCTTTATTCTTCTCCTTCATTTTTTTTAGCCATTTTCAACTGCAACTTAGAAGAATTACTAAACTAGAAATATTCACCTAATAACCGGAAATGAATTTTAAAATATTTTTGTGCAATTTTAAAGAAATTAATAAGTGGTTATAAGCTAATGCTTATAATCTAATTTACTCTAATCTAATAAAGTCGATATTGACAGTTTCAAAACACGATTCATATATTCTCCTACACTGCTAATGGCAGCTCCATTTAAAAGATAAACTCTGAAAATTATTTATTTATTTATATATTGACTTATTTATATTTTTGTGGCACTGGAGATTGGACCCATGCTAAGCTCTACCACTGAGCTAAATCAACAGTCCCTAAAAAATTCTTAATTGATGGATTTCACTTCACTTTATTTCAACTAATTAAAAGTAAATTTAATTAATTAAAAATAAATTTAAATGTCAGAAATGATATGTGATTTAAACATTGCCAATTATTCTTTTAAAAAATCATAATTTGCTACTTCAATTAAATATTTACCTAGAATTTTTCTTTCACTTACATTCAATGCTGCATTTACACTAATGTACCAGCTTATGCCTATAGATAGATATATAAATATTTTAAAGATTCACTTCTGCTTTTTATAGGATTTCTTTTGCATTAAGCCATTACTTTAAGGGAAGAGAACTTTCAATATTAGAGATTAACTGGGAATAAAAAACAATAGAAAAGTAATTCAGACTGCCATTATCTATATTTTATCAAGTGTCTTCTGCCCACACTTTTCAGTTCTCTGATTGCTTAAGTCCATGTTTGATGACATCATAGGAAGGAATGATGTCACACTTTCAATATTATGACTTAAGTGTAGGTTTAAGCAAAAGGAACAGATGGCTCCAAGAGAGAAAAACCCTTGCTTAAATTAGACCAAAACGAGAAGCTGGCTCCAAATTGCAAAAAGTAATTAAAATGTTATTTTAAAATACATTTCACAGTTTATACATCCGAGGAAGAGCTTTTTACCATATGAACTTTCCAGCTGCCACAGAGCACAAAAGAGGTTGCGTTTTTCCTGTAAGGCGCTACACAGTTCAGGCAATGACGGTATTGAGGAGAGTGAAGATAAATCTCATAGACATGGCAATCCTATTTGTTAAAATGTCACATTTCATGCGAATGGTGTCAGAGGCATGAAAAATTGCTTCAGAAAAAAAAATTACTAGAGCCAGTTTTCAGTGGTAGAATGTACTGGGTAGAATCCACAGCCAGGGCTCGCTTTGCCCTGGCATTGGCAGAGCTGTTCAAATGTCTTAGTTAAAGAGTACAATTTGGGACACTCAGCAAATGTCAGTAGCCATCATAATGTAATTGCATTTTCTTAATGTTGGGTGTTTTCTTTGTGAATGGCACATTATAATTATACATAATAGTGGGACTCATCATGCCTTATTCATATACGCACATAACATAATTTGGTCAATCTCGTTCCCCAGGATTTTTTCTTTTCCTCTTCTCCCTCTCCCTGATCTACTTTCTCTACTCTGCTAATCTCCCTTCTATTATTATTCAAATAGTGCATTATAATTTCATATGTGTACATACACACATATATAGGCAAGATTCATTGTGGTAGATTAATACATGCACATAGCATAATTTGGTAGATTTCATTCCCTAGTACTTCCCATGTCCTCCCTTCCTCCCTCTCTCTGGATCTCCTTCCTATATTCTATTCATCTCCCTTCTACTTTCATAAGGTCCTCTTTTTTTTTTTTTTTTTACAAATTCCTTCTCTCTCTCTCTCTCTTACTAGGCAATTGCATCAGTTAGGCACTATTTATGTATACAAAGAAGTGTTGCTGTATTTCACTTTGTCAAATGTTTGCCTGGATTTATTTCTTCTGTCTCTGTCTGTTTATATAGGTCTCATAGTAAGTAATAATAGAAAGGGATATTTACATAGCACTTTTAGGGTTAAAAATAATTTTTCTTAACCACTTTGACATATGAGCAACCAGACTTTGGAGGCTTAGGTGACTTGCTGAAAGTCACACAGCAAGTAAATGCTAGTGTCATAACTTGTAACCAGGCAACCTGGCTCCAGTATCCTCTATTTCTCCATTGTCCCTCATGGACATGAAATCTGTGTTGCATAAATGAAAGAATAGTTGTACCCATCAAAAATGTATTCAAGGTTTGTGTCACTGGGTACTCTTTATACAACGATATATATTTTTATTTAAAATTCATCACCTGTATCCAAACACACATATGAATGGCCGTGTGACATGTTTAAGAGCATCTGGATTTTCTTAATTTTTAAAAAAATCTTCTGTCACAGCGAAAACAGAGGATATGCACTTTTCTCAATGCACTTCATACATTATGTATATAATGTATGCATATACATAATCCTAATATGAAACTGTTAAGTCACAGGACTTTAAATGTAATAAACCATTCCTTGTGGATAACATTCCAATTATTCTTTTTAAAAATACTAGTACGCTATTTAACTGTATAAAGATGTTTCATTCAATTTCCATTTGCCAAACATTTGCTTGGAATTGTTTTTGAATGACTTCACATTAATTCACTGGTATTTATTGGAATGAAAAAATGTACAGTTCCAAGGATACCACATAATTATTTTGTGGCTTTTCAAAGACAACCTTAAGGTTAAAAGTCACCACAATTATAATTAAATAATCATTTTGAAGGCAGAGAATGGGTCTTTTTCCTGGCTATAGCTCAGTGTCTGGTATATACATATGATAATTAGTCACTCACATGTTTGTTGAATGAATGAAGTGATATTCCCCTCTATTTAGTAAAAAGCATGAAAAAATGTTTCAAAATTGTATCATTTCAAGAGTTGGTTTGATTTGGCAGGAACGATCAGAGGCAAAAAGAATAAAATGTGCTGTTGGCCCATTCCCTGAGTTTTCGCTTCTTGTCATCCTTCAGACTCCCTGAGGTCAAATTTCTTTATCTTCCACAGGGAACAATTTTCAAAGAGAGTGATCTTCCTACACTTAATTTTTGTGCCCTTAATCAAACCCTGTGTTCTGGATTTCCATCAAATTCCTATGGTTCGTTAAACAGATAATCAAGAAAGAAAAAAAGATTCAGGTATAACATCCGTCTATTGCACTCCCGGAAGCTCAAAAGTTTAATCAGTAAATAGTATCCAAATATCCACCAACCACTTCGTTTTACCTGGCTTTCACTAATCACTAAGGAAATTTGTTGTCATAAAAGCACTTACAGCTACTCTACTAGTGCATCAAGGTAAAAACCTAAAGATGAATGGCATACATCTGAGAGGTGTTTGTTTAGTCACACATAGCCCATATATAGCAGAGGGGCTGCTGTCATTGTCCGCCACTTGGAAATACAGATAGCGTTTTAACAGGTAGTAAAATCATTATAAATGATTAAATGGTGAAAAGCCTTGTGGATTAAAAGTCCAAACAAGATCACAATAGCTGTTGCAATTTTCCAATAAATGTTGACTTTGGGTGGCTGTATCTGTCAAGGGCAGCCCCCTGTGATGTCCCTGAGGGTTAAATTCACAGCAGTCAACTGGCTCTTCAATAGGCCCATGTTTCTTCAAGGGAACAGATGGTTAGGGGAGGGCCTAGACACAGGAGCAGATTTATCTTGTCATGCTGTTATCTCCTGGTAAATGACCTTAAGCAGGTCACAAGTGGTCACATGACAACTATGTGGTTCAGAGGTCTCCTAAGGTGATGGCCATTCATTAACTCTTTCTTTTCAGTATAGCAACTGTCTCTTTTGGACAGCCATGTGGCAAGCTGTTGTTGTATTGTGTGTGTGTGTGTGTGTATGTGTGTGTGTGTACACATGCTGTGTGAAGGCATGAATCCCAATGAAGTTTTTATGTACCTTCAGAAATATTTAACTGTTTCACCTTTTGGACATACTGAAATATCTTATTTTCATGTTCTCAAAAAAATTTGAAGTACGACTTTGAACAGGAAAATAAACATTTTATAGGTGGTCAAGGCCAAGGGTCTGTCCTGCTGGAGAGCGCTAGTGTTCTGAGAAGGGCCGTGGGGCAGAGCCTACTTACTGTTTCATAAACATAACAGCCTGTGGCTTAAGAACATTCTCCTCTATATCTGGAAAGGCATGGTGGGAGAAAGGAAATGATTTCGTTTTGCTCTGGGTTTTGTTTAGAGGCCATGTTCTCAGGAGGATCTTCTTTTTGTGTATCCTCTGCATTTTGTTGCATGAAATGCATGCCTGTCTGTGAACTGTCCCCATTATAGAAAGTCAGCTTTCCTTGCCCTTTTGGTTCAGATCAGGTAGTGTGCATGGCCCAGCCGACCCCAGAGAGTGTGGGAAAGGGTGACCTCGTCAAGATGCAGCCTGCCAACTAGCTTGCTGTGAAGTCACTCTTGAGAGCATCTGCCTCCTAAATGTTTTTTTCCTGTTACTTCATTTGGTTTGTTTTCGCCAATGTACTAGTTTTTCTACAGCTATTTTCTGTGGTTGCTTTCCCATAGAAATGCTTCCATGTATTTCTTTTTCAGACATTGGAAACTCTAATAATCCATCAATAAAGGTGGAGAACGGGCAGCTGTTGTAGCAATGATCTCAGGATTTTCTAGAATGCTCTGAGTTTGTGTGATATCAGATCAATCATTCCACTCAATCCTGAGCCATCCAAGAGGGAAATACTGAAATTGCAGCCAGTGGAAGTCAGGTAACATACCTTTAAAAGAAAAAAAAATATGTGTACATTTCTATGTATATTCATGTCATTTATGTCACGTATGTATAGGTATGGTGTGCACGTATGTGTATATCCTAGGAAATGAACACTTGTACTTTATACATTGTTTGATTTTATGAGCCAGGAAATATTACTGTGGTAGGAGTTAAGGTTTATTTCACAATTTACTGTGAAAGCTTATTTTCTATTTATGCCAAGCATAATTTTCTAACTTACATATACTTCCAATTGTAAATAGATAGGGAGAATAAAATTCTTCTTTAAGAAGCATCTTGAGCCAGTTTCAAGCAGTATGGCAGACTAAACATTCACAGAAAACCTTTCCAGCAGAGTACATATAGAATACTAAATAAAATTGAAGAGAAAAACACCCATATTTTAAATGACTGGTTGAGTGATTGAGAAGTTAAGACTTGCTCAGGAGGTTAGAACAACGGGAAAGATGATCAAGTGTGGACCAAGGTGAGATCTAGCATTACTTTAAGAGTATTAGTGAGACAGAGTTGGCACTAAACAGGGAAGGAGATCAAAGTACAGATACATACAGGGAGCTGCCCTTCACCCAAAGCCAGCACCTTGCGGATGAACTAGATAAAAGCTTGGCCCGAAGATTCTCTGTAGAGATTATAGGTCTTTCTCAGTCTGTCTTCTGGGGAAAGGGAGGCAGGCAGAGTGAGTGGTTGGGGGACTCTCTTCAGAATCCATAACCACAGAGGCAGGGGATGGGGGGCGGTGGCACACACCTGTAATACCAGTGGCTTGGGAGGCTGAGGCAGGAGGATCAAGAGTTTAAAGCCAGACTCAGCAAAAGCAAGGTGCTAAGCAACTCAGTGAGACCCTGTCTCTAAATAAAATACAAAATTGGGCTGGGGATGTGGCTCAGTGGTCCAGTGTCCCTGAGTTCAATCCTTGGTACCACCTCCCCTGCCCTCTCCCCGCCAAAAAAAGAGAATCCATAACCACAAAGCACTCACCAAGCTCCAAGCTCAGGGATTCATATCAGCACATGAGTCTAAATCCCTCAAGTAAAAATTGAGTTTAAAACATTGCAAAAATCTTTGTGTGACTCCAGTTCTTTGAGGCAGTAGAGCAGTCAAATTCATAGAGATGGAACATAGAATGGTACTTGCCACAGGCCAATGGCAGGGAATCTACTTCATGCAATGGAACTGTCCACTTCACAATGTTTAAGATGGTTAATTTTGTGTCATGTATATATTTTACCAAAATTTTAGAAATTTAAAATTTCTTTAAATCTAGTTTAAAGTAGTCTCAGCTTGGTCAAGCCTCCTAATTGCCTATCACAAACAATCAAAATGAACAGCCATAAAACCAACAATAATAAGAAGAAAGAAACACAACCAACCCACTTCTCATAATTTCCACAGAATCTGAGCTGTGCTCCTAAGAAAAACATTCTGGCATACAAGGAAATAACCTTAAATGAATGGCTCTAGAAGAACAAACACACTTTATAGTTTGCCATAGTCATTACAGTAGTTTAAAAAGATAGAAATCAGAGGCATCAATTATAAGCTAAATATTGGATGTTAAATATTTTTAAAGATTTAATTGAAAACATGTTGGAAAAACAAATTAGCAAATGTAACCAATCCGACTTGAAAAAGAACTAAGCAGAATTTAATGAGTAAAAGAAAAACTGTGTCTTAATATCATAAACCAGATAGGGGAAGCAGAGGATTGATTCTGCTAGAAAGAGAATTAATAAATAGGAAGAAAGAACTGGAGAAATGACAGCTCAAAGATGAAAATGAGTGGAAATATGAGAGAGATGTTAAAAGATATGAAGGGCAGGTAAGAAAGTCCTACACACATCTAGATGCAAATAATAAAGAACATGTGAGTGGAGCAGTATTTGGAGAAACAATAAAAGATACATCCTCATCTTTAGGAATTACAGGCAAATGCCAAGTTTACAATTAAAAAGAAATTTGCACTGATTTTAGATCATGGCAAAAATTCAGAATACCAGAAAGGAGGATGTTGAAAGAAAAGAGAACTTTAAAGGAAGAGCTAGTTTCAGCTCACTTATCAACAGGAACAATGTATGTCAGTTGAAAATGGAATATCTTTGAAGGGCTTACAAAAATACCTTGTAAATGGAATTATTTATGTGCATTAACAAATTTTATGACATTATCTATTGTGAACAAAAGAATAAGGACATTTTCAGATAAATGAAAGCTAAATATTATGACAGACCTTCACTGAAAGAATATTAAATGAATGTACTTCAGGAAAAAAAGTAATTATAGAATGAAGACCTAAGATGTCTAGATGCAAGAAGGAAGCTTTGTAATAGAAAAATAATGTCTAATCACTGGGCTTAAAACAATCAGGCTGACTCAACATCCTGGAAAAAAATAACATCCAACTTATATGGTTAATAGAATTGAGGATTCCATGGGTATTGTATCATTAGAAAGAAGGGCAAAAATATTTATTAGATTTAAAATTTGATATAATTAGAGACTAGAAATAGTAATATATATCATCCAAAAAATAAGGACTAATGAGGGAAATAAGTAATAAAAAGAAATCAAGAAAGAATAACTAACTGAAAAAAAAAACACCTAGAACAAGCCTATTAGTAAACACGGTCTATGAAAATAGACAGATTTCTCCATTAAAAAGAGAAATAATGTGTGAATAGGTAAACGCTAAACCAGCCACATGTTCTGTATATAAGACACAACTAGAACATGAGGACTCTGGAATGTGGAAAGTGTGATATGAGGAAAAATGTAAGTGCAATGCAAACACAAATATTTTTGCAATAACAAAATATTTGTGTTAGAATTTACATTAGTAGACAAAACAGCCTTCGAAACATAAAACATCACTTGCTTTACTAGATGTAAGACAGCTCAACATATTTTGATACAAGATTTAAAAAGACACAACAATTTGTGTGCCTACAGCAATACACCTTCAAAATATGAAGTATGTACTAGAAGGAAACAAAAATCCATCATGAGAGATTTCAATATACTATTAGTAATCAATAGATCAGAGTAAAAAAAAATCAGTAGGCATACAGAATATTTGAGCAATTGGTTTTATTTATTTGTTGATTTAGAGACACTTCTCTTTCTGTTGTCCAGTCTAGTCTCAAATCCTTGGGCTCAAGCAATCTTTTCACCTCATCCTCCTGAGTAGCTAGAACTACAGGACAATCAATATAGACTACCTGTCACTGTGCCCAGAAATACATTGTTTTAAATTCAAATGAAGCCACCCAAGATCTCACAACAAATGGTAAAGTCATGATTTAAAGGTCTCTCTGGGTCCAAGGATTCTAGTCTTTATATATTATGCCACACCACCTCTATGACCAGTATTTAGACTCACCCCACTGTTTTATGAGTACAACTAGAAGACTTCCAAAGATAGTCAAGTATGGATCTGGATACCAACCCAGTTGCCAGGAGTTCTACCTTTACCTAGCTGTTCCTCAGTTTCTCCACTTATTATTGGCTTTTCTGTTCTGCAACAATTATAACTTGTTTATTTTTTTCTGTACAGGATTTTGCAATATTTCTATTAAGTAGAAGCATTTTATCAAGACATTCTGTAGGTCTGTTCATGTAGTAAATATCAGAATGTCAGGACGGATGATCAGGATTTATCAATCTGTTAATATGGCTTTATTCCAAAATACAAAATAGAACTAAATACAATATATTATTAGACTCCCTGGTATTTATTAATTTTTTAAAATAATCTAATCTACACACTTATGGCTAGCCTTGGCAACACTATTAGGTTTGTTCATTAAATTAATGGTAGCCAACGGCTGTTCATGGAGGCATTTGTTTTGCTGGCCCCTATGCATCTAATATAACATGGAGGGGTTTGAGTGGTGGATCATCAAAATCACATAGACATAATCTAACCCTTGAAACCTCTAAAAGTTACCTTATTTGGGAAAATGATCTTTTGGGATATAATTTAGTTAAGGACCTTGACTATCTGAGTGGGCCCTGAGTGGATCATCTGGGTGGGCCCTAAGTCCAATGACAAATGTCCTTAGAAATGACACACACAGAGGAGAGGGCCATGTGAAGAGAGGCAGAAATTACACCTGTGCAGATACAAGTTAAGGAACAGCCAGATTTACCAGACAATGGACAAAGCCAAGAAGGATTGTCTCTTGTCACCTTTGGGGGTCATATCAACACTTTGATTTTTAGACTTCTGCCTTCAGAACAGTAAGAGATTAAATTTCTGTTATTTCAAGGTTCCTGGTGTGTTGTAATTTGTTACAGCCACCACGAGAAACTAATACACGGTACTATCAGATACCACATTCATTAATCTTATTTTTTATAATTGCATTTTCCAAATCATATTCAAATCATAAATAGGTATGCAATCATAAGCATTTATAGTAGTGATTCTTTTCAAGGTAAAACCATTGAATTTCCCTCCCTTTATCTTTGTGGATATATTTATTATCCCAACTACTGACAAGCATCAAACAGGTAGAAATGGCAGCTATTCTGATATCATACCATAAGATAAAGAAATGAAGTAGACAGTGACATCTACTATGAAAAGCTATAAATGATTATGTAAGCTAAAGAAAAGGCCCATGAACACTAATGCTGATACTATCTGAAACGGGGGTGGGGGACACAAAAATGGCAGGTTTGACTTTTATTTATGCTAGTTTGTTAACACTTTATTAATACTGTCTTTGAGGTAGTGAGTTTCCCTTACATGATTAGTAGCCCATTGATTTCATTACCGATGATTTTTAAAAGTTGATTCTCCATTAATCATAGGGTGGTTTACACCAATTTGAAAGATAACCCACTTACCTATCAAGGTGGCCCATAACTGTTTTCGAGATGTCTGCACCAGCTTCTTGCAATACTCGGATAATCTGAAATGGTGCACTTGAATTCCGTCCAGGATGGATCATAACAGGACAGCCAAGCTGAGCCTGTGCATGAGCTGTTGCCTGCAGAACCTTTCTTTCACTCTCTGTCAAAGGCCAGGAGCAACCAATTTCTCCAATAATGCCACACTTGATACTGGTTCCATCAGCTCCATGGAGAATTTCATTAATAAGGACATCAGCAAGCTAAGCAAGTGGGAGTGAACATGCTTTATTGATGGTGGAATTTATCAAAATAAATTCATCATAGGACATGAATGAATTCATTTATTCAGTCACGCATTCTTTTAAAAGCATATTCAATATTTATTCAATTAATATTGGCCAGTGAGAAAGGTATTTTGTTGGGCAAATAGCACATTCAACAAGCTATTCTAAATTTAAGATTCAATAACATCCTACTGTGATTATTTCACAAGAAATTCACAGCTCGAGGAAGCAAAAGGGAAAAAAAAGTGACTCTATGAGAGTACATTCAGTTGGAGAAAAATCTATAATTTAATCTGGAAGCAGTATCTATGAATGGCACTGAATCTATGTTGATTGAATCAAGGAATTCTTTATTTCTCTCTCTTATTCAGTACTGTCAGCACACAATATCAATATGACATATGTGATTATTAATGTCTAAGAGTGGTTTGTCAAACATAATCCCTGTCTTCAACTTAGTCTTTAAATAATATAAGTATATTAAAAATCAAATCCTAATTAGAAAATAATACAGATGAATATTTCAAATACAAGTCATTTTAAACTTTCACTGATCCTTTGCTAAAACTTCAACTGAACATATAATGAAAGACGCATATGAATATTACCTGTTTGTATAAACACATGTATACAGATTTGTGTGCATTTAGAAAGAACACATACGTGTGCAAAAAAAGCTTTGCCACATATTTGAAGATATTTTTTCATGTAAGATTTTCTTCCTTCTGCCCATTCTTGCTTAAGATCATATTATGACAAGAATAGGAGAATGGATTTTCTCCCACCCCTCCTGTTTTGTAAAAAGAGAAGGAAACATATTTGCAAAAGTGCCAAGTCTCTGCCTGCCAAGTTTCACCCTACAGTGAATTTTCATTGCTGGTTATTACAAAATCCAGGGGGAAAAAATCAAGGTTGCATAACTAAAGCTTATAATGGAAAATTGAGGTTTGCAAATAGATTGTGGTGCCGCTGCTGAGGACTGATATGATAAACTTAAATCTAAGCATTAATAGGCAGAGTTTTTTTTTTTAATGACTAAAGCATTAAGATGTCCTTCTTCTAAACTTTTTCTTTATGAAATAAAAGGTTATTAATTAGAGGCTCAATTGGCAGATGCCTTTGCTAGTTAGCAAATTTTTGCTGCATGCCCACTACTTCTGAATCAATGGCATATCCAAAGTTTGGGCTATTCTGAATTGAAACACAAACACTGTCCAAGAGCTTAGTGCTTTTTACCTGCTCCACTGACATGGCTCTGGTCTCTGCAGAGTGAGTTGCATCCACATAAAACCCAGCTCCAGCTATGATGTGGACTCCAGTCTGTTCTGCAAGTCGCTTCAACGTCTGCACGTCTCTGCTAATCCCGGTGGTTGTATTCTCTACCAATGCCCCTCCACCTTTAGCTTTAAAATACAACAATTCTTCCTTTATGGCTTCTGTCTCCTGATTCAGCTGAAGGTTCTCTTTATGGGAATAAGGATTATTCTGGATCCAAAATAAATTTCTCATCATGATCGGTTCCTTAGAGATAGCTTCATGGCAGGGAGAAGGTGGGCAGTAAGAGCAATCGAAGGTCATTGTCAAATGTTCATGGGTCAGGGTGCGGCCCAGTTTGCTTGGTTCCACAAGGCCCAAAACAGTTTGCACTTTCCCACTTAAGGAAGACATTTCTGATGGTACCACCAGGAGATGCTCTGAAAGGAGTGTTTCCTGGGAGGGGGAAAAAAAAAACCCTACAATCAGAAAACTTAACACACATATACCCATAGGGAGTAGGGGGCTGTGAACACATGCCTATGTGAAAAAGAGAATCAGTGTCACTTATCATCCTGCCAAAGTCAGAGTCCACCCCTGGGCAGCTCTGAGTGCCATGAGTGGTAGTACGTGTCCCCTCCACTTCCACTGAAACTTTGCCTGCTTGATTTAGTCCCAACTTCAACTCCTGGAAATATTTCTTGATATTCAATACACATTATTTATTTATTTTCTTGGTACTGGGGATTGAACCCAGAGGTGCTTTACCACTGAGCCACACCCCCAGTCCTTTTAATATTTTATTTAAAGACAGGATCTCGCTGAGTTGCTTAGGGCCTCACTAAGTTGCTGAGGCTGGCTTTGAACTGTCGATCCTCCTGCTTCAGCCTCCCAAGCCACTGGGATTACAGAAGTGCGCCACCACATCTGACTCGCATTTATTTTTTAACCTAATTGAATTTCATTAGTTATAGTTATGCATTTTTTGATAATTCAACAATAATCTTTTAAAAAAATCTTCATGGCTGGACAGTGTAGGTCACGTGTCTAGCCTCCAGGAGGCCCTAGGTTCAATTCCCAGCACTGCAAACACAAAATCAAAACAAACAACAACAAAAAGCCACAACTCTTCGTCATCAATAGTTTGCATCAAAACCAGCCATATGTCAGTACTGTTTCATCAGTTTTCAGCTAAAGTAAGTGTGCTGAAGCTACCAATTATTTTATCGTTCATTTGCAATCTATGTGAACAAACTTCTGTTGAAGGTCCAGTAAGCACCAGAAATTGGAGCAATAAAGAAGCATAAGATGAGACCGCTAGCCTGCGTGGTTTCAGAGAGGATGTCCCCAGAACAGCTGAGGGGGGAGGGAAAGTACACCTGGGTTTAATAATGAGACCCCTCCGCCTGAGGTGGCTTATTGTCTAGGGCACACAGAAAGAAACACTTCAAAAATACTTAAAAGCAAAAAAAAATCTTTGTCATAACAAAAGCAACTGTGATGCCATTGAGACTGAAACTGGGTGTCCTAAAAAAGAGCACAGACCTCTTTATCCTCTACATCCTTCCATTTTTACATGAATTAAGTATTCATCAAGTTTCTATCAGTGACAGCATGAACCCCAGTTCCAGCACTTTCCTGTTAAAAGTACATTTCCTAAGTGAAGGGACAGGGCTAGCAAAGAAAAAGGTGCTGTGGACACTGGTGACTCCAGACACCCACGTGGCCAAGAGCAAAACCACTGTGAGAAAGGATGTTCCATGCCGAGCACCAGCCAGACACGTTCAGAGGGTGGTGGAAAAAAATTGACTGGGAACTGAGAGGAGAGCGTTTTTGAAAGCTCTGAAACTCTTCCTACGCAAGGAAATCTGAAATCATTATTTTTTCCCCACAACCCTTTGAAGGCCTTGTCTGATGTTCTGAGCATCTGTTTTCTGATCAGAAAATCAGAATAACAATGTGAATTTCATAGGTTATCCTAAGAATTAAGTAGGATGAGATAATCCAGGTAGAAATTATCTACCTGTTTGGAGCACAGCCCATGCCAACAAATTCCAGCTCTGTTCCCCTGGGTCTAAGAACTAGTTTGCATTTCCTGGGTTGTTTCTTTTCACAAGAAGAGGTTGATGATTTGGGAGTGGAAAAAATTGTAATTGGTATAGAGTGCAAACGGAGACAAGGTGAAAACAAAGTTCGAGGTCAGGGAAGGAGGGTTATAGGTCAATTTACTTACAATCACTGAAATTATCTTGGACATAGATGTTTGAGCTATATTGGCCCCATGGAAGTACCTGATTTAGACACTGTTTTTTTTTTTTTGATACCAGGGATCAAACTCAAGGGTGCTTAATCACTGAGCCACACCCCTAGCCCTTTTAATTTTCTGAGATAGGGGTCTTACTAACTAAATTGCTTCGGGCCTTGCTGAGTTGCTGAGGCTGGCCTTGAACTTTCAATCCTTCTTCCTCAGACTCCCAAGCCACTGGGATCACAGGCGTGCACCACAGCACCCAATCTGATTTAGACATTCTGATAGAACACTTCAGAACTTGTGACTAATGTGTCCATCAAGTCCTGTTTGATGGCGCTCCTCTACAAACCAAGCCTCCAATAGCTAGGCCATTCCCGTGGTGGCCACTGATGACATCTAGGCAAGTACTGTTCAGTGACTCCTTGTTATAAAGAGCAATGAGCATGCCTTTTATTCCTTCAGTGGATTACATCATAGCACCACTAATGATAGATCCAATCCTCCAAAATGGATTAATTTGTTATTTCTTTCCTTCTGGCTGATGGTGTCTCAGATGTGTTCCAGAGAGCCACAGAGGGGTTGAAATTAGGATCAACTGATAAAACACCCCCATTTTTACTAGAAAAGTACCAAGCGGCATATTTAATTGATGCATATTTGAAAGAGCAATGTGGTCCATTTCAAGCTCACAAGCTGTGAGTCTTTGTGAAAAACAAAATCACTTAAGAAATGTCATCCCTTCTGGGAACCTCCTCTAATGCTCTCAGACAGAGCTTGTTGGTTGGCTTCTCCTACGATCATACACAATGTAACGCACGCTCAAAGGATAAAGAAAGATTAAAGAACAAACTGGCTAACATCGCTTCAAGTCAGAGTGTGTCTGCGAATGGGATAAAGTACACACCTAGAATTCATGATTCCTGTGCACCAGGAGAGCCCTTTTCTGCTTGTATTTGGCCTGGAAGTTGCTCTCTTTTTAAACATATGAGTCTGTGGCTGTTCAGGACCTTCCACCACAGAGATGAGTTCACAGAACCAGGAGGGAAGTAATGAATGATAAGAGCAGCAGTGCACAGCTGGGCAGGCAGGAGTGACCACCAACAAGAAAGGGAGACTTTGGGCTTATTCCCCAGCATCCCCGGGAAGATTTGGTATTGCACAAACTTGTACTAGTGGGGACAGGGATAGCTGGAGCTGTCAATATGTAACCAAAAGCTTGGTTGTACTTCAAGTGTGAAATATAAATCATCTGGGAGACAGAGGATAGTTGGAAATTTCTATTACTACTTGACCTAAGATAATAACCCTTCTAATCCTGATGATTCAAGAATAAAAAATTTTAAAAAACCATATTAAAACAAAAAGGACAGGAGGAGGAGAATCAGAGAGCCTAACAGTACAATTATTACAACACAATTTTAAGCCAGAAACAATTAGTAGAATTTGACTGTTTCAAAAGTATATGTGTGATCCCACTTTTATGAAATACATAGAAAAGTTAGTTGCCTAATTGCTGAAGATTCAGCAAGGAGGGGGGACTTTGGAGAAAATTTTAGTTTTAGCTTCCCTGAGATTTGGTCACTGTTATTGCAAACCTGGGCCATCAGACTTAAGATTAGTCCGTGTAGTTAGCTCGAATGTCCATTTCAGTTGCATTTTACATTGAAGAGGGGAGGACTTCCAGAACTCTGCATACTTGATATATCAGATTTCTTTTAAATGCAATACATCATGTATGTCTTCCACTCTATTTTGTAGACAATGTTCTTCTCCTGCTCCTGCCTCTGCTGCAGTGGCCCTAGACCTGGTTGAAGGTACTTGTCTTGCAGTTGTAGCTGCAGTACTTAACTGGTCAAACTGAGTTTTAGTGAATTGCTTTGCAGTTGACTCCCCCAACTTCTTCCACAACTGGAAGTCTTAATCCCTATCCCAAATCATTTCACTCAGTTGTTTCCATGAACAAACCCTTGCTGATGAAAAATGGGCAGGCATTTCAGATTTTGACATGGGAGAAGAGATGGAGTGAAAATTCTGGCAGCTCTGTGGGGAAGGGATGGATGAGAATCCAACGGAGCCTGCACAGAGATCCATAGGGTATTGCTATCAACCAGGAGAAGATCAGGCAGTGGCTTGGTCTGAGGTGACATCAGTGGAGATGGCAAAAAAGTAGAAGCAGGAAGAGGAAGAGCAGATAGAACTTTCTAACTGGACTTTCTTGCTGACTTACTGCTACTAAAAAAGTATATTTCAAATAAATGGTCCAAATATATCAGTACTTCTATTTTTTTATGTGTTACATCACGCAGTACAGCAGCACTCCATAAACACTGCACTTAAAGCTGACATTTGATTTGTGACAAAATATTTTTAAAACTGTATAATATTTTTTAAAGCTTGTTTGAATACTTTCATCATGCAGGTTCAGATCTGTGACAGGTCTTCTCCCAAACAGCATGGGTCTGCTTGCTGAACAAGGGCGACACCAGGAGTCCCTCTGTGTATGCAGCCACCGAACTTCCACTTTCTCAGATATTTATGATGAAATGGTTCTAATGCATGCAGATTTACTGTTTTTAATATTAAACACTGTCAAAAAATAAAAAACTATGCCAGATAAAGAGAAAGAAATCCAACCTCTTTGGTACACAGAACAATAAGGGTACCCAGCCCAGCAAGTTCTGCAAACTGTGACACAAATAAAACAAAACTTCTCAGAGATACAAATGGACAGCTTGTATCTTATATTCAGACGAAAATGGTAGGTTTCATTCCTAAGGTTTTTTCCCCCATTTGACAAAGAAAGTGAAAATCTGGAGGTATTATTATTAGACAAGCTGGAAAAGATATCAGAGTGCTTAACTAAAAGAATCCAGCTTATGACATAATTCATTAATTCCTCAGGTCAGTCAAATATGGGCCATCTGGTCAACCCTTCAAGTCAGCACACTCTGTAGATTCTGGTAACTAGTACTACTGATTTCTTCAATTTGTTGCCTTTTGGTAAACTAAATACAAATATGGTTTTATTTTAAAAAGAAAAGGAGGTGGGCTGGGGCTATCGCCCAGGGGTAGAGCGCCTGCCTTGCACATGTGAGACACTGGGTTTGATCCTCAGCACCACATAAAAATGAATAAATAAAGATATTGTGTCTATCTACAACTAAATAAGTATTTTTAAAAAAGAAAAAAGAGTAGGAAAGGAGGGAGGCAATGGGAAGAAGAAAACACCATCTCTGCTTAGGTCAAAATGTAACATATTCATTATTTATTGGAGTAACAGCCTAGAGTTGGGACAAGTGGGATAGTATTGTCAAAACACTGGCAAATAACTGACATTTTGTTTTTCCTAAGTTGAACAGCCAAGATCTCATCTCAACCCTTCTACCTCTCAGAAGAAGCTTCCACACTCAATGTTGTGAAAATGTTTCAGGTCCATATCTTGATTTCACTACTAACATATAGTCCTGAGAATGAGACAGTTACCTAGTTGCCAGATACAACAGGTATGTCTCTTCCTTTCACCAAGAACCCTCCACACTGAGGCGAGACCTCACTTTTTTTTTTTTTTGGAACTAGGGATGGAGCCTTGGGGTACTTAACCACTGAGCCACATCCCTAGTTCTTTTTATTTTTTCTTTTGAAAAAGAGTCTCACTAAAATGCTTAGATCCTAAGTTTCTGAGGCTGGCCTTAAACTTGCAGTCCTTCTGCCTCAGTCCCCTGAGTTGCTGGGATTACAGTTGTGCTCCATGACACCCAGCAACCCTCAATTTTCTATAAAAAGAACTTTGTCCCATGAATTCCTAGCAATTGGATGTTACCCAGAAACAGCAATATTTTGAGGAAGTCTTATAGTGGGTATGTCACTTAATTTTGTTAATAAGAACTTTGAATTGTTGTTACTTTTAATTCCTAATGTGTTAAATACATGAAATGTTCATATTTCTCACACAATTTCATTTGGAAGTCTGATCTTAAGGGGGCCAGGTCTAGGTAGAAGAAGAGTTGGGTTCAGAGTCAAGAGTTCTTGTAGCTCTTCCACTAAATAACTGTGTGTCACTTTGGCCGTGTTTTCCCATCTGTGTAATGGAGATGCTGAATCTGTTGACTTTTCAAAGACATCTGTGCTTCTGTGGGGTCATTTAACTTGAATTGGATTTTATTGGCCTTCTATAGATATTAACCATCACCGAAGCATTCTTTAAGAATGGTGTTTAAAATGTGCATTTTCTATACGTGTACATGTAATGGGGGGGGTTGGATTTCAGTTTCAGGGGCTTTAAAATTTTAAAGGGAGCTCTAGAAGGAATGAATGGTTTGAAAGCACCAGAAATTTAGGGTCTTGGCTTCAATGTTTCCTTACTGTGTGACTGTGAAAAATTTAAAAGCTTCTGATGAGTTATTTTCCTCACTTGAAAACTAGAATAAAGCCTGCTTGACCTACCACAGAAGATATGAAAAGCAAATAAGATGATACTTAAAGGCACTATTTAAATTATAAAGCACCCTACAAATGTGTGGAATTATTATTGTACATCAAACTTTGAATTATTTTCCAAATATTTGCTTAGTATCCTTAGGCAAATGAACCTAAACTTATTCTTTTAAAAAACTAACAATAGGGGGTTGAAGTGTATGAATCAAACGGAGGCTCTAATTTGCTTAAAAATGAATGCCTTCACTTCAGGCCTGTGATTGTTAAAAGTAGATTGACTGTTGCGATTGACATCAGAACTCATTAGGCTCTTGGACATGCCCACCAAAGTGATTACAGCTGCAGGAGGTCCTCATTATCCATGGGCAACTGGAACTGGAAATGCCTTTTTAAATGAATGCACTTAATACAATGCATTAGGCAGTCTCCACGGATGGCCTTCGGTGAACATGCTTTCCTATCTTCACCCTCGTGTGTGGCTCCTTCCACTCTGAACTTGAGCTGGCCTGTGATTCGTCTTAACCAAGAGAATATGGCAGAAGTGATGCAATACCAGATTGGGACCTAAATCTTCCAAAACAGCTTTGCTTTTGTGCTTTGGGGAAACTTGAGCTGTAGTGTGAGAAGTCTGGCTGCAGCCTCCTGCAGAGAAAGAGATGCTCTGAGACCACAGGGAGAAGAGGAAGGGGGGCTCCCAGCAATCCAAGGTCCCCACTGAGCCTCAGCCTTGCGACTGTTCCTGTGGGAACAGTCAAGACAAGTAAGTGAGCCATCTTGGACATTCAAGTGCAGCCGATATCCTCACTAACTGCAGAGTCAGCGACACCCAAGACCAGCCCACAGAGTTGTGGGAGATAATTAAATGGCTGTTATTTGGTGCTATGGACGGAATGCTTGAGTCCCCCCTAGAATTCATATGCTGAAGTCCTAATCCCTCTCTAGCTGTAACTTGGAACCCATTGACCAATCTTTCCCTGTCCCTCTTACTCTCAGCCTTCGGTAACCATTATTCTACTCACTTCTTTTTTTTTCTTTCCTAATTTGCTATATATGACAACAGAATGCATTACAGTTCATATTACACATATAGGGCACAATTTTTCATATCTCTGGTTGTATACAAAGCATATTCACACCATTCGTGTCTTCATACCTGTAATTAGGATAATGATGTCCATCTCATTCCACCAGCTTTCCTACCTTCATGCTCCCTCCCACCGCTTTGCCCTATCTAGAGTTCATCTAATCCTCCCATACTCTCCCTTCTGACCCCACTATGATCAGCCTCCTTACATCAGAGAAAACATTCAGCATTTGGTTTTTGGGGATTGGCTAACTTCACTTAGCATTATCTTCTCCAACTCCATCCATTTATCTGCAAATGCCATGATTTTATTCGCTTTTATTACTGAATTTTTTCCATTGTGTATATATGCCACATTTTTTTATCCATTCATCTACTGAAGGGCATCTAGGTTGGTTCCACAGTTTCGCTACTGTGAATTGTGTTGCTATAAACATTGATGTGGTTGGTGTCCCTGTAGTAAGTCTGTTCTTAAGTCCTTCGGGTTTATCTGAGGAGTGGGATAGCTGGGTCAAAAGGGGGTTTCATTCCCATTTTTCCAAGGAATCTCCATACTGCTTTCCATATTGGCTGCACCAGTTTGCAGTCCCACCAGCAGTGTATGAGTGTGCCTTTTTCCCCACATCCTCACCAATGTTTATTGTTGTTTGTAATATTCTACTCACTTCTATGAGATCAACTATTTTAGATTCCACATATGAGTGAGGTCATGTGGTATCTGTCTTTCTATTTCTGGCTTATTTCAATTCACATAGCTCTAGCTCTCTAGCTCTATCTATGTTGTCATAAATGATAGGCTTTCTTCCTTTTTAAGGACTGAATAGTATTCCATTTTTATATATATAATACATTTTCTTATTCATTTATCAGCTTCCATTTCTTGGCTATTGTGAATACTGCTGCAATGAATATGAGAGTTTAGATATCTCTTGGATATACAGACTTTATTTCTTTTGATAAGTACCCAGTAGTTGGGGTTGATGAATTATATGGTAGTTCTATTTTTAATTTTTAAATGCCCCTTCTACTGTTTTTCATAGTAACTGAATTCACTTACATTCCCCTCAGCAGTGTGCAAGGATTCCCTTTTCTGTAAATCCTCACCAGCACTTATCTTTTGCCTTTATGATCATAATCACTGTAACTAGAGTGAGGTGATATCTCGTTGTAGTTTTGATTTGCATTCCCCTGATGTTTAATGATGCTGAACATTTTAAAATTTCCTATTGGCTATTTGTATGTGTTCCTTTGAGAAATGTCTATTTAGGGTGATTGCCCATTTTTAATCGGATTATTTGTTGTTGTTTGTTGTGGTTGAGTTGTCTGAGTTCTTTATATATTCTGGATATTAACCTTTTGTCAAATGTAGAGCCTATAAATATTTTCCTCTCATTCTGTAAGTTGTCTTTTCACTCTCTTGTTTCCTCTACTGGGCAGAAGAATTTCAGCTTGATATCATCTCACTTGACAGTTTTTGTTTTCATTTCCTGTGCTTCAGTGGTCATATATATATAAGATCCCTGCCCATCCCAATATCCTAAAACTTTTCCAGTATGTTTTCCTCTAGTTAGTTTCATTTCAAGTCTTAAATTTTAACTTGATTTTTGTGTGTGGCGAGAGATAGGAGTGAACTTTTATTTTCTGCCTGTGGACATCCAATTTTCCTAGCCTCATTTCTTGAAAAGATGGTCCTTTCCCAATGTGTGTTCTTAGCTCCTTTGTTGAAGGTCGGTGGCTATAGATGAGCAGGTTGTCTTCTTAGCTTCCTATTCTGTCCCACTGGTCTAGGTGTCTGTTTGTATGCCAATATCATGCTGTTTTGTTTACTATAGCTTTTTTAGTATATTTTGAAGTCAATTCATGTAATACCAAGGCATTTATTTGGAATTATTACTGCCAGATAAGTTCCAAGACATGGTGGGGGAAAAGGGTCACAGTTTTTGTGAACTTTAATGTAAATAACATTACAACATTTAAGAAACTTAACTTATACAAGCAACACAATACAGGGAATACCAAATAACCAATTGGAATTTTTCATGAATAGAAATCTAGTTTTCACATTCCAGGAAAAAAACCCTTATCATTTTACATGGTACCTTAGTCCTGAAAAATTACAAAAGTTGCCACATTGTGGGATCCAATAGAAAGCATAATTTGGGACTCAGCTATAAGACATCTGGCTACTTTATTGACTAGATAAGATTGTAGTGAACACAATGACACAAGAGTTCTCCTAAATAGAATGCTGGCAAAATTGAGTTCCCTCAACTGTAATCAAAAGTAGTTTAGCAATATTATTTAGTCTTAAAAATGTTACTTGCCGCTAGGAATCTGTCTTCAGGAAAGATTTAGACAGGTGTAAAAATATTTATGCACAAAGATTTCATCATGATATTATTTAGAATAGCAACAAAAATGTATAAGAGAATGTTTATATATACAATGTATAACCATTCACATTGTATTTTCAAAGAATAATGACATAGGAAGATGCTCTAATTATAATATGTAAAAAAGCAAAGCACAAAACTAAGTATGGTAAGTATATGCGTGTAGAGATTACCAACTACACATACAAAAATGTTATGTTTTCCTTTGGGTGGTAGGAGGAGCAGAAATAGATCATTTTGTTTCTTCTTTATAATTTAGTAATTTCTAGATTTTTATGCTTATCTATGATGTCACTAGTCAGTGAAAGGGAATGAAATGGAAAAGGATCAATGTTACCACTGTGCACCCATCAGATGCCTACAGGAATGTCACATGTAAAATCATCAATTATAGATTTTGAATTTCCCAACTAAAGCACACAAGTAGGCAAAGATTTATGCACTCAAGAGTTATTTCGGATTCTTCTTTATTGTCACAGATTTGCTGATTTCTGGTCTTTCCTGGCATTTGATATTGTTTCTTATGCAGATATTTCGGATCAAATTGCATGCCATTTCAGTGGTTAAGGTCATTCTGATTAAATTCAAACTACTTGACCAAGTCATTAATGTAATGAAATGAAATGTAGTTTAGCAATATTAAATATTAAATATTAAGTTGGATTTGACCTTGAAGTTGACTGGCCCTGAAGTCAAGGCCTCCAGGTGGAAGTCCTGGAGCCTAAACACAATTCTGGAGAAGGCTCAGTGTCGTGAGTAATTCTTATCACATGTGAGCCAGACAAGAGCCAGGATCTCCTGAATACATTCTATGTGGGGTTGGGAGTAGAGATGGGGGAGGTTGTTGTTTTTTATAAGATGTTTTATAAGAAAGGGTCAGAAGGGCTGGGATTGTGGCTCAGTGGTGGAGCACTCACCTACCATGCATGAGGCACTGTGTTCGATCCTTAGCACCACATAAAAATAAAATTCAGATATAATGTCCACCTAAAACTAAAAAATAAATATTTGAAAAAAAGAAAGGATCAGAAAATATGAATATCATTCATTTGTAAGTGGAAAAAGAAGAATCAAGAAAAAGACATTTTAAATTAGGATAAACCATGTAATGATAGAACCATAAAAAGAATCCTTTTCTAAGGATGGTGAAGAGCCTTGGCAGATGAGCAGAAAAACAAGAAGAAAGATGAAATAAGAAACAATTTCCATAAACTTGGTAAATATTTGCTGAGCATCTGTTAAGTGTAAGATGCTAGGTTGGGTAGGTAGAGTCTACGGGAGATAAAAAGAGTAATAAGAGGGTTCTAGACCCTCACTTTGAGGCTGGGGACAACATGGTGCTTTTTATTCATTTACAGAGCTCCTACAAAGTGACAGGTGCCACTTAAAGTACTTTGAATCTCTCCTCCCTTCCTCCCTCCCCCCCTCTGTACCTTTATTTATTTATTTTTATGTGGTGCTGAGGATCCAGCCCAGCGCCTTGCACACGCTAGGTGCGCACCCTACCGCTGAGCCACAACCCTAGCACTTGGCATCTGTTATCTTGAATTCTCACAAACGCTGCCAGGATGATGTGTACAAGGATACTGAAGCCAAGAAAATCTTAAAAACTTGTCCCAGGGCTGGAAAGTCGCAATCTAAAATCAGGTGTGTTTAAAGGATGCTAGTTATTGATTATGGACGGCACTCCGGGGATAATTCTGTTAAAATTAACCAGACCAGTTAACCTTCCAATGACAACAATATCAACCTTTTGAATGATTACTACGTGCCCAACATGGCATTTGGTAATTACACAGGTCATGATATTTAGTCCTGAGGGTTTGGCTGTCTATATTCTCCATGTTCTCTCTGACACTGCATCTACCAACATACATGTAAACAAACAAAAAACTCTGATTTCATCCAAGATTCCTGCCTCACCAATATCCATTTGGTTTCCAAATCTGTAAGTCTGACTCCCTATTATTGACCTTTAATTCATCTTTTCCTCTTTATCCTCACAGGCACTGCCCCAATGGGAAGCTCCATCTTGTCAGGATGCATTAGGGTAAGAGTGCATAGTGGTCTTCCAGCCTTCCCAGTCCATCACACCAAGCCTACACAGTGCTCTCTGAAATGTACACACATGTGTGTCTCTCCCCAGTCCTCTTCCTACTTTAGAAACAAATCTAAAGGTAGAGTCTGATAATACCCCCGATTCCACTCAGCGCTTCAGACAGGACTCAGAATTACCTGCGCTCTTCCCGACTACCCAAGCTCTCACCTGCCTTGAGCTCTTTGAATGGGTTTCTGCTTCCCTGGTCTCAGCTCGAAAACCCGTCCCAGCCCTACTCTGCCTCCCTAACACAGTTCCTATCATGACAGATTTCCACCTGGTCTTCAGGATGTGACTTTGACTGATTTCTAATTAGAAGCTTTTCCTGATGTTCTTCATCCCTGCCCAAGCAATCTGAGTAAGGTGCTGACTTTAGGCACTCTCATAGCACCTGAAGCTTAACCTTGAAAATGGACTTCTTCCGTTTTGTCTCTTTGGGACTTGGAAATCTCAAGGGCAACTCTGTGTCTTATCTGTCATCAGTCCTCAGCTCTCCACAATGCCTGGCACATAGTATGGTTTAACTAATATTTATAGGCCTGCTTATTTTAACCCAGCCTATTCCACACATGACTTTCACAAAGGAAACATATAATGAAGAAATCACTTTTTTTTTTTAAAGCAGGAGCAAGAAAATTACAAATAGAAGTAGAATTGGGACCAAGAAAGAACAATGTAAATGTGTAGTCTATAGAAGTTAGCAATTCTTAGAAAAGAGCTGCACATTTTCCTTGGAAGAGTTATTTAATATATTTCTGACAATAGATAATTCTGAGATCATAACAGATTCTTTTATGGAATATCACATTACCACCCTAAATCAGAACACTTAAAAATGATTAAAAAGCATGGAAAATGTTTTCCCCTGGGATCTGGGGCTGTGGAATTTGAAGCCATGTGTGTTCAACTTTTCTATGTCTGCACTCTCCCAGGTCTCAGAAGATAATGAACACGCCTTTAGCTGATTCTTCTGTGCCCACTACGCAGGAATATAAACCCTTTCTTTCTTTCTTTTTTTTTTTTTTACTTCCTTTACTGAAAACAAGACATTTGAGCACATAAAAATAACAGCCAGTGACTTCATCTTCAAGGACAGTTCCTTTCTGAATTAGTAGAAGTCAACTGTAAATCAGAAAACCATAAATACCTAGTAAAATTACAGCAGGTGATTCATGGTCACGGGCATTCCCCCACAAGGAGTAAAACTGGATAATGACTCTTATCCTAATGTTTTAAATGTACAGACCATCCACACTAATTTCTTTTTAAGGCAATTTAATTTTAAAATAAGTCTCCTTTGAATGGCAGAAAGCCTTTGTGATTCAGTTACACAACTAACTATATAGCTAAAAGGCATTTCCCACAAAATCTTCTCAGATCCTTTATCTTAAAGGCCACACAGTAGACTCTTTTTGGAAAAAAAAAAATGTCGTGATTTTTGTTGCTCTGCTTAGCTAATTCAGACTTCAAATGAACCATACCAGATATGTTTTTACACAGTCAGACCCAACCTGCTTGGTGTAAAAAATGGTAGTAAGGCAGGAAAAGGTCTGAGTCACTGCAAGGAGCATTGGAGACACTTCCGGTGATGCCAGCCCTCGTCGACTTTCTTTGGCGAGCTGTGTGCTGCCTACCTGGACACCTGTGTGAGAACCACCACGCCATGCTTGGTGAGAGGAGGGTCATACTTGTTAACTATGTTTCCTTTGATAACTCCTTCAACTCTTTCCCTTACACATAGCTGTAGGTACCAATGGTGAGCTATGATCTACTTCAGGAAGAAGTAGATGCTCAGTAAATATCTATCCCACCAATGTTTTGTTCTATCTTACCCACTTTTCACTTCTACATGATAGAATGTCACCTTACAATCTGATATTTTCATTATTCTTGTGTCTTCTTTATAGTCTTATGACCAGGTATTGCTATTCTTATGAAATATTAGCAAAAGCTGCTATGATTTACAGATCAGAGGGGAAAGTTTGGGCTATAACTTCTCCATATATGGGATGGAAACACAGGGAAGGCAGCTGTCAAGGCACCAGCGTATTTCACCTGGTAACATTTCAATTCAGTTGTAGCAAATGCTGGATGAGGGTCTACTATGTCTGAAGGAGGAGATTAAGGACTACAAAGACAATAAGGAAACAGCCTTACTCCTGGCAAATTAAAGAGCCCTCAACACAGTGCCTGCTACACAGTGAACACTCAGTGAGAGATTGATACATTAAATATTCTAATGAGATGCCTAGTGATGTAAAGCAGCCTGCCACCAATGTTAGGAAATAAGGCCCAGAGCAAGTGCCCTGTGGGATGGGTCTGGACAATACCAGAGGAACTGAGAAGGCTTCTTGGAGGAGGTGGCATGGTCGCAGCATGAGCAATTAAGGGCATGTCTTAGGACTAAAAAGAAGCCTGTAGGGGCTCATACACAGGGTCCACAGTGAAAAACACTGACACGTGGGGTATGGCCCAGAGGATGAGACCTGATTCAGGGATGATCATTAAAGTGGAGTGTAGGCTGAGTGCTGCAGAGACAGGCAGCCAGGAGAAGAATTAGGAAATGAAAGCAATTTTCCTGGTTCCTCAGGGATCTTCGGGGCAGGACTACATTTCAAGGCAAAGGTAAGCCTTGACGAACACTCTTTCTCCTTGGAACTTGCAAAAGGATTGTAATGACCATTGTCTGAAAATAATTGGCGAGTCTTAAAAGTTATCTAAAACCAGAATGACTTGATTACTGAACTGACCTCTAAAATGTGTTATTTGTTGATGGAAAAAATTAATTCAGAACACTTAGAACAGTTAGAGAAAGTTCACAGTAATTGAACTCTGCACTCTGAAACCCTCGGCGAGGACCGCTACTAATGTAACAGCGTGTGAACGTGTCTTCATAAAATTCTAGCTGTATGGAGACCTCAGCTTTCTATATTGCTGGTTTCATTACCTTCAAGAGTTTCTGGAATACCAAAAAAAATGTCGTTTACAATAATAATGCCGGGCATTTCCCTGAAGAGCTTAAGGCACTATGTACACTTTAATTAAATCTCCTAATGTCCAGGAGAAGTCAGCAGGGAACCAATGGGAGGTGAGTCACCAAAAAGTATCCAAGGGCGGAAGATTGGATCATAGCATACACTTTCATATGAAATCCACTTTTATTGTTTTTGTTGTTTCCATTTCACCAACGGGGAAAGGGGGTTATTTTTCAGACAAGGACGAGAAGCTGTATGCTACTTTCTCTAAAGGCAGAACACACTGCTGCTGTAGGCGCAGGAAGCACCCCCGATGGAACTTTAAAAACATTACAACAATCATGACCCCAGAAGGTCTTCCTCTGAGAGTCGACCAACACTTATAAGTGAATTCCTAAAATGTGGGCCAAAGGAAAAATACATGCTTTTTTCTTTTAAAAGCACGTAGGACGTGAATCCCCGTTTGTATAGCTCTCAGCTTTCACTGGTCATCAGGAGCTCAGCTGAGTTCTTACTTTACTGCTTCCCTCCCTCTATTCCTGTATTTCCCTCAGTTCCAGAGGGGTGAGTGGCTCTGGGCTTCAGGAGGTCATGTTAGGAGTTGGGCTGATGATGTTGAAGACATGGCACAAATTATCGAGCTAAAACACTGAGAAACCTATGGTATGGTTTGGATATGATCTGAGAGTGTCCCCAAGGGTTCATGTGTTGGGAGTTTGGTCCTCAGGGTGGCAGTGTGAGAAGTGGTAGGACCTTCCTGAGACTGAGTCTAGTGCAAAGTAATTGGCTCACTGGGGTTACTGCCCTTGGAAGGAACGGATGTAGTTCTCTTGAGACCTTGGTTAGTTCTGATGGGACAGTTGTTATAAAAGAGCAAACCTGTCCCTTCCTGCATCTTACTGGCTTCCTGTTTCTCTACATGACCTCTCCCTGTCACATGAGCACCTGCATACTATCTCCCATGATATAAGCTGATGTTGGTGTCATGCTCTTAAAGCTCAAAAACTGTGAGTTAACTAAATCTCTTTTTTTAAAAAATAAAATACCCAGTTTCAGGTATTTTGTTATAGCAACAGAGAATGGACTGATACAAACTAGAAAACTCTGAGCAAGTCTTGACTCTTGCTACTTCCCTTAGGATAGAGTATAGAACCTAAAATCAGACTCTGATAAACAAACATGTATGCAACTATCATATACGAGTTTGGAATATAAACCAACTCCATTTCTTATAAAGGACATTACCAGACTATGATACCACTCTGTCAATCAAACCATCTCCTAAAGTCCAGAAAATACAGTCATGATTTCCAGGGAAATAGAGACTTCTATTTGGAGAAAAAAAAAATCAAACAAATACTGGTGTTTTGGGGGGAATAATTTGCTATTATTAAGGTCTTAAAAAGAACTAGAGATGCAAATAATGAAATCTTGTGGCAATTTTGGCTGTAAAATGGATTTAGTGATCCAGAATGTTTAAAATTGTTTAGACCATCAAAACAATGAAAACCCAAACCAAAAACTTTGTTGACAATTTGTGAAACTTCAAGTTTGAGGGAAAAAGTGCTTTAAACATAAGGTTTATTAATGGGTCCAGGAAAGAAGTCAAGGTAGAAAATTCTTAGTACTAAGAGAGCATGGCACTGACACAGAGATCCTATTTTTGGGAAAGACTAAAAGTAAGGTAATGAACAGCTTATTTCTTTTCCTGAAAGCTTATTTCCTATGAAGAGATCAAGGGCAAATATCTTAGAGCAATAATTACTCTTCCCAGTGTTTGAGATGACTGTAAATAAACTCTAATGGAGTTCTAAGTTCGCTAGAGAAAAAGTCTCACAAAATTAGGAGAAAAATCCAACCACCAAATAACAAATTTTTAATTAACTAATCTATGCACCCCCCCACATAGACATACATGTAAATACATTATTATTTATTCATATATTTTCCCCAAAAATATAAGGTGCCTTAAAATATTTTAAAAGATTTGTCTAGCACTACATTTTAATATTGTACTTCAATCATTGTATCACCTGCTTCTAAAGAATTCATAACTCTTTAGATACTTGTTTAGATACTTAAACAAACACCAAGGAGATATTGCCTTTAATTTTAGTTTTAACTTTATTGGGTCAACACTGTCAATATACCAAAGTACTATAATTTTGATCACTTTTTGGACTTGATTTATGTCTTCAACTTTAATAATTTCAGTAAATTTTCTGAATAAAAGAGACATTGTAAGCCAAGTCACAAATCTACTGCTAAAAGATGTCAAATTGTTAAATGCCTTTCAAATAAGGTATGGTTTTGATTTTAATGGTTTTAAAGTAGGTAAGATATTAAATATTCTTATTAAATATTGAAATGTATATTTATAATAAAAATATTTAAGATTCCTTTAATGTTATATACTATTTGATCACAATATTTTTGAAATGTAAGGAACCAGGAGGATCATTTTTTTTCCATGTCTTCATATTTAGATGCTAAAACTGAATCCTTGATCTTTTGAAGGTCACATAACCAAGACTATTATTAATTCATTCAGATAGTTACTATGAACATCATGATTGGCTAACCCAGTCTCCATTAATATGGAAATACAATTCACAGAATAACATTACTCATTGGTTCTCAAAAAGAGGCCACAACCACCCAGAACCAGAAAATCTATTCCCACTCCACTGTTTACTGGGTGATGTGAAGAAGGCACCGCACAGCACTTTCCTTTTCCTAATCATAAAAATGTAGATTCTAGTAATTTAGACCTACCATTTTAATTTGGTTGTTACAAGAAATTACCATAAAAATAACTCTAAAGCATACAGCATAGCTAAATACTTCATAACAAAAAGTCAGCTCAACTACATTTAAACCACACAGCAAAAAGAACTTGAAGTCACTATTGGGAGAGAGTACACATGAGCTACTGGGTTCTTATAGTATTCAGAGAAGCTAGTGCAAGTGTGTATCTAACAAGTGTGTAGCTGACTCCTAAATTTTCTTAGTTTTTCATAATCTATCTTTATGTTTACCTATGTCATGTGATAATTACCACCTGCGAACCAAAAGCATGACTGATTCACAAACAGAGCCGTGCTAAGTACCTATAGTATTAGAATATGAAGGATTTATTACACGTTCATCCTATGACTAATCTATGGAGAGCATCCCTGCCAAATATTGTTCCCTAATAGTAAAATAGTATTATAGTAAAATTAATAAATAGTAAAATAGTAATAAATAATAATAAATAATAAATAGTAATAAATAGTAACATTTCCCAAGTGACACACAGAATTGGCCAGCCTGATCAGTCCTTTAATAACAAACACATATCAACTGGATTCTCTTGGGTAAGAAATAGACCTTGCAACTGGAAGGAGTGAGAAGAATCAACAAGTAGGTTTTAAAAGCATAGAATACATAGTTTAAAATTTTTAAAAATCAGTATACTATGTATAGAAAATAGTTTGGGGGATGGGTGAAGCTCAGTGGTAAAGTGCTTGCCTAACATGTACCAGGCTGTGGATTTAATCCTTGATACTACAAAAAATAAATAAATAAATAAAATAGCAAAATCTGAAAGAAGATATACAGAGATGCTAACATAGGTCATCTCTAAGGGGTAGAAAAATCTCAGCAACTTTTAAAAATCTTTTTCTTCTTTGCGCCTGTCTTTTTGAACACAGCATTCATTTTAATGTATATCAAAAGGTTATTATTTGTGGAAAAATAATTTTCTCTGGTCTCTTCTATTGATGGATGTATTGTGATACCCACATCAACAATGAAACAAGAAGGCTGGGAATGTTAATCAGTGGTTGTGATAGGAATAACTGGATCCAGAACTTGGTAGCAGTCTTGATACTGCTTGTCTGTGGAAGCCACCCTGATGTGAGCTTTTCCGTCTAGTAAATACTGAAGGGCAGAGCTGCTGATTGTTGCTAACCAATTCTAAGCTTATACTCGGCTTGCATTTTTTTACCCACAGTTTTCATTTCTGAATTGTATGTCTCCGTCTCAAATTTAAACAAGCATTGCTTTCAGTGTTTAATTACAATTTAATGGAAATACTACTTGCATTCAAATTAGCTTTTAGTTTTCACATCACGAATGTGCATCCAAGTTATTGTGTCATTATAATCTCATGTTATAATGGCTTCATAATGCAAGTCCCTGCAGGGTTGAATTAGTAGTTTCCTATGGTAATCGCCCATCACTATAATATCATAATCACATAAGCACAGTCCCCACATGCTTCCACTGCAATCATTTTGACATTGTAAGAGCATTTTAATAGTATTAGCATAGATTCTCTAGAGAAATCATCTCATTGTCACTGCCTTACCAGATACGATTAATTGTGATGGAGCCAAGTTGTGATACGAGAGCTTAAAAAAAAATAATGCTCAGCTATAAGGCATTGAAACTTCTCTTCTCAAAAGGTCAATGCATTCTCTGGTAAGGTCACCATACTACACTTTACTGAATATATGTTCTTTCCCAAGATGGCAAGCATTTGGGTTTTGTTTTTGTTTGCTTGCTTAGGATTCATACAACAGTAATAAACTGGGTCAGTCTCTCTCCATGGCATAGAAATAAAAAGCAGATGGTCCCTGACTTCAAGGAGTTTACAATTTAATCAGGTTTACTGCACATTATATACAGAATGTAGGTAAACACAATGGACACCCTTGTGATAAACAAAGTGTGTTGAAGTAACTGGCATGACCTGAGGGTAAGAGTAACCAAACTAGGTTTTCCTGAGGAAGAAATGTTGACATTAAGAAAATAATTAAATGTCATGTATACAATGACTGTGACCAAAATGGAATGTGTGTGCTGTGGTTGCTAAGAGTTTGGTTGGCATCTTTATAGTCACTAACTCTGGAAAGAGAAAAAGTCCACTAGAGATATGGATAGGAGATGTGGCCAGAGCCCCATCCTAAAGGAGCAAGAACTCTAGGCAGTGCTATGAACTGAAGGTGGTTTGTCCCCACCAAAGATCATGTTGAGACCTAATTCCCCAATGTGACAATATTGAGATGTGGTAAGACTTTTAAGAGGTGAGGCCTCATTGGAGGTGATTGGCTCATGATCACTGTTATGGAGAATTTAATGTTGGTCTTGGGGAATGGGTTGAGTGGATTAGTTCCTAAGAAAGTGGGTCATTATAAAAGAGTGACCTTGACCCCTCCTGATCTCTTGCTTTCAATCTCTTACACATATGGTCTTTCCACACACACATATCTATCTATCTGCCATTTTGTGACATGATGATGGGGTCCTTGCCAGACATGCTGTTTGATTTTTCCAGCCACCAGAATCATAAGCCAAGTATACTTCATGTCTTTATATTTTACCCAACTTCAGGTATTTTGTAATAGCAATACAAAATGGACTGATGCAGGCAGGAAACTTTTCTGCCAGAACTTCTATTGGTTTGGGAGCAAAAATGGAAGCTGGAGCTTGTTCTTTATTTCTAGGAGAAGAATTAGCAGAGCTGTTCTCATGAAACAGCAGATCAAGGATCAAAAAAACAAACTCTGGTTTGGAAAAGCATTGCCCAGCCTCCAAGTTTTCTTGGTTTGCTTGTCTTAGTTGAAATTACAGTAGAAAAAGACTATCATGTGTCAATGACAAATGGCACACACTGCAGAGAGTAGCAGGATATTTTGTTCATTTGAGGGGCCTCTAATCTTCTAGTCTTCTCTGGGGACACAACAGGAGAATTGCAAATGGATTATCATAACTCATAAAGAATCTGCTCTGCTCAATGTTTAAGTGAGAAAAACGTCACCGGCAGCATTTAGCACCATGCCTGGCCCATAGCAAGCATTCTATAAATGTTTATGGGTGGATGAATAAATTAACTTGACTGGAAAGAATGTACAGGTTTCAGAGTTGCTGTGGGTCTGAAAACATGGAATAGATTTGAAATATGTACTCTCTGGTCGCATTAACAGCAGAAGAATTAACAACTGGCATTGCTTCTCATATTATTAAAACTTGCTTGCCTTCTTGGTTATGGCAAATCACAGCGTTCTGAGGAATAATGGCCGCTAATTTTCCCTTTCTCGAATTGTGTGGGCCTGGGAGACCTCAGAACTACTCCAAGGCTCCGTTTCTGAAAAGAAGTAATAACAGATTTTTAATTGGAACACAGTAAGGATAAAGATATGCTCTGTGAGTGCTCAAAGCTACTTTCACCAACAAGCTGTGGAGTAATATAAACCTATTACATAAACAAAATTAGCTGTCCTTCCTTTGGAAGTTATTTTTAACTTCATAGGTAAAGACTTTATGGCGCTTGCTATTCTAATCTTCTTTGAGTACTTGCTTAAGCACAACATGAAAGTAAACTCTCACTTCTTGGTTTACTCTTTACAATAACCTAGCTCATAAAATTTTCATTATGTATTAATATTAAAATGTATTATTATTACATGATTATCAAATTTTGTTATTGGTTCTATTACCAGGCATAGTCATAGATCAAAAAATCAAGAACTTGAAATTTTAAATCCACATATACTCTCCATGAGAACAGAAATTACCCTTATTATGTATGGCATATTTTGAGACTACCTAGAAAAATATCAGAGTTTTTCTCTTGCAAGTGTATTAAAAGAAACAGAGATAATTCCTGACTCAATAGGCTAATTCCCTAATTCAATAAGTTAATCTTTTATTGAGATAAATGACAGTCAGTAGGTATAAGATATCTCAACTATCACCAAAAATTGTCAACTTACTACATTTCAAAAATGGAAGAATGGACACAGATGGTTCAACGTAATGCTTTTCTGAACTTATCATTACTTTCCCAAGGGGGAACAAAAGCTAGAACTTTTCCTATTGCATAAATGTTACAGAGTCAATATGCTGAATTCATATCCCTGAGCAAATCACTTAGTCTTGTGGAAATGTTTTCTCATTATCAACAGAAAGTTAAACAAAATGATTTCCAAAATCCCTTCCAGGTACAAGTTCTGTGACTCTGTGTAGAACAGTTTAACATGGCCTCTGTGTTTCCTCCATTAGTTCAGTTTATCCAAAATTTAATAGGGGTATATGGGTAGTGGAAAATTAGAATATTTCTTACAGGGAATATGAAGTCTGTTTAGGTCTTTCTCTGTAAGAGTTCTTTTTTTGATATCCCATTAAGCAAACCACACTCAAACAAACCATATTATAGTATTTACTTGACTATCAACTTACTATAAACAACAGATTATTACTAACAGATGAATGAAATAAAAATACTTCAAAACCCAGAAGTTACAGATTGTTAATTATTTATTATCATCCTTTATACTGCTTGAGAGTAAGAATAAAATAAAGGCACAAGTAAAAACTAATGATGGCTTCTTGAGCCCTCAAATAAATGATGCTAAAGCAACTGAAAACTGTTATTTCTCAAATAACAGCTAAGAGGATCCATTATCCATATGCATCTCTATATGTACACATACACAGTTTTATACAGTTTCTAATCATCACATTACAAACATAGAAACTATGCTGAAAATCTGGGGCTAACTGAACAACAGAGAATTATTTTATTCTCTAGTAGATGATGATATAAGTAAGAAAGAAAGAAAGGAAGGAAGGTAGGTAGGTAGGTAGGTCCGTAATCTGCTAGGCATTTGTCAATGTCTTTTCAAAGAAGTTTGACATATATCCCATTGGTGGCTCAAACTGATTTTAGGTGACCTCTGTGCATTTAAAAGTGTTTAAGCAAGTATTTATTCATTTTAATGTGTTCTAGGAAAAACAGTAATAAACATTACAAGCCAGTGATTTCATAGGTATTCCTTAGGATAAAGCTAAAGTTAAAAAGTGAATTGATTTTAAAACAAATGTTAAGTAATTAGTAGTACTAATTAGGTAGTACACAGGCATTGCAAACCCTCCTGAAGAGGATATGGGAATTATTCAAGCTTCAAGAGAATTGACAAAAATCACACTGAATTTGTGAAAATTAAAGGGCCTATAGATCTCTATACAATATTTTATATCACATTAATATAGATCTCTATACAATATTTTATATCACATTCATTTTCTTTGGCTTGTTAAATGACTAACTCCTAAAATTGAATTCAACTCATAAGAAATATAATCTTGACTTCTAATTAAGCAGAGAAAGCTATTATCCAATTTTAACTCTCAGACCTTTGTATTGATCCTGTAATTGTTGACATTACTTTAAATGATGTTGGTTTAAAAATATAAATATGATATATGGTTTAAAGAATATGGATCAAGACATTATTGTCAGACACAGTACAGCTACTTATTAAGCTCTGCAATATTTATAGACTAAAACTTTAATACATCATTCTTTGTAAGAAACCACATATAAGAAACTCTATGTGGAGGGCTGGGGTGGGGGTGCGGCTTAGTGGCAGAGCACATGCTAAGCAAGCACAAGACCCTTGGTTCAATCCCCAGCACTAAAAATAGAAAGGGCAAACTAATAAAATATTGAGAAATTATTCTATTACATAGGAATAAGTGATGTAAATTTATTTTGGCTAACGTATTACCAACAAAAATAAAAATAAAGTGGGAACAGTTCCACAAAAAAGTACAATGTCATCATATAACACATAAAAATTACACATACATATATTTTAAAATCCCGATTCGGCTTATCAAAAAAGAGTTTAGAAATTAATCTATTTTGACCTCAACATAGCAAGAATAAGTAGTAGCAATGATTCATAAAGCATCCCTAATGTGAAGAAAGGCTGTATGTTCTTTTATATTACAAATCTAATAATTAAATGAAATGCAATGGACTAATAGAACTACAGAATTTTCATGGAGATCATTTTAAACTTGGAACTGTTAGCTTGAAATCATTTGATCTATCTCTGTCTACTCAAATACACTGATGGACAAAAGTGAAAGGCTAAGGCTAGAGAGGAATGAAGAATGTCAAAGAGGGGCATTGCCACTCTATTTGCAAGAACCTTCTCGTTCTATGTATATCTGCCATATCAAATATGGCTGCAGAGTCAAAGTGCCAGTACTTGAAATAGCAGGTTCTATACTACTGCAAAATATTAGTACACAGGAGAACGAGGACCACTCTTGAAGTTGAACTTTACTGAATGATAATGGGGCAAGTTCAAAGCCACACAAAGCAAAAGGAAATCTACAACAGGCCTGAGACTTGTACAGAAATGCGAGACTCACAAGTAAAGCCCAGAATAGTTTCCAATCTTAGATGTGAAGACTGGGAAAATGTGGATAGGCTCTGCAAGTGACAGAAAGGGAAAGGACTTCAGAGCATGACTCCTTTGAAGAACACTCGGGGAAGAGCTATTGATTCCTAATGACATTCTTGTCTAATGTCAGTAAGATTCCTTCTGCAATAGCAGAGGATGTTCTTATAGAAAGTCCTGGGTAGAAGGCACCAGCCAGACATGGTGCATTGGAGGGAAGTATCCTCTTCTTAAGTTCCTGGGTTGAGTGGTTTGTGCAGTGGCGAACAGAAAGTCTCTGAAATCAAAGACTGAACTTGGAGGAAGTGCAGTCTGAGAGCCTGGGAAAATCTCTAACTTATAGAAAATCACTGGCTCATGAAAATCAGACATATTGTATGCCAGATCACGATGAATAAATATGTGTCAAATAATCTAGGCCAAAACTAGGAGAGGAACTCTCAGAGCCATTCGTGGATGAGAATTTCAACATGGAGCAACTGGTAGTTAAAACCACATTCTACTTACATGTATATTGTCTAACATATGCATGTCTATACCTCATTTAATCTGTCCCGAAAATGTAGCCAATTTTGCATCTCGGGATACTATGTTCATTTCTACTCATTTTTTTTTCTTTTTAAAAAAGTTCTTTTAAACTTTTTAACATGAACGTTTTCAAAAATTAACAAATGTAGAGGCCATAGCATTGTGAACCCCTCTATAGTTACCATTAAAATAATAACTTCCAATGTAAAATAATTTTTAAAGGTAAAATTCATCCTTTTACAACTTATTTAAACCACCAATATCTCAAACTTCACTGACATCCTCTTATACACCCACAAAATGATCCTATAGGATTTCTGCCTACTGGTTTTCTAGAAAAGGTTGTGTTTGGGGTTTTTGTTTTGTTTTGTTTGATTGAAACAAAAAATGAAAACCTATGATTCTGTTCTTTTTTAAATTTTCTGGCAGTTCTGGGATTTGAACCCAGGGGCACTCTGTCACCAAGCTACATCCCTGGTCCTTTTTATTTTGTTTAAATTTTGAGGCACAGTTATGCTAATTGCTCAGACTTGCTTGGAACTTGTGATCCTCCTGCCTGAGTCTTCCAAGTAGCTGGGATTATAGGTGTGTGCCACCACACCTTGACTGTGATTCTGTTCTGAAGGAATACTGCAAAACTTTCCAAAATCCACACTAGTATACTTGGTATATGTGAACAGATAATTGTGAATCTGATGTCTTTTATTCTATCCCATTTCCCAATATTTCTTCAAATGTAAGGGCTTTGCTAGCTCCATGGGCTCACTTCTCGCATCAGAGACTCCTGCTTTCTTAGACATTTTCAGTGATGATATGGAGATAATAATATACAACACACTAAGCAACATAAACTGAAGATACCACCTCATGGAGAGAAGAGCTGAGACAGGCCCAAGCACACTCTATCCTTTTCCCTTTTAGCTGGTGTGAGTATGAAGACTAATCATAGCAAGTTTTTGATCCAGAAAACATATTTTTGGGTAAAAATATCTGCAGGTTCTTAAATATTTTGATGGTTATAGTTCATTATGTATGTTTTTTTGTTGACTGTTTAACAATCTCTCCCAAAATCATTTAATAATGTTGCTTCAGTTTCTACCTAATTCTTTCAATGTTTTAAGTCATAAGCATAAATCTATCCCCCAAATAATGTTAAGGAGAAATTAATAAATTGAGTGGATCCTCCAAACATTTGCAATCATCACCTGGCTGCTCATATATGATAACCAAAGGAAATTACTCCAAAAATGGTCATTTTTCAAACAGAGACCATTATGATTGCAGGGAAGGATTATGGGCTGAATTTGGTCCCCCAAACCTTCATGTATTAAAGTACTAACCCACGGTACTTTAGAATGTGATTGTATTCACAGATAGGGTCTTTACAGAGGTATTTAATTAAGTGTAGTTGTTATTGTGTTCATAATAGTACTAGTGTCCTTACAGGAAGAAGAGGTTAGGATACATACAGATACACACAGAGAGAAGACCCTGTGATGACCAAGAGAGGGGTTAGAGTGCCATCTGCAAGTCCAGGAGAGAGGCCTTGGAAGAAACCAACTCCACTGACACAAGGATCTTGGACTTCCAGTCTCCTGAACCGTGAGAAAATTCATTTCTATTTTGTAAGCCACCCAGTTTGTCATATTTTATTTTGGTAACCCAAGCAAAAAAAATTTATATATATATATATATATATATATATATATATATATATATAGAGAGAGAGAGAGAGAGAGAGAGAGAGAGAGAGAGAGAGAGAGTCAGTACTGGAGATCATCTAATGTAAGCTAAAAAATGGCCTTTAATTACACTTGGGGGTTCTGGATCTATAAAGTGAACAGGAAATCTGTAGAAAAGCTGGCTGAACTTGTGAAATTGCCTAACTGTTTTTGACACAGTTTGTGACAATCAGGTTATAATTTAGGGTATGGACCTAGACCAAATAAATCATCGTTTCAATTATTTGTCAGGGTATAACAGGAAAGCTTGTTGAAAAGTTAAGCAGATATCACAACATACAGACAAGCTGTGTAATATAAAATAGCCCTGAACTGGGGATCTTTCCTCCAAACTTTTAAACAGTAAGATGGACAACATTTAAATTTTCAGAAATGTGAGAAATATAATGAGACATACAGAAATGTGAATTTTGAGAATTTATGAAAAATAGTTAAAATATTTAAAAAATCAATATATAAATAATCTTAGTAATAGTAAACAATATCAGAAAGAATCCTTTATTGATACCTACTAATACTGAGGATTTTGTAAATGCAATGGCTTTCAATTACACAGAAAAGAATTAAATTAACAATATTTACCAATATTCCATTCAAAGTACTTTTCAAACACAAATAATTACCCAATTAAGCCACTGCAAGATAAGCTGTTTTACTCCAGATTTAGTGAAAAGACTAATAATGACTATTTTAACAGTTTCTGTGAAGAAAGACAGTGTTTACTATACACAATTGAGCACACCTCACACCCTTTTAATGAGTAGGAAATTGAAAAAAAAGAACAGAAGGCTGATTATCTATGTGAATTTAGTGGAAAATAGAGATGGTTAAGAACTAAGAACCATGACCTGTGAAAACAGAATTTAATATGCAAAGCAGAGACCAAAATTGGCAGAAGCGTATTTATGAATATTGTCAATATTCTGCATCGCAGACTGACAATAGAGAATCTTTGGTCGTGCCCTGAACAACACAATTCATCACGCTAGTGCTTGGGGCAGTCGTGTCCAAGCAATTTATCATCATCATATCACTCGTCGGAGTACGAGAGGGGGAGAACTTTGATTGTTAACCTCTAGGGAGGCTGGATTTATAGCCAACATCCCTCAGAATGCAGTGAAGCTCTGCCTAAAGCAAAATGCTCCCTGCTTCACTTCTGTTTAAGTCACAGTAAAACAGGGAACACATTGCCTCTAGGATGAATGTTGAGGTCTGATACTCCTCCATCTGAAATAAGAGAGCCAGGAAATCATATTTAAAATATGCTTTAAAGCTGCATGAAAAAAAATAGTCAATGGTAAGTATATAGGATTCATTTCAAAGGTTCTTTGGTGACAAAATGATTTCTGAGATGCATCCACTGATAACTACATTTGGGAAGAACTGTCTCTTTGCAACTCACCCATGAGTTAGAAAACTTGGCAGCACATGAAAGTTTTAAAATATATAAACTGTATCAAACTAAAAATTAGGACCTTAATTTCTACCTCTTGCAGGTTTTGAGCCTTTATACTTTAACACTGGATGCCCTTACATAATGTAATTAATCACTGAAATGCTATTTTTTGCCCCCTTTGATTAAAATAAAAAAGCTGACCAAAGCATTATGGGAACTCATGCACCTGACATCACTCCAACAGTAAAAGTGCATTATTTATAAGATGAGCCTATGCAGCCCCTTCTCTAGGCTCCCAAGTCTGGTCTCTTGGAGACAGAAATTCCTGGATACCTGTGGTTCAGACCTTCACCTGTGTATGGTAGGTAGGCTAGGTGAGGTTGGGTTGCAGTAACAAACAAAGCCCCAAATCTGAGGGTCTAAATGCAACAAATATTTATTTCTATCTCATCATATAAATCTAATATAGGGTGGCAGGGGTTTATGCTCACTGTCCTCATTCCATCGCCCAGGCTGACAGAAATGCCACTATCTGTAGGCTCACTGTGACAGAGGGAAAGAGATTCTGATGGAGCTTTCACTGGCCCTGAAAACTTTCACTGGGAAGTAGCACACCTCCCTCCACTTATATTTCATTGGGTAAACCTTTCACATGGCCATATGTGGCTGGAAGGAGATATAGAAATGGATAACACTCATGACTCCCACATTGGGAAAGCAGGATATTTGAGAGGCATTTATATTCAGGGAGATATGGCTTTCACAAACAGAGCCAGTTTATACCAGGTGGCCAGGTGTTTGCTTCTTCTTGTCCTCCTACTTCTTCATGTCCATGAATGAGACTTTTGTTCTTTTATTATAAAAGTCTTTTTAGAAAAACCTAGACCAGAGAACAGGCCCAGCGGCCCGCCAGCGTGGTAGACACATCACCCCAATTGGTAAAGGGGCAGTGCAGAGCCGCCACAAGTCCCTGCAAGGTAGGCAGACCTGCGACCGACCGGTAGACACATCACCCCAATTGGAGGAAGGGCCCAGCTGCCGCCCGCAAGGTAGGCAGACCGCGCGTGCCGGAGAAGGGGCCCAGCGGCCCGCTGGCCTAGTTGAAAGATCACCCCAATTGGAGGAGGGGCACAGCCACCGCCTGCACCTGCAAGGTAGGCAGACCTGCAACCTGGAGAACAGGCCCAGCGGCCTGCCAGCATGGTAGACAGATCACCCCTATGGGAGGAGGGGCCCAGCCATTGCCCGCAAGGTAGGCAGACCACGCGACCCGGAGAAGGGGCCCAGCGGCCCGCTGGCGTGATAGACAGATCACCCCAATTGGAGGAGGAGCACAGCTGCGGCCTGCCCCTGCAAGAGAGACTTTGCAACTATACAAGAGCAATATAAATATATAGGGGGAAAATTCAATAACACAACAGTTTCACCAAGCAGAAAGAAACGCAAGCAGTATGAAAAGACAAGGAAAGAAAGGACTACAAGCAATGCAGGTCAACTCAACTTTAGAAGAGGTAATAGCTGCAGCAGATGGAATGTCAGATAAAGAATTCAGGATTTACATGCTTCAGATGATCTGGAATCTCAAGGAAGACATTAGACAGCAAAATCAGACAATGAAAGATCACTTCAACAATGAGTTACATAAACAAATCCAAGAAGCAAAAGATCAACTATACAGGGAGATAGAGGTTATAAAAAACAAACAAACAGAAATACTAGAAATGCAGGAAGCAATAAACCAAATTAAAAACTCAAATGAGAATACTACCAGCAGAGTAGAACACTTAGAAGATAGAACATCAGACAATGAAGACAAAGTATTTCAACTTGAAAGGAACATAGACAGCTCAGCAAGACTGTTAAGAAACCATGAGCAGAACATCCAAGAAATATGGGATAACATAAAGAGACCAAACTTAAGAGTCACTGGAATACAGGAAGGAATAGAGGTCCAAACCAAAGGAATGAGCAATCTGTTCAATGAAATAATACAAGAAAACTTCCCAGACTTCAAGAATGAGACAGAATCCCAAATCCTAGAAGCCTACAGGACGCCGAATGTGCAAAATCATAAGAGATCCACACCTAGACACATTATAATGAAGATGCCCAATATACAGAATAAGGAGACAATTTTAAAAGCTACAAGAGAAAGGAAGCAGATTACATTTAGGGGTAAACCAATCAGGATAACAGCTGATCTTTCAACACAGACTCTGAAAGCTAGAAGATCCTGGAATAACATATTTCAAACGCTGAAAGAAAATGGGTTCCAACCAAGAATTGTGTATCCAGCAAAATTAAGCTTCAGGATGGAGGATGAAATTAAAACCTTCCATGGTAAACAAAAGTTAAAAGAATTTGCAGCTAGAAAACAATCTCTTCAAAACATCCTCAGCAAAACATTACAGGAAGAGAAAATGGAAAATAACAATAAAAACCAACAGTACAGTAAAGGGAAGAAATAATCAAAGAGGAAAAACAAACCATGTAAAGTATCATAATATGGCTGGAAGAACAATCCATATCTCAATAATAACCCTAAATGTTAATGGCTTAAACTCACCAATTAAGAGACACGGGCTAGTAGAATGGATCAAAAAAAAAAAGATCCAACAATATGCTGCCTACAGGAGACACATTTGATAGGAAAAGACATACATAGACTGAAGGTGAAAGGTGGGGAAAAATCATATCACTCATATGGACTTTGGAAACAAGCAGGAGTGTCCATACTCATATCAAATAAAATAGATTTCAAGCCAAAGTTAATCAAAAGGGATAAAGAGGGAAACTACATAGTGCTCAAGGGAACCATACACCAACAAGACATAACAATCATAAATATATATGCCCCAAACAATGGTGCAGCTATGTTCATCAAACAAACTCTTCTCAAGTTCAAGAGTCTAATAGACCACCATACAATCATTATGGGAGACTTCAACACACCTCTCTCACCACTGGACAGATCTTACAAACAAAAGTTGAATAAAGAAACTATAGAACTCAATAATACAATTAATAACCTAGACTTAATTGACATATATAGAAAATACCACCCAACAACAAGCAGTTACACTTTTTCCTCAGCAGCACATGGATCCTTCTCAATACTAGATCATATATTATGTCACAGGGCAACTCTTAGACAATATAAAGGTGTAGAGATAATACCATGCATCTTATCTGATCATAATGGAATGAAACTGGAAATCAATGATAAAAGAAAGAAGGAAAAATCATGCATCACTTGGAGAATGAACAATAGGTTACTGAATGATCAATGGGTTATAGAAGACATCAAGAAGGAAATTAAAAAATTCTTAGAGATAAATGAAAACACAGACACAACATATCGGAATCTATGGGACACAATTAAAGCAGTTCTAAGAGGAAAATTCATTGCTTGGAGTTCATTCCTTAAAAAAAGAAAAAAAAAACAACAAATAAATGATGTCACACTTCATCTCAAAATCCTAGAAAAAGAAGAGCAAAACAACAGCAAAAGAAGTAGAAGGCAAGAAATAATTAAAATCGGATCTGAAATTAATGAAATCGAAACAAAAGAAACAATTGAAAAAATTGACAAAACTAAAAGTTGGTTCTTTGAAAAAATAAATAAGATCGACAGACCCTTAGCCATGCTAACGAAGAGAAGAAGAGAGAGAACTCAAATTACTAGCATACGGAATAAAAAAGGCAATATCACAACAGACACTTCAGAAATACAGAAGATAATTAGAAATTATTTTGAATCCTTATACTCCAATAAAATAGAGGATAGTGAAGGCATCGATAAATTTCTTAAGTCATATGATCTGCCCAGATTGAGTCAGGAGGATATAGACAACCTAAACAGAACAATATCAATTGAGGAAATAGAAGAAGCCATCAAAAGACTACCAACTAAGAAAAGCCCAGGACCGGATGGGTATACAGCAGAGTTTTACAAAACCTTTAACGAAGAACTAATACCAATACTTTTCAAGCTATTTCAGGAAATAGAAAAAGAGGGAGAACTTCCAAATTCATTCTACGAGGCCAACATCACCCTGATTCCTAAACCAGACAAAGACACTTCAAAGAAAGAAAACTACAGACCAATATCTCTAATGAACCTAGATGCAAAAATCCTCAATAAAATTCTGGCAAATCGGATACAAAAACATATCAAAAAAATTGTGCACCATGATCAAGTAGGATTCATCCCTGGGATGCAAGGCTGGTTCAATATACGGAAATCAATAAATGTTATTCACCACATCAATAGACTTAAAGATAAGAACCATATGATCATCTCGATAGATGCAGAAAAAGCATTCAACAAAGTACAGCATCCCTTTATGTTCAAAACTCTAGAAAAACTAGGGATAACAGGAACATACCTCAATATTGTAAAAGCTATCTATGCTAAGCCTCAGGCTAGCATCATTCTGAATGGAGAAAAATTGAAGGCATTCCCTCTAAAATCTGGAACAAGACAGGGATGCCCTCTCTCACCACTTCTGTTCAACATAGTTCTCGAAACACTGGCCAGAGCAATTAGACAGACGAAAGAAATTAAAGGCATAAAAATAGGAAAAGAAGAACTTAAATTATCACTATTTGCAGTGACATAATTCTATACCTAGCAGACCCAAAAGGGTCTACAAAGACACTATTAGAGCTAATAAATGAATTCAGCAAAGTGGCAGGATATAAAATCAACACGCATAAATCTAATGCATTCCTGTATATCAGCGATAAATCTTCTGAAATGGAAATGAGGACAACCACTCCATTCACAATATCCTCAAAAAAAATAAAATACTTGGGAATCAACCTAACAAAAGAGGTGAAAGACTTATACAATGAAAACTATAGAACCCTAAAGAGAGAAATAGAAGAAGATCTTAGAAGATGGAAAAATATACCCTGTTCATGGATAGGCAAAACTAACATCATCAAAATGGCGATATTACCAAAAGTTCTCTATAGGTTTAATGCAATGCCAATCAAAATCCCAACGGCATTTCTTGTAGAAATAGATAAAGCAATCATGAAATTCATATGGAAAAATAAAAGACCCAGAATAGCAAAATCAACTCTAAGCAGGAAGTGTGAATCAGGCGGTATAGCGATACCAGATCTCAAACTATACTACAGAGCAATAGTAACAAAAACAGCATGGTACTGGTACCAAAACAGGCGGGAGGACCAATGGTACAGAATAGAGGACACAGAAACCAATCCACAAAATTACAACTATCTTATATTTGATAAAGGGGCTAAAAGCATGCAATGGAGGAAGGATAGCATCTTCAACAAATGGTGCTGGGAAAACTGGAAATCCATATGCAACAAAATGAAACTGAATCCCTTTCTCTTGCCATGCACAAAAGTTAACTCAAAATGGATCAAGGAGCTTGATATCAAATCAGAGACACGGCGTCTGATAGAAGAAAAAGTTGGCTACAATCTACATACTGTGGGGGTCGGGCTCTAAATTCCTAAATAGGACACCCATAGCACAAGAGTTAATAACTAGAATCAACAAATGGGACTTACTCAAACTAAAAAGTTTTTTCTCAGCAAAAGAAATAATAAGAGAGGTAAATAGGGAGCCTACATCCTGGGAACAAATCTTTACTGCTCACACTTCAGATAGAGCCCTAATATCCAGAGTATACAAAGAACTCAAAAAATTAGACAATAAGAGATCAAACAACCCAATCAACAAATGGGCCAAGGACCTGAACAGACACTTCTCAGAGGAGGACATACAATCAATCAACAAGTACATGAAAAAATGCTCACCATCTCTAGCAGTCAGAGAAATGCAAATCAAAACCACCCTAAGATACCATCTCACTCCAGTAAGATTGGCAGCCATTATGAAGTCAAACAACAACAAGTGCTGGCGAGGATGTGGGGAAAAGGGTACACTTGTACATTGCTGGTGGGACTGCAAATTGGTGCGGCCAATTTGAAAAGCAGTATGGAGATTTCTTGTAAAGCTGGGAATGGAACCACCATTTGACCCAGCTATTCCCCTTCTTGGTCTATTCCCTAAAGACCTAAAAAGAGCATACTATAGGGACACTGCTACATCGATGTTCATAGCAGCACAATTCACAATAGCAAGACTGTGGAACCAACCTAGATGCCCTTCAATAGACGAATGGATAAAAAAAATGTGGCATTTATGCACAATGGAGTATTACTCTGCATTAAAAAATGACAAAATCATGGAATTTGCAGGGAAATGGATGGCATTAGAGCAGATTATGCTAAGTGAAGCCAGCCAATCCCTAAAAAACAAATGCCAAATGTCTTCTTTGATATAAGGAGAGTAACTAAGAACAGAGTAGGGAGGAAGAGCATGAGAAGAAGATTAACATTAAACAGGGATGAGAGGTGGGAGGGAAAGGGAGAGAGATGGGAAATTGCATGGAAATGGAAGGAGACCCTTATGGTTATAAAAAATTACATACAAGAGGAAGTGAGGGGAAAGGGAAAAAAAAAAACAAGGGGGAGAAATGAATTACAGTAGATGGTGTAAAGAGAGAAGAGGGGAGGGGAGGGGAGGGGGGATAGTAGAGGATATGAAAGGCAGCAGAATACAACAGACACTAGTACGGCAATATGTAAATCAGTGGATGTGTAACCGATGTGATTCTGCAATCTGTATACGGAGTAAAAATTGGAGTTCATAACCCACTTGAATCAAAGTGTAAAATATGATATGTCAAGAACTATGTAATGTTTTGAACAACCAACAATAAAAATTAAAAAAAAAAAAAAGAAAAACCTAGACCATTGAAAATACAAAAGAGCAGCAAATAAATAAATAAAGAACTGGGCCGCATTTGTTTTGTTATATGAAAAAATATACATTAACAACCATCTCAGTCAAGTTCACAGGGTCACTGAGCAGGATAGAGTTAACCAGGAATTTTCATTATGGTTATTCTATGGTTTACTGAAATATTTGAGACATTTGGGAAGACTGACTCCTCATGTATAGTACTCAGAAGCAAGGGTGAATATAGTCCAAGTTCGTCCCATGATATACAGTTCATCATTTTGTCTTCAGGTTTAATTAGAAGAGCAATCTCTAAAATCTTTGCATCTAAATACTATTTTTGTCCCCTTTGATTAAAATCACAAGGCTGACCAAAGCATTATGGGACCTCATGCACCTGCCATCTCTCCAACAGTAAAACTGCATTATTTATAAGATGAACGTGTGCAGACCCTTCTCTGAGGCTCCCAAGTCTGGTAAACTGGAGACAGAAATTTCTGGATATCTGTGATTCAGACCTTCACCTGTGTATGGTAGGTAGTCTAGGAGAGGGATTCTCTACTTACTATAATCACAGGAACCTGTTGACAAGTCCCAGACCAGGTACATACCATATACACACATGTACTTCTCAGGATTCTAAATGTTCAATCTCTGTGTGCTCTGTTTTCTGCTACCGTCTGGCTTAAAATTTAACTGCTCACACTTTAAATTGAGTTAAGTTACACTTTTTGTTCACCAATCCACTTCCACAAGACCTAATACACTCCCAAGAAATAGGTGTTATTATCTTCTGAGGACATGTTCCTGTGATCTAATTATCTCCCACTAAGTCACACCACTTGAACATTCCACTCTCTCTCAATGCCATTACATTGGGCATTGTCCAGTGCTTGAACTGTTGGGGGAATAACCACATTCAAACCACAGCAACCCGACCTTGTAACAGGTGGCCGCTACAGTGCTCCCAACAACCAACCCTCATGGTACTTCTATCTTGTGTACTTCCCTGCAGGCCATACCAGGTTTGGTCTGTGTGACCAGTTGCAAGCGGCAGAAGTGATAGTATGCCACTTCTGAAATCAGGTTCTAAAATGACTGTGGCTTCACTATGGGTTCTCTTTCTTTCTTGGATTCATTCTGAATGAAGCCATATTATAAGCTGCCCTCATGGAGATCCATGAGGTGAGGAACTGAGATCTTCAGCTAAGAGTCAGCTGTAGTCTGTCAACAGTCATATGAAAGAGCTAAGCAGCACATCTTTCAGCCTCCATTAAGCCTTGTGATGACGACAACCTCATAAGAGACCTTGGGCCAGAACCACCCAAGCAAACCACATGCAAAATCCAGACCCACAGAAACTATGAGATAATAAATGCCTGCTATTAATTTGCTAAATTTTAGGGCACTTTAAAACGTAGCGGTAGATAACTAGTCCATGTACCACAGACTTAATATGTATGAAATACAACTTTCTAGCTCCCATCCTGATCCCCAATTTGTTCTTTCCCTTACCTTCCTCTTCTTGGTAATTAACATTGACATCTGCCCTGTTTTTAAGCTAGCAAACTGAGAATCACCTTTGAATTTTCCTTTTCTCTCACTACTATATTCAATTCATCAGCAAGTTCTATGGAATCAAAATACAAAATACTTAACAAATCCGTTCATTCAATAAATATGCATTAAGATTCTACTTTGCATAAGACACAGCATTAGCTACTGGAAAATCAACAGTAAACAAAACAGGCAAAAAAAAAAAAGAAAGAAAGAAACTCAGTCTTCAAGTACTTGACATTCTTAAGGGAGGAGTAAATAACAATTTACAAATAAAACATACAGCATGTCATACAGGAATAAATAACATGGAGGGAAAGTAAAGGGAGTAGGAATATGCTAGGGTGTGTGAGGGGTGCCGGAAGGTTCTTTTAAACAAGGTGGTCAGGAAGGCATTAGTGTTAAAGTGACATTTGAAAATTCTACTTTCTCCGTCTCCTCTGTACTACCCTGACCTGAGCCATCATCAGCATTTGTTTGGGCTTCATCATAGCCACCTTCATGTCACTCCCCTGTCTAAAATCTTCCAGTGGCTCCCAGTAGCTATTACATTTAAATATAGAGTCCTTAGCAGACTGCCCAAAGCCCAGCATAACCTGTCCCACACAGCTTTCAAACTTGCTATTGGGCCAATCACTCAAGCTGTAGACACTCCAGCCTTCTGGCAATTTCTAGAGTGTATCATCCCTTCGTGCCTCCTCTGCCCTTGTTGACTCAGTGATAGAAATGAACATCAAGTCCTTCTCCTTCCAAAGCAATCTCATTGATGAGGCCTCTTCTGTATCACTATGTCCAAAGTGCTCCCTTCTCCATTTTTCTGTTTTTTGCTTTGTCCTGGTCTCTATTGTAGTGCCAGTGTATGTCTAGGTACAAGCATATATTTATTGATTGAATAAATCCATCCTTCCTGACTACTTGATAATTTCAACATCAAAGAATACTGAAGATATCATTAAATGCTAAAATCAGGATCTGATTTTCATAAACCCATACACTATTAAATAAAGCAGAGATCTAGAAATTAATTTACCTTCATGTGCCTATACAAGATAAACAACTTATACAAAGTCACAGAGCTAGAACAAGAGCTAGAAATAGAGTCTCCTCATTAGAGGTCCAAAGTTCTTTAAACCAGCAACCACTCTCACCGCCCTGTACCTTTAGTCCTTGTTGGATAGAGGGCAGACGAGTGATGTACAAAGTGTGGGGTGGTCCAAGGGTAAGAGTACAGGCTTTAGAGTCAGAAAAACATTTATTTTTTCTGCCTTTAAACTTTCAGGCACTGTGGCTCCCTGTGCCTTACTTAACATTCTCATCTGTACCACGAGACTACAGTGCTGTGTTGTAGACAACACTAGAGAGTGCAGGACTCAGTCACCACTCCTCCTGGCCATTAACTTCTATGGTCAGGGGAAAAAAAAAAAGAAAAGAAAAAAGGATAAGAAAAGAAAAAAGAAAAAGTAGGTGTGAGCATGTAGTCATTCCTATAATGATTTCAAAATCAAGCAATAAGAATAAAATATATTTCCTCATTTATGTAAAAAAATCTATATTATATATTTTAATGACTTATCTAACACTAAAGCAGCATCCAACTTCCTCAAAAGAAAATATGATTTTATAAATTCACACTTTGCAAATCTGGTGCTTCAACTATCTTCTTAAAAATTAAGTTGCAAGTTTTACAACAATAGTCAGCAAATTTTCTGATAGCTCCCCCCTTTTAAAAAATTCAGTTTTTTTTTTTTTTTTGTTGTTGTTTTTCAATTTGCACTGGGATTTCTTTTTGAAAGGGGTTAGTTATTTCTGGAATTACCCCAGGCCTTGAGGATAGCTGCCGAACATGCCTACTGTCTATGTAAAATCAAATGTAACAGGCTAAGTAGATGTCATAAGTCCTAAGCCTCTTTTCTTATAACATTCATTCTCTGCGACAAGGAATGTGATGATCCTTTAGGACAGGAATAAATGCTTGTCAGTTTCCTCCACTCTAGAAGTGATTTAAGGACGAGTGGACTAGGGTTTCTACATAACACGAAAGTTCTCATCTGCAAATGTCCTCCCAGGCAGGTACCACTGCACCTGAGGCGTGTTTACAAACACCCAAACCACGCCTGCGCCTACCTGGCCCATTATCCCTAGGAAGGCGCACCCGAGAGTTTGGAATATCTTTATGACAGAAGAACCGAGAGACGGTAAAAATAAATGCCAAGACTAAGGCCCTAGGCTGAGCGGTATGATGTCCAAAGCTTATTGAAGGAGCACGAGCAGAGAACAGGCGCCTCTGCCTCGGCACCGATGCGCAAAGACACCAACGTGCGGAGCTGGCGTCGCAAGGGGCGACCCTCAGTCTCTTGCTTTCAAGTCAGGCTTCCAGGGACTTCAGACTTGGGGCAAGCAGCCATTGGAGCCCAGGACAGCTTCCTAGGCCCGAGCTCCCGCAGCCTGCGCTCCCAGTCTGCAGCCGTCCCCGGGCGCATGGGGAGGGCAGCAGAGCCTCTCAGCACAGGCCGCTTCAAAATCCCCGGGCCTGGCCCCCGGCCCCAGCGTCGGGCCCCACCCTTCCTACCGGGCCCACAGCTTCCGCGCCCGCTCCGGTTCTCGGGCACCTTCCCTCCACTCAGCTCGCCGCCTTCTCCCCAGGGACCCGGGGCGAGGCCAACTTGCCCGCCTTTTCCGTCTCTCGACTCCCCTCCCACTTCACTTTACCCTTTGGTCTTTTCCCCGCCCCTAGCCCTAGACCACTCCCAACGGGCCCCGGCCACGCCCCACCTAGTCCAAAGCCACGCCCAGTGGGCCCCGGCCACGCCCCACCTGGTCGAAAGCCACGCCCGTCGGGCTCTGGCCACGCCCAGTAAGTTTCTGCCCTGCCAAGGTCTGTGTCCTGACTGTGTCTGGGCTCCAGCCAGCTGGCAGCCTACACCTATGCAAGCAGGCTTGCAGCAGCAGGATGGGCTCTGCGGCTGGACTGGGAGTCCACTTACTCAGTGCAAGAGTCTATTGTGTATATATTCCCATATATCATGCAAAGAGAGATTTCTTATCTATCTTTGGTTTGGATAGTTTGAAAGAATTAAGGTCCAGGTCCCAAAGGGGAAAGGAAGCAGCTGCATTTCCCTCAGATCCCAGTTCTGAACAATGGGGCCTTTCACCAAGGAAAACAAAATCCAGAGGTGGTGCCAGCAATTTGGTATCATGATAGGTTCTGGATCCCTGTGCTGAATACATAGAACTTTGGGTTTGTAGTCCCATTTCTTTTTTTTATTTCATGCCCCTGGGCCAGAGTTTCCTCATCTTTAAAATTAGAGGGGTGTATGACAGCATTTGAACTGGCCCCTGAACTTTATGTGACTGTTTGAAATAGGCTTTGGAAATATGGGTGAGTCTGTGCAAAAGATGGTATTAGGAGCCGGTGTCACAATAAAGAGGAATACCTTCAGGTAGTACACCACACTCAACTTTCCCCTGAAATTTGAGAAAAAGAGGATGGGCATTCATTGTTGGCAGAACCTACAGAAGTCATTTCAAAGGAAGGTAGTTTTAATAATAATCAATGATATTTGTTGAGATCAACTCTGTCAGACTTTATAACAGGTATAGGTAGGGTGCCTTGTTTGATTTTTAAAGCATCATGCGTGTGGTAAGAGTATTTCCCTGCAATTACAGATATAAAGCATACTAACAGTTTCATTAACATCAACTTTTAGAGAATGGAATACTTTGATAGAAGACTAAAAAATTTACCCATTTAAGTCAGGGAAAAGAAGAAGAAGAAGAAGAAGGAGGAGGAGGAGGAGGAAGAAAAGGAGAAATACATGACTTTTGAAATTTTGTTTTGCTTTGCTTTCCTGGGAGTGTAAAAGTAGGAGAAGTTATTGAGAAAAGGGGCTGGTTGGTAAGGGATAGGGGGAGAGAAGATATTGAGGAGAAAGGACAATGGTGCTTAAAGAGTATGACTGAGTAACTCTTAGGACAGGGATGGGGATAAAAGTAGTGCCCAAGAATAGGAGAGACAAGAACAAATGTAGAGGTTAAGAACTACAGAGGTATGAGTACTGGGAGAATTGAATATTCCTAGAATGACTGGGCTCCTACTGAGATTGTATAATGAACAGATGGATCGAGGGAGGCTTCTGAGAGATTCAGTGCTGGCTATCACTTTGATTGCATTCACTGCTACCATAAAGCCATACAAATGTGTACCTGATAATGGTTGTTAAGGAGAGGCCTAAAAGTCCATTATTTATAATGTTATGTACTTTAGTGGTCCATGCTGCCAGATGTAAAATTATACACAAGGCTCATGCTAAAAAATGACTTTGGTTTTTCTTTATGGAAGTTACTAAATTCTCTGCTGCCTATATTAAACCCTTTGAGCAAGATTTGTAATGAATTTCACATGCTGATTCTATTTCTATGACTTTACCCCTTTAAAAGATAGTGTTAAAGAGAAAACACTCTAGGTTTTCTCTTTGAAAGAAATATCCACAAAGAAACTTCAAATTAAAATGCAAAAGATTTATATCAGAAACTGTATCAAACTGTTTGAAAAGGCATGTTCCAACCAGTGGCAAGAAGATCATATGAACCCAAGGTATGACAATGAAAAAATTGAGCAAATAGTTTCTGGATATATACTCTAATCTCATTGCACATCATAAGTAATTTAAGCACTATTGTGCTTAATTGAGCACCAAATGCTATTGTATTTTAAAAAAAGCAAAATAAACATTCTTCAGTACAGACCTCAAAATGTACCAGCCCTGGATATGGGCAAACATTAAGGGTTTTTTAATGATGTTCTGCTATCAAAAATGATAATCTGGTCTCAAACTTGTGCCCAATTTCACTTTTAAGTATTTCCTTCTGGAGAAAAAAAAAACTTGGAAATATTTTTTTGAAACTACAATATCAATGACCTATAGTTGAAATACCAAAGTTAAAAATCAGAGTATTAAAGAACCAAAGGTTTCCAAATCAATCTCTCTGTTAAGGGTGTGGTTCAAATACACTCTCATTTCTGCAGTACTTGCTTTTCATTTTCATAGTATCTTTGAATTTCAACAGCATTTCCTCAGAAATGCTAAATTGGCAGAGAGAATGAAATCCAAACCAAACATTCAAAGCCCCTTGCTGTTTGGGTTAAATTTCTAGAATGTACCCAGGTTTTCATCACCCTCGTTAGTGTTTTAAATATTCATACAAAGCTAGCCTATAGAAACAGTCTACACACAATAAAATATAAAGTAACCTAGATATAATTATCAGATAAGCAGCAGAAAAAAGGCAAGGCCAATTATGTCAATTCTTTAAGTAGCATTACTGTCAGGTTTTTATTGTTAATTAGAAGTTAACATTTACAGTGGTACAGAGATGTTCTTAGTTTACATTTCAGTCATGATGGGATAAACCATTCTTATCATTTCTAGAAAAACTTTTCGATACCAATGTCCTAAGAGGCCCAGAACTTTCAGCACATATCATTTTCTATCAAATTCTTAATCTTTTTATATCACAGAGAACACAACTAACTATTCAATATATTTTATTATTTCACTTAATAGTGGAAAAAAGGAAATTGAAACTATTCTAGTTTTTAAAGAGCTAAATTGTAAACATATAACCCCCCAATTGAGTAAACCTTTTAAATAGGGACTATGCCTTTATCAATAAATAACTATACTCTTTTTTTTAGAGATTTGATTACAAGTTTGTCTCAAAAAATACTTTTACTGCTGCTTTGAAAAAGTTTATGGCAGTTCCTCAAAAATTAAACTAAACTAAATATAGAATTGCCATGTGATCCAGCAATTCCTCTTCTTGATATGTTATCAAGAAGTGAAAACAAGTACTCAAAAAGATATTCAGGCATCCATGTTCATAGTAACAGTATTCACAATTGCCAAAAGGTGGAGACAGCCCAAATGTCCATTGATAGATGAACAGTTTAACAAAACGTGTTATATACATGCAATAGGATTTCACTTCACCTTAACCTTGGATGAATCTTGAAGAATCTATGCCAAGTGAAATAAGCCAGACTCAAAAAAAAAACAAAACAAAAAAAAACAAAAAACAAACAAACAAGTGTCGTATTCTTTTACTTATTCAAAGTACCTTTGATAGTCAGATTCAAAGAGACAGAAGGTAGCATGGTGGTTGCTAGGGGTTAGTTATAGGGAAAATGAGAAGTTATTTAAAGGCACACTTTCTGGTGATAGCTGCCCAACAAAGTGAATATACTTAATGCCACTGAACTGTACACTTAAAAATGGTTAAACTGGTAAATTTTGTTGTTAGGTACAATAAATAAGAAAAAAGTGCTTGACTTTAGACAGCCATTTGTAGATATCCTGTGAAACCTTGAATTAGAATACCTATGACTCTCACTTGTATTTGCAAGTATTAAATAATAAAAGCTATCGTTTTAAATTAATTGCCATTAATATAAAAGAAATCATTGGCCTTGCTTTTTTTTCTGCTGCTATTGCCTTGTTTATGTTTCTAATTTAGCAATTCCTTTTGGTATTTGTGACAAAAGCTAATTCGTATCTGGTGACTGGTTGCTCACTGGAAGCATAGGAAATATGCTGTATTTTCCAGCCTCCCTTGCAGTTAGGTGTGGTCCATTGGTGGCTCTTGGTAGAAGTGACATGTGCCTTCTAGAACTGACTAGTGAACAAAACTCCCATCCAATCACCATCCCCTCTTCTCCTCCATCTGTGGTCTGGATGTAAAGAACTCTAAGGATGTGGGGAAAGAAGCCTCAAGAGGACAGGAGATTGTATCTGAATGACTCTGGAGCTAACTGAACAGAACTTTAACCAGAAAGCATATAGTTTTGTTGTTTTAAGTCGCTGAGATATGGGAATTACATATTTGTTACTGCAGATAGCCTAGCCTGACTAACAGAATATTGTCTTGGCAGGAGAATTGGATGTACCCATTTGCAAATTGAAAACTACTCTCCATTAGCCAGACATTAATAACTTAATATTAAATGGCTTTCAAATCCTTGAGATAATTATTTAAGTATCAGAGGAATCTATTAGCACACAATAATGTTATTATTGATCTTTAATAAATGCAGTGTTGAAAATTAGTTTAAACAGAATGAATTAAACCCCCAAAAGTTGGCAGGAAAGCTGTTCATTAACTGTTAAGTCCAAGAATGTGTGTCTTGTCTGTGTAGAATACCAAATGGTAGTTTTCCCAGGACTGAAAAGCAAAACAATGTAGACTTGAACCAAATACTGGAAGGATAACAAATTTATCAATCAAATAACATTTTTCTTTAAATAAATTAATCTATTTCTTACTGTCATTTGAAAATCTTTAATTTTTTTCCCCATGGAATTAGTTTAAATTTCTAATCAGAAACTTTTGTTTAAATGCTGTTTTTAATCACTGTTTAACATAAAGAACACAAGCCTTTTAGCCTTTACTGCTAAAGAAATCTTTTGCACGTGTAGGTTGTGAATGTTTTTGCTTATGTAGTAAATGTTGTTAAGAGAATTATTGGGGCATACAAAAATCATGTTGTAGCTTGAATAAATGAAGAAAACAATGTGCTTCAATCTCCTACGAAGAATGAGCAAGGGATCAGGACCTTTTCTTTGGAAGGAGTCTCCTGCCAGGGTGTGCTGGTGGTAGCTGCATTCTCAGGGAACATGGGGACACAGGCAGTACCCACAGTATGTTCACAAGTAACTGTGCAGTCAGATGGACTTCTTAATTCCTGGCTCTTCAATTTTCTTGTAATGGAAACTCTTTAATTTTTGTGAGCTACAGTGCTCGCATATAAAATGGAAATACTATTGTCTCTAAGATTCATTTTCCTTTTCTGTCACACTAGTAATTTAGCAGGGCTTGTGGCCACTCAGTTAATAATACTACTTCTGAACTCCGTGGAAGCTTGGCAAGGCTGTGGAACTAGGCAGATTTGACATGTGCTCCATCCCACTGGGAAAGGATGAGAATTGAAGAAGCTGCCTCCTTCTTTCAAAGAAAGGTCCACAGAGAGAGTTTACATGTTGAAGATGGCCAAGACTTTCATACCTTCATGGGGTTGGTGTGTAGATTAATTAGAAAGTGTCTTATCTAGAGTCTTCAGAATCATATGGGGAGGTTTGCTAGACAGGAGAGAGTAATTACTTTAAGTACAGAGAAGCTGGAAATAGCAAACGGAATTGAGTAAGCAATGTGCTTTTAGACAAGAGGGTAGGTGGGCTTCAGGTTTCCATACTCTAAGAGAGCACCATGCCAGGAACTGCAGACAACAGCTCAAGATCCAAAGGTCAGGAGACTCCCAGACTGGGCTCATGAAAATTACAGACCCTAGATTAAGAAGAGCCTAGGAGCAAGGATTTAGGAACTTCAGTTAAACATAGTGGCAATGCAGAGACACTTGCAGTAATGATAATAATGGTAACAGAATAACCATCCTCTTACTGATAGTCTCTGTGTCAGTGTGTATCCTGGTAGCTCTTTGTAACATTTTAAAGATTTTGTATCCATATAATCCTCCATTTTATACAGGCTCAGAGATAATAAAGTCTTTTGGTTCAATGTCTAAAAGCCATTAAGTGGCTGAGATTCAAATCTAGGACTTGATAACTCTACAACCCAAACTAAGAACTATTTAGAAATCCAAGGAAACTGTTTAGCACAGTGCATAGTGAAGGGGTCAATAACTGTTAGAATTAACCTGGAGACGGTGTGTGTGTGTGTGTGTGTGTGTGTGTGTGTGTGTGTGTGTGTGTGTGTGTGTAGGGGAGCCACCAGAGGTAGAAGAAGGAAACAGGAGTGGTCTTCTGACAAGTAAGGAAAGTTGACTCCTATCAGAGAGTAAAAAAAAAAAAAAAAGAGGAGTCAAGGATCAAAATTCTTTCTAATTCCAGAGCATTATTCTTTCTCTTCACTTGGGTAGGGAAGAAACCAGATACTTTTATAACGACAGGGTGTTGGAAAGGAAAGCTAGCACTTGCCTTGATTATCACAGAATCAAAGATTTTTAGAGCTAGAAGAAGATCTTTAAAAAATCTAGTAGCCAACCCTTTCTTCTTGGAAGTAGGGTTTTTTTTTTTTTAAAAAAAATCACCAACTGCTGAGAAACAAGTAAACTCAAAAGGGCTTTTAACACAAAGAGCCTGAAGTCCCAGAGAAAGGTTTTAACCTTAGAGAAGCAGGATGAGTCGGAGAGCATTTTATAATCATTGCATGTGTGAAAGAGGAAGGTTGGAACAAGTGTCAGTAGTAACAGATGTAATAGGAAAGCTTCTATATTAGGCTTTGGCATTCTTGCCTTAAGATTCCTTAAAACATTTTAAAATAGAGTGTTTCATTAATCTGATTTTTAGGTGGTAATAGAATGTGAGGTTGGCTTGGTCATCTCCATAAAGAACTGTGTTTTCTAACTTAAGGTGTATGAATGTGTGCAAGTTTTAACAGACAGTCCTATTTGAACATCAGGCACATAGTATTTCTAAAATGATACAGAAGAAAACATCCAGTATGTATTACATAAGTTACAAAAGCCTAGTAATAAGATAAGCAGCTGTGATCACCTGACAACATTACCAGTGCCATTGATGTCCTTTGCATGGCCTTATCCCCATTTCACCTACCTCCCCACAGGAGGCAGCCACTCTTCTGAACTTTATGGTAATCATTTGTGTGTGTGTGTGTGTGTGTGTGTGTGTGTGTGTGTGTGTGTGATTCAGAGAAAGACCCTATATTTCAGGCACCTTCACCACCTCCATCTCCTGTATGCAGCATCTCAAAAAGTGGGAAAATATTACCACTATAAATTGGAGCTGCAAAGTGACACCATATTCCTTAACAAGGCTTTGCCAAAATTTCACTTGTCTTTAAAATCAACTAATGATGGCAATTTTCATAGACATAGAAAATAAGGCAGAAATAACTTTAAGTCACATTGGACTTGAGGATTGATTCCTCTTAATCCCAAAGTTAGGTGAGAAACACCATCATGGAGAGTGGGCAGCTGAAGCTCCAGACCCTAGTTCTTGCATTCCAATGAAAGAAAACTTAAGAGTCAAATGCAAAATCAGGCAAGATAATTTTATTATGAGTGAAAGTGAAGCTCAAGTAAAGAACACTCTCAAGAAGAGAGAGAGTGGGTCATCTCTGATCAGGAATAACAAAAGAAACAATGCTGCTTCCAAATTTATTGCTGCTTTATCTTAGCTTTGAAAGTTGCGGTCTACTTTCTATCATCTTGGTCAATCAGGTGTGTAACTTCTCCTTCATATCAGGCAGGGGAGTTTTTGACCTTAGTGGGTCCTCTCTGGAACTGTCACATCGACCATCCTGTTCAGGCAGGGGCTATATCTACAAGTCAGACTTATGTTAATGTGGGTGCTGGGGTCAATGATCAGACAAACTTTACCACAGTGTGATGTACTACTGAAGACATTTCCTTCTGATATACATTAAGACATCTGTGGCCATACATTCTAAATTTATAATGACCTCAGTAGACCCTGTCTGGAATTAACCCCATTGACCCATTTCTTAATTGTCTCCCTTTGTTTCCATGTGTTTATTCTCAGGGTTTGAACACCTGTTATTTTTCTACAAGTTACTCAATTATTCATTAGCCTTAAAAGCAATTAAAAAAAAAAACCTGTGACCGTGCCATGCTACTGGCTTGCATTTCACCGTTCATTACTAACTACCACCTAACAATGGGGAGTCCTTCATCTTAACACTGCTTGGGCTTGTCCAAGGAAACACCCTGACCCAGGTCATTGTAACAGGAAGAAACATGGGAACTATAGACACCAGGATGGACCCAAGGATGATTTGCCATAAGAAGTCATGTGAAGTGGAGTGGGAATGGAGGAGAGGACAAAGTAAGGAAGTGTCGACTTTATCTTTCACTCCATAAAGTTAAATGAATAGATAAATAAAAGGACAATGATCGTAGATATCGTGTTTCATTATTTTGAGTGGAGTGGTATTTTCATATCATTGGTCTGAAAATTGAAATTAATCTGTCTTGTTTTGCAGCTGATTTTGACACACTTCTCATGACCACGGGCTGTGTATAATAGAAACTGTGCTCCAGTGATAACCTTGGCAAAGATCTCAGAATGAAGATGCTGGTGGCTAATTTGTGCTTGTTTAGGACAGCTGTACTATATTTAAAAGTGGCCCTGTGCTGCTGAGAGTTGCTGTGAAATTCCTCCACCTGATTAGCAGATTGGCTAGAAGTCCCTTCATCTGTCTTGGGAGTTGATTCTTGCTCATGAATTGCATGACAACCTACTGTGGCTCTTCATTGCCTGCTCCTGACCTTGCAGTTGGTCCTGAACCAAGCCATTCTTGTGGTTCATTTCAGATTCAAGACCCTAAGTCAGTCTTATTTAAAGATGACCTCCTGATTGATGGGGGATAGACAGAAAGACAAAGATGGGAAGAGGTGGAAAAGACAGAGTTTGAGATTTGTCAGGGACTTATTTAAAAGGGCAAACTACTATGACTCACATCATTTAGTATGGTAATAGAAGACAACAATTTTTTGACATCAGGCAAATTCAATATTTCACAATACATCATGTACGAATAAGATATCACTTAGACCCCTCAGAGATGGGATTATTACTTTCCTTCTGGCATGGGTGAAGTTATGGAAATGTTTATTTCCCTAACTTTTTTTGCTTGCCTTCTTTCCTCTTTCAGATAACAGGACAGCCTGACTTATCAGCATAAAAAAATATTTCTGTCAGCACCCAGGGAACATGGAGTAAGTGTAAAAAGAGAACAGTTATGTCAGCCTGCAATATTAACCTAAGCCCAGGCACCAAGAGCTACAGTAAATTAAAAAAAAAAAGTTGCAGGCTGTCGTGCTAATTAACAGTTGATAGGTACAAATATTTTAGCACATCATATAATAGACAGATTGTGCCTTTTGACAGGCAGTAGGAATTTTACATGAAAATATTTCATTGAATGTGAATATTAGGTGGAAAACATGGGTGGGAAGAAGAAGAAGAAGAAACCCTCTTCTTACAGCAAGACACATTTATCCTTTGATTGGAAAAGAATGCATCTCAAAGTGACAGTCCACATGCACATCTTGTCTTCATTAAATTATGGTGCTGATGAGATATGGTCATCTCCCAAAACAAAACCCTTATCATTGCTTTCTTTTGAACCATATTCAGTTATAGTGAGAGGTGATGTTGTACAGTTCTTTTAGGATAAAGAGAATCCCTAATCATGTAAATGGAGAAATTAAATTTTAAAATCAGAATGGCATTTGCAGATTAATGCAGGGTCTTAACTAAAACTTCACTTTACAGAAGAAATTGACATTCTAGGGGAGAAGATTATGGGTAATTTTCCTTGGAGGAAAACCTTTAACTCCCATCAGAAGAGTAAATTCAAAATACAGTATTAAAACTTGCATGGTTTGAGTAATGTTTTTAAAATAATGAAATCAACTAGTTTTCCATAGAAAAGGGTGGGAGTTAAGATGTAGTTGATGGTCAACTTTACAGCACTGGAGAGTCATAAACATATACGAAGTTCTCCACTACTTTGCACACTGGGATTATACTCTATTTGACTCAAGAAAGAATTATTTTTAGGTAATTTCCTTATAATCAGGGAGGGCTAAAATGGCTGGCTGTGTCTGATAGTAAGAAGTAGTGTTTTATTTATTTATTTGTTTTCTGGTAAGGATGGTTCTGGGCCCAAGATTTCCATGAAGAAAAATTGCCCCTAGCATCTCCCACCATTTTCACAATTCACTCCTATGTCAGTCTCTGTTGATTCTCGAGCATTATTACTTCCCTGTTATAATCTCCCTTCTCAGCATGAGATTTCTTATAACTCTTTCTAAGTAGTTTTGTTTCTGATGAGCTCACTAGTCTGGCAGTATTCCTCACCCAAACCCCAGTACCCTCTAGGTGTCACTCGCTGGCAATCATTCCAAAATGAAAATTCTGTTTTGCTGCAAGTGGTTGTTCTCTAAAGTAGTTATTTTTGGAAAACAAAACAAACAAGTACATATGCTTGACCATGGATCCATGAGTGGTTCCATCTAGTTATGATATTTGCAAACTGCTATGGTTTGAATATTTATGTCCCGCCCAAGTTCATACATCAATACCTAATTCCCAATGTGATAGCATTAGACGGGGAGGACTTTGGCATGTGATTAGGTCATGAAGATGGAGCCTTCAGAAATGAGATTAGTGCTCTAGAACTAGGGGGCCTCTTCTACCACGTGGGGGCTCAGTAAGTAAATGCCGTCGATGAACAAGAGAACAAGAACTGTGAGCAATATATTTCTGTGGCTTGAAAGCTAGCCAGTTTAGGGTATTTTTTGTTATAATAGACCAAGACACATCCAAGATACCAAGACACATCCATGGACATCTGTGACCACTTTTCTAATGTGAGGAAAACCAGTCTATCAAGATGCATTATATAAAACACTATCTCATGACCAATCAAGTTTGGAAAACTTTGCCTATTATATTCCATTTATTGGTGATTCTTAGTTTTTCCAAGCACCAGTAAGTCCAGCAGAAAAACAGCTAGTTGTTTAAATTAGTATTTCTCCAAATTTATGGACATTAATGAACACCTGTGTGTAATTTATTTTCCTTAGTACGACACCTGCCAATGCACTATGGAGAACACACTTAGGGATATATGCTGCCTTCATTCAAAGTAGCGCTGGTCTGATGGTGCAGATTTCAGACTCTGTGGTGGCTCTTTAAGGTAAGCGCTTTGAAGTCAATACTAATTAAAGTCACATCAGTTTACCTTAATAGATAGTCAATTCTGTTTTTAAGTTAAATCAAACAAATCATCACATATCCTTTACCCCACCCCAGAATTTTGAAGCCCTCTTCCAGCTACATCCAAGAGAGAAGAGGGTACTACCATAAAGAAAGGCCTTATCTTGTCTCCTGGACAAACGGTGACCACTTTTCACACAGAGGAGAGAATCCATGATATTGAAGATTGTCATTTAGAATCTTAGAAATGGTCAGTTTTACTAATAATTCAATGCATAACTCCCACCAAATACAATTCTAGCCCCAGCAATCACAGCTGATATCTGGAAAACTAAGAAGGTTGTTCATGTTTTGGGGGTTAGGATGCCAGGTCTGTGTTCAGGAAATTGCATCTCTTTCTCATGCTTTGGTAGATTGGTGGTGGAGCTACTTTGCTCTTGGAACCATTTTTATCCCCCCATAAGAAACTCTGGACTGTGCTGGAACTCTTTACCTCAGGGATTAAGGTCACTTAATAAACTTGAATCTCATTTGGGATGATATCAATAATTTTATTCCTCTACAAGTTAAAATTGGAAAGAGAATCCTTAATAGAACCACAAATACTTGTCAATTTAAACCACTGTAGAGTATATAATTTCTGGTGAAAAGTAAATAGTGTCATGAATTGCTTAATAAAGCATATAATCACATAGCAATTTACAGAGAAAAGGTAGATTCTCCTATTTTTTCTTGAATATTACTTGAGCATCCATGAGGGAAGATATTATTCCACAAAAGCAAACCAAAACATAAAAGATTTGGTTAAAAAAAGACACCCATTAGAATCTTAATGTTTGTTCAAAAATACTATAGAAGTTATTATATTTGTCTGTATTTTCTTAATCTTTAACATGACTTGAATATTGCTTAGAAATGGTCAGTTTTACTAATAAAACCAGATCAGATAAAATGTTTTATTTTTAAAATATGTGGTTAAATCCAACTAATTGAGAGGTTTATTGAACTCTACTAAGTCTCAATTTTTCCCTCTGTGAAAAAGAAAAAAAAACACTGGCACTTTTCATGAATTATAATAATGGAAAAATATTTTTAAGAAAAACATGAAGCAGGTTAAGTAACTGTTACAATTTCCCCAATTTTTTTTTTAGGGGAAATTTGTAAGAAAGTAATCTATTTAAATAAAAACATAATTAAAAGAAACCATGATCCCCCTGCCAGTATACCAGAAGCCCAACTATACTCCAGTCCAAAAATCGGAGTTCTGAATATTTGACTTAAAACATTGGCAGACACTGGATTAATGAGAATACACACAAACACACATACACACATACATGTATGCATATATATACATGTATGTATATGTGTGTATATACACACATACATATACACATATATGTATATATATATTATTAGTTTGTTCTTGATATAAACACACACACACACACACACACACACACACACCCCTCCTTCTTAGCAAAGAGTAAACGCAGTTTGGAAAGATGTTCAACAATAAGTATTGCCATAAAAAGGGTTTTCTGTTTAACTTAAAAGTTAAACAGAAGTTTACTGTTGTTAAAAATTACCAAACACGTTCAAACTGTTTTTTAGTGAATATTTACTCTAAACCAGGGGAATGTGACCTTTCAGAAGAGGGCACCAACTTTTTAAACCTTTGCTTTGAGAATGCATAGTGCAGGGGAGGTGACCAAGACAACCCACAGACATCGATGGTGCCAATTTAACAGTGTTTCCACAGTATCTTTGGCTCTGTGAATTAGAGGCTCTGTGTTAATCTCATCTGAGTGCAAATTCTGTCTGCGTAGAATCAACCTCTGGTACTCTGTGAACCAGTATAACCTTTGTCAAAGATTTTGTTTGTTTGTTTGTTTTAAGAACCCTTTACATTCTTAAACTTTGTAAACCTGTGGAGGATCCCCAAGTACTTTTAGTATATTGGTTATATCTTTCAATATTTATTGTATTAGAAATTATACACTGAAGACATTTAGAGACCAAGAATGGCTGGTGCATCCTCTATGAGCTATGTGAGCACTGAAGCCATCACAGGGCATGTGGTCTCTGAAAAGCTCCACTTTCCACTGGTGACGGAAGAAGAGCAGAAAAGGTGAATCACACCCAAACAATGTTATAAAAAGAGTTTGGCATTCTGGATTCCCAGAAAGGGACCCAGCAGACCTCCCGTGGTTCAAGTCACATGTTGAGAACTGCTGACCTGAAGCAAATGGTCTCTTAAAATCCAGTCCCTTTGGCCTCTTTGTGGGCACAGGGATCACCTAAGGGTATTGGTTAAAATGTCTGTCAATCTCCAGGTTCCTCACCAAGGGATCCTGATTCAGTTCATTTGGGACAAGTCTCAAGAATTTTCCTCATCCAAAATTATTACCACACCCCTCACATCCTCACCCCAACCCTAGCTCTCTCTGGTGATTTGATGAAGGACATCACAAATGCGTATTGAAAAATCCAGCCTATATCTTATTGCTGGGGTGTGAATGTTCATCTTTATCAAACTTATCCTGGATACATGCATGCAGAATCCTGGATCAGACCCGGGAAAAATTTCATATTATACACTTCACAGTAAATAACAAGATTGCCAGATTGAATGAACCTTTGCTTCATTCAGTCTTGCCCCCGAGGTGGCAGGATGAGAACCAGGTTAAGGAACCAGCAGAGACAAGGAAAATGTGTTTCCATTTTTTTTTTTTTTTCTTTTTTGTACTGGGGATTGAATGCAGGGGCACTAGACCATTGAGCTATATCTCCAGTCCCCACCCCACCCTCACCCCTTTTTGGTATTTTATTTAGAGACAGGATCTCACTAACTTGCTTAAGGCTGGCTTTGAATTTGTGATCCTCCTACCTTAGCATCCTGAGTTGCTGGGATTACAGGCCCATGCTACCACACCAGGTGGTTTCCCTTGCTTTCAAAAGAAGAAGCTGCTGCTGGCTCACCTCCAGAAAAGAAGTCTGCTTTCCTCTAGTACTTTTTAAATGTAAATAAGACCTTGGCAGGAGCTGAGTGTCTCTGCTTTGATAACCTGGAGACCCCTGCACTTTCCTGCTTTTAGGCTCCTTCCCTTTTCTTCTTTGAAATGCAAAGATCTAGGGAGATGGCAAGAGCTGTCTTCCTGGAACCTAGTCAGGACTCTACGGGGTCCTTTCAAAGAGATTAGAAAAGTTAGTATACTTTTAGATCACGGTAAAGAGCTAGACAAATTGCTACAGCTGGAATTCTCCTGGTATGTGAACAGTCATGGCTTTTTACAGAAACACAGAAAAAATTCTCAGGGTCATTTCCTTTCTCCATGTCTCTACTTACCAGGAGGAAAAACAGAAACTTCATAGCTGATTTAAGCAATTCGCTCATGGGGCCTTATGATTTAGCATCCGGAGCATCTGAAGTGCCTGTGGTTTACTGGATTGGGTTACAGAATTTGTGAAAAGCCCTGGTGGATTTAAACTGTGAAGTACCCATTTTTATGGATAGATGTCCTATAACAAGAATTGTTGGGAAGGAGATGAATAAGACCATAAATAAGGGGAAACTAAGACTATCTAGTGTGTAGGACCACAGAAAGTTCTGAGAAGGGCATTGTCACCTTTGATTCTCTTTAGATAAAATGTCATTGACACCTTGAATCTAGGCCAGAGCAGACTGGGTTCTGCTCTTTAGAAGGACACACATGCACACACACACACTCTGCCACCCACCCACACACAAGGCCATACTTGACATTTGGGACCTGGCACTCAGTGCTGGCATAATGTGACTCATAATCCTAAACATCTGCTTTTGAGGCTATGCCATTTAGGGTCCAGGAAAACACTTGTCCACATCTCTTGCTCTACACAATACTGTGAAGCAAAAGGTGTGACTATATACAATATTGTGAAAATCTGTGGGTGGTATCCCTGCCAACATAGAAATGGACATTGCTTCCAAGCACTGGGAAAATTTGAGCAGAAAGGAACTTAGGTAGCAAGAGAGTGGAATTAACTAGTCAGATCCATCTCAGACACCATCAGTGCAATATATGCTTACTTAGGGAAATAACCTTTCTCGGCGTGCGGAACATTCATTTTCCTGCTTTGCCTTATATTCTAATTTGTGATACTGAAGATGCACATTAATTAATGCGGTATTCACTATATACACAGGAACTGAGGACTTTTTTGTGTTATGTTCACATTGCTCTTAAATTTGTACATATGTAGGTCTAATCTACCATTATTGTTTCTGGAAATTGGATTTTATTGTCACTGCTGACAAAGGACTTGCCATTATCCCCCCATTCTAAGTCCAGGGTGTATGTATTGACAGATGAAGGAGATTTAACCTGTCATCAGTTATGTTAAATATTATTCAGCCTTCCTAGCTGCCAGGAAGCCTGTGAGAGTGAATATTTGGTATTTTGAGCTTTTGTAGTAGGAACTGGACTTTGCCTCCTACCAATTCCCACATGGTAAATATTACCCAGTGTAAAAAAAAATAAGTCCAGATGTTGCACAATCAAAAAGCCAAACCAAATCAAAACCATCAACAACCACCCAAGTCTGCTACTCTCTGTAATGAATATTGTGCTATGGGAGAAATAGAACTGTGTTTCAAGAGTGGTTGGTTTACACTTGGATATTAAATAACTTTCTTTCATTAGGAGACTATTAGGAGACTTGCTCTTGCTATCATGGAAAGCAATAGCATTTAAACTTTCGGTATTCTGTTGCCTAAGTACATTTGTTGAAACTGAACTTCTAGCTGGTTACATTATGCCCATGTCCTTTTGTTGTTGTTGTGGGGAAAAATTACACTCATACATTACTGGCTGGAATGTGAATTGCTGCAATCATTACGGAATGTGTAATGGAGATTCCTCAGAAAATTTGGAATGGAACCACCATTTGAACCAGCTATCCCACTTCTCAGTTTATGCCCAAAGGACTTAAAAAATCAGCATATTGCAGTGACACAGCCACATCAATGTTTATGCCAGCTCAATTCACAATAGCTAAACTATAAAACCAATATAGGTGCCCTTCAACAGATGAATGGATTGAAAAATGTGATATATATATATATGTATATACACACACATATATGTATGTATGTATGTATATATATTACTCAGCCTTAAAGAAATATAAAATTATGGCATCTGCTGGTAAATGGATGTAGCTGGAGAATATCAGGCAAAGCAAAATAAGCCAATCCCCCCCACAAAGCCAAATGTTTTCTCTGATAATGCGGATGCTAATTCACAAGGTGGTAATGGTGTCTAGGGAAGAATAGTTACTTTAGATTAGGTAGAGGGGAGTGAAGGGAGGGGAGGGAGTATGGGGGTAGGAATGATAGTAGAATGAATTGGACATTATTTCCCTATGTACATATATAACTATACAACTGGTGTGATTCTATATCATGTACAACTAGAAGAATGAGAAATTATGCTACACTATATATGATATATCAAAGTGCATTCTACTGTCATGTATAATTAATTAAAACAAATTTTAAAAACTTAAAAAAATTTCTATTCTTGGCATCCAGGAATAGTCATGGTAACTGATTTTTGCAACTCAATGCGCAAGCTCATTTCCTTTATATAATATTTTCCCCTTGGGGTTACTTGATCATTTGTGTTGGTCATCTGGATGGTTGTTAAAAGTGCAGACCACTAGATTCTCCCACTGAACCAGTGTTTCTGAAGGTGTGGCCCCAGTTCTGAAGTTCTGGGAGATTCTTTTGCTTACTGAATTTTGGAGCCACTACTTTCTTCTTCCTTTTTCTTTTACTTACTTTCATCACAAGTTTCTTCTGGCTTAAGTGGGGAAAGCAAATTTTTCAATCCACAAAGAGCCCATTTTTTTTTAGATGACAGAGAATGAAACAACTACTTAATAACATGAAAATGCATTATACAGGGAGGTCTGCTGTATTTTTTTTTTCCCAAATATTGGGACCTGTGTCACTTTGAAGTGAGTCCAGATGCAACCCTCTTTTAACATCTCAATGAATTATTCCTGAAAAAAAAAAAAGGAGTCACAAGTTGTGTGACAGGGAGTAAGCTATTTATTTTAGTCAGCTTTGTTGCCCCTGTGACCAAAGGACCTAACAAGAATGATCAGAGGAGGAAAGATGAGGATGTTCACAGTTTCAGGGGTTGCCCTCTATAGATGGTGACTCAGTTCTTCAGAGCCTGAGAGGTGGCTACAGTTACCACCCAGTTAGTTAATCCCTACCAGAGAATTAACACACTGATTAGCCCCCTGGTTGGGGGCTCTCATAATCTAGTCATTTCACTCCGAAACTTTCTTGCATTGTCTCACTGATGAGCTTTGGGGGGGGGGCTCCTCATATCTAAACCATAACATTTTTCTTCCTTTTGAAGGACTCTGAAATGTGCCTAGCCTATAGCCAGGGCTAGATGCCAAAAAGCCTATTTGTTTTATAACCCTTAATTTACCTGAGCATTAGTTACATTGTACTCAAGGTAAGACAATTGAGAAAATTTATCTGTAAATTCCATTTGAGCACTAATATTCATTTGATCATTTTTTTCTCTAGAGGAAGTAAAATTGAATCAGAAACTAAAATGGAAATGAAGGTAGAAGTTCTCTTGAATGACAAATAGTCAAGATATATGCTGTTTTCCATCTAAATTCCTTTTGTATGTTCTTTCTTAAAATGAAAAATGTAACTATGTAGCAGTGATAAAGAATAAAACATAGGCACACACATCCAGTTGGATACATCTCAGGAAATACTCTCCTACGAAAAAAAGTCAAGTTGCAAAAGAATTCAGATAGTGGCTCCATTTATATCAACTGGGAACATTTAATGTTTGTGTCAAATGACAAGCAAAATCAATTCAGGGCAGTGCTTTCCTCTGTGGAGAAGTGGTATGACATCATGCAATGAAGTATGATGTCACACCTCTATACGTAACAAAAGATTTCACGCTTTACCTCCAAAGGTACCCAAAGCACTATGATCCTGGTCGATGGGCACATGGTTGTCAGTTTTGTCATAATTTGTCACACTGTATATACATGTTACAAATATTTGTTGAGATTTGTTCAGTTTTTTTTTTTAGTAAAAACAAAAATAAATCCAAATATGCAAATCTCGATAAGTAATGAATTTCTCTCTTCTATGGCATATGTTTCCTTGCTCCTTCTCTTTTTCTTTATGGACTTTCATGTTTAAGTAAATAGATGTTTCACAAGCCATATGAAGCAGAATCTCTTACATCGGTGGTTCTTCATGTAAAAAATAAAACAGCTAACAACAACACAAGGTAAGAGAACATCAACAAATATGTAATGAGTACCTTTGCTAAAGTAAACCAGCACTGTATCCACAAGGACTGAGTACGGCATGCACTGTGCAAACAGAGAAATTTGGTGCCAGATTTCCATAGCATCACCCTTTAGAACTATTATTAGTTCCTACATTTGAATAAAAGTGAATTCTGTTTATTTCTAAATATCGAAAATTAGGACTTACTCTTCCTCATATCCTCCATCATTATCCATTTAAAAAATTTCATTACCCAGGCACTGCCTTGCAATAACTATCTTTCACAAGAACACCAGGTGGTTCAAATGCTGAGTCTAGATTTCCCGGCTGCACTGTTGAACCTAGGAGTCTCCTGCCAGTGGATTGGTAGGTTTTGAGGCTTTAGAAAACATGATCTTAAATGTTTATGATGCCCTTATGCAGCTGAACACTCTTCTCATTCACAGGAGATAAAATATCTACTAAAGCAGGGAAAATGACAAAGTGCAATGATTCCTGAGATTTTAGACCTTGTGAATTTCCTCCTATTTTAAGGAATTCACCATCAACCACGGCACCATGTTTTCCAACATACAAACACATTACATCACTTCCTTCTTCTTTTTAAAAAAGTTTTGTACTAGGGATTGAATTTAGGGGCACTCAACCACTGAGCCACATCCTTAGCCTTATTTGGTATTTTATTTAGAAACAGGGTCTCACTGAGTTGCTTAGTGCCTTGCTTTTGCTGAGGCTGGCTTTGAACTCATGATCCTCCTGTCTCAGCCTCCTCAGCCACTGGGATTGCAGGTTTGTGCTACTGTGCCCGGCCCTCACTTCTTTCTTTACCAAGATGGTAAAGAAATGCCCTCCATTATTCATATTCTAGGGGTCGTATATATAGCTAGCTGTGTGTATGCCTGTGTGTTCAAGTTCCTTAATTACGTAATTAACTTCTTTATATTTCAAATTCTATAAAAAGAAAAGAGTCTCCTATCTCATGGGAGCACATAGAAAAAGAATTTTACTTCCTTGAAATTCAGTAACTACGACTAGTTATGTTAAAAAAATACAGTTAGAAAACATAAATAATTTACTCGGTTGGTATTGAGACACATGATAAACTCTGGGGCTTGTCCTACTTGTGAATGATATGGGAATGCATTTAAAAAGCAAGAATCAAAGTAACTCACAGCCATTTATCCGAGAAAATGCAAAAGAAAGCCATATTCTTTCTTATGTCTTGTTGCTATGGAAAGTTTCACAGTTTGTATATGTTTCCTGATCTGTTTTAAAGAATGGAAGAGAAATGCAATAAAAGTGAAATTCATTGTCATTCTAAACATTTAAAGCAGAGATGACATTTGATAATAAAAATTGATAGGATTTCTCTTCTAATCAGATGAAAAATAAGTCGACTCTATTTGTAATTTTTATAAGGGCAAGGTCTTTTTTGTAGTTGTTTGAAAATAGAGTGATAAAACTGGATGTAGCAGAGATAACATACATGACACCTAAAAATGGATATGATAGGAGACACACAGAGCAACTGAAGAGAGAGGCTGTAGAGATGTGGACAGAATACTGAAGGGAGGAAGCACAGAATTCCGCAAGTCATTGCCAGATGCACATTTGTTTGAACTGAAACAAAAAGCATAGAAACACTTTCGTGAGTAGAGAAATGAGATAATGTCATGTAGAGCCCCCCCCCCTTTTTTTTTGTACAAGGCGAATTAAAGGACTCTGTGGTCAACGTGATCGGAAGCAGCTGACATTTCTAATGCAAATAAGATCTGGAAATTTTAGCAGAACCTGCTTATGCTTCCATTCAGGCTCCCGGAGAAAGACCCTATTAAGTCAAACTAAATTGTACCAAGTGCCTTAAAGCGATGCCTGTCTGTTCTAATTTTCCCAACACTCCTCACTGAGACTTGGTCTAATAGTGATTGTATGGGGCTATTAGGAATGCGAGGTGATTGAAAAATGCAATTGCCAGCTTCTGCTTTATAATTTTGACGCTATACAGTATTTTTTCTCTGACTATTGTTACAGTAAAAGGATATGTTGGCCTTCCATCTCAAGCCCTTCTTAAGCAACAATGGAATTTTATATTAATATTGGATTTAAAGGGCAGATTGTAAATGCATTTATCTTCAGACCTTACCCAATTATCATTAGTGTGCTATTCTAGACCCAAATAAATCCACTTTACAGATAAATTTAATAATGCGATGAATTTTGTGTTAAATTTTTTTGAACTCTAATTCTTTAAGCTATTTGGATTTTTAACACTTTCTTTTTAAGAATTGAATGACTAATATGTAATAAAGACTTTTGTGGCACTTTTTCTTTTTCATGTATTAGAAAAATAATTGCAAAGGAAATGTCACATTTTAATCAATAATATATTTTTTATTCTGAAGTGATGAGCCATTAGGAGAAACACTAAGTGGGAAAAAAAATTAATCTAAAGGAAATGGGGAGATATTTTACAAACAGGTAGCCGCTTATAAATTAGTAAGAAAATCAGTGAGGTAAAAATAGTTGACCAGGGAAATACAGTGAAGTAAAAACGGATTGAACCCTAATTGACAGCTTGATTTATTTTTATTTTAGGCACACCTAGTAGAAACCAGCTGCTTTTACTTCCATTTCTGTACATCTCTAATTTGGCATTTTCTGGACCTGACCATAGAAACCACTAAACTGCTTACAAATAAAACAGGTGGTTTGGGCCCACCTGTGTTCTTGCCCATCATTCCTGACTTTTTCCTTCTGAGTAAGGTCGATTTTGATTCTTATCCTAGTTTAGCAAATACTCCTTCACCTCCAAATGGACCCTTCTTGTTACCTGTTATTGTTCGGATCTGAAATGACCCCCAAAGCTCATGTATTGAAGGCCTGGTCCCCATCGCAATAGAGGTGGGGCCTTGGGAAGTGACTGGATCATGAGGGCTCTAACCCCATAAATGCATTAATCCTTTGATGAATTCATAGCAAAATGGGTGATGGAGAGGTGGTGGAAACCTGCTCTGAACTGAAAGGCTGTCCCCATCCATGCACTTCTGACATGACATTGTGCCTCCCCATAGGTCTAAAAGCCATGAGGCTATCTCACCATAGATAAAACTTCCAACTGTGATCCAAAATAAATCTTTCCTCCTTTGAGTTGATTTCTCCTAGATGTTTTGTCACAGTGATGGAAAGCTGACTAACACATTACCCTTACATTGTAAGCAATAAATTTTTAATTTCTCATGAAACCAGTACTTTTAGACTCTGGTAGAGACTTTACATATGATATCATTTAATCAGCAACAGTTTCATAGAGTGGTTATAATTATTCTGTTTTCTTTCTCCTCCTCCTCCCTCTCCTCCTCCTCCTTCTTTCTTTTTTCTTTTTCATAGAAAGTAAAGACTCAGAAAGAAAAATACTCGCCTCCAAATCTCCTGGCTTCTAAGTGGCAGAGGCAGGATTTGAACCGGGGCCAATCAACTATGCCATAAGTTTTCTTTCCCTCTTGCTAGGCCACAACCTATAGATAGAGATCTAAAAAGAGTTTGCTGGATGTCTTAGTCTGTTCTGGTGGCTATAACAACCTACCCTAGACTAAGTGGTTTGTAAACTAAAAAAAAAAAAAAATTATGTCTCACAGTTATGAGGGCTAGGAAAATCAAGATCAAGGTGACAGCAGATTTGGTGTCATTTTTGATAATGCACTTCCTGCTCAAAAATGGTGCCTTCTCTTATGGTAGAAAAGGGGGGAGCTCTCTGGGGTTTCCTTCTCAGGGGCACTAACTCCATTCATGAGGACCCCCTCCCTCATGACCTAATCACCTCTCACAGGCCCATGTTCTCATACAATCTCTTTGGGGGTTAGGTTCCCACATGTGAATTCTGGGGAATGTAGACATTCAGACCATAGTAGTGGAGCTGCCGTCCAAGTGCCTAAGGAAACACAAATGGTCCATACAAGGACCATCTTAGGGAAAATCATGTTTAGGGTGACTAGCTCTGGGTAGGCTGCTCAGGGCCATTTGGGGAGAGTCTTGAGATATTTGAGCATTTTGGTGGTGGTGCCAGCCACATCTTACAGAGTCTAATGGATGGCAGGATGATGAGAAGAGGGTGGATTCTCAGGCACTAGTTCTGAATTGGGGGTGATTTTGCATCTTTCCACTTCCAGGAACACCTCGGGCAGTTCATTTGGTTGTCAAAACAGAGGTAAGGAACTCTACTACCTTTAGGGGTAAAGAGGCCAAAATGCTGCCTGACAGCCTACATATGCAACACAGCCTCTGTGACAAAGAATTATCCAGCCCCAAATGTCAATCATGTCAAGATTGAGAAACTCTGGGCAAGGGTCATTCAAAAGTATCCGTGTGAGAGAATGTTGCTCCTAGGCGCTGCATTTCACGGCAATGAATTTTATTTTGGGGGCCAGTTATTTTCACTTTAATTATTTTCAAGGAGTTGGATTTAAATTACTTCAAAATGAATAAAGCAATTTCCAGCCTGCTCAGTTCTGATGGGTTGATAGCCGATTTACCATTAAGCCATAGGTGCAAAGTCTTTAGCAATTTATCTATCCATCCGCAATATTCTTTGACCCCAAGGACTTTGAAGTTAGCTACTAACTTGACATAGGTCTCCACTTTGTGATAGAGGAAACATCCTTACTCTGGGCATTGTTTTTAAACCATAAGTTTAAAAAAAGTGCTTTCTTTGCAACCCCCCTTCTGTTTTGTGTCGAATCCCATAAAAATCCAGGATCCTGTGACAGTTCCTAACAGGAGACAGCTTCTCAGAATGTGGTATCACACCATCCAATCTTCAAGTGAGGACACTTGCTCTTCACTCCCCAAAGGTTTCTTTTCAAAACACCACAATGAAATCATTCCCTTTTCCATCCAAGATGGAATCTCAGCTCTAGCGGACTATTAGCTCCTAGAGTCATCAGATGTTTTTTTCTTTTTTGGAAGATAAGGTTTCTTCTATGTCGAATATGAAAAGGCATTTTAATGCTATCTCTCTGACTTATCCCCCTGTGCATTTATTTCCCTTTGCTTGTTCGCATTAGTCACAGCAATATTCGTTCTTCTTTCTTTTTCAAAAGTGTGGCTTTTAAGTTGAGCAGACCCTGGTGGAAATGATCAGGGAGGATTTCATAGAAATATTGCTTCCACGGCAGGCTTTACTTTTTCCCCCTCCTAAACAGATTGAATGAGAACAGTGTTTGTGTTCTTGCAGCCCCACGGTACAGAGATTGTTTACTGCTCTGCTTGATCAAAATCTCCTGCTCTGGAGGTTCTTGAAATACAAATCAGAAATAAGTTTTTTTTTTTTTTTTTCCCATTTCAGCTATTGATAGGCCATTCACTGCTAAAGAATATTGATTATAATCTTGGATAGAGAACACAGTCAAGGAATGGAGGGGAGCTGTCCTTTGCTCTGGGGCTCATTTTCCTTCCAACGGCTGTTTGCACAAAGCAGAGTCATTCAGTGACATCTTTCTTGGGGCCTTGTGTCCTTATTTGATGGAAGTAATGCTAGCTGCCTCTTGGGCCTCCACCACCTATATACAAGGAACTTGATGCTCCACAATAGCTGCAAGGTCATCAGAATAGCAGCTCTTCAACGAATATTCTCAAGTGCCCATTAACAGAGTAAATGAGGGTGGAACGCAATTGTTCCCGTGTAATGCACGTGGGCTGCTCCAGATCAATGTCCATTGTCATTATCATCACAATTAGGTTCAAAGGCCAGATGCCCTGAACAATATTTTAAAGAATGAAGATCTAGAGGAAGTACGTTGCACTTCAGTCAAAAACCTTCTCATTTCCGGGTAACCTCAGGAACTGTAATTCATACGAGGGAGTCACAACCTGCCAGTGAGGTATTATCTCATTTTACTCTCCTACTGTAAAAGTGTACCTACTGTGAAAGTCATTTTTTCTGCACATTTCCCTTCTTCCTACCACCCTAAAAGAAAGATTAACTGTAATCCAAATAAGCCCTCTCTCTCTTTCTCTGCATATACAGTCTCCCCTTTGTATGATTTTTGTTTAGCAATGTTTCACCTTTGTTCTGCAAATATTTTATTAAGCACTAATTATCTACCAGGCTTAAGTACTCTGGCATTTTCAGAAAGTAGGAACCATGATTAACTATCATTTCAGAAGTAACTGCAATTCAGAGAGTTAGCAACTTGCCCAGGGTCATCCAGTGAACAAGTAGTAGATCTCAACTTTGTACCCTGATTTCAGACTCAGTGATATGTGCTACATCTGACAGACGGGCTCATTCTTCCACCGCCAGAGAAATCAATCGGTATTTAATGAACATCTTGCTCTATGAACAATCCTTATCATCCGTGGGGCCTAGAAATAGGTGGAACTATACCCGTACTCTCATGGCTTGTTAAAGATCATTACACTCCCAACCACAGCAAATGGATACCTTTTTATTTTCTTAGTAAAAAGAGATGTGTCCTGACTTCCAGTAGGTAGAGGCCAAAGATTTTAGTAAACAGTCATGAAACTAGAATTAAAATCCAAATTTTGGGGAAAATGTTAAGTCTTTTTTAAAAAAATGCACATGAATTAGGGATCATTTCATTTATTTACAAACTCATTTTATGTCACAGAGGAACAGTCTCCTGACTGGATTCTGACATCCATCCTCTTCCCATCACTAAGAGAGAGATAGGGTAGCTTCCCTTCCCACATCCTGAGCTGCCTTTCCAGTGGTTCCAACATTTTATTTCCAGAGAATTTTACTGGAACCTGAGATAATGTCTATTGCTTTTTAGATATGTTTGTTTTCACATGATGCTCTTATGAAATGACTGGTCTTTTTGTTTTGTCTTGATTTTTTGGACCCTGGATAAACCTTCCTTTTGCTTAGAGAAAATTGAAGGTTTCTATTGCTAGAAATAAGAAAGATGAATTGATAGTTAGATATATTAAATAAAAACATTATGCTTAGCTGCATATGAGAGTAGCAAGACATAAAAAGTACCATTATAATATATTCCACTTTTCTTAATTTGACACTAAGCTGCTTGCTTTCTTTCATCGATAGTCAACATCGCCTCACCAGAAGGTTGGAAGTTAAGAAACAAGCTGTTAAATATTAAAGCTGTATCCATGTAATTGAATGTTTTTGGTATGGCTGTGTTCTAAATATATGCTATTAAGATACTGTTCTGCAGAGATATTTAATTACTGACATCTAATCATGTTACTGCTGTTTCTTTAACCAAGCGAAAATATGAAGTGCTGGAAAGAAAACAGTTTCATTTTAAACAGCAACATTTTATTAATCTCAGCAATAAAACCAGACTCAAACCTCCAAATGAAATCATCCCGTTTTTAAAGATAGCTCTTCTCAGTTTGGTAATCCTTGTGTAATGCTGAGATATATGGCTGTACTTAAGGCGTTAAAACATTCTCACAAATAATGCACACAATAAAAGTTAATTATGCTCATTTATTACATCAAAATAAAACCCAAACTATGAAATTCACAAGGAGAATTTCACAATCAACTGAGGGACATTATTTTATATCTTTATGACCCTCACAGTTTTAACAACCACAGACCATTTGGGAAGATGTTAAGACCATAATCATACAATAATAATATCTTCCACTTAGATCTTGCTTTCCCAAATTCACAAACATTTCCTTATTTCGTTACAGCTTGCTATGAATTAGATGGAGAAAATATTGTTATAATCAGTTTACATAGGGGAAAATTGAGGCCATGGAAATTAATGTGACTTGTTTTAGTTCACAGGACAAGTAGCAGCCAAGTTGGAATCATGATGGAAAACTCTTAATTTCAATGTCTGAGAATTAGAAACTGGGTTAAGTATTAGAAATTATATAAGTAGTGGTGTCTGATGCTCAATCTTACATTTTTGAAATTAGAGAGGTGCTACTGTTTGGCTCTAAGAGGCTCCACAAAGTCTCATGTTGAAGCCTTGGTTCCCAATGGAACAATGTTCAGAGATGGGACTTTTGGGAACTGATTGGATCAGGAGAGCTCTGACCTCTGCATTGGATTAATCCATTGTTGGTTGAATGATCTCCTGGCAGGTGGTGGGAACTGAAGTTATCATGGTTGGTGGAAATAAGTTACTGGGGCATTACTGGGAAGAGTATTTCTTATTCCTGGCCCCTTTCTCTTTGTCTCTGGCTCTCTCTGTTCTCTCTTTCTCTTTTTCCTTCCTAGCTCCCATGAGGTGAATAATTATGCTCTCCCACACAATTCCACCATGATGTTCTTGCCTCAGGCCTAACACAATGGAGCCAGCCAACCATGGACTAAAACTTCTGAAACCATAAGCCACAATAAATCTTTTTCTAAGGTATTTCTTAAAGTGACAAAAAGCTGACTAACACAAAAAAGTAGTATTTAAAGTGACAAGGCAAGAATGTCATCAATATTTTCCTTCAGGTTACATACACTAAAAGTTCTAATTTTGCACAAATACTGAAAGTAGTAGCTTTAAGAAAAATGTAAAGCTATTCTTATTAAAGGGAAGTATTTTGAAACACTCATTTTCATTTGATTTCCTCTTACAAACAAAGAGAAGTGACAATTTCCCTCCAGTGCCTCTAAATACCCTTCAAAGAGGCAAGCAGAAAGCAGAAGTGATGCAGACTGAATTCTGAATTAATTTTCTAAGAGCATCATTTTTAAGTATTGATAGGACAATTTGAACCAAGAGGTCATAATGGAGGAGTTAGGAAAAAAAAAAATCGTTGGTACCAGGGATTGAACCCAGGGAGCTTAACCACTGAGCAGCATCCATATGACTTTTTATTTTTTATTTTGAGATAAGCTAAGTTGCTTAGGGCTTCCCTAAGTTGCTGAGACTGGCTTTGAACTTGTGATCCTCCTTCCTCAGCCTCTTGAGTGGCTAGAATTACAGGCATGTTCCACTGAACCCGGCAGGAAATTTGAAGTTTGATCATTGCTTAAGTAATTGGATACACTCCTGTTATCCCAACCATTAAAATATTTAAAATAAACAAATGGAGACTGTTTACAATTTCATGACCAGGGATTGGAATACTATATCAGCTCAGTAATCCAGCAGGTAAGAGGCAGCCTGGCTAAGTAGGTAGACATTTCATAGCCTTGGTAGTTGAATATGTGAATTCCACTTTCAGAATGGTTAATCAAATCTGCCTTGAACAAAATTGTGATTTAACCTTTCCAATTTTCTAGACCAGATTATCAGCAAACACTTCATGTAAAGGGCCAGGTCATAAATACTTCAAGCATTCAGGACATAAAATTTCTATTTCAACTACTCCACTCTACCAATACAATACAATAGCAGCCATGGCTAATATATAAACAAATAGACACAGCTGTATTCTAATAAAACTTTATTTACAAACAAATAGACACAGTTGTATTCTAATAAAACTTTATTTACAAGAACAGGAAGTTGTGGGCTAGAGCTTGCTGACACCTCATCTAGACTGGTGGAATTTTATTTTTTTGTTTTGTGTTTATCTATGAATCAGTATATCAAAAGGATTAATTCAATTGCATTTCCCTAATCATTTGTTTTGGCATCTATTTGCTGATTATATTTTCTTGTCAAATAATAGATTTAAAGTTAAATTATCCTTGCTCCTTTTTTTTTTCTTGCCTCTAAACATTCACGTTTAATTTATGGAACATCTGTTAACTAACAAGAAAAATTCTAGGCACTGTAGAAATAATTTGTAGTCCCAAGATACCACCCTCTAGGGGATATTAGCTTGTTAAGGTGACTTCTGTAAATAAAATATGCTTGAGTGCTATGCAGTTAACATGGACATTTGTATCAGGAGAGTGGGGCTCACTTGGAGTATTGTATACAGAATAATGGTCCCCCAAAGAGGTCCATGTCCTAATCCCCTGTCAATTTGTGACTTTAAATGGCAAAAGGGACTTCAGAGAGGTGATGAAGTTAAGGGTTTTGAGATGGAGAGATTATCCTGGATCCTCAGGGTGGGACTACTGTACTCAGAAAGGTCCTAATAAGGGACAAAGGGAGGTGAGAGAGTCAGTGGCAAAGAGGGAAATGCAACTGGGAAGCAGAGATCAGAGTGGTCTGAGGAAGAGACCAGGGGCCAGGAAATGTAGGCAGCTTCTAGGAGATGGGAAATTCAGGGGGCACATTCTCCTCTCTAGAAGGAACACAGTCCTGCTAACACCTTGATTTTAGGACCTCAGGTCTCCAGAACTGTCAGATTATAAAGTGTGTTGTCATAAGTCACCAAGTTTACAATAACTTGTCACAGCATGGACAGGTCATGTAAACCAGGTGAGGTGGGGCAGGGAGTTAGCTCTCCAGAGTGCACTGGGCTCTAGGAAAGAGCATAAAGAGGGAGTTCCTGAACTGGGTTTTGGAAGTCAATGTGGTGTTTTGTTTAAAATATTTATTTTTTAGTTGTAGATGGACACAACACAATGCCTTTATTTTTTTATTTTTTTTATGTGGTGCTGAGGATCGAACCCAGGTCCTGCCGGTGCTAGGTGAGCGCTCTACTGCTGAGCCACAATCCCAGCCCCCAATGTGGTGTTTTGAAGGGAGAAAAACCCTGGGGAAGAAAAGGCCTTTCCAGGTAGAGCGATTGATACAAGAATAAATTCAGAGGCACAAAATTTGGTGTGTTTGGGCAATTTAGAGAAATTTGCTAATTCACTTTCTGATTTGATGTAATTTTTAAAAGCAGGCCTCTCGAGGGAACATAATAAGGTGTATGTAGAGGAGAAAGGGACAAATTTGTAAGTCACAGTGTTAGTAAAGCAGTGCTTCCTTCTTCCAGAGACAGAGGGACTGTGCCCCAAAGCCTCCATCGTCACAGCTAGAAGGAAAGAGGATCAGCCCAGCACCTCTGCTTACTGTCACTCAACAGTGGCAGCTAGAGCTCTCAGCTGCATCCCTCAGTTTTTGCACCTTGGTCATCTCCTAAGTGGAACTTACAAAGGGAACACAAAGAAACACTGCAAAAAGTTTAATGTTTATTTAATAACCTCTCTTGGGCACCTGTCCTAAAAGAAAACACAGCCACATACCCAGACAGTGCTTATACAACTGACTCAGTCTTTATACTAAAAGCCAATTACTGTCCCTAAAACAGAAAAGAAAAAAAAATAAATAAAATGAAGCTATTGCTTTTAATTGAGCACATTATCAGGTATTTTCTTAAAAAAATCCCAACACATAGTACCTTACTTTATGCTCAGGTATGAGATAAATCCTGCCTCCCCCCCAAAAGGCAGCCTGGAGTTTTGATCATGTGTAGAGATTACTTGGTTTTCAGATAAGTTTTCCGCTGATGGTGGGTTGTTTTTCCTCTTGGCAAAAATACACATCAAACCAAGTCTACTTGTTCATTGGCTTTGCGTTAATAACCTTTAGTCTGATAAGAAGAAATGAAGGTGCATTTGAACTTTTGCATTTCAAAGTAGGGGCCTGGTTGCCAAGGACAACTTTTCACATGGGACCAGTTCTGATTTAGGGACACACCATCAAAATAGGAGGATACAGAATGATACTTTTTTAGTGTTTCAGTTGAAATGCTGTTAGCTCACTTGTCCTTCATTCAGTTGGAGCTTGCTTCCCTGGGGTTCGTCAGGAGTAAGTGCAGTATTTGAATGGAAGCTACTTGAAGGTGGAAATTGGATCCTTCTTCACTGTTGCAGCTTCCATAACTCCTCGTACTGTATCTTTCATATTCTAGGAGTTTACGACAGTGAATAAGTGAGTGAGCAAATGAAGAAATGAGTTAAGACCAAAGGAATGAATGGATTGCTTGGTTCGTGTGGGTGGAGTTGAAATGGAGAAAAGAATGCAAATATCAATGACATTTTAGTCTCATTATTTATTGCCATATTTTATCTTCTTTTTCCCATTATCTTATTGTATCACATTTCTTTTTTCTTCTCGCTGATCCCCTTTTTAGAAGGCTAGCACCTTTTCTTTTCCTAAAGACTGCTGAAAACAAAGCCCCCTAGGTTCACATGGAGTTGAAAGGTCTTTAAACAGGAATTCAATCCAACTCTGGCAAACTATTGAAATTCTGATCCTCTTCTCCCATCCACGTCTGTACTGTGAGGGAGGATATCATATTGCTGAACTTGTAATAAGATTCAGTCATTCTGATAAATATAAATTATTTATCGCTTACTCCCCATTTTATGAGCTTGATGGTATTTAGAATTATATTACCCAGCATCATCAGGCTCCCTTTTCCACTTCCCGCAGGATTGACCCCCTCTGCAAAAGGGACAAATTGGCAGACGCAGCACAGGAGTGACAGGCTTTCAAACAAATAGATGAAGTGATTGTATAATGTAATCCCAGCCACTTACCGCACAGAAGCCTTTATGAAGGAAAGAATCGTGGTAGCAATTTTTCCCCTTCAAGGATGGAAGCAAGGTGATATTAATCTTCTGTGATTGAGGTATTGGTTTGACGGGTTGGCAAAATGCAGCGACCTTCACCAAGAGGGAAGTACCGTATGAGCTATGTGGTTGTTCGTCTTCCCTAACGGCCTGATGAGGAGTCCTCGGCTAGCTCAAATCAGTGAGTGTCTGGCAAGAGGTCCCCTGGCAGATAGCTGAGCATCTAATTCCAGGGAGAGAAATATGAGTGCACTAAGAAACTAAAGATCAATGCGTAGCTGAGGTTATTAATGCAAACCCCCCTGTAGTTGACCTCCAGAGGCTAGCAGCTCCATTCCTGGAGGTGAGCAGAATTAAGCAGAAAACAGACCAAAAAAATGCAGAGAGAAAGTGGGACATTACCTGATTGTTTAAGACTCTTAGAGTTAGGGCCATTCACTGCCAAATATGCACAAGGGGAATAAAGACTTGGAAAAATACAGTTGTAAAGTAAAGCAATACTAGAATTAGGACTTGGCAAAATGTCACGTTTCTCCTAAAGCAAGGCCACCAAAAATGGGGGGTTCAAGATTATTTAAGCTGAGGTTGGAAACAGCAGCTACCAGAATCAGGCAGCTGACTATGTAATTTAAGTAGAGGGTAGGATTGCAGGTACATCAAAGATGTACACACGGATAGAACCCACGGTTCGTTAATTGGAAAGGAGGTTCTGGCTAAAAGACAAGAAAGATGAAATAATCAATATGTCAAAGGGCACTTGTTTGCCTGATGGATGAGACATCTGGTAAGTGGTGACCCTGGAAAGCGGTCAATATCTATGGAGTTAGATGGTCATTGGGGGATGTTTAACAGGGGGTGGGGCACAAAGGTGCTGCCCTCTCTTGAATGAACAGACTGCAGTGCTTCAAGGAAGCCAGGGAAATCATAATGCAGAATACATTTCACTGATAAACAGTCTTGGGATTTCTTTGGGCTGAAACGTGTTCTTTGTAAAAAGTCCTTCTTGGCACAATTAAGCTTCCATTTCCTTCCCCACATCCCTTTTTTTATTTTGTGCTCCTATAGCAGGAGCAAATTACCTCTCATAATGGTCTCCTTAAAGAATATAAGTTCTCTGAGGGTGGGGATTTAGGTGGAGTTTTTCCCCTGGCTGTGTCTGCAGAATGGAATCTGGCTCTTAGCCCAGGCTCCAAGCATATTTGCTGAATGTCTACATTCTCCTTTGCTTCTTTCAGTTCTTAGTTGCTTACTCTTCTGCTTCAACTTGCTGCCTGAAACCTGATTTTGCTAGGATAAGACAAATCGTAGAAACCTTCCTAAGGCACTGAAAGCTTCTGAGCATTATCCACAAAAAAATCTACACTCTCAGTACAGAGAATCTATTTTGCAGCAATTCTGGCTGTCATCCTTCCGTCTGTGCTTGATTACCTTCTCAATGGGGAGCTCACTTCCATTCTGGATTCTCAGTTGCATTTCTGGAGATACTTAGCTGTTCATTTCACTGTCTTTTCTTATATTTAACTTAATAAGCCTTCTCACAACTCACATATCATGGTCTTACCTAGTACCAACAGAATAGGTCTACACACAATCCATTATTTGAAGAAAGACATTTTTTTTTTTCCTTTCAAGCTGAACATAGTAGTTTTCTAGGTTCCTCCTCATTCCTGCCATCTACTTTTGGCTCCTTGGTAATTTGAAGATGTCTCTTCTTAAAATGTCATGCTCAGAAATCGATCTGTTAAAAAACAATAGTAGTTTAAGCTGCATTGAATAGAGTGGATTATTTTATTCTAAAAACAAAAAAAAATAACAGTAAAACTATTGCAATAACAATATCTTTGTGTTGGCTCAAATAAACTTGTATCAATGACATACTACAGAAAGCATTCTGATTTTTTTTTTCACCTTTTCACATATGTTTCCATCCATTCTATGATGTTATTTGTGTTTGGTTTGCAATCCAACTTGTTGAGATTACTTTGTAGCTTGATTATTACACATTTTGAGAGCATTTATTCCTTCTAGATTTTGTATCATCTGCATATCCCTAGGTTTGAATCTTCCTAGGTAAGGCAAGAATGCTTCCTAGGTCTCTCTTTTTCCAAGTTGTTGATAACAAAGATGAATGAAGCAGTGCTTAGTCAACCCCTTAGAAATCTTGTTTCAGGCTTTTATGGCTGTTAATCTACTTTCTTCAGCAGGATGGGGCTTCTCTGAGAAGTAATATGTGTTTTAGCTATCTCATCTACAAGAACATAAAATGATTCCCAGTCTTGCTGTGTTTTAGTTAGCTTTTTCACTGCTGTGACTAAAGGACCAGACCAGCACAACTGTAGAGGAGGAAAGGTTTATTCAGGGGCTCAGGTTTAGAGGTCTTAGTCCATAGAAGGCTGGCTCCATTCCTCAGGGCTCAAGGTGAGGCTGAACATTATGGTGGAGAGTGTGGCAGAGACAAGCAGCTCACACGGTGATCAGCAATCAGAGAGGTCTCCACTTGCCAAATACAAATATATACCCAAAGCCATGCCCCAATTCCCACCTCCTCCAGCCACACCCTACCACTTCAGTTATCAGGGGATTAATTCACTGATGAGGTTAAGGCTCTTAACCCAATTAATTCACTGATTGGGCCCAATAATTTCTCCTCTGAACCTTCTTGCATTGTCTCACACATGGGCTTTTGGGGGAACACCTCACATACAAACCATAACAAACATCAAGTGGCTCCTAGTTTTGCTGAAATCATGATGTGAGTCTGAATAGCAAGCTCATTAGCTTCACGCATAGTAGACCTGTCAAAGAAAGAAATGTACAAACCAGATATAGGTATCTTACCATGGAAGAGAAGGGTCATACTGTTGGTAGAAAAATTGGTCTTCTTCTGAGCTAGGTAGGAACCTATATGGGATCCTGAAAAATATGTCATCAGTTCTCTATTTCAGGTTCAATACACAGGCAGTTCTTAAACTAAATGGATTCAGGATCACCAGGTAGGGAGAATCCTGGGTGCCAACCCTAGAGTAGTGATTTAGAGAGCCAGTGTAGGGTTGTGAGATTGTGCTCTCATGAAGCTTCCCTAGATGGTTCTGATGACCACAGGTTGCATGTGGACAAGCGGTGCCACACAGAGTCCACTCTGGGCTCTTGTTCTTTACTCTCACCCCCCCACAGCCGCCATGATAAGATACCCCTGGAACCCTGGGAAATGGTATTATTTGCTCTTGACTTTTATGTTTCTTCCTCCATATTGAAGTTAACCCTTCTGTGGTTTATGTACAGTCTAACATCCTAATACACCTAAATGTGGTTACATGTTCAAAATTAGGGTTTCAACCACAGATGTTACTAGAGATTGTTTCAGGTATTCCATGGGCTAAGGTGTAGCATATTTTGGAATAGGTTAAATTTTGTGTAACCTGTAACCAATGTCATTATATGGTAGCCCTCCCTGCATTTAAAGTCAGATCCAAATAATGGCCTTGAGTCTGGTGACAACAGTGCCATTTATTGAGGCATTGCTTTGGGCCAGTTACTTTATATTTATTATCCTTTTTAATCATACAAAAGTACATGTAGGTCTGTGGGAGCTGAAGTTTTTACAGGTTGAGAGGTTGTTTTTAAGAAAATGAATACAGTATTAGGTATGGGGCCTTGGAAGAAATCCACACTTATTGTGCAGTCCTAGAGATCATCTTTGTTGAGTTCTGTCAGTCCACCTGGGTCTTTGACAATGCTGAGAGATACTTGTGTTTCACCTGTGGTGCAGTTGAGAGATCTAAGACTTAGTATGTTTGAACACCTTGCTGGAATTGCATGGCCCGATATGGTTTGAAATTCCATCTGCATCATTCCAAAGGGTACACCCTCAAGTGACGAGCATTGCTCCCAGATGCTTTTGATTTTGGCAGTATCTTGTTTTGGGATATCCTTGCACACCGTTTTTTTTTTTTTTTTTTGTACCAGGTGTGTTTAAACACTGAGCCACATTCCAAGCCCCCTTTAATTTTTTTTTTTTTTTAAATTTTAAGGCAGGGTCTCAATAAGCTGCCAAGAGCCTCAATAAATTGCTGAGTCTGGCTTTGAACTTTCAATCCTCTGCCCTTAGCCTCCTGGGCTGCTGGGATTACAGGCATGTGCCACCACACCCAGCTTGCATACCCCCGTCTTGAGGACAAGGGAGGGTGAAAAAATTTGAAGTGAGAAAGGATATTTGGTTGATTTGAAAGACAAATATATCTTGAGGAGTTATGTAGCTGTGTGTGTTCTGCCTCAGTTTCCCAAGGACTCAGTGGATTATGATTCTGAGGGTTTAAAAACTATTTGTTTTTGCATTTTGCTATTATGAAATAGCAAATAGAACTAAAATAGAAGTTTTATTATTTAAGGATATTTGAAACAAAGTTTTGATAAATATTGTTAGTGGAAAGGGAGGGAGAAAGAAGTAATCTATATGTTTTGGGAGACTGTTACATACTAAGCATGTAATCTTCACCACTAACCTCTGGAAAAGACACACAAAGCTCAATTTCTTCAGTGATTAAAGAAACTGAGACTTACAGATCAACTAAATAAGTCAAATTCTCACCACTCTCACAGCAGAGAAGGAACTGCTATGTATTTTAAATGGCAGCAGTTTAAAACACAGAGCATTTCTACAAATTACCATGTCAAAACTACATTGAATTTAACACAATATCATGGTTTTTCTCCAAATGAATAATAAGATGAGCTTTATTTCTACAGATATGGAACATGATTTATCCTGCATAGTATAGCATCATTGAAATTCTTTAATTGCAGTCTATTAAAGGGGTTAGTTAAAAAGACTTAGAAGGACCTATTAACACCAGAACAAAAATGTGACAGAAAAGTACGAGAACAGACAATTCCAACTGCTAATTGTGGAATCACTCTGTGTTTAGGTTCAGTGCAATTTTCAGCAAGCTCATTAAAGTCCTGCAAGGGACTATCTTTCTACCCAGAGCTGACTGCTGGGAGCCCCTCTGAGAAGTGGTCTGTTGGCCCACGTCTTTCTTGTCTTTGGGGCTATGTGTCAACCTCTGAACTTACAAGGGTGAGAACTTTTCATGAGGGCTTAGAAAATATTTCTCTGCCTTGATTATCTATGGAAAACTGTCCCTAGATTATTCTTATCATTGAAGAAAAGTAATGGTTGTGAATGCAAGTTCTGAGGTCCTTTGCACGTACAAAGTAATAAAAGTATATGTGTGTCTTAGAATAGGAAATGAGAATGCATACATTCACTATGGCCTGGAGCAATTTGATTCTGGCTTTATTGAGTGAAAACCTGCCCCCTTTGCACAGTCGTAGGAAGCTGGAGTTTTGGTCTTGTTTGGCACCCTGGACATTTAAGTTATTTTATAGAGGCTGTATAATAGAGGCATGTTTTAGTTTTCCCCCCTTATCTATATTTTCATTAGTAATTCCTTTCAGGGGATGTCTCAAGCAAATGTCACCAACCTATTTAGGGTCAATATCATGCAGAAACATGTAAATGAATTTTAGTTTATCCTTAATAGTTACAAAATATTCATAGTTATAATCTCTACAAAAATACTGTAAAATCCAACAATTCACAATTACAGTAGGGTTTAGGACTGGGTTCACATTTCTTTTTCTAATGTGTGTATAGGATCAGGTTTCCTGCATCCCCCCCCCCATCCCCCACACCACTGTATTGCGAGCGAGGTGGTTGATTGATTTCTACCCACATCTGTGAATATACATCGAGCCCTTTCCTGGGGCTGAGCTGGTCTTATTCTGAGTGCTGACCCAGACCACCAGAGCAGAGGCAGCTGGGCAGCATCAGAAGTTGGCATGTTTTCCTCACTCAGTTTCCAACCATATGCCTCATTCCGCATTTTGGCACAGGCCCTACGTGCGTGTGTAGGAACAGCCTAATCGGCAGCACAGCCCACTCCAAGGAGGCAGCCCTTCAGAGATAATCAGATATGCTTCTTCCATGGCTCTGTGGATTTTACCTTGCCCCTCTATAGGGCGAGAGCCTCTGATTATTGCCATGGTGATCAATTTGTCCCCTGGGAACCAGCCAGAGACCATCGCACTGATTCTATGCAGGCCATTAGGTAATGCTGAGAATCTTGGAGAGAATTGCATTTTTGTATGAAAAGAATCCCTGTGGACGACCAGCTCTAGGTTTAATTGGACTGTATAGTTAATACTGACTGAGAGGGGACAAAGGGTCTGGGGAAATAGTCACAGAAGTGAACTGACTGATGGGTTAGTCATATTCTGCACCATTGTCCTTTTTCCTCCCTTTTTAGAAATTCAGCAGGAAGGAGGTGAATCTCAGTGTTTTAGGGCCAAAAGCTATAGGCTATTTGCAAGTAATGGATTTGCAGATAACAAATACTTGGAAAATTTTTAGAGTACGCATGCATTTAGGTCTTCATTGACAGGACACCTGAAAAGTAATTGTTGCTTCTTAGAGACCAATTACTAGACATCAGCCCAGCTGGAGACCACATTCCCTCCTTCCCCAGTTCTTGCTGAGATTTTGCTATAGATGAAACAACCATTCACAGGCTCCTTTCTGGACCTTGGGAACCTCAACCCTATTTTTGCAAGCATTGTCTAATCAGCTCTGTTCTGGAACCAGAAAGTCCATTGTGGGTTTGAGCACCATAATCCTCTGTGAGCTCCTACTGCAGTCTTCAAATAGTGATTGTAGGGTATTCAAGCTGGTAATAATGTGTGTGGATTCCTAGGTTTGGCTAATTGGTTCATTTCTCTACTATATACAGGTACATACGGTTCTATAGGCTCTGAAGTAAAAGTGGTCAAAGTGCCTTGGTCATATAGCCAGGTAAATGAGCAGGTAGGTAACCTTTGGCTGAAATTAAATTCACTGGATGGTTAAAGGATTCATTTGCTTTGTTTGGTATTCTTTTTTTGTTTAGGTTTTTTTTTCCCCCATTACTGGAGATTGAACCCAGGTCCTCGCACATGCTAGGCAAGTACTCTACGACTGAGCTACATCCCCAACCCTCTGTTCAGATTTTCTAACTTCAGTATATGTTGAGTTATTCTCCCACGTTCCTGCCAACTCCTATGTTCAAATGCTTTTCCCCCACAACTGGAATTTCCATGCCTAGAAAATAGGAATGTTAGCAAAGCAGATGAGCATCCCAGAATGTGCCCAACCCCACCCCCACAAACTTCTCCAAATGTGATTTTCGCAGTCATCTTAATCTGTTTCTTTGGAATTGTTCAAGGTTCTCTGCTATGTAGCGCCATCTTCCCAGAGAGCTTCCTATAAGTCAGCCAATGGTTTCCACCTATCTGGTATATACACAGGGTGTCCTTAAACCGGCTGAGGCCCCACATAGAGCCCTCTTCTCTTTCTCCTCCCTGCAGGTTTCCCAGAGATGAAAGTAAAGCGCCCCTCTTTACTGAGTCACTTCAACTATGTAGCTGCTTTCTTTTGTGTTATCTTGATGATGCACATATTCGTTTATGTTGCCAAGATGTAGTACTCTCCAAATAACTACTAAGGGGCATTTTATTAACCATTTCTGATTATTTTTTCCCATTCTATATTCCTATACATGATGATCTTTGTCATCCTACCAAAACAAGTAGTAAAATTCATTTGATGTGTAAGAATTTGATGTGCTATAGGTAAAAACAAAGAGTGTAAAATTATTGCAAAAACAAAAGTCAAAAATAACAAAAACAAACAGGAGCTCACAAGTCATTCACAGTTGACATTTACTAGATGCTTTTGGAAGATGATGGTGATGGTTTATGACATTTGGTTAGCAAAGCACACCTGCTCGGAACGTGATTGAAAAGTTGTCTAATTTTAGTTGATATCTTCAAAACCCTTTGAATTGTGGATTCTATTACTATTATGTATTCTGTGTTATCCAGCACCTTCTCGTTTTATTTAACATCTGTGAAGTTTTATTTTCTTTTTCCTAAAGGCCAAACCTTCTCTTGTTCCCTGACATCCTTTCATTTGATGGCTATTTTTTTTTCTTCTTAAGGCTTAATTTCTGTTTCATATTCATTTTCCCATAGCTTCAGTACTGCTTGAAAAATGCTTTTGTCATAATCAGCCTCATCCTTCAATCACTTCTCTATATTCTGGTTGCCATAGCATTCTCTTTTGGTGCAAACACTATAAGTAACAGAGGGACAAACAAATTCTTGACTCATTAATCATTTGCTCTGTTTCCAAGTCAGCTGCGCCCATAGCAGAGGTTAATCATGAAGCAAATGTCCATCCGTCCAGTATGGTGCTTACGGACAGCGGTCACCAATGAGTCATCTCTAAATCAAGAACTTCTGTAAATGATTATTTACTTTTCAAATAAAGGTCAACCACTGGGTCTAGGTTAAACCCCTGGTTCAGACAAAGTGCAGTAAGTCATATGCAGTCAAAAAAATTAGTCAACAATGTTAGTAAAAATAAGTTTACAGTGGTTGTAGATTTTTTGCATTCTCCCGTAAGTTTTTTTCTTTTAGCATAACTTTCTATTTCTTTGACAAAGAATTCCATAGAGCAAGAGTAGTTTCAGACAGCCCTGTTTCCCTTCTAAGATTTCATTAAATTATATTTAAGTTTGTTTTATATCTTGTGAGACTTTCCACCTTATGAAAATTTCATCACTTTTTAAAGTTAATTCCATTAATCTTCAAGTCATTCCTTGATCTTCTTATGAGATATGAACTAAGGTTATGAGGTAGTCTCTGTGAGGAAATATGTTTATACCTGCTTACATTTCTTGTTAGTTTCTAATGAAATATGCTTAAATGTTATGAGGTAGAAAATATTTCATTGTCTTATTTTAAAAGGTAGTTCCTATCAGAGATGAGGCCATCTGAGTTTTTAATAAATAGACTTAATTTAAGCATCATATCTGAATTAAAAGCTACAAAAATAATAACTTAGGTAGAGAGTTGAGATATAAATTGAATTAATGGAGGGAAGCTGTCTGAGTTAAAAAAAAAATTAGAAGACCCTCAAGGTTATACAAAACTACATACAAGAGGAAGTGAGGGGAAAGGGAAAAATAATAGAAGGGGGAGAAATGAATGACAGTAGAGGGGGTAGAGAGAGAAGAGGGGAGGGGAGGGGAGGAGAGGGGGGATAGTAGAGGATAGGAAAGGCAGCAGAATACAACAGACACTAGTATGGCAATATGCAAATCAATGGATGTGTAACTGATGTGATTCTGCAATCTGTATACGGGGTAAAAATGGGAGTTCATAACCCACTTGAATCAAAGTGTGAAATATGATATATCAAGAACTATGTAATGTTTTGAACAACCAACAATGAAAATTAAAAAAAAAAAATTAGAGACACAGATATGCCCAGAAAGAAAACAAGGGAAAGATGAGGATAATGAATCCCTGACATCTAGCAAACATGGTCTGAAGTCTTGGCCCTGCTACTAACTAGCTGTGTGACCTTGGGCATGAGTTAACTGCTTTGTTCTCTACTGAAGTGGATGTGAATGTATTTTTAGCCTTCATAGGTTTATTCCAAGGAACAAAGGAGTAGAGTGTTTTAGCCAGGCACATGGCATATACTAAATATTTCATTTTTTGAGGGAGTTATTATTTACTTTCTGCTTTTGTTTATGTTTAAAAAGTAGATAAAGTCCTCCTGATTGCTTAAAATGCTCATCAAAGGTTTAAGATCCAACTGAAGATAATTCATGCGTAGGAAAGAAAAACACTAAGGGTCAAAATTCAAGCTTGAGCTGTAAAAGAAGCACAATTTTTGTTGATAGTAAATGAAATTTGACCTATGCTAAATCTTTTAAAAATTTTTTTAGTTGTAGATGGACATAATAACTTGATTTTATTTATTTTTTTATGTGGTGCTGAGGATCGAACCCAGTGCCCCACACATGCTAGGAAAGCACTCGACCACTGCATCCCCTGACCTATGCTAAATCTTGATTAGCCTTTAAGACAGAAGTTTTAAAGTAAATTAGAAATTTATGTCTTCCCCAGGTCAGGAAACTTCAAGAGGGTTAATAATCAAAAGAAAATATTGTTTTTATTTGAACCATAGCCTAAATAATAAATTATGTTCAATAGTGCATTCTACTATGTCAGCTTAATTTTAGAGAGTTTGAAATTTAAAAAAAAGATGTTTTACTTACCTTGTCAGCTGTTTGGATCATGGAGTCATAAACGGAGCATTATTTCTCAGTTGATAGTAACAATCTTGAATTTCAGAGATTGTGCAGATGAAGAAATAGTACCCCCCAAAACAACACCATTGAAAGCTCAAACATGCCAAGTGATTAAAAACTTCTGTTTTTCTTTTTCTGGAATTACAATTTTTTTTTTGAGCCTGTTGAATAAGAGAAGAAAACAGTCTAGGGTTGGACTAAATTGTGTTTGTGGACTGGGGCTAAGAATAGGCAGTTCTTTCCTGATTATCACCTGTAACCATGACATCTGTAATATACTGATATGTTTGTTATTACAGTAGAGCAAGTCAGTTTGTATAATTCAAACATCAGTCTTTAGGATGAGTTGTTTCAGAAATGCCACCCACAGTCCATTTTTGTCTAGGAAATTTGGATTCGTAGACCACCAAAGTGTTTACTGTTGTCTTTGAATTGAAATTCCTTTGGGTGGGCATGGCCTTTCCATTTTGTCACGGGCTCCATCACTGCCTATTGGGTTACTTTTCACTCAGTTCCCACATTTCTCCTATCTCTAATCAATCAACTGGTCTAGGTACGAGAAGCATAAAATTAATTCTTTACAGTAATAATTAAGTGAAGATTGAATGCTAGAAATTATATGATAATTTTATGTGTATGGACATATCTATTAAGATTTAATCAAAGTTTCAAAATGTAAGTGAAATAGAAGGAATACCAGTAGAATAAAGAAAGGGGATCAGGGGAAGGAAAATGGGAGGAAAAGGGGAAGTACTGAGAATTGAAATGGAGTCAATTATGTTATATGCCTCTATGCAGATGTCAAGATTAACCTATTATGTATAACTGTAATGCACTAATAAAAACATAAAAAGCTTAAATAAATATTTAAATTTTTAAAAAAAATAAATGTTGAAATAATTTCAGTTAAAATTTAAATTGAATTATTAAATCAAAACTTTGAACATATATTTATTCTAATTCATATTTCCCCTTATTTTAATTAGTGATCCTCTTTTAGAAGAAGATAACTTTTAAAATAGTGTATGAAACATTATTCAATCTTTTACATTTACATTAATTTCCATTTTGGATGAAAATGCACTCAAATTTTGGACACAATTAAAACTTTGAAAATTTTTATTGGTACATTATCATTATACATAATATTGGAATTCATTGTCATATCTTTGTAAATACACATGACATAATTTATCAATTTTATTTCTCAGAATCTCTCCTTTTCTCTGCTCCTCCTCTCCCTTCCTCAAGCCCATGGTCTTACTTCTATTTTTCATGAAATTTGTCTTTTCCTTATTACTAGCTGTCACATATGAAAGAAAATACATGACAATTAAAAAATTTAAAAATCACTGCATTAAAAAATACCTTGGAACATCTCAAGGTCCTAAAAAATAGGAACAAACTAATGCCAAATCTGTATAAGACAAGAAATAATTAAGATCAGAGCTGAAACTAATAAATAAAACATTTACAAAGGGTCAGTCAACGTACCAAAGAGTTGTTTAAAAGATAAACAAGAATAACAAATACTTAGCCAAACTAGCCAAACGAAAGAGAAGAAGACCCAAATCAAAAAAAGTTAGAGATGAAAGAGGAGATATCAACACAGACATTTATGAAATCCAGAGGATCATTGGAGATTAATTTGAAAATTTATATTCCAATAAGTTAGAAAATCTATAAGATTAACCAAGAAGATATAGAAAACTTAAACAGACCAATATCAAGCAATACGTTTGAAACAGTAATAAGAAGCTTCCAATAAAGAAAAGCCAGGAACTAAATATATTCTCGGCCAAGTTCTACGAAGCCTTAAAGAAAAACTAATTCCTATCCTCCTCAAATTATTACAGAAATAGAAAGGGAGGGAACACTCCCAAATTAATTCTATGAAGCCAATATCATCCTGATACCAAAACCAGTTAAAGATACAAGAAAAGGAAACTACAGAACAATATCCCAATGAACATAGACAAAGCTCTTAATAAAATATTAGCAATCCACATTCAAATACACATTAAAAAGATTCTATACCATGAACAAGTTGATTTCACTCCAGGAATTCAAGGATGGTTCAATAAAGTCAAATCAACAAATGATGCTCATCACAGAAATAGAATTAAAGACAAAAATCACATGATCATCTCAATAGACGCAGAAAGAGCTTTAACAAAACCCAGTGACAATTCATGTTAAAAACTTTGAAGAAACTAGGAATAGATCAACTTACCTCAACATTAGAAAGCCTGTCAATGACAAACGCAAAGCCAAAATCACACTGCATGGAGAAAACCTGAAAACATTTTCTATAGTGATGTCTACTGAGGATGTAGGGAGAGAGTACACTTTTAAATGATTGATAGTACTTCAAAATAGTTCAACTACCTTGGAGAGCAGTATGGAGATTTCTCAAGAGACTAGAAATAAAGTCATCTTATGACCTAGCTATCCCACTCCTTGGGATTTATCCAAAGAACTAAAATCAGCACACTATGGTGATGCATGCGTACCCATGTTTATGGCAGTGCAATTTATAGTAGACAGGTTACAGATCCAGCCAGATGTTCATTAACAGATGAATAGCTAAAAAAAGTGATATACACACAAAATGGAGTTCTATTCAGTCATAAAAAAATGAAATCGTATTGTTTTTGGGCAATGGATGGAACTGGAGAACTCGATGCTAAGTAAAATAAGCCACACTTAGAAAAATCAAGGACCATGTGAAAGATAGAGAGAGAGATATGTAAGGAATAAAAAGGGGGTCTCATGAAAATAGAAAGGAGACCAATACAGTAGAGGAAGGTGATGGAGAAGGATGGAGGAGAGAAGGGAATAGGGAAATACTGGGGAACTAAATCTACCAAATTATGCTATGTCCATGTACAAATATACCACAATTAATTCTGCTTGTATATATAATTATAATGCACTAATTTAAATAGAAATAATACTAATAGAAAGGAGAATAGTAGAGTGAACAGATTGGTGTGGGGGAGGAAAGAGAGGAAGGAAAGGGAAGGTGTTGGGGAATAAGAGTGACCAATTATGTTATGTGCATAAATGAATATGACATGATGAATTCCACAATTATGTATAATTAAAATATACCAATAAAAATAAATTTAACAATCCAAAAAGGTTAAAAAAAATCCTTGGGTGATTACTGAACAAAAATCATGTAAATATATTCAGTATAATAGCATAATTATTGATTATGTGGCAAAAAAAAACAAAATAAAAATTATGCAATTATCTATAAGAATTTATGAACTATAGTCTTTATCTTATTGTTCATCTACTCATCACTGGTTCATTGACAAAATATTCTGATACATGCAAAAGCAATCAAATTCAATCACCTGCTGTTTTATCAATTTTTAGTTATATGAAAGCCATTGCTTTATATACAATTTTCTATTTTGATATTATAAAGGGTATATTTGTCAAGGTGGGAAATTTGTTTATTTTATAGCCTTTTAGCTGTATTTTTAATGAGAAAATATTTAGATAAATATTACATGTATCTAGATTGGTCAAGCTAACCCCTCATTCTGTAAATGTTAGCAGCAGTTCTAGATGGAGACATGGCAGAGTATCCACAAGGAAACATTGACTTCTATTTCCTACTGACTTCTAGAGATGACTTTACAGAAATATCTTTTATGGCTACATGACAGTAATTGTTTCTTCCCTGCTGACCTCATAGACGTTGACCCATGTATTTTTCTATGTCTATTAATCATGGTTCCATATTCAAAGTTGTTGATTTCAGAAGTTTCTTGAACTGCTCTATTTCCTTTGTCTTTAGAAGCATATCCTCCTATAGTAGAATCATGTCAAATGCTGATGCAGAGAACAAAACTATTAAAGGCTGCAACTAATGATACTCTTATAAAAAGAAAGTGGGATTGATATCCTGTTGTGGGAAAAAATTTGAAACACTTTAAAGATGTAATTTTACCTAAAACTATGCGTATGTTTTATGTCATTTTAAGGATGAATATATTTATGTACGATTTCTATGTAAAAAATGTTATGCACCTACTTACTGTGATATTTACATAAAAAGGAAGCCTCGTGGATGTCTTAGTAACTGTCTTATCACAAGAGGCATGCATCATACCGTTATTACGTGTATTCAAGATAAAAATACATTCAAAGTGCATTCTTTACAGAATTTAGAGTATAATTTCAGTTCTATTTTTTGCTTGTAAGTACTTTGAAGTAAAAACAGAGCTTTTTGTACTATCAAAAATACATCCTTGGGAATGTGTTTGCATCTGTACTGATGTTGAAGTCAACCCAACTTTCTTCACCTTACTCTAGTCTGTCAGTGAAATTGATCCAGAGTGATTTAGGTGTGGACCATGTGCCTTGCCATTGGGGAAATCTTGACTTTTTTCCCTAGTACCTGAGAACAAGTGTTTCTCTCTCTTCTGTTGCTCCTCTCATTTTATGAAGAGACTCCTGATGAAGAAGGAGGCAATTGAACAAGTCTGGGAAGTCAGATGACCCCTCCTAGCTATTTCTAAACTCACCTCCCAAAGATGAAAGATGTTTTTTTTTTTTTTTGCTAAACTGATCCTTTAAACAATGGCTACTGCTTTATGGGAAGATGCCCTTGCCTGTTCCTCTCGATGACTCTATCATACTATGTCTCTTGAACAATCTCCTGTCCAGGCATCCTAGCTGCAATACATTAATTTTCTAAGTGTCTAACCGTCAATAAAAAATACTTTTATCTGTTGTACTTATTCCATCGACTTCCAGAAAGCATGAGTTATAAATGCTCCATGCCTTTTGACATGCTTAGTAAATAAATAAATATAATTAAGAATGAAATCTCAGGACGTTTGTGTCCATGGTGCCATATTATAAATTCCAAGTGCTGACGGTCAACCTGGAGAAATGTGTGAAGTGGTCCAAGGCACTGACTCCAAGATCACCTGTATAGCTTTTAAGAGTTCAAATTCCTGGGCCCAGTGTTTAGCTACCAAATACAAACTGGTGGTGATGGGACAGGGAGAAGGACTGGGGAGTTGCAAGTTATGCATCTGGTGTTCTAGCCTCTCCACAGGTATGCTCTGTACCCAAAAGTCTGATCTGCAGGAACACTGCTGAGCTTCCTTGCCTTCTGGCTTCCAGGTGTGTTCAGCAAAGGGGACTGACTCACAGGAGGGAGGGAGGGAGAAGGGAGTCTGGGTATTTATCCTCCCTGTCCCTCCCCCTCTCTGAAGGGTGTTTCCAGCTGACTACTTCCTCCTAAAGCCAGCCCTCCCTTGCTCTCTGCTCCATGTCCTGGTAACCACTGCCTTCCTGGTCCCTCTAGTCTTAGGGCTGTTAACCCTCTGGGTTACCGTGCTTTCTTATATGTCTTTTTATACTTTGTCCATGTCTTTTAAATAATTCCTTTACTGAATTCTTAATTTACCTAATTGGAGTGTCTCTCTTCTCTCTCTCTTCTCCCTTTTACCTCCCTCCCTATATCCTGATATGGAGTTTGAAATATACATCTAGAATTTGCAAGATGTCTCTGTTCCTGGAGATAATACATTGCTATATATTATATGGGTCCAATGAGTTTACTTAAAATGGTTTCTCATTCTTTATATATTTGTAGCTAGTGACTTTTTTTTTTTTTAAAAAAATTGACTTTTGAATTAAAATTGGTTGCACCCATTTTAAGTGTATAGTTTGATGAGTTTTGAAATAGCATACACCTGTGTCAACACCTTGACAATTACCTTAAAGAACATTTTCATCACACCAAAAAGTTCTCTTCTCTGCCAAGCTTCTCTCTATACCAGCCCCATGCAGGAAAATGATCTACTTTCTGTTACTACAGATGACTTTGCCTATTCTATAATCTTGTACAAATGGAAGTATGCAGTACATATTCTTGTCTCTTTCTACTCATCATCATGTTTTTGAAATGTATCCTCATTGTTGTGTCTATCAGAGGTTTAGTCCTTTTTTACTACTTAGCAGTATTCCAATGTATGGACATACCACAATTTGAATAAACCTGGTATGAATATTAATGGTTATCCTTCTGTGGATGTATGGTTTCATTTTTCTTGGGTAAATATCTAGAAGTAGAATTGCTGGATCATAAGTAAGGTATATATTTAGCTTTAACTGAAATCTTTATGATATTGACCTTATAACCAAAAACATATTTATCAATTTTGTTTAATTTCTCCAGATGAAGTCTTAAAAATTTTTGGTGTAATAACATTGTATAATCTTTCTTATATTTATCTCTGACTTGTGTTATGTTTGTTAATACTATTTTAAAGGAGTGATTTTTACAATTTCAATTTTTATTTGTTGTTGATTTTAGAAACACAATTGACTTTTATATGCTGATCTTGGAACCAGTGACCTTGTTAAATTTACTTAATTTTTCAATAATTTTGTTTTCTTTTATATCTTAAATGGGCAAAAAATCATGCTAACTTCAAATAATGAGCAGTTTTATTTTTTGTTTTGTTATTCTTATAATTTTTTCTTGCCTTATCATGCTGGCTTGAACTAAATTATTTTTTCCCCATAGAAATGCCAATAATATCCTTGTATTTCACTCAATCTGGGAAAAACTGAATATTTCACTATTAAATATTGGATTTTGGGAGATATTATTAGAGCAAGGAAGTACCTATCATTTTTATTTTGGTTTTTCTTTGTAACCATGAATGAATTTGCACAAATACCTTTTTTGGTGGACTTATTTAGAATTTATTCTACATAAATTTATTTTTTAATCTCATTTTTAAATCTGCAGATTCATTAAAAATTTTCAGACCCTGTTGTTATTCTATGTCTCTACCATCACTTGGATAACAATTTCATTTGATGGCCTTAAACTTATTTTCATATTTTCCCCAAACTACTGAGAAAACACTTTATTACAGTGCTGAGTTAAAAAGAAAGTATGTTAACTCAATTCACATTTTATAATCTTTGTAAACTTTGATTAGCATCACTTTCACTTTAAATTTTTTATGATGAATACCTCAAAACAAGTTTAAACTCTTGTACCTATTTATAGGTTCAATCTGTTATAATATGTATGAGTTGTTTTATTTCCCGTGAACCTACATTTCAAATAATCATTGCACCCAATTTTAGGACAAATAAGATTAAGGAAAATATGAGAACCATATGTGGTCAAAAACAGGAAGATGATAATTAGTAAAAATGAACTTTAGAAAATGTGTGTCTGCATAGTTCTTTCTTATGTGCTTGAAATGCAAAATCCTTCATGAGTTCTGAATCCATCTGATGCCTGTTATCAGAGGTCACGTTGTCTAGTAAGCAGGCTCTGAGATGCAGATTAGATTGCAGGAGGTTTGTTAGGAATGATGCATATAAGAAAGTGAGGGAAGTCAAAGTGGATACCTGCAGATCCAAGCACCTGATCCAATGTGGTTATAACAAATACCTCAGTAATTCCCACTTCTAAAGCTGAGTTGGTCTTCATGGTGAATCCACCTGAGGCAGGAGGTCTAGATTTACTTCTCACTGAACCAGGCATTGGATATGGGCTGTCCCCTTCTGTTAAGATAGTTCTTAGAAAGGGACTGAGTTAGGGACTCAGTTGCCAGCATTTCTGGCAGCTGAGGAATAAGGACCTTCCTCCTGAAGGGGTCGTCTGTGCAGCACATCACATCATCCACTGCACCAAGATCTGACATCAAGCCAAATAACTTGGGAATTGGGTTAATTCATTTTTTCTTGATAGGGCTTTGATTTTGTTTATATTAGTGCCCTACAATACTTTCAACTGAGCTCTGATGGAAAGAGAAGGTACTGGTGTCGGGAATCTGTGTTTTACGTTTCAATTCTGCCATTTTGCTGCCCTATGTATGCTTGTAAGTACAGTCACTTAAGGGATCTGCATCTTGGTTTCCTGCCTAGTTAGATACAAAGAATAGTATTCTAAAGTATAAAGGCACAGACAATTGATACACTTTAACTGACACTTTCCTTTTGTATTTTTGCTGAAAGAACTTTCCAATTGATATCTGCAGATTATTTATTTAGCTATTTCCAAACCAGACCCGTAGAGTGACTTTTAAAATTTGACTACACTGTTTGAGAAGTAGTGCGACGTGGCTGATCTGGAGTACCTCTAACTAGCTCAGTTTCACATTCACCTGATGACTTTTCCTGTAATAGACAGAAACTAAAAGGCAATTTCGAAACTAGAACAGGAATGAAAAGCCATTTTAATAGAACAGCTACTTACAAACCACGAAGAACTCTGCCTTTATGACTAGTGTCGTGCTTAGTTTCAAAGGAAGAGTCCGTGGAAGACAAAAACGGATGTTGCAAGTTGATATTATTACTGTGCAGTGGTGCAGTTTTTAAATTCAAACCCAAATGTTAGTATACACAATGAGACAAATGGAATAATACATGCTAAGGAAGTACCAGTTTCTAGGTAAAATACCCTCTAAAGTTTCCCTGCTGGATTTTCTTGCCTAGTAGCTTTTCTCGGAAAAATCTTTTCCTAGGCTCATAGATGCAATAATCACTCTTTTCCAGTTCAACGTAAATGGTCATCTTTCTCTTTTTGTGGCATAGATTATCAATTCATAAGCAGTGGCTGTTTCAGGCTGAATTTTAATTTCTCATAGATGAAGCTGAACATTTTTCCTATGGCTGATCTTTAAAGAACACAGTGAATGCAGAGGCTGTACCTGGGTTCTGAGGGTGACATGAGGTGGGGGAAACCCCCCCTGGGATTAAATAACAGCTAGTATTTAGTCTTCTGCAAACTTTGTTATTCTGCAAGCTTGTGAAATGTGTGACATCTCCTAAAATCTACTACAATTCTTTTTTTCTCCACTCCTCTCCCTGCCCCTGAAAGGACATTATGTGATTTCCTCTTGTTTGCAAGTTAGTTAATAGCTAAATTCTGTCAAAATCAATTTGTGAATAAGTAAACACCTCGTAATAAATAACACACTTTCAAAAGCACATGTTGTTTGGATTGATCTAACATCATCCAATAAGCTCGGCCAATACCATTTCACGTTAACTTCTGTCATGTTTAAATGCACTTATAGGCTAATAGGGCAGTTTGTAATTTTGCCATACTTAAACTATTGCTCAAAAATATGGCATATAACAAATAAATAAGAGGCGAAGGAATTTGTATTGAATGTTCACTGAGGGCTTCCTCTCTTACTGCCCTCACTCACAGAAGCTACCCTGGGAGATGAATGTGCCAGGATAAGTTATCTGAGGCTCATAAAATCTTTTTCAGAAGATTGAAATAAAGTCAGTGCTTGCAGAAGACAAATCAATTGTGACATTTCTGAATAGAGTGCGATGCATTTAATTAGCACAAGACATACTGGCAAATGCTGAATTACCCAATAAATCACTGGATGCTGGAACCCATGCAGAGCGGGGAATCAGCTGTCTTGTGAGATGTACAGCAAGTGATAATAGGGAGATCTGGCCATTTGTATTGTCACTTTGCCCCATTTTCTGCTAATTTTTTTTCTATTTTGACATTTGCACATGGGGCTCCCTTAATTATTCTAAACTATCATCGAACTCTGTCCCTTCCTACTTGGAGAATATTTTGCAAATATTTGCATTGGCCAAGGACATTCACTACTGCTGATATGATATGGCAGATGTGGCATATGAGGTCCTCCATAGAGAGACAGTAAGTGCAGATAAAAAATCCTCAGCCCAAACATGCTGAAAAAGCAACTAACAGGGTCACCGTATTGCAGTCCACTGAAAATATTAAAGGTGTTACTTCAGTCATTTTTAAGTCTCACAAAGTTATCTACCAGTGTAGGCAGAAAAATGGCTTACTTTAGTGCTTGACATCTTTGGTCTATTTATTTATTTTTTTAACCTGGAACTTAGACGCTACTTCAGTCTATTTTTAAAACGTTACAGTTAAAGAGCATTGGGGCTTATATCCAACGGGTTGGCTATGGAGACTCTAGAAAGAATTGAAAATGAATTCAAAATGAGTCTTGTTGGTGTTGGAAGACGAGGTGGAACATTTCTTCCAGTGAGAGTGAGATTTTGTAGATAAATTGGCGATTGCACCCGCGAACTTTTATCCAGTAGCTTTCTATGACATAAACATCAAGGCAGCTCACATCTTAAGCACCAGATCATACAAAAGACCCCTGCTGCAGTCACTTCTGTGCCTTTGACACTCACTTAAGTGGTGACATTTCACTGGTAGGTAGGGTAGATAGATGGTAGATCAGGGTAACGATGCTACTGACGAAGCGAATATGAGGTATGCAATGTAAGGAGAGGAACAGGCTTTCATTTATGGAAAATCTCAGGTCTGCAGAGCTGGAGTCTGATGCTCCTGGGGAGCTGCAACTCAAGACCTGCTAGTGCCACTCATCGGAGGGCATGACCACCTAGCTTGTGGTGCTGGGGCTTCTAATCACAAAACAGAGAAGGAAGAGGGAATCTCAGAATCACCTGGGAAGTTTTTTCAAATAATGCACAGTCCCATTCTTTCCTTTCCCCAGATATTCTAAAACATGGACACAGAAGAGCTCTCCTGCAAGCATGAATTTAAAAACAAAACCCCAAGGGCATCCAACATTGTCTGGTACACGTGGGGAAGTTGGTTCTCCTAGTACCAGTTGGTTGGATCTTGATCAGGCTCATCATCAGTGATGACAGCCATCTTGCATTGATGTGAAGATATGTCATTCCACTTTGTAATGTGTACAACTTTAATAGAAAAGATAGACATTTTAAATTAAATCCAAACTAAGCCTTTCTTCTGGATCCATAATTAAGAACAGGAAGGAAGGGTAAGGTGCCGTGGCACACACCTGTAATTCCAGTGGCTTGGGAGGCTGAGGCAGAAGGATCTCAAGTTCAAAGCCAGCCTCAGAAAAGTGAGGAGCTAAGCAATTCAGTGAGACCCTGTCTCTAAATAAAATACAAAATAGGGCTGGAGATGTGGCTCAATGGTCGAGTGCACCTGAATTCAATTCATAGTATCAACAAACAAACAAACAAATAAATAAATAAATAGAAAAGGAAGGAAGGTAGGAAAGAAGAGGAAAAACTAGCAAGATAATCTGTTTCTCACCATAATATATTTTCAAAAATGGCTGCTTTGCAATTATTAAACTAATGACTTTCCATGACTTGAAGTAAGGCAGTTTTTTTTTTCTTGCAAAAACTTTTCTCTGGTTAAAATATGTGGTTACAAATCTTGATTATATCAATTTGTCATTCCTCATTTAACATTTCCAAAGAAGCTTCACTCTGCCTCTCTAATTAGCCTGAAGAATGAACCCTTCATATGGTATGCCCCATAATAAGTAAAGTTTCCTACTTCTGTAAGAGAATCAGAAATTAGGAAGGAAATATCAAATCAAATGTCACTTCAGGAAGGATTTAGGAAAAAATATATAAATCATTTATAACTGCCTCTAATTCTGAATTTTCCTGTAAACTAGTATATAGGTATTTTCTTTCTCTTTTTTTCCCCTTCAAAATGAGATAGTGGAGCACAGAAGCTGAGACTTAGAATGCAGTTCTCACAATCCCATAGACTTTGGATTAAAATCCTTGTTCTGCTACTTGCCTGTTTGACATGTGCCAAATTATGTAAATTATCAGAGCTTCAATTTTTTCTCATTTGAACACTGGTGTTCTAATATCACCCTCATAGGGTTGTTTTAAGTTGGGTGATATAAAGCAATTAGCTGAGTTAATAAATATTTTCATTGTAATTAGCAATAATTAAGACCTGTGTTATTTCCAGCTAAGTGTGCAACTTCCTCACTTCCATTCCCATTGCCCCTGCAAACTTGACACATCCATCACCTGCTAATCCTCTTCTCAAATAGTCTCCTTTACTTAGCTTTTTGAAACATTTTCTTATTGTCACTAGTTTTTTGGCCAAAGCACTCTGCTATCACTTTTGACATCCTATTATTTAATTTTTGTTTTCATGATTTGAATTTAGATTATTTTTTATAAATACTGTAAAAAATGAATACAAAAACAAACAAAAAACCTTTCCCCACACTGCAAGTCATTATTAATATCAGAGAAATATTTTTAAAAAAGGAAATCACTATTTTTTTTGTAGTGTTGGGGATGGAACCCAGAGCCTAGTGCATGCTAGGCAAGTGCTCTACCACTGAGCTGTATCCTCAGCCTCCCACCACCTTCCTCTCTTTGAATTTTCAGGTAGGGTAGCTTTAAATTGCTGAGCCTGGCCTTAAATTTGGGGTCTCCTGCCTCAGCCTCTGGAATAACTGGGATGACAGCCCCTGAAGTCTGCTATAACCAGAAAAATTTCTTGCTTTTTCCCCATTGGGTCATTTTAAAGAAGGCAAGTATGTCAGAGGAATGAGAAGATGTACTCCATTTGTGTACAATATATCATGACACATTCTACTGTAAAATAAATAATTAATTAGAAAAAATAAACATTAATGTGACGTTAAAAATTTAAAAATGGTGTAAATTCAAGAAATTGGCACTGCTGGGGTTCTTAAGGAGACTCCCCCAGCCAGTGCTGGCTGCAGATATCCTTGGTGTCCCTGGATTTACAGAGGCAGCACTCTAAACCCCTGTCTTTGCTTTCAAATGACCTCCTTCCCTGTGCATTTTCTGTTTCTGTGCATTGTCAAATTTTCTACTCCTTCCAAGAATATGAGTCATTGGATTTAGGGCCCACCCTTATCCAGTATGACATATATATATATATATATATCATACTGTATATGTGTGTATATATATATATATATATATATATACACACACACACACACACATATGCATACCCCTATATGTATATATTTTCAAGTATAAATAAATATATATACACATATATGAATATATAATTATATAATAAATGGATATTATGTATTATATGATTATGTTTTATATTAATGTATATTACATATGATCATGTATAATTATGTATACGTATGTATGTATATTTGTGTGTATATTTCCAAATAAAATTATATACCGAGCTTCAGAAGTCCTGGAGGGATACCAGTCAACTAGTCTTGGAAGGGTGCAAATGAAAGTTGATTTTTTAAAGAAGAAATAATTTGCACTTTCCTGAAGAATCTTCCACTGAAGTGGTCATTTGTGTTTGTCTCCATCTCCTGGCCACATTCTCATTGCGACTACCCTAGATAAGGTTGTATTATACAGAGCTAATATTTTGAAATGTGTAATCTGGTCTGTTTGGCTTTAAGTGAACACACTTGACTTTAATTTGCTTAGAACACCCTTCTGTGGGGTGGTGGGAGGAGAAAAGAATTAGGATTTGTTAAAGAAATCATATTAACTTTTTATATTCAAAATAGATATCTACAGCTAAGATAATTGCCCTGAAAGCCTGTTTGTTGTAAAGGACTTTCTAGATCCTTTTGGCACCGATCTCCCTATTTTTTGGCATATAAATTGCTAAATCAGGGATTCAGTTCACAAAGTATTCTCAAAATCTATGGACAATACCAATATTCATGGTCAATATTTAGCTAAGCATTTGAAAGTGGAAAGAAGGAGGTGCATAAAAACATCTTTATTTCCTGGGTAATGGAGAGAACACTGGGAAGAAAAAAGGAGGAGAATTTAAAAGATATGGTTTAAAAATTTATTTTCTACTTAGGAAGAAAAAAATCATGAGAAACCATCATTCTGGCTACAATAAAATGGGTAACCATAAAAATCTGTATTTTTTAAAAGGCGGCAGAAAACTATGAATGCAAAGAAATGGAAGGGTACTCCATTCCCCAGAAGGGCAAACCTTTCTTAAGTAAGCAAAGGAGGTAGCCAATTTCATCCTGGGGCAAATTAACAAGTTGGAATGTGGACAAGTTAATTATTAGGTCTTCCATGGGCAGAGGGACTTTCTGGGGGTAGTGAGAAACCAGCAGAACTCTGATTAATTGTGGGTAGGCTGGTGACAGTACAGAATACAGAGCAGTCTCAAATGCAGGAATAGTTCTTCCTAAAATATATGAAACCAGAAGTAAAGCAAAATGAACCAAAACAGCAACCCTGCCTCAACCTAGTCCCGTTCCTGATTGAGTCCAAGTAATCAGTAGCTTATCCTGGTTGCCAGACAGAAGGAAGAGTATGTCTTTCTTAGGGGAAAAGGCTATTTACTCCAGTAGTTGTCAAATCAGGATATCCGAGCTACAATGTAAAAAACGTGAAACTTGTAAATAGTTATGAGAAAATAATCAAGAAGAAAACCAGTTAAGAGAAGCTCATCCACAGATGACCCAGATGTTGGAATCAGCAGAGTAAAGACTTCAATAGTTAAAAATATTTTAAAGAAAATAGAGGAAAATTCTGGTAAAGATGATTGAAATTTTAGGATTAAAAAAAAAAACAGAAAAAAATGCCCAACACACACTCTGAAGTTAAGAATTAATTTGATGGACTTAGCAGAGGACCGGACACTGTAGAAGAAAGAACAAGTAAAGCTGAATGTTCTTCATTAGGAATGAGCTGGACTGAAACAGAGTGAAAAAATAATGGTGGAAAAAGGGCACTCAAGACATGAAGGATGAGACAGAATGAAGCAGACTGTTCAAAGACAGAATGGCTCAAAAATTTCCAAAACTGGTAAAAGATATCAACCCACAAATTCAAGAAGCTCAACAAACTTCAATTTGAACAAATAGAGGGAAAACCGCACTTTGGCACATCACAGCCAAATGGCTGAAAATCAAAGAAAAAGAGAAAAATCTTAAAAGCAGCCAAGGGAAGAAAAGACACATCAAATGCTGCAGAACAACAAATGAAGGAGACTGACTTCTCACCAGAAATAATGAAGGTCAAATCACAAGGTCAGGACTTCAGTGAAGTCCTGAGTAAAAAGCATGTCCACCCAGGATTGCACACCAGCAAAAATACACTTGAAAATGAAGATAACACAAGTACATGTTCAGACAAAGCTAAACTAAAGAATTCTTTATCAGCAAATCAAATATTATATGAGAGATAATACAGAATATATTTTTGAGGCCAAAATTGAAGACAAGATATTCAGGAATGAATAGAAAGTAACAAAAAAGGTACTTCTAAAATATTTTGAAGATTATTTTATTTATTCATATTTTTGGTACCAAGGATTGAACCCAGAGGGGTTTAACCACCGAGCCACATCCCCAGCTCTTTTTTATATTTTATTTAGAGACAGGGTCTTGCTAAGTTTCTTAAGGCCCTACTGAATTGCTGAGGCAGGCTTTGAATTCATTATCCTCCTGCCTCAGCCTCCTGAGCTTCTGGGATTATAGGCATGTGCCAGCGTGCCCAACTAATTTTGAAGATTATTGAGTACTTAAAGCAATAATGAAAATGCACTGATACAAATGTATTATATAATTTATAACAGATTTAAGAAGTGAAATATTTTATAGTAACACAAGTGTAGGGTGGACAAGTGAAAGTATGGTTTTGTTTGGTTCTTGTATGTGAAAAGATAAAATAATAATCAAGGTAAAAATGTTAGTGATACATATAATAAATTCAAAATCACTATTGAACAAACAACAAAAATGTATAGTTAAAAAGATAAAGTGAAATGAGAAAATAAAAATCTTTAACCCCAAAGACAGCAGAGAACTTGAATGAAAAAGCAAGATGTTTCAGTCATATTTTTCACTGCTGTTACTAAAACACCTGACCATAACAATTGTAGAGGAGGAAAAGTTCACTTGAGTCCTCATAGTTTTAGAGTTCTCAATCCATAGACAGCAAGCTCCATTCCTTAGGTCTCCAGGTGAGGCAGAACAATATGGTGGAAGAATGTGGCAGAGGGAGCAGCTCACATGATAAGCAGAGAGCAGAGAGAGAGGTCTCCTCTCCCAGACACAAATATATACTCCAAAGCCACATCCCCAATTCCCACCTCTTTCAGTCACAAACCTACCACTCAGTTAATCCCTATTGGGGATTAATTCACTGATAAGGTTAAAACTCTTAGAACCCAATTATTTCTCCTCTGAACCTTCTTGCATTTTCTTACATGTGAGCTTTTGGGGGACACTTCACATCCAAACTATAACACAAAAACATGAAGAACAATTAGAAAAAGAATAGCAAGATGTTATACTTAAACTGTATCAGGAATTGTATTAAGTACAAAAGAAAGTAATGCACCATTGTCAGATTCTTTCAGTTGGAATAACACAACAAGGTCCAACTCTGTGCTGTTTACAAGAGACCCTTTACACATCAAGACACTGATATGCAGAAAGGAAAATAACTTTGAAAGTAGTATACTGTCTAGGCACTGACTCTAATAAAACTGATGTAACAATATTAGACAGTCAACTTCAAGACAAGAAGCATTACTGGGAACAAAGAAGACCATTTCAAAATAATATAATAAGCCAGATATGATGGCACATGCCTGTAGTACCAGTTACTTGGGAGGCTGAGGCAGGCACATCATGAACCCAGGAGTTTGAGGCCAGCTTGGGCCACATAGTGAGACCCTATCTCAAAATGAATGAATGAATAAATTAATGAATGAATAAATAAATAAAGACCTTGCTTACCCCTTATTATTCTAACAGTATCATTTGAATCATTTATATCTATGTCAAATAGCTAAAAGAGGTGAATATTTTCATTTATTGAGTAACTACTATACTCCTTCAAGGTATTAGCCCCTCACTTAACAGATAAGAAAACAAGTATTGGTGATGGGTTATTTATCTAAACTTACGTGAGTAAGTTACAAGGAATAGGATTTGAACATGAGTTGGTTAACTCCAGAGTCTTAGGCAATAAAGTCCTGTATGTAATAAACTAAAATTGAGAGCATAAAAGTTAGGATCAGACAGAGATGACAGTGCCAGAAAGTTCTGGAATCTGAGGAAAGATGTGGGGTGGGCAATAGGGACAGGTGAGTCAACATGCAGCTTAATTTGCTGTAGTGTGTCCTATCCTGCAGCTTCTTTGGCCATGAAGGTCACTGTGTGCCTTTCAGGGGCACAAAGGAACTGTGTTGAGAAACTTGTCCTCCATGCTCTGTTCAAGGTCTGTTCCCAGACTCCCTCTTGTCCTTATGTCATAAGTGGGAATAGTCTTCTTGTTCTTTAAGGGCTAATGAGACTGACGTGCAAGGGAGTTCAGTGACTTTTTGATTTGCCACTTTATGGTAAATAGCGAAGTGGAGAGATAAGGACCAGCTCAGATGTGACTCTCCATCTCTCAGAGGGAAACTGAGGACATCTAACAGGTTCTCACTTCAAACTAACACAATATTGCAATTTCCTTGTTCACCAATAAAGTTAAAACAGTTTAAAAAAAAACCCACAAAAGCAATGGCTATTAATGAAGCAACTAAGCAGTTCTGGCTAAAGTAGGTCTATTCAGAAAGACATCGCAAAAGAAATCATTCATGGTAATAAATGAGTCTATGACACAGAGAATGATAGAAGGGAAATGTCTGGGATTGGATGATGGCTTCTGTTGTGTTAGGATTCACATTAATTATTCTGCTTGTTCAAGATAAGAGGTTAAAGAAGGTGAAGAATGTGAAGCCAATATGTTGCTGCTAAAATGGAAATGACTCCAAATTTTTAAAAGAGAGGAGCCTGGGGTTTCCCTCCTCTCATTGTGTAGCTCTAAGGACTTCTCAGAGGCAACCCTCTCAATCTTTCTGATTTGAACATCCAGCAATTGATGCCCCTAGGGTCTCCAAAGCCACAAATCAAGCAAGAGTGGATATGGTACTGCCTGCTCTGGAGAAAATTGCTCACCTGGGGAGGAGGTGGGGCTCCTTAATTCCTAGCTCCCTGGGACTCCACAAGAGCCCAGAGGCTTTCCTTTGGACATGAAAAACATGCAGGGTACTGTTTGTATCAATGAGTCCTTGGCATGTGTGTGTTCAATTAGATATGCAAATATTTACATACACTATTATGATATAAAACCAAGTACTACAAATATCAGGTGTCACATGAATATCCAATACTGTTTAAACAACAAATGCTTCATCAAAGGCTCAATCTTATTTTGATTCCCTTCATGAATTTCATTCCAAAGGAAATTGGGGGCTCATGAAAAAATGGAGCACGGCTAGGGCAAACTCTGATGGCAATTCCAAAAGCTTTGGAAGCTAAATTTTGCAACTTCTAAAAGACAGAAAATAGAAGTTATCTTCTCACTGGACTGACATGGGAGGAAGGGTGAAGGAGACGCGGAAGCCAACTCTTCATTCATTCATTCATTCATAAAACATGTGTGTTGTAAACAGTCCTCAGAGACTGAAGTTAAAGAGGTGAAGCAGGTGACTAGTTCCTGTGCAGGCAATCACTGTGGCATGCCCAATGCAGAACCAATGAGAAGACATGGATAACTCATTCAGTTAGCACCGATGGAGCAGGCTCTGAACAGAGTTGGCAAAGGGCTCGAACTGCTAATGCCCATTTCTGGGGCACCCCATATGCTACCCCAGAAAGGATTCATAGCTAACCTCACCCATTGCATGGACATTTCTATTTCATGAAAGGATTTTCTGATATTGAAGAAATAGTCCTCTTTAATTTTGTGTGGTTGTGTTAAATGTTTGGGCAAAACTCAAGGCCAATGTTCATTTTGCTATGTTTTGATTTCTGTACTTTGGCAAAGCGAGGGATTTTTGTGGGTGATTATTCTTCTGAACATTTTTTTCTGGATTTGACATGCCACCTACACTCTCCTTTCATAATCATCACATTCTCCTATTAATTTTTATTTGGAAATTTTTAACATATTAAAATTTTTTTTCTATTTAGTTATAAACTTACTTGTCAGATACCCCATTATTTATAATAGCATGATGTTATCTATTCATATTTTTAAAATACTCTTTCCTTTCAAATATAATTTAAATTTGATAATATAAATATTTTGGCATAAGGGAAAAGCATTTTTAACTAGCGGGTGGCATTTAAACTACTTTATTGAGATGGCATGGGCCCAGAAAGCTTTTGGAATTTACAAATATGATTTGATTTATATTTTACTTTGCAAACCAGGACCAGGAGAATGACTAATTAGAATCATGACTCAAAACTATAAGGAGTAGTTATTGATTCCGATCATGAAACGACCCAAATGATCCGATGCAAACATCTATCTCCCTCTTCATCCAAAGTTCAGGGGGTTAAGTGCTGTTTGTCTCAAATCCTTGGCATTAACTCTGTCTTTGTAATGAAGAAGACAATTAAAGTCTCTATTCATTCACTGTTAGGAGGTAGTGTATTAATTAGCAAAATCTCTCAATTAACAATACTCTGAAATTTACCACTTGTTTCTCACCTTTCCTTGTCTATCTGAACACACGAACAATTATCACAATGAAGAAAATGTCTAAAACTCCAAGAATTTATACTCACCTCTTGTTTCAACTGCATGAGGTAAAGGTCCTCATATTTAAAACAAGGATTGATACCGTATACAGATAGTGGCATTATTTATTCACCATTTAAATTTTGGCTCCTTGGATCACATAATTGTAAGCTAGTACTCATAACCATGAATACATAGAATGTTCCTTTTATATATTTCTCAGGCTCAGAAAGGTTAACTAACTACTGAAGGACACAAAGCTGTAGTTAGTCGTAGAGATCAAATCTAATTTTGGGTACTGTGTCTCTAGAATCTGGACTTTTCTTTCTTTTTCACTTTTTTAAAAATTTTACTGCTATGGTAGACAGCCTCCAAGGAATGCATAAATATCACAGGATAATCAGAGTTGTCGTTAAATATTTATGTACGATGTTAATGTTAGTCACTTTAGCATTATTTAAAATAGTAAAAATTGGAAATAGCATTAATGTCCAACAGTTGAAAAATGGTTCAATAATTTATGGTGCAAGGGAATATTATTCCTTCATTAGAAATCATGTTTTTAAAAATCAAAGCCATTTGTAGCTACTTACTATAATGCAAAACAGGGAGGTAAAATCAGGTTACAACCCATAGAGAGAATATGAGTTTGTTTTTTCAAGAAAAAAATACTTATATACATACATAAGAAAGAATAGGAAATGACAAAATTGAAAGCAAGTGGACCGAAACAGGATCAGGTAATTTTTCTTTGTTTTGTGGTGCTGGAGATGGAGCCAGGACATCACTTATGCCAGACTCTACCACTGAGGCTTTTTTTTTTATTTCCTTGGATTAAGGATTAAGAAAAATTCTAATTCTCTTCAGTACACTTACCTGCGTTTCCTCCCTCATTTTCTTGATTGTACAACCCGATGTTATGACATACATAGTGAATTACCACAAGTGTGTCCTTCGGTAGTTAATGCCAATGTAACATATTCAACATCTTCCATGGTTAATGGTAGTCCTCTGTGGGCATGCTTGTGTGCATGCGTATGCTCTGTCAGGATGTTTTCAATATATTATACAGTATATAATGCAATATTATTAACTATAGCCCTCCAGCTGTCCATTATTTCTTTAGACTTATTTATCCTACATAAATGCAAGTTTCTATCCTTTGACCTACAATTTCCCATTTACTCTCCTCTACCACACCTAATAACCACCATCCTTGTTCTGTTTGGACTCTTTTTAAAAGATTATATATTTAAATGAGTCCCTACAGTATTTACCATTTTGTGTCTATCTTATTTCACTTAACTTACTGTTTTCCACATTCATCCATGTTGCTGCAAATGGCAGAGTTTCTTCCTTTTTCAAGGCTAAATAATATTATTTACACACACACACACACACACACACACACACACACACACACACACCCCAGTTTTCCTTATTTACTCATCTGTAGATAGACACTTAGGTTGTTTCCATATCTTTGCTATTGAAAATAATCCTGCAATGAACAGGTGAGTGCAGATCTCTGTCTGAGATTCTGATTTCATTACCTTTGGGTAACAACCAGTAGTGAGAATTCTGGATCATATGGTAACATATAAAGTCTTCAGGTTTTTTTCCACAGGTTGTTATCTATAGCTTTTTTTAAAATAGTGGCCATTCTAACGGGTGTAAAGTGATATTCACTGTGATTTTAATGTGCATTTCTCTGTGATTAGTGATGCTGAATATATTTTTCTTTTTTGGAAATTTAATTTAATTTGTTCCTTTTAGATACACATGACAGTAGACTGTATTTTGACATATTATACACACATAAAGTATATCTTACTCTAATTAGAATCCCATTCTTGTGGTTGTACATGATATAGATTTCCTTTTCTTTTCTTTCTTTCTTATTTTTTTGGGGGGTTGGGTGGGTGGGGTGGGGAGGTACTGGAGATTGAACTCAGGAGCACTCAGCCACTGAGCCACATCCCCAGCCTGGTTTTGGTATTTTATTTAGAAACAGGGTCTCACTGAGTTGCTTAGCACCTCACTTTTTGCTGAGACTTGCTTTCAACTCATGATCCTTTCTGTCTCAGCCTCCTGAGCTGCTGGGATTACAGGAGTGAGTCATCGTGACCAGCTTTGACATATTATAAACACATATATATATATATGAACTAATGAGTATATCTAATTCTAATTAGGATCCTATTCTTGTGGTTGTACGTGATATAGATTTTCACTGGTAATGTATTCATATGTGAACATTGGAAAGTTATGTCCAATTCATTCTATTGTCTTTTCTCTTCCCATCCCCCCTACTTCCCTTGAATTCCCTTTGTCTAATCCACTGAATTCTATCCTCCCCCCTTGTGTGTGCTGGCATCCCCATATCAGAGAGAACATTTGAACTTTGGTTCTTGGGATTGGCTTATTTCACATTACTTGATAGTCTCTAGATCCATCCATTTACTGGAAAAAGTCATAAAGTCATTCTTTTTATGGCTGAGTAATATTCCATTGGGATATATACCACATTTTCTTTGTCCATTCATCTGTTGAAGGCCACTTAGCTTGGTTCTATAGCTTAGCTATTGTGAACTGAGCTACTATAAACATTGATGTGGCTGCATCACTGCAGTATGCTGATTGTAAGTCCTTTGGGTATATAACAAGAAGTGGGATAACTGGGTCAAATGGTGGTTTAATTCCAAATTTTCTGAGGAATTTCCACTTCACTTTCCAGAATGGTTGGACCAATTTGCAGTCCTACTTGCAATGTATGAGTGTACGGTTTCTCTCACATCACCAACATTTATTGTTACTTCTATTCTTGATAATTGTCATTCTGACTGGAGTGAGATGAAATCTCAGTGTAGTTTTAATTTGCATTTCTCTGATTGCTAGAGATGTTGAAGACTTTTTTATGTATTTGTTGACCTTTTGTATTTCTTCTTTTGAGAAGTGTCTGTTTAGTTCCTTTGCCCATTTATTGATTGGGTTACTTTTTTTTTTGGTGTTAAGTCTTTTGAGTTCTTTATATATCCTGGAGATTAGTGTACTATCTTGGATGCAAGTAGCAAAGACTTTCTCCCATTCCATAGGCTCTTTCTTCTTGCTCTTGTTTCCTTTGCTGTGAGAAGCTTTTTAGTTAGATACCATCTCATTTATTAATTTTTAAATTTTACTTCTTGCACTTTAGGAGTCTTGTTGAGGAAATTGGTTCCTAAGCCAATATGATGGAAATTTTGGCCTACATTTTCTTCTAGTAGGCACAGGGTCTCTGGTTTAATGTATCTGTTCTTGATCCATTTTGAGTGGCGTTTTGTACAGGGTGAGAGATAGGGGTTAAATTTCATTCTTTTACATATGGATTTCCAGTACTCTGAAGGCAGTTCCAAGAGGAAAGTTCATTGCATTGAATATATTTTTTTATATACCTAATGGTTCCTTATATATTTTAGCTATTAATTTCTTTCAGATGTATGGTTTGCAAATATTTCTCCCATTCTGTAGTCTATCTCTTCCCTCTGGAGATTGTTTGCTGTGCTGCATGCAGCCTTTTAGTTTGATATAATCCCATTGTCTCTTTTGCCTCTGTTGCTCGTGATTTATGTGTCATATCCAAATATTCACTGTCTAGATTAATATCCTAGAGGCTTTTTTCCATGTTTTATTTTTTGCTACTAGTTTTGCACTTTTAGTCTTTAATGCATTTTGAGTTAATTTTTATATGGTATAAGATAGAGATCTAATCTCACTCTGCTTCATGTGGGGATCTGTTGTCCCCAATACTATTTATTGAAAAGACTTTCCTTTCCATTGTGTATTCATGGTTCCCTTCTCAAAGATTAGCTGACCATGAATATGTTGGTTTATTCCCAGGCTTTCTATTTGTTCCATTGATCTATGTGTTTGTTTTTATATCAGTACCATATTATTTTGATTACTTTAGACTAGTAATATAGTTTGAAATTGAAGTGTGGCACCTCCAGTTTTACTCTTTTTCAAAACCACTTTGGCTATTTGGAGTCTTTTGTAGTTTCATATGAATTTTAGGATTGCTTTTTCTACTTCTGTGAAAAAATATAATTGAAATTTTGATAAGATAGCATTAAATCTATAGATTGCTTTGGGTATTGTGGACATCCAACTTTATACCTCAAGGAATGAGAAAAATGAAGAACGAACTAAGTCCAAACACAGCAAAGAGAAAAATAACAATAATGATCAGAGAAAAAAGTATACATGGAACAAAGATTAGAAAGATAAAAAAAATAGACAAAACTCAGAGTTGACTTTTGGAAAAGATTAACAAAATCAACAAATGTTTATCTGGATTAATTAAAGCAAAAGAGGATATTATTTAGAACTACAGAAACAAGCAGTTATAAGAGACTACTGTGAACACCACTGAATTGAATAACTTAGAAGAAATGGATAAATTCTTAGAGACACACAACCCATCAAAACTGAATCAGGAAGAAACAAAACCTAAACAAACAATAATGAGCAAGAAGAGTGAATCAGTGATCACAACCTTCCCAACAAAGGAAAGGTAAGGATCAAATGGCTTTTCATGGGTGAATCATAACAAGCCTTTAAAGATTAACAACAGTCATCTCAAATTCTTCCAAAACATTGAAGATGAGGCAATACTTCCAAACTCACTCTAAGAGGCTAGTATTATATTTATATCAAAGTCAGAAAAGATGCTACAAGAAAAAGAAAATGATAGGTGAATATCCCTAATAAACATAGATATAAAAATCCTATAAAAAGTACTAGCAAACTAAATACAGCAGTGCATTATGTGAATCATGTGCCAATATCAAGTAGAATTTATTCCTGGGGTGCAAGGATGGTTCAATATACACAAATCATTAAATACAGTACACCATTTTAACTGAATGCAGGATGAAAATCCTATGATCACCTAAATAGATGCAGAGAATATTTACAAAATTCAACATCTTTTTATGATGAAAAAGACAGAGAAAAAAATGTGCCTCAGATGTGACAAGCTGACAGCAAATATCATACTTCCAGGTTATTCTTGATCACAATATCTGCTACAATTTTACTGCAGCATTTACTAGTACTTATATTTTATTGGCTTGCTTATTGTCTGTCTTCCTGCAGGAGAGCAGGAGCATCGCCTCTCACACTTATCGTTGTCTGCCTAGTATCTATGAGAGTAGTTGGCACATAATGTTTGCTCAACAAACATTTATTGAACAAATGATTAAATTCCAGGGTAGAATACATACTCTTTGGGGGCAAGGGCCTTAAGAGAATCATCATTTCATGATCCATATTACCTTCAAGATTATTTTGAATATTCATTAAATGAAAGAACCCTTGAAATTTAGTCTCTGCTAATATAATTTCATGTAAATTCACTTTAACTGAATTTCTCTATTTTCAAGGGAAACTAGAGTAGAACCCTTTGCCTTCATGAATTTAACATTTGTGGTTGTCTCTTTGCAGGTGACGTGAAAGTTCATGACATGAAATAATTTGCAATTTTGCTGGTACACATTTGAATTCGAAATGCTGGTGAGCAGGACTGACTCTCTTAGAGATTAATGTAGCCAGAAGCCAGTGTATAGCTCAGGATGTGCACATTCAGGAGTGTTCTGGGTCTTAACTTATGATCTTATGTATGTATGAAAATTTTTTCTTCTGCCAGAAAATGATGCTTGAAATGAAGATAGCTTCAAGAACTGATAAGGTAAGTGATGTAGATTCAAAAAGTATTAATTCTTAGCCAGAAAATAGACTTTTTGTAGATGGAGTGAAATGTTAAATTCATTGGTGATGGGAATCCATGATGTAAACAAGCCAGCCATATGTTCTTTTTGAATATATAAAAAAGCAAAATTTATGAAATGGACTTAGTAATTGTTTCTTACAGAACAGAAACTGATCATCAAGTGAGAGTTGTATAATTTATATATAATTATTCAGTTGTGTGAAACCCCCTTGTAAGGGAAAATGAAATATGATCTTCATGAATTTGGGAATTTTCAAGAGTTTCAGGAACTTTCTCTCATGTGTTAAATAATCTATTGTTCTTTAAAGAGCTAAGAGGGAGTTGGCATCTTCAGAAATAAAAGGTGATGATTAACCTATAAAAACCACTGATTAGATAGGATATAAACATTCGCCAAATGTAAAGGAAGATGTGCCCTCCTTGCTGTTGATGTGTCTGCTTCTCACTCTTTCCTCAGAAGCCTGTCTTTACACTTCATTTTCATCTCTCTGTACCTTTCATCCTTTTCCCTCAATTCTCCTGCCGGCCATTTTCTCCTGGAAATGTTCTACCCTTAACAAATTCCTTACTGTTTAATGTTCTCTCTGAAAGTGCGGAAAATGACACGGACAACGTCTAATTATTAGCTTGCACAGTATGACCAACATGAACACTGTTATTTTTGCATAATTTCATGGGGAAGAATCTATTTTACTTAAATATCATCAAGCTCATTTACTCTGGATCAATGGGCAGACTGATAACAATCCTGTGCATAGACATAGTCTATTCGAGGGGCAAAATCCATTTCATCCTAAAGGATCAAGAAGTAGCTGCATAATAGTCCACGGTTATTAACTGGTGTGTTTTTCATTTCTGCTATTCCATTGTACCTCTTGCCTCCACCGCCCACCCCCACCTCTTCCATCAGTGGCATGAAAAACATAATATCAAAGAAGATCAAAATTTTATCTGGCCAATTTTGGATCAATTAGTATACATTCAGAGAACAAGAGCACAAGTCTTAATTTTGGAGTTTCCAAAGGTTAAAGCAAAGAGTAAATTCTCTTGCTTTGGAAGAATTCACATTCAGGTGGTTTTCCTTATTCCTGGAAATAGACTAGGATTGTCTGGATTTGGAGCTGGCAAAGGATAGTTGGAGAGGAAGAAGAGAAACTGAGCTTTATGTCTCTGGGAAATGGACCATTGCTCCATTCCTAGGATGAATGAAAATCCTAGATGGGGATGAAATGAGTTGAAAGAAATTCTGGAGATTTGGGGGAAATCTGGAAGCAAAGATGAATTGTGCCCTGTGCTCCCTGGGTAGAACTCAAGAAAGCAGCAAGAACTCAGGCTGCCTGCCTTGTGAATGCACTTTGTCTCTCGTTCACTCATTTGTCCATTTGACATGTATTTTTTTTGTCTACTTGGTGGCAGGTGCTGTATTTAGCACTGGGGCACCAGTGGATTAGAAGCATGGCCCAGGACAAAATTGTAGGGCTGATCTTTGACTCCACTTTTCCATCCACAGTTGGCCCTGTCAAGCTGATGGTTAACTCCATCCCTCAGATGTTCAGGATGAAACTGTGACACCATCAGCAGCTCGGCTTTCTCTCATGTCATGTGTCCAGTCCTACAAGGAAAATCTCTTGGCTCTACCTTCAAAATGTATCCAGAATCTAAACCCGTCCCTCTACTTCCACTGCTACGAAAACTGCTCTGGTCTCCTTGCTCCAAAACCTTCCTGCCTTGGTGTGGGCTCAGCATAATCCCTAGAGTGGCTCCTTTGAAATCTGTCAAATTATGACACTCCTTTGCTTACATCCTTCTGGAATTCTCCATCTCACCCAGTCAAAAAGTCCCCACCTCTCGGTGCCACCGCATTGCCCTTCTGAATGGATCTCTTGCCTTGATGGCCTTTGGTCACTCCTCTCTGCCCTTTGGCCTCCTATTGCTCTTGAACAGGTCCCCCTTACCTTTGGGCCTTTGCCCTTGATGTTCCCTCTGCCTGGGATGCTCTTCTCCCAACTATCTTCTTGATGGGTTTCTTCACCTCTTCAAGTCTGTGCTCAAATATGTCCTTTCAGGGATATCCTGACAATCTGTTTAAAAATCTCAAGTAGCTCCCCAGCCCGCGTTCCTAAACCCTTTTTATCCTGCATTACTTTATCCTACAGTGCTTGTCGATCTCTCACATACTATATTTATTATGCCTTTTTAATTTAAAAACTTATTTATTATTGTTATCTTTAGTTACACTGCTGTGTAAAGTAGTGCAACAGTTTGTTGCTCTGACCTAACTGTAACTTGGCACCCGTGATCAACCTTTCCCCACTTATTCTCCCCACCTCGACTAACCACCATCCCACCTCTCAATCTCCATGAGGTCAACTTGTTTTGATTCCACATGGGAGTGAAGTCATGTGGTATTTGTGTTTCTGTGTCCAGTTTATTTCATTGAACATAATGATCTTCTGTTCATCCATGTTGTCACAAATGACAGGACCTCATTCTTTTTTTATAGCTGAATAGCATCCTTTGTGTATAAGGACCGCATTTTCTTTATTTATCAGCTGACTCTTAGGTTGCTTCCATTTCTTGACTATTATGAATAAATGCTGCAACATTGTGCTTCTTATTCATTGCTGATTTCCTCAGTTCTGAATGTGTGCTTCATGAAACCAGTGGGTTTTTTTTGTCTGTGAGGTTCACTGTAGTTTCCCAACAGTGCTTGGCATATCGCAGGTGCTTGGAAGATATTTTCTGGTACAGATTGCTTCAGAGCATGGTGCAGAAAGCAGTAGAATGATTTCCGGAGCACTAAAAATAGCACAATTGTCATGGAAGGTCTTAGTCCTTGGGGTTCTCTGTCCCTAGAGAGGTATAGAGGACAGCTTAGAAACAGCCCAGAAAGAGCTTAACATGAGAGATCGTGGGGTAAGAACAAGGGACACCACAGCAGTGATTGGGACCCGAGGCATGAGGGTGACTGAGTAGAGGGAAGGGTGGACAGCTGACCACCAACCCTCAGACAATCATACCATACAAACACTCTGACAGCCTCCTATTGTTAAAATTAAATTTGGGGTGAAAGATGAATACATTTTTCTTCTCCTGATAGAACGGAGGTTATAAATAAAATATTAATAGAATATACAGAATACGTTATGTGTTTTTTGCATTTGGGTGGACTGAGATTTATGCCCCATAGAGAAAAAACTTGGTCAACCTCTGATATCTCATAAAACTTGGATCCAGTGAAGGCGTGCCATATTGGGTCCTGAAAAATGAATAAATAGAGTAGAGAGAATAAAAGTCTGCCTCCTACCATTTTTCTTTGTACATAAATGTATTATTTTAAAATATTGTTAGGATTTCAAATGGTGGTGTAATTTCTAGGAAGCCTTAGAGGATACTGTATGTGCCCCAGTGTCCTGCCATTGGTTGGTATGAACAAGATATACTGAGGAGCAAACTTCAAGGTCAAGAGAAATGTTCACAGACATACCCAGAAATCTGTCACAGACATACCCAGAAATCAGAGCTGTGGAATGAAGCATGATCCAGATCAAGGTGTTATCTGAAGTCTCCAAGAGGAGCAGGTAAAGCATATGTTTCCTCTGCCCCGAGGGCTATAGTTATTTTGTTGAGCATCCAGGAAGTTTTTGCTTCTACCTGCCTTACGTGCAGAGTTCTGGAATGTTTTGTTTTGACGTATCTGATATGCTTTGCTCAGATATCACTGTGTGTTTTCTTGCTGTAGTTTGCTTGTGTGTGTATATTTCTTAGCTATTTGTATACACTAGTTGTTCATCTCAGATCAATCATTGTAATGTATAATATTTGTTTACATATTTTACACTCTCCTAGTATATGAGTTTCTGGAGTAGAAGCCTGTACCTGATTTATCTTCATATTCTTAGTGCCTATCAATTCATTGATGTTTAAGTAGCACTGAAGCAAATGTTTGTTGAATGAATTACTAAGTGAATGCACAAGTGTTATGATATTTAAGGACGCAGACTTAGAACAACCTTTTGGCTGTCCTGTAAAGTGCTTCACAGCTTACTATAAATCCCAGGCAGTACTCATTTACATCCAGGCAGTGCTCATTTGACCTCAGGCTTCCCACTAGCACTTCATGAAGGAAACATGACCTGCTAGTACAGTGCCTAATTTGACTTATTCTGCACCAAGAAACTCAGGGTTCAATTCAAATGAGAAAATGAATTGTCCAGGGTATGTATGAGTTTAGTCCAAAGGTCAGCAAACTTTTTCTGTGAAGATTCAAATAGTAAATATTTTAGGCTTTGGAGGCCATATAGTCTCCACATTTCTAGTGTACAAGAGATCATAGCAAATGCATAAATGTATGAGTGTGGTAGTATGCCAATAAAACTTTATTTGCTGAAAAAGGCAATGGCCAAATTTGGCCTGTGTGCTATTATTCTTTCACCCTTGCCCCTTTCCAGTACTTCATTATCAGAAGGAAATTGAGTATGGGAGAAAAAGAAAAGAGACACTGGTGGCTATTATATATTCTGAACTAGTTACTTGACATTCATTACCTCATTTATTTCTCAGAGTAGAAAATAAGCACATCCTCGTAGTAGATATACAGTATTAACCCATTTTTGGGGAGAGGAAAATAAAGTTCAAATTATTGAAGTGGCTTGGTGAGGTCCCACAAGCTGAAGTAATGAGCCCTTTCCTTTCAATGAGATTGAGGTGACTACAAAACTCATTTTCTCCACTAGAATATAGTCTTCTCTTCCTTGTCTATCGACTCCTTGTTGTGAGAGATGTAAACTGTGATAAGTTTAGAGTTGTCTTTTACCAGTCAGGAGAGACACAGCTGTGCTGCAGAAATAACCTGCCATCTCAGTTAGCTTGAGTGCCAACAGGGGCTATGAGGAGCTTGGGGTTTTCAGAGTTTTTTTTGCTTGGTTGGTTGTTTTGTTTGTGATTATTATACAATTCAGTTATTTACCATAGACAGGGAGGCTGAGTGCAGACAGAGGTCTCCATTACACTAGCTATTCATCTCAGATCACCAGGACTCTTGTTTCATGTTGTTCTTAATCAGAGTCTTGGGCTGAGAAAGCTCTGTCCTCTGGGGAATCCCTGATACCTATGATATGTATGCATGCTATAGGTTTTAACCCAGAATCAATACACTTTAGTGCCACTGACCCTTCACTGGCTAAAGTAAGTCAGGTGGTTTTGTATAATTCAAACATGGGCTATGTAGCCTGCCATGTACTCAACTGCAAATTGAAGCATATAACACTAATAACTACCAAGATTTTAGTAGGAAAATTAAGAACCTTGCTAAGTAGATTAAGTGTCAAAAGTTTCAATATCTGAAATGATGCCAGTGTGTGGGAGAAGCAGAGGTCTGGACACCTTCAGAACATATTAATGTCAAAATCACCTTAAGTGTTAATTATGAAAACATTAATTCCTGGCTGGATGAGATTGAGGTGAGTACAAAACTTATTTTCTCCACTAGAATATAGTCTCCTCTTCCTTATCTATCAACTCCTTGTTGTGGATAGTAAGGAGAAATTAAGGTTGCAGGTGAATTTTTTAAGGTTACTAGTCAACACTTATCCAGATATAATATATGTATTATATATAGTGAGTACCATTTCCAAATATTTTGTCAATTGGAAACAAAGGCATTCTATAAAGTTCTGTATACTACTTAATATTAATATTCTACTTAATATACTACTTAATATCTTGTGGATTTATAGTCAAATCAATGTTTAATAGAAATTTAACCATGTTAAAAATAGCATTTATATGGTACAGTTCTACATGGAAGGGCAATGTGGAGATAATAGAGCCCATTTTGAAACTAATGTAACGTATGAAATAAAGATAAACTTAATTTTTTAAATGCATTTGACATAGAATCAAGTTCTTTCCTAAGTTACCCCCATATAATTTTCACCATCAGAAGTATAGGTCCCTTGTCACAAAGTATAAATGTTCCTTATGCTCTATCCCCCAACTTCAAGGACAGGAATAACTGCTAGAGAATTGGAAGGCAAATTGCAAGGGTTCTATTTCTGTGATAAGTTTTCACGGAGCCCTTCTCCCTGTTTAGCCCACAGAGCCTAAAATATTTACTGTCTGAACCTTTATAGAAAACCTTTGCTGTGTCTAGGAGGAGAAAACTGAATCAGGGCTTTTCTACATGGCAAAGGGCAAATGGCAAGTGGATAGTGTATTAGTTTCCTTTTGCAGCTATAATAAACTACTACAAACTTTAGTGACTTAGAGTTTGTTTTATTATCTTACACTTATAAAAATAAAATTTGTTATCTTACACTTATATAAATAAAAAATTAAAAATGGGTCTCACTAGGCTAAAAATTAGGTGTCAGCATGACTGACAGTATTCCTTTGTTGGGGGAGCTTCTGTGGAAGAAATTACTTTCTGGTCTTTCCCAACTCCTAGAAGCTTCCAGATTACTTGGTCCATGGCTCCTTCCATCTTCAAAGTCAGCAATAGCTGATTAAGTCTTTTTTCAATAGCATTGTTCTACCTCTTCTGATTCCCCTTTCTCGTTTTCTAAGGAGGCTTATAATTATATTGGGTCCACCTGGATAATTCAGGATACTCTTCCCAGGTCAGAGTTGACCAGTAACCTTAATTCCACCTGCAACCTTAATTTCTCCTTACCATGACTTGTGCATATGTATAGGTTCCAGAATTTTCCACTAGGACTTGGATATCATTTCATTAAGCATGGTGAGTGGCATTATTCTGCCTGCCAGTTAGCTTAACAATGTAGAAGAGGATGCAGTTATATAAAACAAAATGTTATGTTTTTGTCACTGCAAAACCCCACAGAGGCAGGTTGAAGAGTATTAGCTATGAATTTAGTAACTTTATGTTAGAGGGTACACATTCTGAGAGCTGCTCTACCACCAATTACCCATGAGCCTTGAGAAAGCAACAGTTTTAGCAGACAACCTCTGAATTTTCTTCTTATTCCAACAGATAGTATTTTATTCAATTGTTAGGGACATGGATTTTAAATCTAAGTACTTAATGAAAAGGCTAAAATTTCAGTTCTTTGTGATTTCAATGGGAAAATTCTAGACTCATGATTGATGTGTACCACTATCTTTCTAACACTACCTGCAAGACACTAATGCCAAGAGTTAAGGTGGTATATTTATGGGACCAAAAATAATGATGAGATTGACTTAGACTTGAGTCTTTTCTGTGCAACCTCTCTATTGACCTACATTGATGTTGGTAGAAAGCTGGTCTCTAATTATGCAATAAGATCATTATCTTTGCTTAAAATTAGAATGTGCCATTAAAATGAGAAGTGACTGGTATGTACTCTGTGACCAAAGATTTTTCCAACGCTTAGGAATCAGGTCTCACCTCTAGCCTCCTCGACAGAAACCTGAAGGCAACATGAAAGTGAGAAAATAATAGAATAGAAATGACCCTGGAGCATTCCATGAAGAAATGAAAAGTATTTTCCAGTTCTAATTCACCTACATGGATTGAATGACATGACCTTAAGGCTTCTGATACACAGCAAGCTGGGGCCCTTGTTCCAAAGACATTGAAATCCAGAATCAAGTTTCCTGCCCTAACTGCTGGGATTTTACAGTGCATGCATTTTTAAAAAAGTGATATCAGACCTATCTCGCCAACCATTTTTTTTTCTTTTTTTGCTTCCAAAAACCATAGTAATAACCTTTTCTAACTACATTAAAATCTGCACTCATGCCAAAAGTTTGCAAGAGCATATGCTAATTCAGTGCTGTCATAACATGATATTGCCTTAGAAAAATGAAAACAGCCCTGAAAAGGGTTTGACTCTGACCCTCTGAGCAAATTATAACAAGGAAGATAGACTGCGCTGCCTGTCCTGGCCAGTGCCTGGAAAGGGATAGACAAGATCCCTTTGTAGCATCCTGTCAAACTCAAGAGAAGGAAGAAGCCACAAAGTACGTAGATGAGAAGATGCCCACGTCCCATCTACAATATGGGCATATTCTGGTATTGACGCACAGACATGTCATGATTGGTGACTAAACTCTTTGAGATTTGGGGATGGCTGCATGACTTCAATGCAGGCACCCTTATTTTGACTATATTGTGGGGCTTCCTTTCTCTGGGTCTGGAAAAGCAGAATAGATTTTTATCGTTGTATATTCTTTGAATTAGGCTTGTCTTGCCTGAAATGCATATAGAGAAGCATGAGTTTCATAGTGGAGGAAATGAACAGTTTGCATGATACTGAGGGCTACTGATTATATGCAATATCGTCTTAAAAATCAACAATATGACACATACACATAAAGTTATATGAAAAGGGAGTAGTAGGAAAGAATAATCTCTGTGGTGGTTGAGGAGGGAAGAAATGCAGAAGGAGATGAGATGCAAACACAAACAGTAACAGACAAAACAAAGCACTACTTAATAAGTCTCTGGTGAAACTAAAAGATCTTGCATTTTCTCTCTGTTATTTGGGTTATTTATTGAAATCTCATCCATCCTTTAAGGAGCAGCCTCTAAGAAGAAGCCTTCTTTAATCATGCTGAGAAGTGATCTTTTCTCCTTTTGTATCTTCATAAAACTATTTACTACTTTTATGGAATTCAAATGTTTATTCTTGTGTACATCTTAAGTTCTCTACTCTGTGGGAACATTTTTGTAGGGCAGGAGTAAAATTAGGCATTCAATTTCTTCCTAGTGTCTATTTCATGTTTTGCCTATAGTAGGAGTCTGATACATGCCTATCAAATGAAAAAGTGAATACGTTAATTCTTGTTCTAAGAATAAGTGAGAGGTAGAATAAGAATTTGGAGTATAAAGTGATCACTTTTGCTTGGGATATTTAGGGAAGGTTTTAGGAAGAAATAGTATTTGATTCCCTATTGGGATCATTGTAAGAATAAAATCCATGCTAATATGTTAAATTCATGGTACAGAAAATTGAAAGATTAAGGTATGTCTGAAAAAATAGCCATGCCTATTAACATGCCCTCTCTACTACCACTGCCTCCTCCGTCAACACACATATGAGCAAAGGTGTCTGACTTGTGGGGTTTAGCACAGTGTCTGGAACACAGAATATGGTCAGTGAAAGTTGAATAAATCATTGAAATACTTTGTTTTAAAACATTTTTTTCGTTGTTGAAAGACCTTTATTTATACGTGATGGTGAGAATCAAACCCAGTGCCTCACACATGCCAGGCAAGTGCTACTGCCGAGCCCCAGCCCCAGCCTTCATTGAAACACTTTTAATAAAGAAATTCGTCACAAATATATATTAACAATCAACAATTCTTCACTTTAAAAGGAACAAATTAATATTTATTGGACCTCTCTTATAGTACATATATTTCCTAATTTCAATCCTTGCAACAATGCTGTGTGGCCAATTTTACTCTCAATGGTTTTATGGGTAAACCTTTGGGCTCAGAGGGAAGAAGTAACTTGCCCAAAGTACACAATCAATAAAGAAGTAGGGATTCAAGTTCAAGTCATGCTCCTCATAATTTTTCCCATCACCAGGAAGATGTGGGTAAAAAGCAAATGACGTAGATACCTCTACTTGCCTAGTTTCTTTATACACTAAAATAGTACCAGAGTTCTTATTTTTAACCTTGGATTCTATTAGGTAAAAATTTCTTTCAGCATCATCTTAAGAAGCTATTTTGACCTTTCTTTTGAAAGCATTAAAATCTCCCATCCCACCCAAACCCTCTGGGTTTAGAGAAGTGTTCATAAAATCTTTCCATCTTTTCCTCTGCATTATTTCAAACCTTGTTTCATTTTTACATTAACACATCCTCTGGTATTATATATATAAATAAACTAAATTCAGTGCTTCTTGTGCATCCTGATTGGCCAGACCAGATGGAGTGATTTCTGAACTAGAATTGAAAATCAAAACACAAATGCTTTTTAAAGAGGTTGAAGTTTGGAAGCAACTGTTCATGGCAGACTTTAATTCTAAGGGGTTTGGGTTTGTTTTCAAGCTATGTTTGACTATGGAATGTCGGAACTTCCACCCTTGAGCTACTATATATGTATCATACATATTGTCCTTGACAGAGAAGGTAGCACAGTTGAAGCCGAGCTATAGAGTTTTCCAGGAGGATGTGGCTATAATCATCATCGTCATGGTAGAAGTGACAGCTGTTTGTTTTCGCTTTTGACTCCTAAGAGCCTGTGTGCAAAAACAGAGATGGGAAGTCGCTTTGTTGAACAGGTTCTGAGAGGACCCTGCAGAACAAATTCTGAAGAGTAATGCATGTTCATTTTCAAGGGCTCATTCTGAACAAGATTCCTTTCACTTGCCATCTTATTTAATCCTCGGCCCAGCGTTATGAAATCAGCATTGCAATTCCTGCTCTACAGAGAATACAGAGAGTGTCAGGGTCTTAGGACAGAACGGAGAGGAACTGACTTAAAAATCAAGTCTTATGACTCCAAAACCTTTAATCCATTGTGTTATCACTCACAGACACACTTTTAGGAGTTTAGCTTGATTAGAAAGCAGCTTTTCTCTGTCCCAGCAAGTAGAGAATGAAGGGCTTTGAATATGTCTCCAAGTGAAGAGATCAGTGTTCTGTGATATGTCAAGTCCCCAGTCTTGTTTTAATGTTCACCAAGACTATCATGCAACAGCAGGGTCCTAATGACGACGAGAGCCACACAGAAAGCATTATGACACAATAGCTCATATAGGATCCAGAAAGGCTTGGAGGTTGGTGTCTGCCTCTTCCCCTAGCTATGCTACCTTATTAAGCAAGTTATTTATTCCGACCACTGTTTCAAGGATAAGGTAGTTAATCCTCAGTATTCATAGATTCCATATTTGCAAATATGCCTACTCATTAAAATATATTCATTACTACCAAATCAATGCTTTCAAGGTTTTATGGTCAGTCATAATCATGCCCAGAGCAGAAAAAAAAAAAAGATTGAGTTGTCTGATGTATGTGTTCCCAGCTGAGGTTGAATGAAGCGACCCTCTGCCTTCTCTTCCAGCTCTTCTACTGTAAACAGGTGTTCTTCTCACAGTCTGTTCAGTGTCAAGGTTTTCAGATTCTTGTGCTTTCTTGACTGCCTTTGCTGTTTAGGGTGGTGGCTTTCAAGTATAGTGCTGAAGGGCCAGGTGTTGATCCCAAGGGTAAAAAAGGCTGCCCAGTGCATTACAGGTGTCAGATGAGCTCCATCCAGACAGAGTTAGGGTGCTGTTGGCTGGAAGTTCAATGTTAAGGAATCAACAGAAAAATGAAAGGGAAATTTACCTGTCTGGATATGAGGCCGCCCTGGAAAAGTGCTCAAGTGACATAGCATGTGATGAAACTATGGGAAAGATGGAAATGTGGTTAAATTTGTGGTTCATGAGATGAATTTAAAAAAATACGACTTAGCTTCTAAGTGTCTCCATTCATGGTGACAGGATCCTCCCTCAATTAAAACTACTCTCTCAGGTTATGGTATTTCCTCCCTAAGAATCTATAAGCCGCTAGAACAGATGAATTTATTGGACAAGTTATTCAATATCTAACAGAGAAGAGACTTAAGGGAGTAAATTACAGGAGATGTAGATGTCAGCAAATATCTGCGTCATTGTTCTAGAGAGCACCACATTAATCATTAATCATAGGGTGGAGATGGGGTAAAAGTGGAGGAATCCTGACCCCCTCCCAGCCCCAAGAAAGGGCAGGAATGCCTGTTATAGGTTTGGGGGCACTGCTGAACAGGTAAAAAGACAGCACATCAATGGATAATAAGACTCTGAAAAGACAAACTGACTTATGTCCTTTATTTCACAAGTTTGCCCAGAGTTGTCAAAGCTCACAAGAAACAATTTCACTGACATACCTCCTAGAATGAAAATGTAACCTGAATTTGGCTCAAAATAACTGGTGTGATTGTTTAGAATCTGTGCTAAGCACCCTTTGTGTTTTGTATCATCCAATTGCTCTACAGTCATTAATTAAACAATTACTCAAATTGAAAATGTGTCTCTTAGGAGAATGTTGAAAAAATAATCATAAAGAACATGATCCTCATTAAGAATCATCAGTCCACGTGTGACAAGCCTCATTTTGTCTTAGAGAAAACAGAGATGTGGTTTGGTATTTAGTCAAAATAAATGGGTTATGACACATTCCACCCTATAAAATGTTCCGAGGCTGGTGGGATAAAAGCAGGAGATCTGCAGATGGTATGCTGGGCAAAGACATCTAATGAACCTAGCGTTGCTACATAGCAACAGCATTAGCATTTCATTTGTTGGAATGAATTATTTGAGATTTTCACTTTTTCAAAGGGTTGAGGCACTGATGTTTATGCAATGGTGTAACTAATGATTAAAAATGAACAAAGACTTGAAAAATAGGACTTATTAACAAAGGTTACAAGATCTGAAATGATTAAATCGAGCAGACTGATGGAGTTATTTAGTCAGGAGTTTTCAGTGTTTGAATGTCTGCCCAGAAGATAGTAACTAACTGATCTTTTCCTCCATGGAATTGTATTAATAGATCTCAAAGGATGTCAACCTGAACTACAGTGGGAGTTATTGGGGTGAGTTATGAGAAGAACTCCCTACCCATTTTGGCAAGAAGGACTAAGATAATTTGGCAAAGAAGATGTATAATCTCATTCCTCTCAGTTTTGTCTGTCCCTCCTCCCAAGTTAGAATCAATTCTCCCTGGCCTGGGAGATCAGGCATGGTCTTGTTTGAAGGGAGGGGATCAAATGATGTTTCGACGTCTCCATTTTCAGGAAGATTGGTTGCTGTAGTCAAAGTGGAGTGCTGGATGCTGTATGAGCCCACTACTATTCTAAGATTGTAAGGCTTTATTCTTTCTATAAGAGGGATCTCAAATTAGAGGTTGAAAATGTAAAAGTAACTAGTGCCTTAGCCCTGAGGAATTCTTAAAGCCTATCCGTTTTCCCTGCCTCCCGTAACTAGGAGTTCATTATTGGCAAAAGCAATTTTATTCATATTTCCTCAGTCACTCCTTCCTGCTTTGTCCCCCCTCTTTTTTCCCTCCCACCCTCAAGCTAACCCATATAGAGTGGTTCCTTGAGGGAATGGTTTTATGAATAAAGATTGTATCCTTTGCTTGAGAGCCTTGGTGTGTGATTATAGATTAAAGTCTCATTTTGAACGTCAGAGGAATATACAGCCATAAAAATATCAAGAGCAGCATTATTTTAACGACAGCATCTAGAAACATAAGAACGATTCAAGAAAAATGCAGCATGTAGCTGGTAGGCTCAAGAGCTGTACTCTGGCTAATTGTACTGGTGTTCATGCTGGTACCCAATGGCCACCATGATAGGTTACTACCATGCCGAATGCTGCTTGTACTGATTCTGTGATTCCCATCATTCTTTCTGTATTTTTTATTTAGTTTCAGATCTCAGTTATTCACTTCTCCACCACATAAGGAATTACGGCCTGCTAATCCTTTAACAAGAACCTATACTGTAGTCCTCAACTGTTCTTTCTAGGTGATCGAGGATACATACACTCCACTTACTGTTGTTTGTATTCTTAAGAGCTGCCATTCTGACTGGAGTGAGATGAAATCTTAGTTTTGATTTTCATTTATCTGATTGCTAGAGATGTTGAACATTTTTTCATATATTGATTGATTGATTGTATATCATCTTCTGTGAAGTGTCTGTTCAATTCCTTGGCCCATTGATTGATTGGGTTATTTGTTTTTTGGTGTTAAGATTTTTTGAGTTCTTTATATATCCTAGAGATTAGTGCTCTGTCTGATATGCGTGTGGTAAAAATTTGCTCCCCAAATTTAGGCTCTCTATTCACCTCACTGATTATTATTATTTTTTTTTTTGCTGAGAAGAAGCTTTTTAGTTTGAATCTATCCCATTTATTGATTCTTGATTTTAATTCTTGCGCTATAGGAGTATAATTAAGGAAGTCAGGGTTTAATCTAACATGATGGACATTTGGGCCTACTTTTTCTTCTGTTAGGTACAAAGTCTCTGGTTTAATTCCTAGGTCCTTGATCCACTTTGAGTTGAGTTTTGTTGGTGAGAAATAGGGGCTTAATTTCATTTTGTTGCATATGTATTTTCAGTTTTCTTAGCACCATTTGTTAAAAAGGCTATCTTTTCTCCAATGTATGTTTTTGGTGCCTTTGTATAATATAACTATAGTTATGTGGGTTAGTCTCTGTGTCCTCTATTCTGTACCATTGGTCTACCAGTCTATTTTGGTGCCAATACCAAGTTGTTTTTATTACTATTGCTCTGTAGTATAGTTTAACTTCTGGTATACTGATGCCACCTACTTTATTCTTCTTGCTGAGGATTGCTTTAGCTATTCTGGGTCTCTTATTTTTCCAGATAAATTTCATGACTTCTTTTTCTATTTCTATGAAGAATGTCATTGGGATTTTGATTGGAATTGCATTAAATCTGTATAGTGCTTTTGGTAGTATGGTCATTTTGACAATATTAATTCTGCCTATCCAAGAACAAGGTAGATCTTTCCATATTCTAAGGTCTTCTTTAATTTTTTTCTTTGGCATTCTAAGTTTGTGTTGTAGAGATCTTTCACCTCTTTCATTAAGTTGATTCCAAAGTATTTTATTTTAATTTTTTTGAGGCTATTGTAAATGGGGTAGTTTTCCTCATTTACCTTTAGATGATTTGCCACTGACATACAGAAATGCCTTTGATTTATGAGTGTTGATTTTTTATCCTGCTACTTTCCTGAATTCATTTATTAGTTCTAAAAGTTTTCTGGTGGAATTTTTTGGGTCTTCTAGGTATAGAATTATATCATCAGCAAATAGTGTTAATTTGAGTTCTTTTCCTCTCTGTATCCATTTAATTTCTTTTGTCTGTCTAATTGCTCTGGCCAGTGTTTCAAGAATGATAAGTGTTGGTGAGGATATGGGGAAAAAGGCACACCCATACATTGTTGTTGGGACTGCAATTGGTGCAGCCAATATGGAAAGCAGTATGGAGATTCCTTGGAAAACTGGGAATGGAACCACCATTTGACCCAGCTATCCCACTCCTCAATCTATACCCACAGGAGTTAAAAACAGCATACTACAGGGACACAGCCACATCAAGTTTATAGCAGCACAATTCACAATAGCTAAACTGTGGAACCAACCTAGTTGCCCTTCAGTGGATGAATGGATAACAAAAATGTGGCATATATACACAATGGAATACAATCCAGTATCAAAAGAGAATAAAATCATGGCATTTGCAGGTAAGTTGATAGAGTTGGAGAATATAATGCTAAATAAAGTTAGCCAATCCCCAAAAAACTAAATGCTGAATGTTTTCTCTGATATAAGGGTGCTGATTCATAATGGGGTGGCAGGAGAGCATGAGAGGATTAGACGAACTCTAGATAGAGAAAGGGGAGGGGAGGGAAGGGAGGGGGCATGGGGGTAGGAAAGATGGTGGAATGAGATGGAGATCATTACCCTAAGTATATATGAATACATGAATGGTGTGACTTTACTTTGTGTACAGAGATATGAAAAAGTGTGCTCTATCTGTGTAATATGAATTGTAATGCATTCTGCTGTCATACATAACAAATTAGAATTAAAATTTTTTTTTTTTAAGAATACATACACTCCAGTTGTAAGCCAGCATCCTGGGTGGCTGACACAGGATGATCACGAGTTCAAAGCCAACCTTAACAAAAGCAAGGTGCTATGCAACTCAGTGAGACCCTGTCTGTAAATAAAATATAAAATAGGGCTAGAGATGTGGCTCAGTGATAGAGTGCCCCTGAGTTCAATCACTGATACCCGCCCACATCCTCAAAAAAAGTGTTGTAAATGGTAGCTTCTTTAAAATAGTAATTTCTTCAAAATAAAATGAATTGGACCAAAAAAAATACATACACTCCAGGCAAAAATTTGAAACATACTTACACTCTGAAATCTATTTTTAATTTACAATCCAAGTTTGACTAGATGTCTGTCCTGTATTTATTTGGTGCATTTGACAACTCTACATCTAGATGATATTTTTGTTGAGTGTGATTATTTTATAATAGTAAATGGATGGTATCTATTGGAACCCCATAGTGGTTAATGCTAAAAATTCCTAATATATAACAATATGTGGACAATACAAACTTTGACAGAGGGAGTTAATGATTTTAAGTTGGATGGATACCTTAGAGTGGAGAAAAAAAGAAAGCCCCTTTTAAGCATATATTCTTCTACTGAGCTCTATCCTCAGGAAATAAACATGTGGACCAGGAAATTAGGATGGCTAGACTGACCCAGTGTCTTGATCTGTACTATGAAATTTTACTAGTAGATTGGAAAGTTTATTAATATATTTGATTTTACTGATAAAATTTTTTAAAAATTCAAATATCAGAAGGTAGGTGATTCCCTGTGAGCCAGAGTGGGGAGGGTACCATGATGGTTATTGCATTCTTTTGCCTGGAGGGATATAGGTGAATATGTGTATACACACACACACACACAATTTAATCAGTGTTTTCAGTGTATTTGAGAAGAATGTGCATTATGTTGCTTTTTTCCATAAAGCATTCTATAATGTCTTTTAGGTCTAGTTTGTTGGTAATGTTCAAATCTATTATATTCTTACTGATTATCTGTTTACTTTCTACTAATAATTACTGAGAGGAGTACTGAAATACCTGATTACACCATGGATTTCTGTATTTCTTTTTGCAGTTGTATCAGTTTTTGCTTCATGTACTTTGAAACTCTGCATTAAGGACCTAAGCATTTTAAATTTCTATTTTATCTTTTGAACTGATCCATTATCCTTTATCCTTTATGAAATGACTGTCTTTATCCCTGAAGAGAGTCTTTCTTCTGGGATATACTTTGTCTGACATTAACGGAGCCACTGAAACTTTTTTCTTTCTTCCTTTCTGTTTATGTATTGATGCTGGGGATTGAACCCAGGATCTCATGCATGATAAGTATGTGTTCTGCCACTGAGCTATATCCTCAGGAAATGATGGCAGCATCTCTGAGTGGGCACAAATGGTGTGGTGTTCTTTATTATTCAAATTTGCAGGCAATACCTTTTCCAAGCTTTTATTTTTAACATATTTGTGTCTTTATACTTAGAGTTTTTCATATATATATATATATATATATATATATATATATATATATATATATATCTATCTTAGAGTTGTTTCCAATATGATAATTTCTGCTTATTAATGGAGTGCTTAGGCCATTTATATTTAATGCTATAATTATTGATCTGGTTATACTTAAGCTTAGCATCTTATTTGTCAATTTGTTCTGTATTTGTCCTTTTCTGATATTTGGCCTACTTTGGGACTGAGTATTTCTAATTCAATTTAATCTCTTTGGCTTATTAACTGCATTTCTTTATTTTATTGTCTTGGTATTTGCTTTAGGCCTATATCCAATTTTATAGAAGTCTTCTTGATGTAGCTTGGACCCACTAAATATCCTCCAAGTTCAGGGTCTTTGCTCTTTTGTTTATTCTACAGAAATACTTCTGACACGCTGTTAGCTACATGCCTCATTCCCTTGTTGCTCTGAATCTGTGCTCAAATATCACTTTACCAGGGAATTCTTTCCTGACCTCCTAATCTAAGACAAAGCCGTAAACTTGGCCTGTCAATCTTTGCCTTTTACTTAGCTCAATTATTCTTCATAGTCTTTATCATTCATGATACATACTGGTGTAATGTGTCTTTCTCCTCACTAGCAAGTAAGTTTCATGGAAACAAGGGACTTTGTTTTGCTCACTACTGAATTTTCAGTTTTAGTACATTGCCTGCTATGTCACAAAGTTAATGAATATTTGTTGAGTGACGGATTCAGAGCTGGGGAAGGGACACATATCCAGGTTCATACCTAGATTAATGTCTGGCTTGATCTGCTGCAGTATCTCATCACCAGAATGCATTTTTTAACCTAGCTAGAGAGGTATCCTCCATCGCAGTCACTGCTCTGACTGTGGCCCCAGAGGATCACACTGTACAATTGTTAGGAAGGGGTCACATATCTAGTCAGAAGAGGGATGTTCACAGGTGAGGTATACACAAGGAAAGGGTTCACAGAGCAATTTTGTGATCCCTCTTCATCTCTTTACACTATATGGCCCCCATTCATCCATGTTCTTTCTTCATATTTGCTATCTTGATTACTTTTGAAACAGATTTCTCAAGACTCAGAGAATCAGCCATCTTTAGAATTTATAGGTGGTGGGCATTATTTTTTTCAGTTGGCTTATTAATCACAATTCTTTATTTTATTGTCTTGGTATTTGCTTTAGGCCTATATCCAATTTTATAAAAGTCTTCTTGATGTAACCTGGACCCTGCTAAATATACTCCCAGTTCAGGGTCTTTGCTCTTTGTTTATTTTGCTGAAATGCTTTTCTTGTGGGGTGCTGGTAGCTACATGCCTCATTCTCCTGTTGCACTGAGTCTGTGCTCTGATATCATTTTACCAGGGAATCCTTTTCTGCTCTCCTAATCTAAGACAACTCCCTAAACTTGGCCTTTCAATCTTTACCTTTTGCCTAGCTCAATTATTTTTTTTTCAGAAAGAATATAAAACAATGTAAAATATAAGAACATAATTATGTATTGTTATATTAATAATTATATATTACATTAATATATTATGTCACATATAATAGAAAAGGGGGAGAAAAAGAATGACAAATCAAATGCGATAAAATGGGATATTCGGGACATCTGGATGAGGAGCTATGGGAATTCCTCATACTGATGTTTGCAACATTTGTGTAAGTTTGAAATTGTTTCCATGTAAGAAGTCAAGAAAATAAATTTGGGTTTTATTACTCCTACCCCTTCTTCCCATCTGTACAGCCAATTGGATCTTCAAGTCTCCTTTCTGGTTACTCTCTGACTTTGTACCCCGTACATTTCCCTCTGGCCATACTCCACCTGCTGTTCCCATTGCTCTTTATACTCTCACCTAGAATCTTGCCACAGTTTCTGGAACTGGCCTCTGGAGGCAGTCACTTCTGGCTTCCCTCCACCACCCTACACATGGCTTCCTGAATTGAATACTTGGCCTGAAATATAGATCTAATCACATAACTTGGCTCAAAAGTCTGCTATACCCTGTTGCCTACAGGGTAAGGATTATTCCTTGCCTGGGGCTTGAGCCCCACACCATCCGACACCACCTTGACTTAGTTCCCACCTTCCCCCACTGTGGCCATCCTGCTCAATTCCCTGTCATTCCAAGAAGGCACTCACATGTTTCTGTCCTCTTTGCTCTCTCCCATCTGCTTCCACTGAAAGACTTCTTCAAATGCTACCTCCTTTGAAGATCTTCTCTGATCCCGCTAGTCAATAGGAAGTTTCTTATGAGAGTTGAAAATCTTTAACTGTAATTCATACTTTGTTATGCGGTTTATATATGTAGCTTCCCCTGGAGGCTGTGGAAATTTTCAGCAAAAGAAACTTCTGTTCCTCTTTGTGTCCCCCCAAACTTAGAAAACTTGTACAGCTTCCATATAAGACCAGTAAAATGTTTGCTGAATTGAACTAATTTAATTTCAAATTTCATTATCACCACCCTAATGGCTATTTCCACAGAGCCATTGTCCATCAAACATCATTTGAATTGTATTCATTTTTACCATAACTTTCAAAAGACCCAGTCAACTAGAATTTTCTTTATTGGTATTCTGAATAACAAAAGCATAGAAATAACCCAGTGTTTTCGTCTTTCTAAGAAAACCACTTGGAAGTATAAGTTGGTGAGAAAGTATGTTCAGAATGATTTAGAGGTATTCTGCTACTGTTGAAATCATGTTTTTTTCCTAAGTTGAAATGCTTATGCAAGTTTCCGTCTTAATAGAATATCCTATAAAACATTGTCACAAGCATTCTTTTTATAAGATATGCATAGTTGAGGACTGGCTAATTTCAAAGTTGAAGAATTTTTTTAACAAAAATTTTGTTTGTTGACTCACTTTTACATTATGTTTAACTTCATATTTCTTCATTTTGTCACAGATTTCAATCACAAGAATCAGGTAGAGAAGAATACCTGTTTTTGGCATATGTATTTTTTAAAGGGTGAAAAAAGAAAGTATACAGTGATTTCTAAAATCTTTTTATCAATTTTATTGGCTGCGAAGTTTTTTTCCCCTGAAATATGTCTGAATTATATTAAAGAGATTCAAAGCAATATGACATAGAACAATTGCCGACATTTGTACTATCTGGATAAGATCTACAGTGTTTAAAGGATTAAATATTCTAGAATGTTGTTCTATCTGCCAAATGACAAGACTTGATTTTGTGAACTCTTCCTCTGTGCAAGCTCAGGTCAGGATTTCCCTACCTGTCACTTTAATCTATTTCATGATCTATTACAATAGCTTTTATGAATTGAAAATGACAGTATTTTAAAATCTATTTAAACACTTAGTAAAGGTCAATTTGTTTTTATTCTTCCTCCTTGAATTTCTGTTTTCTCTTGAAATTAATGGTGTTTTTCTAACACATTTATGATATGCACATTAAATTCTAAGGAAAATCCAATTTATTATATTTATTTCACTTTCAGAGTCTAAGATTTAAATTTTTCCCATTCTTTTCATCTAATTTAGTTTCCAAATGATTAAGCAACATTTCATTCATCATTTCAATTTTATTCTTGAATTTTTAACAGATAACTAGATACACAGAAAACTAGATACATACCCACAAAGTAGGATCCTTCTCAGTCCTCCCTAAATTTTGGAAGATTCCAGAAATCTTCATAACTAGTTCATAATCTGGTTTCACATACGTAAGTTTGTTTGCTGTCACTGTGTTTTACCTCACAGAAGGGGTCAGCATAGCTCCATAGATAGGGCCAAACACTGTCCACAGGTCAGGGAGGCATATTGTTCCAGTCTCTTGAGTACTGATACAGCCCAGGATTGTTCCAGTCTCTGGGTTCTGATACAGCCCAGGATCAATCAACCTTATACACATGATTGTAGCTACTGCTTGCAGTTTCACTAGAATTGTATGGTCCAGGGGACTTTTCTGCTATTTGATTCTTCAAATTGCACAGAGATCGCTCAAGGACAACTCTCAGTCTTAAACACTAGTCTAATATAGATGCCTTGACTAGACTTCAAACAACTACCTCCCCAAACTTCCTTTTAATTGCTCCCTTAAGATCACCTTGCTCTCGTCCTACCTCTTCTTTGCTTTATACTTTGAATCTCTTTTGATGGAGGAGTTTGAGTAATCTGGCAGCAACTGCGCAGCAACGATAGGAAAGAGCCTCATATGTGTTCAAACTATTTGAGTCAGTTTATCCTTCTGGGATCACGTTCTCACCCTGATTCTTGTGCTGTGGTCATAATTCATTTCTGTTAATAATCCAACAGCATGTTTTAGTAGCAATACATTTAGTTGCTGGTACAAAAATTCCCATATGATTTCTGTATGCTCAGATATATATATAAAATCATTCCTATGAAATATACACATACCATAATGTTCTCAATGGTTCTTTCTGTTCTGGTTCTTTCACAGACTTTGCTTATTACAAAGCCGGTTAATCATTCCTATGTATTATTTCTGCACTGGGCATACTCACCAATATCCCTACAATCCTTTCACCTGATTTGCAGACTTTTAAGCCAGCTTGCTTGGCTTTCTAAGAATAGCTTGCCCCAGGCACAGACAAATCCCTCTATAACATTTGAGAGCCAAAACTTATCTCCAACAAACTGTAGCAAGGTCTACTTCTTGACATTATTTATGTCAGCAGTACCATTGTTCTTCCAGTCTCAGATCTCAGAGTCATCTTTGATTCTTTCTTCCCAGACTCATATCTGGCCATTCACTAAGCCCAACTTCAAGTGTGCAGCTGGCAGAACGTCACCCTGGATTTTTGGGAACTAGGTTCTGATCTGGACTCTGTCTAATTAACTAGGAACTATGTTTTATATAAGTTTAGCTTCTTATCACCTTCCAAATATGTTTTACCATCCTGTAATCAGAAGTTTTCAGACTTTCTCCTGAATCCTACCCTGGCCTGTTGGCTACACATGCCTCCTACTATACTGGCACACTATCTGCTTCAAACATACAGAGGAACATTCCTCCATTGTGGGCAGCTTTTAGGCTAGATACTAGAGTATTGCTGCAGGTCACAGGTGCAATTTCATAGGAATCTGTTCTAATCTTGAGCTGCTAGACAGCAAAACCCGAAGTCCTTATGGAAGAAATTGAGACAAACTTTCTGTCATTTGTGGAAAAATGATTTCAATCTGCTGTCATTCCAACTAAGTGGAATATGATTTTCTGGAATTACATATGAACTATTAGACTTATTAGCTCACATTTTAAATCAACTGCTGGATTAGAATCCTCCATTCTATATTTTTATATTGCCTCTATAGTACTTATGGTTTTATCATTGAACTATTGGTAATGATGATGCCCCCCACTTCTTGATTGCTTTATAACTATTCTTTTCTAATTATTCCTGTATTTTCTCTCTGCATACAATTATTATGATGATTCTGAACTTTTTTAAACTTTATTTTATTTATTTTTATGTGGTGCTGAGGATCGAACCCAGGGCCTTGCACGTGGGAGGCGAGCGCTCTACTGCTGAGCCATAACCCCAGCCCCAATGACTCTGAACTTTTATCTTCAGTTTTTATTGAGCTCAACCATAATCAAAATACATCAAGATGAAAAAAAGATGATATATTAATAAATAATATATAACTTTACACATAGAACTATGTATGGTATGTGTATATATATATGTTCACAATATTGAGCTTAGTAAGTTTCGATATTAGTGAATTGTGATAGACTCAACAAGAAAGTGCATGAGTTTTAGTATGTTTCAGTTATTTGTTCAATTGAGTTATCCTAAACACTGATACATTTTCTTCTCTAATTGAAAAAAGCAGTTAATATAGCTTTCCTTGTTCAAAAATTATATGAAAATAAAGAATTCCATTGAAGTATTTTTCAACTGCTGGCATAGCATAAAGATGTGTCTTGCTTTTAGTGATATGATCTTGAAGATTAGGGAGTAAAGTGATTTACATACAGAGTACTGCTTACAAATTGGAAAGCCATTGGTCAATATCTGGTTGACAATAAGGTTGACAATGCACGTGGCCCTTGGCTCATCTGTTTCTCTCCTAGCCTCATGTAGATTTTCTGCTAAATCTGTGCTAATGTATCAGGTAAACATTCTTCGTAATAGCCAAGGAATAACATTGCCAACTAACAAATATTGAGCATTGCTGTTTGTTCCAGGTACTTTGCAGCTGTAATTTTATTTAATCCTATTGTTACTTACTACCTTTTATTTGGTTATCACAAGGTTGAGCTGATCCTAAGCATCCACATTATAAGTTTGTTTTCTTATATGAAATATGTATACATACACGACTTTTTAGAAGTCTTAGTTTGTCATATGAAATTCCTAAACCAAAGGTAACTATTAACAGTCAGGCTGCCGTCCTGACTTTAAAATCCTTATAACTACAGTGTTTTACCTTTAAGAGAATATCATTTTAAGGTTTGAAATAACAGTTAATTACAGTATGTGGGAATAAGTTTAATAACATTCTAATAAAAATGTGTAGTTCCTTAGTCAACAGACAAGAAATCAGACTTAAATAAATGGGATTACCTATCAAATGAACGATATGCAATTAAAAATATAAGTTCTATTTGAATTAATATGGATTTTTTGTTTATATAAATTTACATTGTCACTTTTATTTTTTTAGATCTCAAACATTTTTATTGAAAGAAAGTGTGGAATTATTTTTAAAGGTTTAAGAAAAGAAGACTGAAAGGTGAATAATTCAACCAGATATTAAAGTTTGCTCTGAAGCTATAATAATTAAAAAGGTGATATTGATTTAAGCATAGTTCAATGTTCTTTTTGCTTCATTCTGGTCTAGTGACTCAAGCTTGTCCTTCACCTCATTCACTTGTCTCTTCCTCTTTCCTTTGTATTTCTATCTGCTTTGCAGTGATTTCTATACACCCTCCCACCACGGACTTATCTTATCATTGCACATTTTATCTCCTTCTGTTTCTTAAAGAGGTACATCAAAAGCTCTTTGCTTCCATTTTCTATCAGAAATCTATTTTAAAATGTATTTTTTTCTTTTTATCTCAGTGCAATGTTCTAATTATTTAATATTATATATATTTTTCATAGATTCCATTTTCTCCCATTTTCTCAGGTGTAATAGAAGAAATTAAACAGTATAATGCTTTTTTAATTGTAAGACTCCTCCTTTAAGGCCTTATAGCTGATGGTTTGTTAAGGTAAATTTTCAGTAACAGCAACAAAAAATGCAAGTGGAAGAGATTCAGAGCCATGGGGATTTTGCGATAGGAAAATTTTGCGATAGGATAGTCTCTGTAAGAATTTTTGTGTGTTTAACTGGAAATTTTCTTTTTATGGCCAATTTTTAGATCTTCCAGGCCTATTTTCCACGTATAAAAGTAAAAAGTATGTCCAACCAAATAAGTGCTGTTGAGAATCCTTTTGAATCCCAGATAAGTTTTATCATGTGAACAATCACCATTTACCTCAGATACACTACAATGCTCACTACACAAATATCAGAGTTAAGAAAATATCAGCTAACAAGTTTTGATCATGGTTGACTATGTAGGAAGTAAACATTTTCTCTTGAAATCATATAACAGAGTACAATACAGGTATTGAACTCCCATTTTGTAGACAAGCAAAATGAATCTTCAAGAAGGTAACAGAATAAGTATTTAATAAACTCATTTACCTAGATACATCCTACAAAAGCAGAAACATTGACTTGCTAATGAAAAGAAGATAATTCCATAAGTTCTCCTAGAAGCCATTTAATTTTTATCTCTTAACCAAGGCCTGAATCCCCTCAACAGCATCTCTGCTAAATAGTCATATCACATATACTTAAAGCCTCCTACTGACAGGGAGATGGGACTTTATCTTCAAGATACCGGATTCACCTATATATCAGAGTCAAGAGTTTTCAGTCATGTCATCATTGAGTTCTACCTTCACTTATTGTTGGAAATCAAGTCCAGGCTTTCAAGTAACTGCCCTGACATTATTAGTTTGAATAATTATGTCCCATTTTCTTCTCCAGAAACTAGTTCACTAATAAACCTCCAGTTTGTGTCTGTGTAGAGACCGCAAAGGAGGAAGGGAAGGTGGAAAGATAAGTTCTTGATAGTTCTGAGGTCACAGCCTCAGTAGCTCCTAAGGGGCTCACTGTGGTGAACATACTTTCTCCTTCCAAGAGTCTCTATAAAGTTTTGGAGAAGCAGCATGAAGGAGGTATTATAGCTGCTCTGGCTTCCACAAGTAGGGCTACACAAAGCCTCTTCACTTATAATTACCAAGTGTTTTAGTCAGCTTTTCACCATTGTGATTAAAAGACCCAACCAGCATAATTATAGAGGAGAAAAAACTTATTTGAGGGCTCAAAGTTTCAGAAGTCTCAGTTCATACAAGTTCAGCACCATGCCTGGGGCTCCAAGTGAGGCTGAACATCATGGAGGAAGAGTGTGGCAAAAGGAACCAGCTCACATGATGATCAGGAAGCAGAGAGAGAAAGAGACTCCATTTGCCAAATACAAATATATACCACAAAGCCATGCCCTCGATGCCCCACCTCCTCCAGCCAGCCTCACCTGCCTTCAGTCACCGCTCAATTAATTTCATCAGGGGATTAACTCACTGATTGGGTTAAGACTCTCACAATCCAATCACTTCTCTTAACCTTCTTGCATTGTCTCATATATGAGCTTTTGAGGGACACCTCACATCCAAACCTTAACACTGGGTATTTTATTTTTTCCTAAGTCCCAGTTATTACCATCAATATATTCTGGGTACGTGGCTCTGTCTTGTACAACACTCAGGTGTGGTTTGAGTCTGAGGGTTTTTTCTCCCCTAATGCTATATTTTTTCTCAATAGCATCCCAGTTGGATACATTTCACTGCGTTCCTTTTTACTCTTCAGTGACTTCTTTTAGATTTCCGTAACACATATTTGCATCTTTGATGAATACTCCCATTTGCTATGAGAAGCCTCCTTCCTTAAATACTTTAACTTTCGTAAAACATACTAGACGAAAATCTCAGAACTCTTGTCTGGTCAGCTTTTCAACATTACACATGTTACAGCAATCACGTTTAGTTTGTGACTTTATGATTTTTAAAGAAGCAGAGAGTTCCTTGAGCGTTGATGTCATGTCTGATAATTCTCTTTCCCACAGCTGGGCTGGAGCTAGTTAGTTCAGTGCTGTACACAGCACATATTTCTTAAATAAATAAGAGTGCGCTGATCAATTCTGTGCCTTAAGATTTGGATGGTGGTTTGGGGGGAGTTGTTTTCACTGAAGTGTGATAAGCAATCTGTCCCCATGGACACTATTGAAACGAGCTGCTGACCAGAAAGAGAAGTGAATGGATAGGTACATAGTGGGATAGAGCTGGGTTAGAGGGCAGGAGGAGGGAAGAGAGCAAAATCAGAGGAAGATGGAGGGACTTAGCTTTTTCATCTTAGGATAGCAAATAGAATTGAATGCCAAAGAGGACGCAAAGAGGAATATGGTGGAGGTGCTGGCAGCCATGTGTGTTGAGTGAAGATGGAAAGATAGTGCAAGAGCGTATTGGAAATAAACCTAAATAAGAGGTTTTAAAAACCTAAGCTCTATGAGTAAAGTTGTGTGGAACCAAAGGACAGGGAAGAGAGGGAGCTTATGCTGAAACAGAAATTCAGTGGGTAAGCAACCATATGAACCTCCTCACTTATGATTACTTATGACAAGAAACAAGGAATGAAAAAGAAGATTATTGTATGTGAATGTCAAAGTACAAAACAGAAGAGACCACTGTTCAAAAAGAAAATCTCAGAGGGAAATGCAGAAGATAAAGATAAATAGGGTAAGAAGAACAGAAAATGTAGCTAGAAATGAGGACGATAGAGAAATCTGATGAAGATGGGTAAAGGTGGACGAGGGAAGAAAAACCCAATTCTAATTTCATTGTCACTAATTACAGTTGGAAGTCATCTAAATATGAATTTTATCATTTATTTATTTTGGAACACAACATTTATTTATCTGTTTATTTGATACCGGGGACTGAACTCAGGGGCATTCGCCCTCTGAGCCACATCCTCAGCCCTATTTTTAAAATTTTATTTACAGACAGGGTCTCACTGAGTTGCTAAGCGCCTTGCTTTTGGTGAGGCAACTTTGATTATAGGCGTGCACCACTGCACCGGACATATATATTTATTTTTAAAAGATAAGAATGAAAATCAAAGTAACCAAGTCAATGCGTAGGTTTTATGAAATTGGAAAATAGCAGAACTGTGAAACAATATCATCTTCCCAAACACACATCCTCTTCAATCGCCCCGCCAAATGTTATGGAATTTAGTCTCCACTGTCTATAACTTTATCTCTCAAACATCTCTGTATAGTGCTTTCTTTTTTTTCTTTTTAGAGTCATTCCACTTTTTCAGAATTTCTTTAAATTTCTTTTTCAATACATGACTTTCTTCCCTGTTCCAAACATTTTAAAAGATAAACCTACTCTGTAACATCTTTCCAGAGGCTACCCAGTTTTCTCACCTACCCTTCCCAGTTTGCTTTCTATTCAGTATGTACAAGTAAGATGGTCTCAATATCTGCCTATAATGTTTTAGTTCTCTAGAAATTAGAAAAATTAATGTTCCACTTATAAAATCATAGACTGTTGGAACAGGTAGGGAATTTTAGAGATCATCTAAACCAACTTATGATGAATCATTTGTTAGTAGCTCCTGGGGACGTCTTCACAATAGGGAATGTAAACAATTAGGGCCTCTTGAAAAGCTCTATAGTAAGAAAAATTGTAAGATTCCCCCAAGGAAGGAAATGAAGCTAAGTGCACTAATTTGGACAGATGCTTAAACAGCATCTCCAACACATGCAGGCACAAATACAGGGCTATGTTGATTCAGTACCGTAGATGAGACTTCAAATCAAACAGAGACATTTATTAAGCATAGCATCATAATTAAGACATGCCAGGAATCACAGAAGCAAACAGCATCCTCAGAAACCCAGGAGGCACATGAGAGGCACACAATCCAATTTATACGAAAAATTACCTATCACACTGATAAAGTCAGTTTTCTTCTTCTAAATCTATAGCTTTATAGGTTTGGTGCTCAAAATGTTACTGAGGACCTGTATTGTTGAATAGGTTTATAAGAAGACTTTAAAAAATAGAATTCACTCAGTAACACCCTTGCAGAGTTTTAGAATAAGAACCTAACTTCCATAGTTACTGCTGAGGTTATTAAAACTTATTCAAGTGAAGAATTACATTTTTACCCATGAATTTGCCAGTAGCCTGAGATCTTCTACTTTATTCTAGGTCTGCATCAACAAAGTTGGGAAGTGTGATGAAGTAGCCTAGATGAGTCCTCCTAGATTTACAAGCCCTACCTCATAGTATTTGACCCTGTGGAGCCTTTGCTGACCTCTGACCCCCAGACTAGGAAACACAAATTAAAGTCTCTTCTCTTTGTGTCTCCTAGCTCTTCACTGAGAACCAGTTAATCAAGGGTTCCCCGGAGGGTACTGTTGCCTTCTTTGGTGTTTTGGAGATATGTGAGCAGTTTTTTGTTCTTGTTAGAATGATAACGGTAACTTCGTGTATTTAATGGGTATGAGCTAGTTCTGTTCAGTGAATAAGTATTCTGCATCCAGTACTTTTGCACAATTTTAATGTACATTGACTTTTTTGGAAGTTCTATTAACCATGTAAAATAAGACTGGGTTTTTGAATGTTACCAAAAGTCAGTGGCAGTGCCACTCATGTATTTGAGCCACTGAAAACTGACCACTTAATCATTCTGTACCTGTTGTTCTCATGCCAGTGGTGACTCCATGCATAAAGACAAGTATCTATTTCATTACGTCTTTTGGTGTCTCAGACCAGAGCATTCATGTGTGTATTATTTTACTTTGAGTTTTATCTTCCTTTTATTTCTTTTAACAGTTGGGACAATACATTGATTTTTATGAACATATGTAGGCAAAGATATATTCTCAAGAATTGATTTCAGGACCATAAAGGAGACATGTATTGATCATAGAAAGATTCTGAGTCTGATAGGATTGAGGTAGAAAGAACATGAGCTTTGAGATCATAGCTGGATTCCAAACTCATCTCTGCCACTTACCAGTTCTTTGAATTTAGGGACTTTTTTTTTCTTTAAATCACCTTTTGTCATCTTAATAATCAGGACAACAGCAACCCTTTTTAGCCATTGTGATTGTTGCAAGCTCCTGATTGATACATAGCTGATGCTCAACATTTGTTTCCTCTTCATGCATTTATTCAACAAACATTTATTGAAAACCTATTCTGAGCAAGCATTAATTTAGGTGCTGGTATATGAAGTGAAGGAGAAGGAGAAGGAGAAGGAGAAGGAGAAGGAGAAGGAGAAGGAGAAGGAGAAGGAGAAGGAGAAGGAGAAGAAGAAGAAGAAGAAGAAGAAGAAGAAGGAGGAGGAGAAAAGAACCCATAAAATCTCTGGCTTCAGGGAAGTTGCATTCAAGTGCTGAGACATCTTATGGTATCATTACTTCCTGTCACTTCTGTTGTTCTTATGATGTGTAACTATAGTTAGTGAAAAGAATATGCCACCTGGGACTGGAACTGTGTCTCCGTGGTAGACCACTTGCCTCGCATGTGTGAAGCACTGGGTCCAATCCTCAGCAGCACATATAAAAATAAATAAACAAAATAAAAGTAGTGTGTCCATCTACAACTAAAGAAATTCTCTAAAAAAAGTATATGCCACCTATATGCCAAATTATTATATGCTTCTGAAGCTGGTGTAATGTTTATTTACTTCCATCTCCATAGCCACTACCATAGTCCTCTGTCTATAGTTGGCTGTGATAGACTTCAGTGGGATTGGATTATCAGATATTTTCCATATTAATACTTTAATCATTAGAAGTTCTAAAATGTAAAAGTAAGTTTAAATAGTACATAATACACTTGACAGATATAGCGAAAGTCAAGAACATTCTATACATATGCCATTGTGTTTATTGATGACCATGACTTAGCATTGTTTCATTTGTTAGTTTTTGCATAATTCCACCTTAGACTAGGTAAAATAATGCTCCACTTCTGCACCTATTGTGATCTTGGCCCTGCATTAAGGTAGGAGTTCATGAAGCTGGACGAATGTGTGCACTCTGAGCCTGCACACCCTCCTTCTGGACTGTGTTAAGTGTTCTACTTCATCTACTTCATCACTGGCTCCAGAAACTCAGCAAATTTCTTTTCCAGATCTGTTTTGTTGCTGGGAAACACGCCAGTAGGGTCAAAGGGTGCAAAAGAGAGAATAATTTGCAGAGGCAATAGATGAAATTTGTGATATTTGAGCATGGGAACTGACATGCATGCTCATAAGATCTCTGGAGAGCCAGATAGAGCGTACAGTGGAAAGTCCAGAATGCAGCCTAATGTTGTGATGTGGCATTATAAAAAAAATCCCAGGATAAAAATTAAAATGTTGTAAAAATAAAAGAATAGCGATAACATATTCAATAGTTTGTTATAATTTTTAACTTCTAAATATTCTCCTGTGTAGTATATGAGCTTCTACTTTTAATTTCACCCTGGGTACCACAAATATCAGAGATGGTTCCATTTTTTTATTATTCTTTTCTAATTAAATTAAAATACACAGAGTTGAGTGTGTGTTCAATATTTTTATTAGTGCATATAGTTGTACATAAAATCTATGAATTTGACATATTCATAAATGTGTATAATATAATTTGCTCCATTTCAAATCCCACTACTTCCTCTTTCCCTCCTCTTTTCCCTTCCTAATCTCCTTTTTTCAATTGTCTTCCTTCTATTTACTTATTGTTTATATAAAATTGGTGCTTTATAGTTATCTATAAAATTGGAATTCATTGTGATTTATTTATACACGCACAGAGCATAATTTGGTCAATTTCATTCTGCACCTCCTCCATTTTCTCATCCCTTCTTTTCTCCCCTTCAATCCATTTCCTCTCTATAAAAATAAGAGAAAACATTGTGTGTTTATTTTTAGGCTTCTTCTTAAAGAATTTCTCTAATCTTATGTATCCTAACACGAAATTTGAAAAAAAAATCTATAAAATATCCTTTCTTTTTGTGCCATTTATCTAAACTTGTACATTATATTAAATTGTATTCAGGATTTCAAATTTCAACAAAATTGTTATATATATGTTTTTTCTTTGTATAATATATTTTCCCCTGGTAATAAAAAAAGAACATGCATACATTGGTGGTTTTATCTAGGGTTTCAGCATGATAATATATATATTTTACCTAAATATATCCTTAATATTGTTGGGGTTTTCTGTTTAAAATTTTTTGGGTATAAAATCCCCATAATAGCTCTTTTCCAAGAAAGACAAGTGCATTTATTTGTTTATTTCCATATACCGTATTTTAGAATATTTTCTCTGTTTTGCACACAAACTATGATACAAAGTTCCTACTTGGCCAGTTGCTGGCATTTTTGATTTTTACATTGTAGTTACAATATATTGATATATAATGGTCTGATTTGTGTTGGTCTTTATGTATTTCCTGAAGCAATTTTCCATAATATATATTTTAATAGAATAATTTTATTCCTCTTTATATATATGCTAGCTTCTCTTTTTGATATATGTTTACAATTTTAAAATGTATATTTCACTGCATGATTGTTCTTATATGTGGAATATAAAAATGTTGAACATGTTGAAATGGAGAGTAGAATGGTGGTAATCAGAAGCTGAGTGTGTAAGGCATATGGTGAAAGGGATATATTGGTTGAAGGATGCAGGCATAAATTTTTGTGACCTGTTGCACAGAATGATGACTATAATTAATAATAATGTGTTTTTCCAAATTGCTCAAAGAAGAGATTTTAAATATTCTCACCATAAAAAACTTGTGAGATGATAACTATGTTAATTAGCTTGATTTGGTTATTTCTCAGTATAAGTATTGTGTAGTACATTACATTGTACTACGTAAATATGTACAATTATTATTTTTCAATTAAAAATACAATTAAAAAGTTCATATTACATACAATATATTTTTGTATTATAGCATATTATTGTTAATATCTTCCTATGGATGCAATTATCATTAATGTTTCATAATCCTCTTTTTTAAAGGAATTGTTTAATTTTATTTGTTTTAATCACTTTCCACTAATTCTAGCCTATTACAATAATGTATTCAAATAATTGAGCATGCTTATAATTTTAAAAGGTCTTTGTCTTCAAATTCATGCTAAAATCTTAGCTATCTTATTTTTTGCATGTTTATTCTTTCAGATGAATTAATATCATCAGCTGACTTCTGTGCCTAACACATCAGTCTATGCATTAAGACACAGCTCATGGGCTGGTGTTGTGGCTCAGTGGTAGAGCGCTCACCTATCATGTGTGAGGCCCTGGGTTCAATCCTCAGCACCACATAAAAATGAATACATAAATAAAATAAAGGTATATAAAAAAAAGACATAGCTGCAGTAGGGCGCTCACCTGGCATGTGCGAGGCCCTGGGTTCAATTCTCACATAAAAATAAAATAAAGGTAAAAAAAAAGACACAGCTCATGTATTACCATTATAATAACTTCAACATTCCTTCATTCAGTAATTCAACAAAATTTATGGATTGCTGTTTTAATCAGCTTTTTTGGTTGCTATGACAGGAAGAACTGACAAGAACAATTTTAGGAGGAAAAATTTATTTTGGGCCTCATGGTTTTAGAAGGCCCAGTTCATAGACAGATGACTCCATTCCTTAGGATCTGAGGTATGGCGGAACCTCATGTCAAAAATATTTGGCAGAGGAAAACAATTGGAAACATGGAACCAGGAGAGAGAGAGAGAGAGAGAGAGAGAGAGAGAGAGAGAGAGAGAGAGAGATTGATTCCCCTCACTACAGAAAAAAATATATACCCAGAGTTATGTCCCCAATGATCTACGTCCTCCAGTTTCACCTAACTTGCCTACAGTTACCACACATTTAATCCCTATCAGTGGATTAACATGCTGATTAGGTTAAGGCTCTCATAACCTGATCATTTCACCTCTAAAATTTCTTGCATTGTTCCACACAAGAGTTTTGTGGGGACACCTAATATCTAAACCATAACAAGTGATTATTGTGCCACATGAACAGTTCTAAGCACTGGCGATTCAATAGTAAATAAAAACAAGAAGTGATATTTGTTCCCATGGAAAAAAAGATATTAATTTAGTAATCACTGTTTGGATATGAAGGGTTCACCAGAGACTCGTGTGATGAAAGATTGGTGCAAATACTGCTATGTTTGGAGGTGGGCTTTTGGGATGTGTTTGGATCATAAGGGCTCTGATTTCATCCATGCATTAATCCACTGATGGATTAATACTGCGATGACATTACAGGAGGTGTTGGGAATCTTAGGTGGGACCTAGTTAGAGAAAGTGTGTCACTGGGGACATGCCCTGAAAGGGCGTTTCTTGTGCCCAGTCACTTTCTCTCTCTCTCTCTCCCTCTCTCTCTCTCTCTCTCTCTCTCTCTCTCTCTCTCTCTCTCTCTCTCTCTCTCCCCCTCTCTGCTTTCTGGCTGCCATGAGCTAAACAGCGTTCCTCTGCCATACCCTTCCACCATGATATTTCTGTCTTGGAGCCAGTTGACCATGGACTGAAATCTCTGAAATAGTGAGCCAAAATAAATCTTTGCTCCAGTAAGTTGTTTTTCTCAGGCATTTGTTACAGTGACAAAAAGCTGACTAACACACACACTATATCCAGAGAGAGACAGGAGCTCTGAAGGAAATGGAGAGTTGTATGAGAAAGATATCACAGAGAGATATCTCTCTCAATCAATATATTTTTCAGATAATTTTTTTTCTGTCTTTAAATGCTATATTTCCTTAAAGTATATCCTAGTTTATCTTCTCTTTCCTTTAAGTATTGTCTTCTGGGAAATCTCAATAAGACAGAGTTTCAATTGGATCTATATGTTGATGATTCTCATATTTATATCTCTTCAAACCAATAATCCAAACACTTCAAACCCAAACCCCTTGATTTTCCCATTTCCTTAATTAGGCATCTCTGTTTGTGAAAGCTAAGTACCGTTCTTAACACTTCTTTCATTCTCAAGTCCGGTTTGTGACCAGCTCTCAGTTTTGTCTCCTAAATGCTCTTCAGTCTCCTTCTCTCTATTTCAATTGCAACCACCCTGTAATGATTCTTTCCTCACTTTGTAGATACCAAGAAATTCTAACAGATCACAAGACATCTATTCTAGACCATATTGATTGTTTTCTCCATCATGTAGCCAGAGTGTTTTCAAGATTCAAATCTGATCTTATCAATAAAATCCCTACTATAGTCAGTAAAAACATCTCATTCTCTATCCTCATTGATTAAAAAAATATATGTTTTCCATACCTTTGTGGATTGGCATCTTTGGTTAGAACACTTCCTTCTCTGTGTCTAGGCATACTGGCCCTTCTCTTTCTTTCTTTTCTATCTTTCTCCTCTCCCCTTTCACCTCTCTACTCCTTTTATTTTTGTACTGGGGACTGACCCCAGAGGCACTTTACCACTGATTCACATCCCAATTCCTGTTTTAAAAATTTTTGAGACAAGGTCACACTAAATTGCTAAGGCTGGCCTCAAACTTTTGATCCTCTGGCCTTGGCCTCCTGAGTTACTGGAATTACAGGCATGCCCCATTGTGTCTGGCTCATATTGGCCCTTTTCCTTGTCTTCAAGAGTGTCAGAATCCTTTGAATAACACTGTGGATTACACACAAGACACTCTATCTGTCTGGCCCTCCCTCACCAATATTGTCCTAGTTAATATCTTCTCATTCTAGAAATGTCAGAGTACATGCTATTCTTTAATGATACTTTCTCTGATATCCACTTGTTCCCATGTAGTTCTTGTTCTGTGATTTCATAGAGGGAGCCCAGCTTTTCCCTGTGAAAACATCTTTCAGTTAGTAGGGTTAGATTTGAAAGTGTGACTTGTAGGCTACATTTCGCATTTAGAAACAGATTGAATGGGTTTCATCAGCCCAGTTTTATTACACTTTAGCACTGTCCTCATATACAGTGGATGCCAACAAATATTTTTTTGTTAAATGTATGCAAAGAATGAATGCAAGCAATGTATTATTGAAAACAGTGATGGGACTTGCATAGGTTAAATGTCACTGACTGCATGGCAAACTCTTTGTAGCATGAGAAGCACTACAAAAAAGTTTTTAATTATTAGCTACAAAGACCATGGATTCTTACTCATTATTTGAGGGGTAAGCTTAAAAAAAGAAAGAAAGTTAAAAAAAAGAACATAAATTTGCGTACTACAACATTCTTTTCATCAAATAGTTTTAAACCTGATTTCAAAAATTGCATCATGCAACTTTAGTGCTCCAGCTACTGAAGTTATGTGTACTTCTCTGAAATAAGTTAAGGCACTTTTAAACATTAAACCAGATGACTCCCAGTAACTAGCTTTGAAAGTTAGTCCAGAATTTTGAATTACATTTTCACATTTGGAATTTCAGAAAGTAAAGTAGAAAAAAAATGGAGGAATGAACATTTGACAAAATTTCCCCCATCTGATATTCTTTGGGCAAAGGGAAAGAATAAGAGCATTCGAGATTCCAGGAGCCAAGAGACAGTCCAAAGAGGAAATGAGTTTGAATCAGTGGATGTAGGAAAGAAACTGGAGAGAAAAACAACCAACGTGAAGGGTAAGAAGAATATATGCAAATGCACAGAGAATTTCATTGGAATTGGAAATGCTTTGAAGGAAAGAATGGATTTCTTATTTTATGCCAAACTCTAAGAATCTTCTCAATGAAAGTTCCAAAAGAATAAAAGAAAGACATTTGTGAGAATCATTCTGAGGTTTCTCTAAAGAATATTTTCAGGTAATTTCCAAGATGCTACTAGAAATAAAAATGACACAGTTTACAGAATATAGCAAATGCCAAAAGGTAACAGCCACGTGCACAAAAACAGATTATTTGTAATCTCAAAATGCATCCCTATTTCCACACTGTCACTGACAGGGATGCAAAACTGGTTACCAATTGCTTTGCCAGTAGAACTTGGAGTTTAGATTAGCAGGATCCTTCTCTCAGAGGGTACCTACAGTCTCAGTTCCTGGAGATGCCCCCAATGGCTCTATCTTCTATTATATAAATGTTGCTTCACTTCTATTTTTTTTCAGACGTAGAGGAGGTTCTGTGTTTCTCACTGCAGAGATTTCTGGTTTAAACACCAACTACCAGACCTGCAAGTAGCTGAGAGTGGAAAGTTTCCAATTGGAATTAAAATGAGGTAGTATGAATGGATGTATAAGTCCATTTCTGATGAAGTGGGGTGAGAAGACTTTCAGAGGGATGGGCAGCTGGCTGGGAGATGGCAGGGACATCAACGGGGACATAAAGCACTGGGGCCAGGGCCAACAGAGCCAGAAACTAGACCTGAGACTCTGGCCACTCTGCTGAGCAGAGGGGTTGCCTCTGCCAACGTGGCTTCCCTCTGCTGCCCTCTGTAGTGAGCTCTTTGTAGACCTCCCATGCTCCACAGTGGGACAGTAACTACTCAGCATGGTGATTCTTTCTTAAAGCCCAAAGATTTCCCTTACTTTCCTCCTTGCCCATGTGCCCACACCGGCCCCTTTTGTTGGCTCTCTCTCCACCAGCTTCCAATGACACTCTTCTTCTATCTCTCACCTTTTTTCAACTCAAGGATCAGGTCTGCAAATTTTTCCTCTACTCTTTGGAGTCTTTGCTGTACCTCTCTACTGAGATAGGAAAAAGCCAGTGGATTGGTTGCCATAGCTTCAGCACAGTCTCAGGTAAGCATCTCTCCGTCAGGGGCTACTACTTTAGAGAAAATGGCACCCGGGAGTAAGGAAGTCCAATTCTCTTCCACATAGCTTTCTATCTGGCTTTGTGAGCAGAGGAAAGTCACTTAGCTCAGCTTCTATTCTTCATGATCAGAAACTTCTCCAATTCCCACTCATAGCTCAGGCCCAAGTTCTCTCTTCACTCTCCCTTGTTAGTCTGGTAGACATGTCACAGAATAAGGTCTTCTCTTGTGTTCACTAATCTACTGGCAGCTAATTCACCGCTAGGTAGACTTTTGCTTTCCCCCATTCATCTGTCCCGGATCCTTAGGTCAGTCACTTCAGTACCAATTTTTAAGAGCCAACTGAATGCTAGACCTAATTTCTGAGTATGAATTAATAAGCAAAATGGTTGTATTTTCTGTTCTTATACAGCTTATAGACCAATGTGAGGGAGATAGAAAAGAAACAAACAAACAAACAAATGATACAATATAGAAGTGGTACAAATGGAATCAACCCATCAGGAATCTTTCCTTATTCCCACATCTTTCTCTGAGCTTAAAATAAATAGGCCCCACATTTGAGACTCAGATAATTCTAGCATCTTGAGACTGCAGAATTGATCTTTGTGCAGTGGCTATGATCTTTGAAAGACTTTTCAAGATCAGAAATTGCTAAGAAAGCTGAATAGGATTGGAACTTCCGTGAGGTTTCCTTAATGTTCAGAGCATGTTATGTATAGGATATTGTTTGGAAATAGGTCCAGGCCCATAATTCATATTCATTCTCTCTCTCTCTCTCTCTCTCTCTCTCTCTCTCTCTCTCTCTCTCTCTCTCCCTCTCCCTCTCTCTCTCTCTCTCCCTCTGTGTGTATGTGTGTGTGTGTGTGTGTGTGTATGTGAGAGAGAGAGAGAGAGAGAGAGAGAGAGAGAGTGCATGTACTTCAAAATGCATTCATGAATAAATAATATATCCCACTTATTTTGTCTTCTTGCTGCCTACTTTCAAGGTTTCAAGCCACTGGAACCTCTTAGAAATAACTTTTATTGGTGACTTAAGGGGCCTTCATTAATTCCCAGTTAAGGGGATGGAAGAAAAAAGCAAAGGAAAACAAGAAAATATCTACAATCAAATAGTGGACTTCAGATAGCTCCTAAGGCTAGTTTGAGTTTCTGTCTCTTTGAGAAGCTGGTCCTTATACCACTCTTGGGTAATCCCCAGTTATCGTAAAGTCTTGGGGAAGCCCCACCAGCGTGGTGGTGGCTAAGCTGTCATGTCAGCAGCAGTGAGCAGCCTTACAGTGTGGGGATAGTAGCTTGTGTCAGAAGCATGTGTCAGCATCAGAGGTAGAAGAACTTAAGAGCCTGAGGGTTGGTTCTCCAGCACGTGAGAGGAAGACTAGAAACACTCAAAAGAGCTGGAGACCCTCTTTGAAGTGGGCACATTTTTGGAAATTAGAAGGGCCTCATTTTGTTGCCACTGAATCTTGAGGCTGGAGATATTAAGAGAAAATATTATTTATTGCCTTCTCCTTCCCCAAGTTCCTTGACTGTATGTGCGGGCCAGGCAGCGTTTGTCAACTCCCCCTTATATTTCACAGTTTAATAGCTTTCCCAAGGTCATTATGTGAATTTGGAAGGCAAGCCCTCCTGCTCAAGGTGCTATGTGCCACATGATCACTCCTACAACTTTGATAAGTCCTTCCTAATAATTAAAAGGGTATTGGTAAGGTGGACAGGCCCCATGGAACTGGAGGTACAATATGCTTTTCCAAATTCTCCCACTGTGCCTTGCAATCAAATCAAGCTGCTGTTCATTTCGAGACTAAGGATGCAATGTTCTGGGATGCAATGTTCTCAGCCCTGTTCCCCATGGATGAGTCCCCACAGATCACAAATAGCACAGCTGATGTTAATGGTTACTTATCACCCTGAAGCTTCTCAAAGGACCTGCAAAGCTGGCAGGAGACGTCTTGGGCATGGAAACATAGGTCCTCTGTTAGATTGTATTAAAGCTCTATGATCATTTACTGTGGTAGATTCAAAGTTGTTCTTGTGCCCAAGAACCTGAAAGTTAAGAGGTATGGGAGCCTGTGCAATACTGGCAAGTACAATTCTGCCAAGTAGACTGGGAACAAAAATAGATGAACATAACCTGTGTGTTCTCCAAAATCACAGCCCATGTAACCACGAAAATAAACAAGCTGAGCACGACCCATTTCCAAGGTTTTGATGAACTTTCATTCACTTAATTTTTTAATTTAATTCTGTTACCAATAGTTATCAGACTAATGGTAACAGGTAAGAGAGAGACATGGAGGAGTATTCATAGATGAAGAACTTACATGAGAAAATTCTGTATTCTAATCTGTTACCTATCTTTTCTTTCTGGAAATCAGGAGGTGATTGCCGTTACTTAATTTTTCTGGAAGGATACTACCTTTTGGCTCTCAGAAGATGTCTTTCAGGAACTGTGTTGTTGGATAAAGTATAAATAAATATGATATCAGATATCTGTAACAAAGAAGGATCAGTTTGAACTTTTTCTTGTTGCTCCTAAATGATTTGCTAAGGATCTAAATGGTTCAATAACTGTATTAGTGACAATAGTGAAAAAAACATTCTTAACTTTCCAAGCACTTTGGACATAGCTATAGAGGCAATTTGCCACCTCTTTTTCCAACATCTTATTTATTGATTACCAATATTTGAAAATACGTTGATCTTTGAAAAAACACACTAAAGTACACTCTCTTCTTATCCTCCTCTCTCATCCATTTCTCCCTCTCCTCTTATAAGAAGCATTACTCAATCCCAGAGCTTCTTGGAAAACAGTATCTTTTCCATTTTCAATGTTGCAGTTTGCATTTAAAGTGCGATTCATATTCATGTTACAACCATCGATCTAGCATGTAGAAACCATCATAGGCTGCTCTGTCTCATGGAGACCAGTTGTTAGTCTGCAAGCTCTGTGAGGGCAGACAAACATCATTGGATCTTGCTCCCAATCCTATCACTTGTGCTTCAAACCTGCTAGTAGAGGTGCCATTGTAAATAATACTGATGACAATGTTGATAGTGACAGCTAAGAATGACATTGTACTTCCTACATTCTAGGCATCTCCTATGCACTTGACAAACATTAACACTTGATTCTCACAATCACCTATGAAGGCAGAACTATTAATTTCTCCATTTGTAAATGAGAAAGTCCAGATACCGTGAGGGTGAGTGATGTTCTGAAGGTCAGTAAGGGACAGAGCCAGATTCAAGACTAGGTCATATGACTTCAGGGCTTGTGTCCTTAACTGTCAGAGCATCCTGCCTTTCAGTGCAGGAAAATAAAGTGGCATACCTTATGAGAAAATTTTATCTGGTCTCAGCTCATCCCTAACCTGCTACCCTATTTGCATGACATTTTTATACCTTTCCTAGAGCTTCTGCATATTTTACCTTATAATCAGGTTTTCAAATGACCAAGTTCTAAATCACTACAAACCTTTCCATTTTTTTTTTCCAAAAGGCATACTTTAAATTACCCATAAGTCAGATCCAGTTTTACTTCTCTGATTTGGATGAGGTTGATTCTAGTGGCTGACAAGGTGAAAGTTTTATTCACTCAGGTTGTGGACAGCATCTCTTCCAGATTTTCAACCGGGTTAACCTCTACTCTCCAAAGCTTTGCTGACATTAAACAGTGATCAGCTTTAATGAACAACTTATGCACCTACTTATACCCATATTCTTTAATCTTATAACTCTGTATTCTAAAGTTGTTATAGTTGATGCTCTATCAAAAAATAACAATACTGGATCTTAAAATCATGAAAAAAAAAATAAACTCAAGAATGCTGCTCTATTGCTGTGGAACTTTTCCAACTGCTTCCTTCCCCAGTAATAATGAAAGTATTTAAAGAGCTTCAAAAATATATAGTGGGGTCACAAATGGATTCACACTATAATTTTGGTGTGCAAAGAAAATGTAGCTCTTATGTTTCTCTTTATCCAACCTGATCTTTCTTGTCAAGTATCTACCTGTTGGGTTGAGGAGGAAGCAACAAAGATAATTAGTCTACTCTGATCTAAATCCGCAAGAGACAAAATGACTTCACATGTTTCTTTAGGCTTAACTTGAATATTTGGAGAGCCGATCAGTGTTTCAATTGGCCCTATGTTTTCCCTGCTCTTTTCCAAGATGGTGGCCTAGAGTTTGGGAGTGACCACAAACTTTCTAGTTGGGAGGAGTTTGTGTGATGACTGGTGTGAACTGAGCTCCACCGTGGTTTGTTTCAGTCAGTTCTGATCCTAGGGATGTCCCCCACTTTTTAAAAATCTTTTGTTGATATCTATGGGAGATAAATTCATAGTATGTGCTTTTTCAGTTATCTTAGAACTACAGAAAATATTCCCTGGCGACTTGGTCTCCTCTTGATTTTCAGGTTTGGGGGCCTCCTCTGCCACATACATCTGGCTCATGTTGAAAATACCAAAGCCTTTGCTGATCATTCACCAAGGATGGGCTACTCATCATCAAGACTCTTAAATTTGTTCCTTCCATCAACCTCATTGGCTTCTCCTCACTCTGGGAGAAAAAAATGTGTAAAAAACATTGATAACTAATAATTCCTGGGGGTCATTTTTGTTATACTGGTGATTTTAACTAAGGATGCATGAAAAGAATACTTTCATCTCACTGAACTACACAGGAGGATGGAAGAAAAATCAGAAAACCTTACTTTGTAAATGCTCTAGATCTCCTTAAATGTTGTGAGTAAATGTCAGAATAAAAACAAGATGTAGTTCAGTGGTAAAGTGCCCCTGGGTTCAATCGCCAGGTGAAAAACAAACAAAAAATAAATAAAATAAAACAAAATATCATTGATAGCATGGTCCTTATGTCCCCACAGCTCCAATAATCTTCCTAACACACCAATGAGAATTCTTTATAGCCATGAGAGAAACACTGTAATGGAACTCTACCCCTTCAGGATAAAGTCCAAACTTATTTGCATAACCCAGAGTGCTCTTCGTGATCTGCTGCGTTCTACTTTTTTGACCTTATTTATATCTGGGCTCATCTTGCTGAAGGACAGATGGTTCCCTAAACCTACTGAGCCCTTTTGTGTCCCTGTGACTTTGTGTTGAAACTCTGTCCTTTTCTTCAACTGGCCAAATTTTATACTTACCTTTCAAATCCTTAAAGGCTTCACTGAGTGTAAGTCCCCCCTCTGGCCCACTGAGCCCAGTACTAACTTCCACAATAGTTTTTGCTTTGCAATTGAGTTGCAAAATTGCAGTGTTTCCCAATTTAGTTTTTCAAAAGTTGATTCACAGTTTTAAAGACATTCATGGTGTCTATTCAGCAATCAAATAATTATTTAACCTGTCAAGCAGTAAAATAATTATCTAAACCTTTTCTTTCTTTTAAAGTAGACTGACTGGAGAGTTTCCAAGTGGGTGGTTGATGATCATGAGAGGAAGTTATTGAAGATTGGTATAACCATGACCTAGAGTCTACAAGTCCAATGTTTTATTATTCAGCTAAACACTGTTTGTTACCCATCTGTGGTAGTGAATGACCGTTCTACAGGACTAAGTTGTATGTGTGCCTGTGTGCTCATCATAGTTTACATATTGTTTAATTCAAATTCATAATAGATTTGATAAATTCAATTAAATGCCAGGAAATATGATTTTGAAATTCAGTAAGTCAATATGAAGATACAAATAATGTGAAATCTACAAACTCATCTCTATATAAACTTTAGAAGAGTCATTAATCATATTCACATGATTAAGTATCTTATTTTGAACTTAAAGATAAAACTAACACTTCAAAGCTCAATGTTACAAAAAAAACCATACTGATAATTATTTCCAATTTGATTTTTTACTTATTGGTAATTAAGACTTTCCCCCTCACAATATGTTATTTACAGAAATGCACTTGTAAATAGGAATCTGAAACCTGTTGATATTTTTTGGTGCACAAAATGCAAAAATACCAAATATCAGATGCTGAAAACAGTTTTTGTCTTTTTAAATAGTGTTTAACATGCTGTTGAAAATTAATGTACATTTTAATATATATTTAATCCTTGAGCCAAACATGTCACAATTAAGTTGGTGTTGACAGATTATGCTTTTTCTGATGAAATTTAAAATAAAATGAATCACTCATGACACATGCTAAATGGTAAACAAGTCAAAATTTATCTACACTAGTTCAAATATTATTAATGCTCTTCCCAACCCCCAAATCTACATGATTCACAGAGTCATTTACTTCAGGTCTTTACTCAAAAGTCATATTTTTAGCAAGGCCCCCACTGGTCGCTCAGTTTAAGCTGCCATACATTGTCTGGCATCCTTCTGACCCATCTTCTTTCCATGGATTAGTTTCTCCTTGGCATTTGGCACTCTCCCACATACTAAAGATATTACTTTCCAATTACTTATATTTATTATCCCCATGAGGGCCAGGAGTTTATAAGTCATGTGTGCTAGTGTATTCATATCTAGAATAATGTCTGACCCTTAACTTGTGCTCAATTAAATATTTTTTGAAAAAGAATGAGATAAACATAACAAAAAAATGTTTAAACATACTGATCTAAGAGGAAACATTTCTACTCCAATACATTGATATGCAATATACTATCAATAATGTTTTTCCATATTTTTTATATCGTAACATTTTTATGGGGCTTTGCAATATTAGTTTTTTTAATCCAATCTGCCAACTTTTTTTTTTAATTTTTGCATTTCAATTCTTAATACACCATTACACCATATTAGTTTTTTAATGTGTAAAATGGGAAAATGTCAGGAAAAGAGCTGTATTATAATTTTGATTCTCTTTAACTAGACCTTGAGCTTCTGTGATTATTCATTTACAAATTTCTCTTTCTTTGTTTCTCTTGTGCTGCCAGAGTTCATAGTTGATGCTCAAAAATAGTTATTGAATGAGTAAATGATAAAGTTTCAGAGGGAGATTGATACAAGGTAGTTTGGGACTGAATTCTCAGGACACCCATATGTACCACGCTATTGCACATTTATTATAACCAATGTACCTTTGGCTTAATAAACCTGATGACTATTCATCAGATGCTTCCTCAGTTTCCTATTTCCTCCTCCCCATTCACTCCAACTATAGTTCCGATATCAAAGAAATATTCATGGAAAGATGTACCCATTGCTGAGAGTACAAGTCACTGGGCTGGGAGTAGGTAGGGGGCGTGTGGTTACTGAATGTATAAAGACAACTGGGTAAACATGATCAGAAAGACAGTGGAAAATGAACACAAACTGAATGGAAAATGAGAAATTGAAATGGCCTTTTCTCTGCTGGGGAAAAGTATATAACTTATACTGATCTCAGAGTGAAGGAAGAAAAGTGACTAAAACTTTCTTCAATCACAGAAGTTAACACTGAGGAGGATGAGATCATAAGTCACTGTCTCTTTCCCATCTGTTTTTAACTGCCCAGGACACAACATGTATTTTTTTTTTTTTGAGGAAAGGAAAAGACTGAAGCACTCTCACGTCTTCTGAGAACATCTGTACAACGGAGGTTAAGGACACAGGTCCAGCTTGGGTTACTGGCCTAGGCTTGAAAGAAGAAAGGGGCAGCATTGGAGGGGCAGGGAATGACTGTTTCACCACTAGATGTGGAACAGATCAACACTTTGAGTCATGATATACCTATCTTCCCACAGCAAGACTGTAGTGCAGGTTATACTTATATTTGAAAATTGTAATTTCGATATTCTAGCCTACAAAGAGTGGGCCATAAATAATTAGCAGATTATTTATTTTCTTAGGAAAACTATTTTTCACAAAATGTCTCCCACAACCTTTATCCTCTATTTGTTTCGGCTCCCAACTGGACATGCTGAAGTTCCAAGGGCATGCATTCTGATTTTTTAAAAAACATCCTCAGCACCGACTTACCTTCTTTGTATAAATAACTTGCATGCAAAATGCTTTTCCTCCAAAGTCTCAAGGAGCATTGGGAGAGGGTAATTAAAGCAGCCTGTTTCTCCAGCACGTTCTGTCTGTTTTTTCTTTTCATTATTAGATGTGATGACACATTTGCCTGTGTGGCTTCCCACAGATGGCATAGAAATTTTGTGATCAAATGGTAAGAGTAAACCAACTGTCGTCTCAGATCACAGCTTTCCATGTTGTTCCCCCTGTGCAGGAATCTCACTTTAATAAAATACTTGCCTCTTTTAAAGTGGTATTATCTGCTACACAGAACACTTTGAAATAAACTTGGAAAACTTTGAAAATGCAAATAACTGGCTAGTTTTATGCCGTGTGTTTTGACTTTGATACAAAAGATAATTAATTTAAAAATCTCCACACCGAAAAATGAATGATTAAAACAATTTAACTCAGTGATTTTGTTTACCAGAGTGGTCAAAATAAGAATAAGAGTTTAGATTTTCTTGAAATTTTGTGGATTGAAAAGGAAAATACTGTGAACTCTCTTTTCTCAAAGCTTTTATGTTGGTTCTGAATTTATTTATACTTGTAATAGACACAAAAACCTACACCTTTAAGCAAGATTCTTTGTTCAGAAAAAACAACAGCAACAACAATAACTAAGTAGGAAAAGAATCTTCTAAAAAGAAGAGCAAAAAAAAAAAAAAAAAAAAAAAAAAAACCTTTGGTAAAGTGGCAATTATAACATTTGTTAAAAAAAGCTTAAAAATTGGCCTTTACCTTCAGAACAAAAGGAAGAGAGAGACTGCACATAGATTGTTTTGAATGTTAGAAATATGATGGAAATTCACTGTGCCCCCTTTGATTATGTTTTTCATTGGTATTTTGGCCAAAGGTACTAGTAAGAAAATGAATCAGAAGAAGCCATAGATCTGATTTAGCAGGTGAACTTCAGGAAAAAAAGGTTGGGTTGGAATGGTTACTTGGAAAAAGAGTAGAAGTCAAAAGCTGCCTCTGTGAATGGTGAAGAGAAGGGCTTTGGAGCTGGAGAAGGTGGAGGAGGTCATTGAAACCCAGCGTGGGATCAGTGAGTATTCACGTCCATGTCTATGGAAGCTACTCTGAAGTAAGAGAGGTTCAAGAGAAAATGTAGCCTGGAATATTTTAGATCCTAAAACATGTAATGCAGAATTACATCAAAGAGTAATTGATAACAGATGAAGCTTAGTATAGTGGAGTCAGTGGTTAAAAATGATGTGATATTTAAAATCTGTGTTGGGCTTTCCCACCAAGTTGCATCTGTACTCAAGCAAATCGTTTAATCCCTCTGAGTCTCACTCCTACATGAATAAACCCAAGGGCTGTATTAGATGAACTACCAGATGACTACCAACCCAGAGACTCTATAGGTCATCATGAGAACTAGACTTTGTATTTGTTTTGATCTTCTTAATTTGCTATAAGCAATCACTCTGATGATTAAGAAAAATTCAATATAATGATTGGGATAAAATAACAACAGAAATTCATTCTTGAATGTAATGGGATCTGAGATTCCATCCTTTAGGTTGAATAATTTTGGAACTTAGCTAGTCTTAAAAAAGTGGAGTAGTTACCAATTCTCTTGATGTTAGGCTAATCCAGTTCAAATCCTAACTGTCTACTCTCTGTGTTTTGAGAAATTATTTTACCTCTGTAACTTTTTCTTTTCTCACTAAATTGTGGAAATCTCGTTACCCAGGCCTTGAGGTTGTTTTGAGGATTAACTGCAGCAAGGTAAGCAAAATGTCTGGTTCACAATGGAATTATTTAGATTGATTCTCATAGTAAAATATCACCTTGAATAAGTCTTATTTCCTATATATCTGAATTTAGGTTTTGTACTTGTTTTAACTTTTCTACCTCATTTACCATAAACATTGATTTTAATGTTAAAAATGATTTGCTATGATGATTAGATTAAAATAATAGTCATTTTCTTTAGACCACATGGTCTAGTTATAGTGCTAACAATGACTAGATCTTTTCTTACCTTAGCTTCACCGTATTAAGTATACAAGCAGTCACTTAACATTTGCAAATCATTTATTGCTCTATAAAGTAGGAATTGATTGGCAAACATCTGGGCTATTTTGTTTTTGTTAGGTTACTGTTACCTTTCAATAATTGTTTTCATGAAGTATAACTTCTTAGAAGAAGTAGATGTTAATAGTTAAATACTTCTGATACCAGGAGGAAATATATATAGACAAATGAATAGAATAGAATTAAGAAGCAGACTTTCATGTTTATAAAAACTGATTTTCAACAAGAGTGCCCCCAAAAATTCAATGTTGGAGAGAAGCCTTTTCAACAAATGGCACTGAGATAATTGAGTGTGCACATGTAAAAGAATAAAGCTGGATTTCTACCTCACCATATGAAAAATTAACAAAAGTAGATGATATACTAAATATCAATGCTAAAACAAATAAAAATTAATCCTTAAAAGAAAACATAAGCATACATCTTCATGACCTTGGATTAAGCAATGATTTTTTTAGATATAACACCAAAAGCATAGGCAACAGAAGAAAAAATAGATACATTGAATTTTATTCAAGTAAATAATTTTATATTTCAAAGTATAATGTCTCCCCCTTTAAAAATCAGAATGGAGAAAATATTTTCAAATAATATATCTAATAAGGGTCTTAAGTACAGAATATTAAAAAACTCTACAGACTCAAAAAGAAGACAACACAATTTTTTAAAAAAATGGGGCAAAGTATCTGAATATGTATAGCCAATAAGCAGATGTATATCTTTGATGATTATCATCCATAGAGAAATGTAAATCAAAACTCTGATGAGATACTGTCTCAGACTTATTAGGATAGCTTTAATTAAAATGACATACAATAATAAATTTTGGTGAGAAACAAGATCCCTTACACACTGTGGGTGGAGTATAAAATAATATAACCACTTTGGAAAACACTATGGCAATTCCTCGAAAGATTAAAAACAGATTTACTTTATGATCCTGCAGTTCTACTCCTTGTTATACAACTAATAGAAATGAAGACATATATCAATATTTAAAACTTATGTATAAGTATTCCTGACAGTACTGTTCATAATAGTTCACATGTGGAAACAACCCAAATGTCCAATCACTGATGAATGGATAAATGAAATGTGGCATATCCATATTATAGAGGATTATCTGACCACAATAAGGAATGAAGTGCTGATGTAAGCTACAACATGAGTGAACCTCGAAAACATACTAAAGCTATAATGGAAACCAGTCACAGAACACTCCACCAGTAGATCATATTTATATAAAATATTGATAACAGTCAAATCTATAGTGATTGCTCAGATCCTCAGGGATTGGGGAGTGATGGGGATTGACTGTCAATTGGTATGGGGTTCCTTTGGGTTGATGAAAATCTTCTAAACTTAATTGTGATGATGTTTTTATAACTCTGTGAATATACTGTGAACCATACAATTGTACTAGATGAGTGAATTATATGGTATGTGAACTATATCTCAATAAAATTGTTACAGGCAAAAACACATGAGAAAGATATCAGGCAATTTATTTAATATATTTTAAAAATTGAAATCTAAAGTGCTATTTTAGGGAAAAAATTTTTTTCTAGTTAAACTTATAAAATGAAATTAAGAATGGTGGAAATCATCAAAATAATACCAATACATCAAAGAACTTGTTTTGAGTTTTTAAATAACTGTCTTAGGTGTCCATTTTACTTTGTGCATATGTTTCTGGCACCGTTTTTTAGTTTAAGTATGTGTGAAATAGCTTTTCTAAGGTATATATCTATTAGAAATGTCTTTTAAAAAGTTTTTCACATGATTTCTAATGTCTTGTTCATAAATGTTAGTTCCCACTCAAACAGTCCCAGTTCTTCGTCCAAATTCATGGACTGCCTTCATTGAGAGCTGTAAAGTACTTTCTGACTATAAGAATAGGTATACTCAACTGTGATGCAGAATAAGAAGGGTTTTGTTACAAAGTATAGATCAGACTGTGTTTTCAATTCCCAGCATTTAAATCTATGTCAATCTCTAGAAAGCAAATTCATGCATTGAAAAAAGGGGCCCTAGATGTTAGTGAATTATTGTAAGTCCATCCTGCCAATTAAAAAAATACTTAGTTAAAAAAGCTCAGTGAAATGATTTCAGTAGAATGATGGCATATTATGGTTCCTATGTATTGAAATTTAAAACAAAAACAGATGCAGAGAAATAGTCATGGACTCAGAGGAGAGAATATGAAAGATTTATAATTGAGTTCAATTATAAAATCTAAACAGAAATATAAAGCAAAAATAGTTATCCAAATTGTGGAAGGATTGTATTTAACCCCCAACCCAGTGAATGCCATGGTTCATCTGCCTTGAAAGAAATTCTGGAGTAGCAATGCTTGTACTAAGACTAGGGTAATTATAGCCCAATCCACATCCTAAAGATTCTGCACATACAAATCTACCTTATTCTCAATATGGAAGGCTCTGCATACATAGGGGCTCTCTCTTAAACATCTACCCTTATACAATGCTTTCAGAACACCACTTGCTTTCACAGCTCAGTGATCTGCACCAGAATAAAGCACTAGCTTGCAGACTTGATTGTGTTGTATATTTCAACGAAATGGTAGGCCGAATAATGGACCCTCAAAGATATCATCGTAATCTCCTATACCTGAAAATATTTATCTAACATGGTAAAAGAGATTTTGCAGGTGTGATTAAGTTAGACATCTTGAAATGGGAAGATGGTCTTGAATTATTTGGGTGGGCTCACTGTAATCACACGAATTGCTGGAGTGTCAGAGCCTTGGGAGAAAGAACTGAAGATGCTATGCTCCTGTTTTGAAATTGTGGAAGGGACACAAGATATGGAATGCAAGCATTCTATAGATGCTGGAATACCCAAGGAAATGGATTTTCCCCTTTCTCTGCAGAAGGACCACAGCTCTGCTGACACCTTGCTTTCATTACAGTGAGACTTCTGATACAAATTGTAAGAAATTTGTGCTGTTTTAAGTCATTAAATTTGGGGTCATTTGTTATAGCTACCATATGAAAATAATACAACTCTCTCATTAATTGTGAAACCGATTCTCTCTCCAGGTGGTAGATTCAGCATTATATATGTGCTAGCATGATGCATGGCTGCATTGACTAAACAAGAAGTGCCAAAGACCCAGGCAGCCTTCCTACCCTAGGTATGTATATGCTCATATAAACATGCATATATGTACTAACTTCTGCAGCTTTTCATGCTGTTATTTTAGAAATTTTTGGAGGTGAGCATGTACTTCAAATGTTATACACTTACCTAAAATGGAAGGAATTTACGAGCAGCTCCTTAATTTGTGAGGAACTGAAAATTTGAGGATGCTTTTCTGGTACATAGTAACCATTTGACCAGGTAATTCAGGCAGAGGTCTTCACAATGGCCCCTCCTTGACGTTTCCATTGAACTTTAGGCTTAAAAACTGCTGGGGGTCTGAGATCGTGGCTCAGTGGCAGAGTGCTTGCCTCGAGTGTATGAGGCACTGGGTTCAATCCTCAGCACCACATAAAAATAAATAAATAAAATAAAGGTATTGTGTACATCTACAATTAAAAATATATTTAAAAAAAACCTTGAGGATACCACACAAGTACCAACTTTGTGTGACATTGTGTGGGCCTCTGAAGGATGAGGAGTGGGGGCACAGTGTCTCAGGATCCAGGTGGAAGATCCCTAGAAATTGTCAAGTGGGTGTGTTAGCCACAGAAGCAAAAAGGTTTTAGTCACTCTGAGTTCCCATATTTCCAGGAGTTGACATAGAAGAAATACCAAAAGGAGAGGAATGAAAACAGATAGGATGACAGTCCCTTTTGAGATAAAAAGGTTAAAGAAAAAAAAAAAAAAGAAGCAAGAGTAACAACAACAACAAACTTCAAACTTTAAAAGAGATTATTAACGGTTAACAGATATACATGATTAATGGAGCCTGAAAATAGTCAGTTTACCATGGATTCTTCAGCTAGAAACCCGGGGAAGATCCTGAGATGCCAAAATGCTTTCCTCTGAATCCAAAGAGAATACCTTAAAGGTCATCCCTATTCACTAAAAACAAAACAGACAACAAACAAACAAAAAAACCACTCATATGCCCTGGATCTGTTATATGTAGGGTATTTTGTAAGCAAAAGTTTCCCATAATACTGAGCATAATAGGATACTCCTTGGCAATAATTTCAATGATATGGAATCTTAGGTATGATAAGATCTGCAACTTATTTTTTTTCCCAAAGAGGCCAATTCAATTACTTCACTAGAGTTTCATCCCTTGATGAATAACAGTGGTATTCATAATTCAAGTTTTACATAAATTAATTTTTATGTGAGGGCTAGGAGAAGTCTTATGAATTTTTACTTTATGTGCTCAGGATGTGATTTGACTATTCTAGTGGTCTATATTTAAACTATTCCTTATGAGTTATCAGGAGAATATGTGCTACCTTATTAATGCAAGTCAGCAGAGCCTTCGTTTGAAGTTACCCCTCCTCCCACATTATGCCAAACACCCTGAACTAAAGTGTTGCTTTTCACTGACATTATTGATTTATTTTTTTATGCAATAAAACCAAAAGGAATTACTTGCAGAATCCTAGAAAATAATTTCTGCAAATCATAGGATGTTACAAGCAAAAGTATTGCAATTTTTAGAAAGAATGCATTTTTAAATAAGGTTTAACCTGTATACACAATTTTAGTCCTTCTTACCTATGGCACACTATCATTTGTGCTGAATGAATATCTAATAGTAACTCAGTAAAGAGAATTTTGTCACTTAAATATGCTAATATCCTCTCTGTTTTTCTCTTTTGGGTAAGTTTTGTTTACAACCACACAATGCCCTCTTTTTTGAGTATTTGAAAAATACCCAAAAGATCATATTTGATATTCCAGTTCCAATCATTTAGTTTTCTATGTCCTTTAAGTGGAATGATATAATTAGGAAGTAGGTTTTGATGAGTTTTGGGCTTTGTGTAGATTATACGTGGTGGGAGACTATCATATTTGCATAATGGATTAAAAAAAACAGTCTTCTTTAATAAAGGTGAGTTGAGTGAGGGTTATAATGCTATGGATTCAGATAGAAAAAACCATGATAATATGAAACAATTTCCAAATGAACAGTTGGCTTAAAACTTTTCATTATTATTTTTATTTATTTATTTTTTCATTTTTTGGTGTGCTCTCAAATGGTTTTCTACCATGAACACAAATATCTAGGAAGAAAAACAAATATCTTCTCCCTGGATTAGTAGTTCATGTTTATTATCTACTTCAAATGTATAAAGAGATGGAGGTGGGTAGGTACTGCTTAGTTAAGGCTCCCTAATTTACTGGTGATGAGGTTCATAAATTCATCTCCTGAGAAGACAATGCTCCTTAGGGACAACTTCTTGGCCTTCACCTTTCTCCTTTGTCTCCGTTAATATTACTCCTCTTTATCTTTTCACTCTGAATTGGAGATGGCAAAGATATTTTTCTCAATATAAACTCTTAAAGCAGTAAAATACACAGCAGTGCAATTTAAATAAAATGTCCTTTTAGTAAGATTGGGCTTTATCATTGTTTTCTTTTTCCCAGAAAGATATGGAATATTAATATCAATGACAAGGATTATAATTTCCATTCATTGGCAGCTTGCCAGATATTTGGCATCCTGTGAAACTCCCTTAACCCATTTTCTGCATCATAGATTATCTCCTCAGCAAGCATATGATGTAGATACTATTCCAGTCTCCGTTTTACAAATTGAGAAACTGAGGGTCAGACAGATTAGGTAATTTGCTCAAGGTTGAATAACCACGTTGGATGATAATTGGGATCTGAAGGTAAAATGGTCACTTGAAGTATTTTAGGCCTTGTGGTCAACAACTATAAAATGTTGAGATTGATAGATAAATAGGTTCATTTGTTGTTGATCATTCACATGCAAAATATATTTTTAAATATTGGATATATATGTTTATATATGTACATGCATATATGCATATACATACACATATATGTACGTACATATATATATACACACACATATATATGTACATATATATATATATTTTTAAATCCAGAGAGTTCTCACAAAAAGTCTGGATCACTGTCTATTCATAAAAACTCAGAACATCTGATATTTCTTGCCTACATTCTATCATGGCCAAGACTGACTAGAGCTAAGTGTCCCTTTTAAAGGAGGTAAGTACTTTCCAATTCTCCATTTGATCTGTGTGGGAGCACAACTCATTTAGGCCATTTCCCTGATTTCTGTAGATGTTTGAGATTTGGCTCCAGAATTAGCTGATTCTTGATGAATACTTGGTTTTTAATTCAGTGTTTCTAGATCCACAATACAAGATCAATTTTTTAGTAAACTACCTTTCCTATTACCTAAATATGGCCTCAGTGCACAATGACTGGAAATCTCTTTGGAAGTTTACGTTATAAAATCATAGAAGTAGACATAAAATCCATCCTAAATTCCTTTCTGAGGAAATTCAAGAGCTACAGTGTGCCAATTTCTGCCAAGATTTCTTAAGAGTGGCTCACACTACATTTATACGGTGCCATCCCAGTCACATTAGTGAGTGAGTAGATTGTGGAAGACTCTAGTTCATGTCATGCATGTTTTTGTGAGATGAATATTTTCATTTTCACACAGGCAGGGGTGAATGATATGCAAAATATGAATTATGGAATGGGTTATTTGTTTTCTAATTGATGATTTAATTAAGATGTTTCTCCCATTGGCTATAAAGAAGACTGTTAGCGAAGATGCTGGTGGAAAATGTAATGGGATCTGCTTCTTCATAAAGTATTTTATAATTCTGTAAAACTTACCCTCTAGCACCTACTTGAATGTAATGTTGTTTAGGCCAGCAAACTAACTTCTACAACCATGTATTACTTATTGAAGATATATAAATTATGTATATGAAATTACATATGCATATATACAAAAAATTCTTTTCCAACAACTGATAAACAAAATTTAAGTACAAAAATAATGTACCACCCCAAAGCACATCATATGACGGTCTTGTTTCCATCACACACAGAAACAAACAGCTTGTTTTAATAATCAAATATGTTTCCTAAGGGTCTTGTTAAATTGTTGAATGTAAATTGCAATTGGAATTGACTATTAAAGATCTTGGTAGAGTAGGTTAAACATCTGTTCAATTTATTACAATTTTATTTGTACTTCAGCTGTAACGGGGGCAATTAAGCCAATCAGAGCAAGCAAATCAAATCTAATTTACACTCTAATGGACTAAAAATGAATGGATAAACATTCTACTACTAGATCCAAATGATTAAACATGTCTCTAAGGATATTTTTTCCTATTTTAGAATACGAAATCATAGTGTTTATACTATAATTAACCATTTAAGAATCATGTAAACAAATCAAATATCTGTTTTTATAAAATTGTTAATTAAAATTTGAGAATACAATGAATTAGAACCCCCTCTTATTTTAGACAAGTTTGCTTATAAAATCACTAGTGAAAGTTTATGCTTTATTTGAATGTGAAAATTAAAACAGAACGTACAGAAAATAAAATTTTTAAATAAAATATTCATATTCATTTTATTTTGCCTTAGACCTGGGCTGCAATAAGGGAAATTAATAATGGAATTAGTATTGGGACTTAAAACTTTATTGATCTTTTCAGGTCTCGTACAACTTAGAAATGACAACTTGACAAAGCAGAAATGCAGCATCAAGTTACAGCATTCAGGTAGAACAAGCTAACATCCATCTTATTAAAAGTCCAATGTCACTGAAACTGGCAAGGAGCTAGAAACAGGAGTACGCATCCCAAAATACAGGTGGAGCATTAAAAAGTGGAGATCCAGGCCAAACTTCCATCAGTGTCCTGGGAGCTCCTATCATTTCAGTTCAGCAGATATCAAACAAAACATCATTTTATGACATGCAGTAGTTTGAACATTGATTGAATAGTTACTATGTAATCATATACCAAGCAAAGTGTTAGGCTTTTTAATATACTACTTACTTTACTTGGAGAGCTAAAATCTCCTCACTTTGGGATAATAACTGTAGAGCCGCGATGGTATTTTGTCTAATTTTTGGAAACTATACCTTTTAACACTCCAACTGGCCCTTCAGTTGAGCACACTGGTAGCATTTGCATAATTTAGTTGGGGACCAGAGGGCTTGGCAGAGGCCATCTAGTCAGTCCTTTTGCTTCCAATATTTGATAAAAGTAGACTCAGCAAGGTCTATTTCCTCTAAGGAAAGATCTGCCTTTGGCCTTGTGTCTTAGAACACACAGAGCCTGGTTCGTTTTGTGAGAATCCACCCAACCAGAGGAAGCTTCAGCCAGCTGAGACCTTCTCTACCTAGCCCACTGCACAAGCTCCTTTCTCCTGCAGATGTGCTCTTCTCATACTCAGGGAAATTTTTATTTATTTATTTATTTATTTATTTATTTATTTATTACACTATACTAACCACTTTCCTCGGGCACTGAATCTTTGCTACATGCTTTCCATCATCCATAGATAAAGCAACAGTTATTTATTTATCCAGAAGCTTCTGCAAACACAGGTATGTGCTGGGTCCCATGATTTTAGGGAATGCATTTTATTATGTCTGGATAAATTCCTTACTCCATCTTCTTTCTCTGCTCCCCTCCCTCCTTTCCTTTCTTCCTGGTCTTTTTTACTTCCTCAAATATTTTGTAGATGCTACCAAGTATTAGGTAGACCCTAAGATTGTAATGCGTGATGATGGGAAAAAAGGGGTTCCAGCAGAGAGTTAAATGTGTACGAGCATCCTACACCTGGGTAGAGTATGATGCTTGGGAGACTGACAGACAGCCAGGACTAAGGAAGCTTTTGGGCAAGTTGAGGTTTTTCGGAGAGGTAGAAGGGGCAAGAATTTATAGGGCCTGTGAACTGTGATAAGAAAACGAATATATATATATATATATATATATATATATATATATATATATATATATATATATATATATATTTTTTTTTTTTTTTTTTTTACTGAGGATTTAACCTTGGAGGAGTGATTTACCACCAAGATGCATCCTCAACTCTTGTTTATTTTGAGACAGGGCCTTGCTAAATTGCTGAGGCTGCCCTCAAACTTGTGATCTTTCTGTCTCAGGCTTCCTGAGTTACTTGATTACAGGTGTACACTCCCAGGCCTGGCTAAGGAAGTCTTTTTCTTTTATCTTAAAAACACTGTGAATATTGAAGAGATTTAAGCAGAAGGTAAATCTGTCTATTTTCCTCTATAGAGAGAGGAGAATGGACAGGATTGGAGCAAGAGCAGCCATAGTTCGACCAGCTGGGAGAAGGCTGCAGAATCCAGTTGCAAGACTGGCTGGCTCCAGTTAGGATGGTGATGTTAATTAAGAAAAGTGGATAGATTTGCCAGGCACAATGGTATGTGGATTGGTCTTTAATCTTCTTTGTTTCAGGCATATTGTGCCGGCCATTTGTATGTATCTATCCTCCATCAATGAGAAGCTTCAGATTCTTTCTCTGCCACTTTGTCCAGCTTTATCTTCTTTTCCTGTCATCTTCTCTACATGGTGAAATTCAATATAATTTAGAAAAAAAAACAAACTTTCAACTCTGACTCTTCTTTTGAGTTCAATGGCCCATTTTTCCCCCAGGAGGTGTTGGTGGAGCAGCTATGGAGCGGGTAGAGGTGGAGGGATGTGAACTTCAAGAACGTGTTTGGAATGTGGCCAAGACATCTTTATCCTTATTGAATCCTGATGAAATCTGCCTATTATAAATCCTGATTGAGTCCCATGATGTTTCCCAAGCAAATGGGACCACTTTGTAAAAAGCAAAAGCATCCTCTCACCATGTGCAAGAGGAGGAGGTGTAAATGGAGAGGCGCCACCAGCATTTTCAGAAAGCTACATGATGTAACAGCCCCACTACACTGCCTCATTTTTGCTGGAAAATTTTAAATAGTCAGAGAAATATAATCCTGTCCCATTAGCATAGCAACAAGTATATTCTCAGCATAATAAACTTGATTCCAGGATGGCATTCGGCTCCATTTTGCATGCCCTTCTGTCTCACCTTTCATTGCCAATGCCATTGAAGTCCTAATGGAAAGACAGCCTTTGAAAGAACCCTGCTGGCTTTTTGGCTGCCTGTTGGCAACAGAGGAGAATAGGAGGACGGGAATATACATTTGTAAAGTTCCATTTGCTTATCTGACTTAAGGCCAGCATTCTGTCCTTTCAAGCTCATCTCCTAGCCACTGTAATTAGGCTTTGCAGAAACAGTCTTGTGCTGTCTTGACATCACAATAGCATTTTTATAAGCTTGGACAGTTACCAGTTAATCCGTCTGGGAAGACGTTGCTGCATAGCCAAAGAATTCTCTATATCTTGGTGGATGCCATTAGAACCCCAGAAAGGGAATAAGAATATTTTGATGACAATATGCAAAGAAGTCATTCAGGAGCAGGCTTATACGACATCAAAACTTTCATCTTTTAGTAGCCAAAGCTGTGGAATACATTTGTCCAGAGCAAAGAGTGAGTGAACCATAAGGTAAACTGTGGCCTTTGGGTTTTTATAATTTCAATGGAGGTCCATTGGTTGTAGCAAATGTACTACTGTGGTTGATGGTGTTGATAGTGGAATCAGCCATACATGCATGTTAGCAGAAGGTATATGAGAAATCTGCACCTTCCACTGAATTTTGATGTGACACAAAAACTGTAAAAAATAAAGTCTATAAAAGAAAAACTAAAAAAACAAAATACAAACAAAAACCCTTTCATCTTTAAACCCAGCAGAAGTGACAGAAGAAAGGCGAGAGGGGGCGAGGCCTTGAAATGAAAGTTTTCTGAAGGTTTTCAATATGGTTCATCTTTCAACCCTGATGATAGACATCATCATGTCAATATTGGGCCAAGTGGGAACTCACCCTCGGACCCAAATGAGCATCAGAGATTGCAGTCAGGCCAAAAGCCTCCATGGAGGACATATTCTACAATGGAGGCTTGATGAATTCTGCACTTCCAGGTCTGCCTTCATGCCTTCAGGAGCCTTTTCATGTAAGTGGAGCAGGCCTGACCAATAAGACTTCTTGTCTTGGTGGAAACATTTTATTTTTGTCATCAAGGCACTGGAAATGTGGCTACTGCAACTGAGGAACTGGATTTCTAAATTTTAACTAATTAGTTAAGCTACACATGGCTCATGGCTACCATATTGGATGGTGCCATGAAGAGGTAATGTTATCTACTAGAGGTGTTTATCTAGGATCACATCCTAAGCAGTAAAGCACAGCTAGCTATCTCCTTCCACTGCAAGGGTAGAGGAAACATGTTCTTCAACCCTTAACGCAACCCTCTGAAATGAAACTTCAAGTCTTCAAGTAGGGGAAAAGAGCATCTAAGAGAGAGAGAGAGAGAGAGAGAGAGAGAGAGAGAGAGAGAGAGAGAGAGCGCAATGTCTTAAGCTCTGGGGCTAAAGACATACTGCCTACTCCATAGGCCTTTACTCTATTTCATGAGTTAGGGATATAGCTTAGTTGGTAGAGTGCTTTCCTTGCATGCACAAGGCCCTGGGTTTAGTCCCCAGCAACACACACACACACACACACATGCGCGCGCGCACACACACACACACACACACACACACACACATATATATATATATATATATATATATATATATATATATATATGTATGTATGTATATATATATCAGGGAGACTGACAGCCAGCCAGGACTGAGAAAGCCTGTGGGCAAATTCAAGTTTCTCAGAGAGGTAGAAAGGACCAGAATTTATAGAGCCAATATATTTACATATGCTTAATATACTTAATTGCTTCACATATATATGAAATATTTTCATTGATTTTATATATGTATATACATGTATCTATAAACATATGTTTATAGCATCATTGGGTAAGGAAAAAGCCTATCATCTGCTTATGATTAGCACCTGAGACCCACAGTGAGGCTGAGAACTGAGACCCACTGAGACCTTGAACAGAATCTAGTTCAAAGATGCTTGCAAAATAGATTCATTGTATATTTGACATTTCCTTGAAAGATAACTATTTTTACTATAAGATGTGATTTCCCCATGCCAGGAGGAGAGGAAGAATATTTTTCCTTTCTAGTTGCAATTGTTTGATTACTTTTAATCATTGGCTTGTCAGACCCATAATTGAGCCATAAACAGATTATGTTTTTTTCAGAAAACTTTTTGCTGATTTTTATTGTCCTTGTCGACTCATTGAGGCATTAATGAATAGGATGTAGATATTTTGAGGCAGTTTATGGCCCCTGGCACTCATGTACAGCAGTGAAAGTGGCATGTAGGCAAATGGGGAAGGCAGCATTTGGCCCAAAGATTTCACACAGCTGCTGGAACAGAAATGCCAATGGAAAGCCGAGCCACTAATTGGAAGTGGAATAAACTAAAGAAATCTTGGTTCAAATGGCAGCTATATTTTTCAAAGAGAAGATTTCAGTTGAAATGCCAAAGGAGACAGTTAGCCAAAACATTTGTCTATGGTAATTTCTCTTCTCAATTTTATTCGGATTTACAGCTGGGTGCTAAGTGAAGCATTTCTTGAGAACACATGTCATGGATAAACCAAGATGTTTATTTTCCTCAATAGCAGATCTGATTGAACTCACAACAAATAGTTCAATTACCATGATTACTAATAGACTGATTAATTCAGGCTACAACAAATGAGACAGGGAGCGATAGAACTGAACTCCTAGGAAGGTCAGATAAGCGGTGTTCAATTGTCAGCTAAGGTGGCTGTAGCAGGTTTTCCATTGATGGAAGATCAGGGTGAGAAAAAGTCATATCAAAAACGTGTAGCATGTTCTGTAAAATTGCTATTTGCTTCATACTTTGTGCAGGATATTATTCCACTCTTCTATGGCTCTTATACAAGGATTCATGGGTTAAGTTCTCCATTCTTCTTGATTCTTGTGTCAGAAAAAAAATGTTTTTCCTGGTAAGCTGGTGTGATTCCTGTATCAAGCAGTAGAAGCTACACATCTCTTTTTAGTGTCTCTTTGGCCTGGATCCCTGAAAACTCAGAGCTGAATTCACTACTCAGTTGTGTTATTGCCCTTGGCTTCTGTTCCCACACTCCTCACCTGGTTCGGAGCAGGGTCCAAATATATGGGAAGTCAATGGTAATTTTAGATTTCTTTCTTCTTTCCAAGTCCTGATTTGTTCATCTATAAGATGAGGTGATAATCCTTATTTCATAGGAGTTTGGCCATAGTGCTGATTCATAGTAAACATTCAAAAATGCTAATTATTGAATTATAAATGATTCATTTGATTTGCCATTTATTGTAAATCATCTTAAAACATATTCAGAAGCAAGTCTGATATTAAGGAGACAATCAAAATACAATGTGAGGGCAGTTATTGAAAAGGCTAAAATGGAATAGGTCCATTGACATTACTTTTTGTTTATTTTAAGTTCCTTTTCAAACTTTGTTTTGGTACTGTGCTGGGCATCCAAACCAGGGCCTTGTGCATGTTAAGCACTCACAAAGTAACACCCCAACCTCCCCCCTCCCCCCGTCCCTCCAGGAGATTTTTATGTTGTTTTTAATTCTTTAGTTTTTCTATATCTATAATCATGCCATCTGTGAACTAATATAGGTTTATATTTTCCTTCCAATTCTGTACATGTTTTATTTCTGTTTCTTGTCTTATTGCTCTGGAAGGACTTTCAGTATAATGTAGAATAGAAATCATGAAAGGGGACCTCCTGGTATTGTTCCTGATCTTAGTGGGAGAGTGTAGAGTTCTTAGCATTAGGCTGGATGTTTGTGATTCTTTGTAGATGTTCTCTATCAAGTGGACAAAGTTCCTCTCTAAGTTTACTGAGGTTTTTATTTCCTCTTTAATCATGAATGGATGTTGGCTTTTGTCAAATTCTTCTTCTTTGTGAATTGATATGGTCATCTGCTTTTTCTTCTTTCATTCCATGATTGTGGTAGATTATATTGCTAAATTTTCACTTTTAGATCAGCTTGCATACTTGGAATAAGTCACACTTGATTGTAGTGTACAATTCTTTGTATATATTATTGGACTCTATTTGCCAATAGTTTGTGATAATTTTGTGTTATGAAAGATATTCGTTTGTAATTTTCCTTCCTTGTAATGTTTTTATTTGGTTTTTGTATTAGGGTAATTCTGACCTTGTAGAATTAGTAGAAAGTATCCCCTTTGCTTTGATTTTCTAGAAGAGATTGTGAAGAATTGGTATAAATTCTTCCATAAAAGTTTGATAGATACCACCATTGAATCCATCTGGGCATGGTGCTTTCTTTTTTGAAAATAGTAATTCATTGATTCAATTTCTTTAATATATTTCAGGGTATTTAAGTTGTCTCTTTCTCCATAGGTGTTAGAGTAGTTCGTGTCTCTCAAGAAATTTGTCCACTTCATCTAAATTATCTAATTTGGGGGCATAGATCTTTATGGTTTTATTTTCCTTTTAATGTCTATGAGATTTTGGTAGTAATGATTCTTCTTTCACTTCTAATTTGTATCTTTCTTTTTTCCTGTTAGTTTAACTAAAAGTTTGTTCATTATATTGGTTTAATGAATGAGTTTTTAGTTTCACTGAATTTATCTATTGCTTTTATATATTCAGCTTCCTTGAATTTTGCTCTAATTTTTATTATTTCTTTTCTGCAATTTGTTTTATGCTTACATTGTCCTTTTATTCTGTAGTTTCCTAATGTGAGAACCTAGACTATTGATTTCAGAGATGTTTCTTTTCTAATACATACATCTAATGCTATGAAGTTTTTTCTAAGCATTGTCCTGTGTCCCACAAAATTTGGTTGTGTTTCATTTTCACGTAGTTCATTTTTTTTTAAATTAGTTTTGAGACTTCTTCTTTGACCCAAGTGGTATTCCGGAGTATTTTCTTTTATTTCCAGAGATCTGAGGATGTTCAGCTATCTCTCTGTTATTGATTTATAGTTTAATTCTTTTGTGAAGCAAAACATAGTTGGTGTGATTTCTAACTTTTAAATGGGTTAAGATGTGTTCTAGAGCCCATAATTCCATCTCTTTTGTTGAATATTGCATGAGAACTCACGAAGAACGTGCATACTATTTTTTTTTTTTGGTTTGGTTTTTTAATGGAGTATACTATAATTATCTATTAGTTCAAGCTAAGTGACACTGTTGTCCAGGTCAACTATATCTTTATTGGTTTTCTGCCTAATTGATCTATCCATTACTGAAAAATAGTGTTGAAGTTTTCACCTGTAATAGTGAACATGTCTCTTTCTCCTTTCAGTTTTATCAGTTTTTGTTTCACTTATTTCGATACTCCAATATTATGCAGATGCTTGTTTAGGACTGTTAGACCTACTTTGTCTGAAATTAAAATAGCTACTTCAGTTTTTTAAATCACTGTTAGTATTCCGTATTCTTAATTACCCCTTTACTTTTAACCTGTTTATTTAAAGTGGATTTCTTATGCATAACACACTGTTGTTTTATTATTATTATTTAAAACCTCTGTGACATTCTTTGTATTTTATTTGGTGTATTTGTACCATTCATATTTAAATGACTTTTGTTACATTTGAATTAATAGAAACCTTATTTGTTACCATTTTATATTCACTGCCAGTGTCGTCTTTGTTTGCCTTGTCTGGTTTGACAGGAGCACTTTATATGACCTTCTTTTATTTCCTCATTTATTGTATCAATTATGCTTTTCTGAAAATTCTTTTAATGATGTTCCTAGAGTAAATGCTGTTTGCTTTTACTAATTTCAGTTCACCTTCAAATGACCCTATTCTGCTTTAAGTGTGGTGCATGTACCTGGTAATAGAGCATTCCTAATTTTTCCTTTATGTTTCTGATGTGTTTGTCATTCATTTCACTTGTAAATATGCTATAATATCCAACTACATTATTATTTTAAATAAATATCGTATCTCAATTAATAAGGAAAATGAAAATTTTATTAGACCTTCATTTCTCCTCCGCTGCTCTTCCATTTTTCATATACATCCAAATTATTTTGGGGATGGGTTACAGGGGATCAAATTCAGAGACAATCAATGAGCCACATCCCCAGCCCTATTTTGTATTTTATTTAGAGACAGGGTCTCACTGAGTTGCTTAGCACCTCACTGTTGCTGAGGCTGGCTTTGAACTTGTGATCCTCCTGCCTCAGCCTCCTGAGACACTGGGATTATAGGTGTGCATCACTGCGCCCGGCATATCCCAATTTTTAATATATATTGTTTTCCTTCTTCACAAGGAAAATCTTTCCCTATTTCTTGCAGAATATGAATGAATGAGTTCTCAGGATGAATTCTCTGTTTTTGATTGTCTGAGAAAGTATTTCTCCTCGAATTTGAAAGACAACTTTGCTAGAATTTGAGTTTGGCAGCATTTACTTTTTCTTTTGATATTTGATACTTTGTTGTACTTTCTTTTTGCTTTTGTGATTTCTGATTAACAACAACAGCAAAAAAGGTCTTCCATAAATCTAATCCAGTTCTTCTAGAGACTAGAGATCATGTGTATTTTTACTATGGCTTCTTTCAAAATTTTAATTCTGTTTTAGATCTTCTGCAATTTTAAAATAATAAGCCTGTTGGGCATGGTGGCACATGTCTGTAATCCCAGCAGCTCAGGAGGCTGAGGCAGGAGGATGGCAACTTCAAAGCCATCCTCAGTAAAAGCAAGGTGCTAAGCAACTCAGTGAGACCCTGTCTCTAAATAAAATACAAAATAGGGCTAGGGGTGTGGCTCAGTGGTTGAGTGCCCCTGAGATCAATCCCTGGTACTCCCCTAAAATAATAATAATAATAAGCTGGATTTTTCTTTTTTGGATATTATTGATTCTGTAGTTTGTTGTCCAAAATTAAATTTGGAAAGTTTTTAGCTCTCATCTATTATGACTTCAAATATTTGTTTTTCTCCATTCTTTCTTCTCCTTTGGGTATCCCAATTATGCATATGCTACAAATTTCAATTTGTCTGAGTTCTTTAATATTGTGTTCTATTTTTTAAATTCTTTTTTATTTTAGTTTCAGAGGTTCTACTGACTTATTTTTAGGTTTCTTAATTCTTTCGTTAACCTGTTACGTCTATCAGAGATCATATGAAAGACTCTCTTCATTTCAGTGTCTTGTTTTTGATTTCTAGTATTTTATTTGACTTCTTTCTTAGAACTTGCATCTCTTGCTTTTTTTATCTATCGGATTTTGTCAATTGCCTACATTTCTATTAGAGTCCTTAACACTAATCCTAGTTATTCTATTCCTTGTGTGATAATCTCCAAGTTTGGGTCATGTCTGATTCCGTTGTTTGTTTCGTTGGTTTTTCCCCCTTCGTTTTTTTGTATGTCTTTTAATTTTTGGTATAGTGTGGACATATTGTATTGTGTAATAGAAAGTGAAGGACAATGTAGTTAGTGTTTAAATTGCTTGGAGTTGGGCTTTGGTTAAAGTTCCCTGCAGCTGGTATACCAGATGTTTCAAATTATTCTCCCTTCCTGACTTTGAGCATCCCTACATATTCTTCTTCAGAGAGAATCTGTGTCTTGCAGCTGTATAATCCACTATTATTATACTGGATCCCCTAATAGTGTTGGTAAATGTGGAAGAGAAGGATTATTCTATAATCTTCCAGTTGAATCTATTGGTTCCTACTAAATCAATTGGTTATTTTTTGCATAATTCATTTGCTGGGGCTCCCATAACTGGGTGACTGTGAAGTCTGAACTTAAGGCATCAGCAGGGTTAGTTCTCTGTGAGGCCTGTCCCCTTGACTAATACATGTCTGTCTTTTCCTTGCAAGTGGCTGTGCCCTATTCTTTTACTGCAAGGATACCAGCCATGTTGAATTAGGACCTACCCTAATGACCTTCTTGAAATTAATTACTTATGCAAAAACTGTAAGTATAGTCACATTTTAAAGTACTGGGGATTAGGAGTGCAACATAGGGATTTTGAGGGGACACGACCCAGCCCTGAACAGACAGATTTCTCCTGTCTCACCTTCATTGTGGCAGATCTGGAGGGGGCTGAAGTAAGAGAACTGCTTTTCTCCTTGACTCTTGAACAAGACTCTAGTCATTTCTTTCACTCTTAGTTATGACCTTAGTTATGGAATAAGAAGGCTCTGGCCGTATTTCAAGTGTAACTATTCCCTTCCCACTGCAGGAGTCATGAAAGTTTCTTCCTTGGACTTCACCATCTGGCAGAGGTCCTCAATAAAAAGTTGGAACACGTGGGGATTACCTTGAAGACGGTGGCTCCCAAGAGTTTCCCAGTGTCATGGGACTCCACACTTACTTCCTGGCAGTTCATCATAATTATCATGTAAATATTCCTACCAGTTCATAACTTCAATGGTTTCTGCTCCAGTTAATGGATGCAAGGTCTCTAGATTCACCTTTGATGCTGGACTTCAAATTTTCACTTTGTTCGTCAAACTCAGCTCTCCAATGAATCTAAGAAATGACATAATTTTCGGCTTGTCCACCATTTTCCTATTGCAAGGAGGGAGTTAAAGTGATTCATTTTTGTGTCAACAGGGCAATGTGTATTTGATCAAACACCATTTTAAGTTGTTTCTGCGATGTTAATTTTGGATGGGATTAAGATTCATATCAGCAGACTGAAAAAATCAAATGGTTCTTGATAATGTGGGTGAGCCTCATCCAATCAGTTGAATGTCAAATAGAATAAAACCACCATCCTTTTCTCAAGTATGAGAATTCATCTTGTATGATGCCTTCAAAGGAGGACATTAGATTTTTTCCCTGCCTTCTCTCTTATACTAAAACATCTGCTCTTCCTAAGTCACAAACCTGCTGACCTTCAGAGTGGAACTACATCTTTAGCTCGCCTTGGACTTGGCTAACTCATCGAGCAGATCTTGGTACTTTTCAGCTTCCATGATCACATGGGCCAATTATTTATAACAAACTCCCGCACTGGTACACACACGTGCCCATGCACCTGCACACGCACTTGTACACACCCTGAGCCCCGCAACTATTGGTTCTTTTTCTCTGGAAAAACCCTAAATAACACAAGAGCAATGATGTCCAAGTTTCTTACATATTGCAGGTACAACTGGAAAATCCAGCTGTACTTTAAATCATTCTATCTATTGAGGCTTACAAACTCAAATAGATGTATTTTATGTCTCCGTGTTGTAGTAGAAACTCCAAACATCTCTTTATTTCTCTTCTCTATTTTACACTTTTTTTTCTTGATTCAAACCATGAGTTCAGAGCTACAATATTAAATTTTTAGAATATGAAACTACTTGTTGGATTTTATTATTGACATGGTATTAAGTTTTATTCACCATTATTTGGATTTAACTCTACATTTTATATGGAACATTGTTCACCTTCAACTCTTTTATCCTGTGACTTCCAGGTTTTTATTTGATTTTTTTTTAGCTGAAATCAATATATTTGACTACATATTTCAGGAACAACTCATGGTTAGCATAATTACCAAGTCCTTGAATAATTAAGAATATCTCTGTTGTCTTCACATAAAATCACCAACTGATTTGAGCATAAAATTTTTGTTCTCAGTCTCTTCTAACAACTATGTAGACTTTGCCTCCCTGTGACTTTTGCCATTTAATGTGCAGAAAAAATTGAGGTCCTCTAATAATATTTTTCCTTAATAGGTAGCTTCTTTTTTTTTTCTTCCTGGATGGTTCTAATATTTTTTAATCCTTTAAGCTAAAAAATTTCATCTAGATATATCTAGATGTTGGTCTCTTCTCATTAATTTAGGGTATAATTCCTGACCCTTTTAATTATAATACTTAAGTGTTCTTTCCAGTCGCAAAATCATTCTATTATGAAATATTTAAAACATATAGAAGAGGGAATAAAATCTTATGCACTTACATCTACCACTCAATTTTAATAAATAATATTTTGCCACTTATGCCTGAAATGATTTTATAATAAAACAAATTTTACAGCTATAGTTGAGTTTTCTTCTGTAGTTCTCCTTTGAAGCCTAAATGTCAACACTATTGTGATTTTTCTGTCCATCTGTTTTTTGGGGGGGTGAGGGGAGTGTACCATGGATTGAACTCGGGGGCATTCAACCACTGAGCCACATCCCCAGTCCTATTGAGTTGCTTAGTGCCTTGCTGTTGCTGAGGCTGGCTTTGAACTCGCAATCCTCCTCCTGTCTCAGCCTTCCAAGCAACTGGGAATATAGGTGTGTGCCACCAGGCTATCCATCTTTCTTATACATTTCTCTATCCTACATATATATGAGTTCAAAGATAAGTTATTTTGTTCATTTAAATATGTGTGAAATCATATCAAACATATGTTTCCGAATCTTACTTTTTCCAGCCTACATTATGTTTTTGGAACTTTTCAATAGCAACAGCTACCCAGGTGTAGTCATTATAAATTTAAATGACTTGTTCAAGTTAGAGAAATCTGTGTGATCATGCAAATCACTTAAGATTTTTGTCATTTGAGATTTCTGGTGAGTGGTAAAACCTAGGTTATCTTGTTCACTCTGCATGTGTAAGCACTATGATACATTGGATAAAAAAGGTTTCCTATTTCTTGATTTGGTTTTAGTTGTCATTTGTTTTTCTAGAAATTTGTTTTGTCTGTTTTAAATTTTTCACGCAGTTTTTCATTATATGTTCTCACTATCTTTATTATCTCTGCAGTATGTATGTTATATCTGTTTTTATATTTCTATCTTTTTATCTTCTTTGAACATATGGAATCAGTTCTAATAATATGTGTTTTAACATCCTTGTAAGATAGTTCTAGCATCTTTATCATGACTGAACTGGTTTCTATTTATTAATTTTTCTCCTTATTATGGATCCTATTTTCCTTTTTCTTTTTCATGCTTCATATTCTTTCATTGGATGCCCAATATTGAGAACTTTATCTTACTGGGTGATGACAATTTTGTATGCCTATAAATATTTGCATCTGGGATGCAGTTAAGTTACTTGGAAACAGCTTTGTTTTTCTTGCATCTTGCTTTGAAGGCTTGCTGGGAGCCACCAAAGAAGCTGATGTAGTTCAGAGCTAATTTCTCAGCTCTCTGTGGTTCAGAGCTAAGGGTGTTTGTTGTACTGAGGCAACACCCTTTCTCCTACTACACCCAGTGCACCATGAATTAGGAGGCTTTCCAGTGTGGATGGAAAGTCAGCCATGTCACTATTCCAGCCATGTCTCCTGAGGGTTCTGGCTACTACTATTCCCTCTAATCCTTGTGACTATTTCTTCTCCCTACAAAGTTAGGTAGTGTTCCTTCAAAAAACTGACAGGTTAGCATTCTGCAGAATACTTAAGGGGGTCCTAGGCAGAATTTCTTTTTTGTGTTTTTCTGCACGTGAGTGCTCTGTACTGCATGCAAACTCTAGCTATCTCAGTCTCCTTGGATTCACCGCCCCCGGTTATTTTGCTGCAGCCGGACAGAATAACCGGGTGGTGACGAACAACTTGTGTACATTGATACAGCAGGAGTGGGAGCCATTTATTGTAGGACAGGAGGGGTATAATATACATTCCACACAGCTTATCTTAATTAACATAAACTAGATACAGCAGTCAACCAATAAGGAATCTCCACACTTAATGGCTCGCTGACGTTACTTCACAAACCACTCCCTCTGGCAAAATGCTAGGTGCCATCTTGACTTGTTTACAGACCCTAACAAACCATTACATTGATTTTTTTTTTCATTCATTGTTTTTGACCTTTTGTGGGGAAGGGTAGAATGGGTACCTATCATACCATCATGGATTGAAACAGAGATTGTACTTGTTTTAAAAAATGGAATCATATTCTTGGATTTTGACAGTTCTTTATGTATTCTGGATACACTTCTTTCTTCAGGAATGTAATTTGCAAATATTTTCTCCTGTATGTAGATTGTCTTTTCAATCATTTAAACCTCAAACAGAGTTCTAAATTTCAAGAGAGTCCAAATTGTCAAAAAATTTGATGACAAATGGCTCTTTTGGTGTATGTCTGAAAAATCCCTTGCCAACCCCAAGGTCACAAAGATTTTTCTCTGAAAGTATTAATTTTATGTTTCACATTTGATGAGTTTGGGTTTAATTTGTATAATACATGACAGAGGCTTGGTGTTTTGTTTTTGTTTTTGTTTTTCATTTGAAAATTCAATTTTTCCAGTAGAGTGTTGCGACAAGAATATCCTCTCTTCATTGAATTATTTTTGTAACTTCTGAAAGAAACTAGTGGACTATTTTTGTGTGTATGCAATTCCGTATTGTCTATTCTGATCCCCTAATCTGTGTGTCTCTTCATTTGTCAATATCGCAATGCCTTGACAGTAAGTCAGGCTATATAGCTTCATAGTAAAGTAGTCTTTATGGCATGTCTTAATTCAAGTAGCAAGAGTCCTCCAACTTGTCTTTATATTTCCAAATTTTTGATAATTCTAGTTCCTTTTCATATAAAAATTTGGAGTCATATTGTCTTCAAAAATTCTGCTGGTATCTTGACTAAGATTGTAATGAATCTACAGATTTGGGAAGACTTAATTTCTTAACAATACTGAGTCTCCCATTCCATGAAAATGGTGTACTTCTTCACTTACTTAGGTTTTTTATTTCTTTTATTGGTGTTTTACATTTTTCAGCATACAGGTTTTGTTCCCATTTTGTCATATTTATACCTGAAAGAATTTTAGTGACATTTAAATGGCAATTTTAAAATATTTTAATTCTGATTTTTTCATTACCAGTGTACAAAATTAGAATAGAAAGCCAGGCATGGTGGCACATACGCCTGAATTCCCCATGGCTTGGGAGGCTGAGGCAGGAGGATCGCTAACTCAAAGCCAGACTCAGCTAAAGGGAGGCACTAAGCAACTCAGTGAGACCCTCTCTGTAAATAAAATACAAAATAGGGTTGGGAATGTGGCTCAGTGGTTGAGTACCCCTGAGTTCAATCCCCAGTACCCCCACCCAAATTAAATAGATTTAAAAAATACTTTGTACCTGAGAATTTTCAGAATCATTTATTAATCTTACAGGCTTTTCTTATAGATTATTTGAGGCTTTCTGTTTAGAACCTCATCTGTGAATAAAGTTTCATCTCTTCCCTTGACTATCATGTCCTTTTAAAAATATCATGTCCTGTTGCATTGGTTAGGACTTTCAATACAATATTGAATAGAAATTAGGAAAGAGACCATCTCTGGTTCTCATGGGAAGAACACTTAATCTTTACCATTTAGTGTTCTCTCTCTCTCTCTCTCTCTCTCTCTCTCTCTTCCTCTCTCTAGAAAATGAATTTCATCAGTTTAAGTAATTCTCAATTTTTTGTTGCTGAGATCTTTTTCATTGAAAGATGTGGGTTTTGTGAAATGCTTTCCCTGCGTTTACTGAGATAATTTATAGTTCTGTCTTTAGTTCATCAACATGGTAATAACATTGATTTTTTCCCAAGAATTAGGGATCATTTTAATTTAGCTCCTCTATTTGGGATTTCCTGGACCTTGTAGGAGGGACAAATTTGAAACTAGACCCATGTGAGAGTAGCCAATGAATATAGCTTCTCAAAGGTGTTTGCCCTCTGCCCTTTGGAGCTGTCTTGTTTTCCTGATAAAGATGGATTTGTTTTCTAGCCCAACTTTTTTACTGTAAGTGAAACCCCTTCAGGATATTCAGTTATATGCAGACTTCTCAAGTTCAGGCACCTCCCCTGCAAGGGCCCAAGGTCACATCTCCTATATCATTGCATGCTGCTCTCTGGTTTATTTTCTTTGCATTTACTTGTACAGTGCTACTGGTTTTCAAAACCTTTTTTCACTCTGATTTAATAATGTAGTGATTTTTTTTAAATCCCTGAGATTATTTCTTGAATTACTGAGATTGCTACAATGCAATTTAAGTATTTTTCTCAGACTTTGGCATTTTGGTATTATTCAGCTGGGTACCTTTGCAAAAGATTAAAACCACTGAATTCTCAAAGAGTTATTGCCCTGCTCTATTGATTTTTATTACCTTGTTTGAACTTTTGGTTGTAGTTTTCCTGTGTGTGGGTGCGGGAGGGGTGTGTGTGTGTGTGTGTGTGTGTGTGTGTGTTACTGTAGATTGAACCTCAAAGTGCTCTACCATTGAGCTATACCTCCAAACCCTTTTTAAAATATTCATTTTGAAAGAGGACCTCACTAAGTAACCCAGGCTAGCCTCAAACTTGTGATCTTCCCGCCTCTGTCTCCAGAGTAGCTTGGACTATAGGCATGTACCTGCCTATAGATATTTTTTTTAGTATTATGTTTAATATCAGCCTATAGTTTTAAATGTAGTTCTTTAGGACAATCTATTCTGAAAATCTCTGTTGTTAAGTGGGTCAGTTTAATCTGGTGATATTTTACTCATTGTTGATACAGTTAAAACCTTTCCTTTGTTTTATCATCCTCTGTTATGGATCTTCTGCCCATCCCAGATGATTATCTCTGCCATGGCCGTGACTTTCTGCCAGGGTATGCCTTGGCATGAGAAGCTCAAAAGTGTCCAGGTAGCTTCCATAGCTTAAAGCTCAAGGAGATACTTGATGTGTATCCTGTGGGAGCATCCCCCTTCCTTCAGGAACCAGGACCTCTGAGCCTGCAGAGACGAGAGTTGTATGAACAGGAATCCACATTCTCAAGTGGATTACTGGAAGCGATGACAAACAGGAATCTTCTTCTTCCATCCTGCTGTTTCTGGAACCATGTTTTCTACCTACAGGACGTAGAATCATGGGATTGCCATTGAGTAAGAGTATACATGACATCCTGGAGAACAGTGCCTGTCCTGGTAAAGCATTGTCTGCTACTTGACTAAAGCTGGGCTCTGAACAGACCATTCCTTCACTCTATAAAGATGGCAGCCTCTGAATGGTGTGGAACATGACATTATAGGGGACTTATGGTCAGGCACCAACACACATTGCATCCTTGGCTATAAAGTGGGTGCCTTGTTTAATTGAAAGCCTTGCAGGAACACATGTTGCTGGGTTTGAATGCTTCAGACCTACTAGACCAAGAGAGAAGGAATTCTACCACTTGTTATCTAATTCATTAATTCACCACCATTTTGACCATATCAAATCTATTATTTCCTGCTTTTCCCCCAATTTTCTTACATAACAGTTATGTATTTATTTCCTGATGTCTTTACTGATTTGGGGTTGTTTTTTATTTATAATTATCTGCACTAGTTTTCTAACAATAATTTTAATTTTTATTGCATAATTAACATGTATCACACATATTTTTCCCTAGTGCATAAATTATTTTACTTAACATGCATAATCACCCTATTAGGTAAATACTATTATCACCCATTACACATGGAAAAATTGAGACAAAATATGCTAGTAATTTACTGATGATCATAAGTAGCTTCTAAGCCAAAAAGCTGAGATTTGAACTTGTTAAAACCTAGATTCTTACTGTAATTGCCTGGAAGTGGGTGAAAAGTTTCTTTGAATATTCTTAAGAAGTAGAGTTAGAAAAATGCCTAAATTATTCTCTTCCTTCCTGCAGTAATCATAAAAGACATTTGTACTGCTTCCTTAGCATGTCCCCTTCTCTTTGGATTTGTATGGAATTCTCCCACTTGTAGAAAATCCACATACTGGATCATCTATCTTCTGATGTTCTCTTTCTCCCAGCACTAACTATACTCTTGGTTAGTGTCAGTGAATCAGCATGGTTTTTGTAGGGACCCCTGTTTGAATAATTTGAGTTGTAGTAGACCAAGAAAGAAAGAAGCTGTGGGTTATTGTGGTATTGGATTCTAAAAAGTTCAGACATCAAGCAACTTGTAGAAAAGTGAGGAATAAGAACAGAAGACAGTCTCAAAGAAGAGGTCCCCTCTCAAGTGTTTTAATCTTTACCCAACGTGCTTGTCCCAATAGCTTTTCAGTTGGAGCCAGTATTATGAATGAAAACTAAAGAAATGTCACTTTAGGCTTCCTGTTAGGGATGTCCTCTGATACCTGTCACATTTCCCCCAGGCCTGTTGAGCCTGAGGAAAAGTTCCTAACTGATTCACTTAAAAATTTGCCTAACTGAAGGGGTCCTGGCAGAGGGACAGCACAGAGCCTCTCTGCCAAGCTGTTACATTTCATACAAGCAGTAGGTGATCGAAATATCCCTAGTCATTAATTCAGTTCCATTTGCAAAACTTCCTCAAGACTTCCATTGTGGATTTGGAGTAGCTCATACCTAGCAAATAACTTAGTTTTGTCCTCTTTTTCAAAAATTCGATTTCTGTAGAAATCAAGAAAAGTTCTATGTAGGAGAGTTAGAGTATTCACTCAAAATTTACTTTTTTTCCAGAATTCTAAGTAAGCAAATTAGAAGTTACCATTAGATAACAATGAAATCCAGACTGCAACTGGTAGTTTTCCAGAAAGAATGTTCTCCAATGTCTATGTAATAGTTGCATCCATGAGCTAAGGATAGATTTTGAGTTTTGGCAAGGCTCTCACAAAAACTGTTCATGGAAACCCTATAGCTTCAACAGCAGGCATTATTAGGAGGGTTTATTCTTGGCAAAGTTGGGGTCCTGAGTCTTAGCAGAAGAACGGGAAGAAGAAGTTAGCTTAATTGTCTGTAAACTGGCTTCATTGGCAAGGCTGTGTTGAGATGAGCAATTCTATTTAGAATGACGGCTGCTCATCTTTCTACCAAGATAATCATCTGACAGCAACATGAAAAAGCAGATGTAACATTTTAAGGGACATTCTGCTTTTCATCTAAGTGCTTTTGAATACCAACTTTGTTCTCAGTGAACCCTAAAGCCAAAGAAATAACCACCTCAACTTTTTTTTGTACAATGTGAAAACCTGAAGAAAGCTAAACACCTGACTTTTACCAAAGAGGAACCCAGAAAGCAAAGCATCATAAAAATTGGAATTCTTGCTTCCTCTGTTGTCCTCCATAGAGTCTCTTGCCTCTTTGCTAAATATCAAAGATATTTATGCTTAAACAAATGTTGTCTCCCTCTCAGCGCATCCTCTCCTTCTGGCAGAGAAGTCATCATGCTGAATTGGTGGCACTTTCCATGGCAACAGACTGTGATGTCAGAAATGTGGTGCCAAGCAATTAGATTTTGTAGGTGCCACAGTGGGAAATATGCAGCTCTGAGGATGGTGGTGAGACAGAGCAGTTGTTGGAAATGAAAAAGAATCCTCACAGACCGAATGTCTAACGTGTTCTCTCAAAGGGCCTGTGGCTGAAGAAGGGTGACGGCAAATTAAACAGGGGGAGGGAAAAGGGGACAAGGTGTGTATGACAGGATTTCAGAGGAGAAGTGTGTTGATGAAGAAAATTTGCAAAAGGCCACATCCAGATGGCTGGCACTCTGCCACATTTCTGGGGCTTTGATGCTTCGCAGGTGTTCTCTGAGGTGCTAAAGGGAGAATCTCCAGAGACCCGCTGTCTCATTGAGAGAGACAAAGAACTCAGGACCTAGAGAAAGAGCAAACTCTCTGCTCCTCTCTCCTGTGAAGCAGAAGTGTGGGAACTTTCACATTTTTGTTGCTTTCAAGGAAAGAGCACCTTGACAACAAGACCTTTTGAGACTTGAGAGCTGCAGATGCCTTGAGGAGAAAGATGCTCCGAGAGGGTGTTTGATTTGCAATGACAGCCACTTAAGAGGAGGCAATGAATGGTATCCCCCAAGCACCGATATGAATAGGTGACCTGGGAATATTTTGAAACAAACTTTTTAAAAAATCTTAGCTGGTGTTTGGGAGGTCCTCCATCAAATACACAATAGGATGGAGCCACTACCTGTGAAAATCATAGATGAAGTTTTAAAATACACATTTCAGTGATACAGTATGGATAAATTTGGACTGCATATGGCTTCTTATGTAAAGGAAAATTTCTTCTCCTTTTAGTAACACATTGTCTGCTGCCTGTGCTTAGCACCTTCTGCCATATGCTCCTTAAAACAAGCTGCTGCAATTCAAGAACTAGCCTTAGTAATTAAGATCAAATGAGCCAGATGAAGAAAATGAGCCAATGGCACCCAGCCTTTTTATATTGAGAAAGAGAAACAGAGACAGAGAGAGGGGGAGATAAAAGGAAGAAAACCCCCAACTATTTGTCTGTAGAATATTCAGAGGGTTTAGATGCAACCCTCACTTAGGATTACTGTTAACATTTTTTTTTTTTAAATGTGGTGCTGAGAATCAAACCCAGTGCCTCCAGTGTTAGGCGGGCACTCTCTGACTGAGCCACAACCCCAGCCAGGATTATTGTTAATATTTATGCACTTATCTTAAATTGTTCCAGGATTGATTGATTAGCTCTATCGAAATACATGCTGCTGGATCCCAGGGTATGCTTATGGAATACAAAGGATGGTAACAAAATTTAACCAAATACAAATTATATCCTCAAGAAAACAATATAATTTGGAACAAATTACAAAATAGCTTGATATTAAGCCTTGAAGGATTTTTGGAGATATTTAGCCTCTCATTGTGTTGTAAATTGGGAAGTCAAGGTCCAGAGAAAGTAAGTAACTTCCCTCTGGTCACTGAGTTAGAAAAACAGCTCAGATTTGAACCTGATGTTTCTGAATCCCGGGTTCAGCAATTCTCAAAGTTGAGCATTCGTGAGAAACCTCTGGAGGATTTGTTGAAATGCAGACACTGGGCACCAGCCCCAGATGCTCTCATTCAGCAGGCCTGTGGATGGGGCCATGTTTTATTTCTGCATGGTGTGAGGTGAAGCTGATGCGACTGGTCTGTTGTCCACTCTTAGAAAATCACTAGTTTAATTCTTTTTCCTTTACATTGGGGTTTCCTCAAGTATGGTAGAAACTATGTAAGCTTCACCCTGCGGGATGGAAGTGCTTATTAGAAATATAAATTACTTGTTGCCTCTTAGAGTTACTGAATCTGAATCTCTGGAGGAAAGATGTTGATAGCTCCATTTTATAGTAATTAAATCACCACTGGTAGGTTCTACACACAATAAAGTTTAAAAATCAGAATATCTGACTACAATGTTTTACGTTCAAAAAGACCAAACTTCTCAATTGATGAAATTCACACAGTTGTTTAACCTCTCTGTCTTCTGAAATCTCCAAGTAAATCAGCAAAGAAGGAAGAAGAATTAATAAACTCATATTCAAAGCGAGAAAATGAGAAAGGTGACATCTCTATATCAAAAATTTTGGGTGAAATATTGTTCAAATGAGACTCAGTTGATCAAGATGTTTAAGAGACCTCTCAGCACAGTGAGAAAGCAGCATGATGTTAAGATTAGTCAGAAGGAAAACAATTTCATGGCAGAGCCTCACTAATACCCACTAACTTAGGGTCAAGTTTGATATGAGGCAGGGAAAATAACATGTCAGATGCCACCTTCTGGTTTGGATAAGCTGCTTTCTATAGAAGCAGCATGGAGCTTCCTGGGTTTCCATGGTGATGGCTCACAGAAATTCAGTTGTGCATGAGGGTTTTAAGAAGTAGCTAGCCAAAGAACCAGGTGGATGAAGAGATGCCACGGAGGCCCAGGCAAAAAGTTGAGCACCAGCCCAACAGTTTTGCTTGGTAACAATCAGCAAGGAAAACCTGCTCAGAAATAAGAGTCCTCTACTTGGGTCTCTACAACTCACGTGTTTTATCCACTGTTGCACAGACTGCATTGATGACTGAATTGAAATTTACTTCCATCAGCCTGGTAGTTGAAGGCCTGGAGGGAGATTATAACTGCAGATGGGTAGACTGTGAGAAAATTCAGAGGGCATTTATGCCTGGAATATGGGAAAGCCCAAGTCCAGATACACTTTTTCTGCTATTCTATTGTAATTGCCTACAGCTTGTCCAAAAAAAAAAAAAAAAAAAAAATGTCTAATTCACCATATCTCTTTGAAATATTTTTGCACTAAAAACTTTGCAAAAATGTTGGGCAAAAAGTTGGCAAATCATTGTTTTAATTTACATTTTTTTTTCAGGGAAACTGAAGATAATTTCATATTTTTATTTCTTCTGTAAACTTCCTATTCATGTTTCTTGCCCAATTTTCTATTGAGATATTTTTTTCTTCATCATATTCATCATTTGGTTGGCTATAATAAGCCATAAGGTTAGATACATGCTTTATTTAGGAATATCTTAGAATATCTTAGTATGATCAAAAAAGTCTCAAACAATGTAAAGCAATTTAGTGTAGAACATATTATTGACCAAAATAATAATAATACTTTTTAAAATGAGAATAAAAAGATTTATAAAAAATAAAAGTCTGTTAAAATTCATCATAACTTGAAATTTTAAAAAATAACTCTAGGATTGAAGAAAACTTCAGACAATTAAAGACTTGAAATGAAATGGTTAAGTATAAATTGCAAATTAGATATCAGAACATATATGATGATGTTTATTGGCAGCAAGGTTAGGAAAATTATTTAGGCGTTTTTCCAAGAAGAGGAGAGAGAATGGGCAGAAGCAACAACTGAAGACATTGATGGCTACGAATTTCCTCAAAATAATGGAAGATATCAAGCCACAGATTCAAACAGACCCAATAACCCCCACTTGCAAAGTTTAAAAAAAAACCTAAAAATTGATATCTCAGATAGGAAAAGCAAATAAATTCCAAAAAGATAAATTATGTAATGCACTTCAGCCCAACTATGATAATATTTCTTTTAAACTACGAATAAAAAGGATTTTCTTGGGTGCATAAAAGGTCTCTACAAAACAATCATATTTAAAATGTAACTGAATTATCTTTAAAGTAAGAGGGAAGAGATTTTCTCTGACAAGTTCATGATCTTTAGATAGTATAAGAAAAAATGTGAAAAGAAGATCTTAGAAAGAACGAATTAAAACTCTCATCATTTGCAAATACTATTCTTTTCCATATAAAATATCCAGAGAGGTTTACAAAATATTGGAAAAATGAGTTTTATAAAGCACAACAGGACTGGGATTGTAGCTCAGTGGTGGAGTGCTTGCCTACCATGTGTGAGGCACTAATTTGAGTCTCAGCACTGCATATCAATAGATAAAAAATAAATAAATAAAAGACCACCAACAACTAAAAAAAAAATTTAAAGTACAACAAATATAATATCAACATACTAAAATTAATTGGCTCAGAAACAAATCGAAAAAGAAATATAGCAATAATGCTAAAAAGATCCAATTCACAATAGTAATGAATGTTGCAATTTCCCTCGGAATATTTCTAACAACGGATGGATGCACATGGCCTTTGTGGTAAAACACTTAAAACCCCATTAAAGAATATAAAAAAAGATTTAATTAAAATGATTGATATGGTCATGCTTATATGTAGGAAGACTGACCATAATCTCTAAATCAAATGAAATTTCAAAAATATGGTTACAAATTTCCTGTGGCTTCTATAATAAATTAACTCAGTTTTCATGACTTAAAACAATGAAAACTTGTTTCCTCACAGTTTTGGAGGCCAGAAGTAAAAAAAATTATCATTGGGTTGAAATTAGGTGTGGTAAACCCACCTCCTTCTTGAGGCTCTGGAACAGAGAATCCTATTCCTTTTTAGCTGCTGCAGTTATTTGTCTTTTGGCTGCATCTCTCCAATTCCTGTCTTTACATTACATTCTGTTGGTATATGTGTTCAAATCTTCCTCTGCCTGCCTCTTAAAACATAGATGTACTGAATATAGGCCCAGCTGGATAATCTCTTCATCTTAAGACTCTTATCTTAATCACATTTGCAAAGATTTTTTTCCCCCAATAAGGACAAATTCACAGGTTCCAGGCATTAGAAAATGGATGTCTTTGTAGGAGAGGCATCATTTGACCTTCCACAGTCTTTGACTGTTGTCAAAGATTCATGTCCATCTCACACACTCATCCCCCCCAACATCACTGAAAATTTCAATCCATACATCATCAACTCAAGTCCAACATCTCATTTGACTATGATCTGTTCAAAAGTCTCAAATTTCATCCTTTGAATTAGGTATGGGCAAAACTCTGGGTATAATCTGTCCTGGGCCAAAGTTTTGTCTTTGTACATCTGTGGACCTGTGTAACTAGAAAAAAATGTTAATGTGCTTTTAAAATAAAATGGTGGAGCAGATGTGATATGATATTTAAATGCAATATTTAATATTTAATATTAAATATTATATTTAAATGCAATATTTGCATTTAAAAAGGTAGAAAATGAAAAGAGCGAATGGGTCACTAGTCCCAAGAAAATTTAAGGTCCAGCAGGACAAATTCCAGTAGGTTTCAAGGTCTGAAAATAATTCTCTGTGGCTCAATACCCTGGCCTTTTGGTCTGTAGCTCTTCCCTCTGAGCTCCTGGTCCTGGAGCCTTGGCCTCTGTAACTGCAGTTCTAGACTCTTGAGTGAGGGCTCTGCTATTGAGGTCATCCTTCCTTTTTCTTGCAAGTAATACATTTTTGTAGCTGAGTATTTTAATCAGCCTGTTTCCAACCTGTAGGATTTTGGAAGTCCCACATCCTTCCTCCATTTTATCCTGCCTCTTCCTCTTTTTTTCTAAACCTGTTTCTTCTGGCAGTCTTCTCAGAAATTGTATGGTTCTCCTGTATATGTTATGGGTATTTCGACCATCAGGCAAGAGTGTACTCCAAGATCTTTCCTGTATAATCTTATCTCTGAGATTCCCAGCCTCTGCTAAGATGGTTGAAATGATCTGTGAGTTATCTGCCCAATCACTATCAAAAGGTTGTTATACTGCATCTTTGGTCTTCCTTCTGGACTGCTCTTCCCTAATGGTACATCTCTCGATTTTAGCATCTTTTGCAATCTGCATAGGCTAAGAATTTCCCAAATCATCAAGTCCTGATTACATTTTGCTTAACAATTCTTCCCTCAGTTTATCTTTTTTTTCTCTTACATTTTACTATCTGCAGCCAGAAGAAATAAGACTGTACCTTCAATATGGTAGCTTAAAATTCTTCTCAGATGAATATTCAAGTTTATCACTTATAAGTTCTACTTTCCATCTAATTTAGCCAACTTCTGCCACTTTATAACAAAGATGATCTTTTTATGCATTTTCTAATAAAATGCTCATTTTTCTTCCCTGAACCCTCACCTCGTACATGCACATTGCAATAAACATGATGGATCTACTTACCATATATACTTCTCTAAGATGATACTGATTTTCTTTATCATGTGCTTCTTCCCTCATCAGCAGCCCCTTTTAAATCCACATTTCTACCAGCAGTCTGTTCAAGGCAATCAATGTTTTTGTTATCATGTACCAAAACATTTTATCAGACTTTACCATTATTCAACTCCAAAACCACTTCCACATTTTTAGGTATTTGTTAAAGCACATCCAAAACTAGGCACTCAAATCTGCATTAGTTTCCCATGGATTCTGCAACAAATCACCACAATCTTGTTAGCATAAAATAGCAGAAATGAAATTTTTCAATGTTTTGGAGTTCAAAAGTCCAAAATGAGCATTATAGGGTCAAAATCAAGATGCTATCAAGGAGGGCCATAGTCCCTTTCTCTGCAGGCTCTAGGAAAGAATCTATAACTTTATCGTTCCTTGACTTGTGCCTACATACTCCAAGCTCTGCCTTTGTTTTGATACCACATTCTTGTGGGTGTGAGTATGTTCAGATTTCCTTCTGCCTCTGTCTTGTAAGACACATCTGGGTACATCTAGGTCCTTCCAGATAATCCAGGATAACACTCCCATCCCTAAATCCTTCACCTAATTACATTTGCAAAAACTTTTTTCTTTTTCCAAATAAGGCAACATTTACAGGTTCAAAGGATTGTTATGTAGATGTATTGGAGGGGGCATAATTTTTCATTCTAACACTATATACTAACAATATTTCTTTGGAATTGATAAATAGATTCCAAAACTTACATGGAAGAATAAAGTACTGAGAACTTCAAAATGATTTTGAAGGACAAGAAGGGAAAGAATGTTTAGTCAGCTTTTTCACTGCTGTGACTAAAGGACCTGACCAGAAAAATTGTAGGGAAAGAAGAGTTTATTTGAAGGCTCATATTTTCAGATATCTTAGTACATAGACAGCCGGATCCATTCCCAGAGGTTCAAGGTAAGGCAGAATGTCATGGAGGAAGAGTATGGCAGAGGAAAGCAGCTCACATGATCAGAAAGAGAGAGAGAGAGTCCAGATACAAATATATACCCCAAAACCAAAACTCCAAAGCGCCACCTCCTCCAGCCACACCCTACCTGTCTTCAATTAATCCATCAGGTGATTAATTCACTGATTCAGTTAAGGCTCTCATACCCCAATCTGAACCCCTCTGAACCCTCTCGCACTGGGGGACACCTCACATCCAAACCATAACAAAGATGCACAACCAAAGACATCAAAATTTTAAGTAACTTTTAAGGAATGAAAAAGTATTATTATTATGAGCACGAGAAAAAAGAAATGGAATAGATGGTTCAGAAAGTGACCCAGGAAGATAAGGATATTTGGTAAATGACAGAGTTGGTATTACACATCAGAATACAAAGTATGGATTATTCAATACATGATATTTGGACAATTAGCTATCCAGATGGTACAAAGTAAAATGAAATTTCTACTCAATGTGACATACAACAACTTCCATATGGATTAAAGATCTCAATGTTAATAGCAAAGCTTTAAATGAAAATATTTTAAATGAAAATATCTCTATTAACTTGATGTAACATAGGATTGTTTAATTAAGGAACAAAAATCACACACCTTAAGGTAAAAGAAATGAGATGTATGAGTACATTAAAATTACAAATTTCTTTGGTTCAAAACCAAAACACCAATGAAAAAGTTTATAAGCCAGAGATAGAAGGTATTTCCAAATTATATAACCATGAAGGAATTAATATACATAATAGAAAAAGAGTTTTTGTAGGTATTTAAGAAAAGCCAAACTATGTGATAGAATAATGGACATAGAATAAGTACCATTAAACATATAATATGAAAAATTAATCATTCCCATGAATGGAAAAATAATTTTGAAGATATCAAAGGTATGTGAAAATGTCAACAAATGAAAATTCTTATAAGCTGCTATAAATGACTCTAATTATATACTTAGGTACTTGGCATTATGTAGTAACCCAAAAGATGTGTACATTCTATAACTTAGAAGTTCTAGATTTCTGCTCTTGAGAAGTGCAGTACAAAATAACTTCTTGTGATGATAGAAATGTTTTATATTTGTAGAGTCCAATAAAATAGTCATAACTCAGAAAGTGGTTGATGAGTACCTGAAATGCCGGTAATGTCACTGAGAAATGAATGTTTAATTTTTAAACATTTTAAAAATTGCTAAATGCTTTTGTGTTGGATGGCACAGCTTTGGAAAAACTCTCCTAGATATGGGGAAAGTCGTTCCGTGCTGCAGTTTTCCTAAGAGCTAAAAACTGGAAACATTATAAATGCTCATAAATGAGGAAACAAATAAATTTAGGTACTCTGGGGCAGTTAAAAGGACTAAAGTAGATCTGCACATTACACTGGTAGGGAAAAATCCTAAGTAGCTATCACAATGACAACTTAAAATTTTGTGGCTTAAATAATATACAAATGTATTTCTTGCTTACATTATCTGTTCGTGTCAGCAGTCCAGTTTGATAGGCAGATCTGTCATCCAGGCACTCAGGTTCTGTCTGTCTGTCTGTCTTTCTGCTATAATCTAGGGCAGGGGCCTCATCTGCATCATCAAAGCAAGGTGATAAGCAAAACCACAAACTTCATGGTGGAAAAATAAAAGAGGAATCCATATGGAAGCTGTTTCTTTTGAAGAAAGTCAGCAGGAAGCAGGAAGTTTTACATATTGTTTCTGCTAACAATCTAGAACTCTAGCCACATGAGAGCCGGGAATTATCATCTGTTACCAGGCAGCTATGAAACTAGGAAAAAAAACACACACACACAGAACATTTTCAGGGAAAACAGCCAGCCTTGTGACTTGTGGTCTTCTCCACTGGCCATCCAAATATCTGTATATATATATTTCTTCCCATTCATAGGATGCTTCCTTTCTTCATAGGACAGAAACTCAAAATCCTAACCAGTTATGGCAAATGTTTGAAAACCCAATATTTCTGGGTGAGATGTGGTTGGCTCTACTGGGTCTGGATATGTTTTTTGATGGCTGAACAACTTATGAAGATAAATAGTTGCAGGCCCCCTCTTATGCTATGACATAAACACACTCAGTGTGCATTAGTGAGGAAGAACCACAATGACAACCCCCTTTTGGGAACCCACAGAAACCATCAAATACTGGCAGTCAGTAATCACAGATTCCTTTTTCTGGAAGAGGTGTAAGCTCCACACTTAGTCCATCTACTTATATAGGGTTCTACTCTCTTGTAGACTAAACTTCCTTGACTGTTTTTCTTCATGGTTGCTGGCTTGCCCTCTGAGCGTTTCTTTATCCATTATCACCTTGGGCCACATTTGAAGTGTGATTAGAGAACAAATTATTCTTGGAGACTTCTGGGGTAAAAAAATATATATATCAACACAGAATTTTGCCAGTCAGGTTACTGGATTTTTTGTTAATACAATTATCTCAAAAAAATTGTAGGAGTCTAATTTATCTACTTCCTGGCCATTTCTTTTTCAGTAACCACATTCAAAATTCTTTATGGAAATTTTCCTTAAACTGTACCTCCTTTATTTCCTGGCTTCTGTGATTTAGTAACATACCAAAGGAGAGAAAGATGTGGAAATTATGTCCAAGTTAAAGATCCTAAGCGGTGGGACTTGCCTATGCAGAACTGAAAAAGCAATAACAGATCAAAGGATGGACTGATGCTTATTTTCTCCATATCTTGGCAATTTTAAACAATTTCAGTAACAAAATGTAACCCCCAGCCGGGACAGAAGTTCCCACAGCTCCCAATATCCCAGGGACACTTGCTTTCCTTTTATTTTACTCCTCAAAGTAATGGTTGCTACCTTAAGATGATCCCAACTAATGAACTTAATGGGAAGGAAACATCCTTAATTTCATGTTTGTTCCAGACTTTCCTCCACTGGACTAAAAATTCCGAGTTGGCTTTTGAAAAAAGTCAATTCTTGTTCAAATTCATGACCACCTTCACTTTTTTTTTTCCTTCCTGGTAATACCTTACAAAAATCAGCAAAGAACCACCAGTAAATAAATATTTCGGTATTCTGATATTGTACAGTGACAGTTTGGGGAAACATTTGACATGGATTCCAAGTTATTAAAGGCAGAAGTTTTACCAAATGTTTTAACATAGTATACCAAAGACCACCTGTTTTTCAGTCTGAAATGTTGGCTTACTTGCTATCAACCTTGCCACTAAATGAATGGAACACATTTCTTATTTTTATGATGGCAGGATTCTACTTCTTGTGGTAATATTAAAAATATAAAAATTTGTATAGTATATGTATATATCAATTTCAAGATAATGTTAGCCTCAGGGAAGGAAAATAAAACAGTTTGATGGTTTCAAATTTTATTTCTTAAAATTTATGTTGTAAATGAACATCACAAAAAATGTTAGGGTTTTAAAATTCTGGGTAAGTTAAAGTATCTACTACATTATGCAATTTTTGAATATTTATGATATTTCATATTTTAAAAGTGTATGAAAAGTTAAAAATATGTGTGTGAAACATTCAAAATGTGTGCATCATGTATATGAATTTATATATGTACATATACATATACATTTATATATATATATATATATATATATATATATATATATATATATATATATATTCATACATGAATGCATGGTTAGGCATAAAGTATTTCTCCAAGAATACAGAAGAACTTGCTAAGGAAATTGTGTTAGTAGGGTACCAGGAAGGAAGGACCCTGAACATTTAAAATCTTTTGTGATTTGTACGAATTTTTTAATCTAAATAAAAATACCTGAATAAACACATTTTGAATATCAAGTAATTATAACGATTTGTCACAGGTTTATCTTACATCATTTCTAAACACATGGACTGCTTTATGTATATTGTTTAATGCTACAATTTATGATTGTGTCACTTTGGAAATCTCAGCATAAGAAGGTTTTTAAGTCTAACCTTCTTGACCCTTTTACCTACTAAACTTTCTCAAGAAATACTTAATGCCACTGTGACTTGATGACTTGGGTGTTTGGTAAATATACCCCACCACCGCCACAAAAAAAAAAAAAAAAAAAATCAAGAAGCTGTAAGATGCAATGAACTAGAAACTCTTGGTTTTTATTGTTGTTTTTTTTCTAGGTCAGTCACAAATGGTACCTCCTTTATTATATTTACTATTGGCAACTCAAATACATCTATTTGCTAAAAGTAATAATATGTTTGGTTTCTGGAGAATTTTTTAAACTTTGGTATACAGGTTTATGTCTACCTCTGTACACAGATCTCATAAATATATATTTCTAGAAATTCAGTTTTAGGAATAGTAACAATAGAACATATTTTGATACATGGAAGGAAAGTTGATTTCAGGTACATCACATTATATGTAAGAAAGAGATGAAAGTAGGTTCTTTGTTCTGTATCATGAGACTGGGTTTTCTAGTCAGTGTCAGGTCCCAACTCTTCCTGGGTTCCTTCCCAGTGGTGCCTTATTACTGACCAATGTGGACCTGCCCCCTGAAAGGAAATCAAGTAATATAGTATTTTCCCCATACAATGTGATAACTTTTTCTCTTAAACTTTGAAGTCCACCACTTTCTTCAATTATAATATATGTTCTCTGTTGTAATTGTCCTCAGACTCTTTGTTCTATCATATTTTAAGTAAGATTGTAAAATCTGAGAGAAAAAGTTTTCTTTATTCTCAGGTTATTCCAAAGCAATTTAAATAAAACCACTAAGTACTACTTTGCAACAGTACTGGGTGGATATGACATTCTGGACCCCCAAGAAAGTCACAATATTCTCCCACATTATTCATTAACGTTAAACTTGTTATTGAAGACACAGAAGAACTACAGGCCTGTCTGCCTGCACAGTCAAGGCAGAAGCCTGGGAAGAACTATAATCCTAGCAACTCTTCAATAATATCCAAACAACATTATTTCAATCAAATACATGGAATTTGGATAAAATACTTTCATTTTCCTAATCCTAGGAAAATGGTCACTGTATCAGGATCATGATTATATCATCAGTGGAACTTCAGGCTCCAACATCAGGCATTTATATTATGTTATATTAGCAATACAAACTGTAAACAGCTATTAATTTCTAACTGAATTTTTTCTATATTGAACAGACATAATGTGTCCACAAACTCCAAGAACACAGAAAACATGCAATTTCAACTTTTCTTTGATTGAAACACTGAATATAACACAATTTGCCTCCCCTATTCATAACCTGAAATGTATATCAACTATGATCAGGCTCTAGACAAAATAGAAATTCCACTAGACTTTAACTGGTTCTTTCAAAGGAAGCAATTCTAAAGCTCTGGATAGGAGAAAATAGATAGGACAGAAGTTGTCATTTTGTATCCAGCCCAGTGCAAGGGTGTAATATAAATAAAAGATGCATGAAAATGTCCTCATCCTTTGAAAACTCAATTCGTAAGCCAAAGGAGAAACCACTTTTCAAAGATATTGCGGTAAGTGGAAGAAAACGTAAAAAAAGTCTTTTGCAGCCAGGCAAACTTCTTTTTTATTAAGTCAATTGAGAATTTTTAAGTTAGGCCATACCAGGTATACAGTAGTAAAGACGATATTTTATTTTATTTTTTGGCAAGAATTACAAGCATTTGAGCATGGAATCAAGGGAAGCAATTCATTAATATAATAAAAATTTATGCAGAGCCAACCTCAAATTCAAAATGAAACTTGGTTTAAAAGGAATTATCTACAGAGCCAGAGTTCTTATCCAAATATAGAGAAGGTGTTCTTTTAGGTCAAAATTCCACTTGATAATTTAAAAATGAGTCATGTGATTTTTTTTTTTTTTTTTTTACCATTTAACACAATAAGCCTTTAGAATCATCACATGAACATGGCGGCGGGCGCAGAGAGATCAAGTCTCTGACCTCTTCAGCTGCGTGGGCATAGGGAGTCGTAAACCATCTAAATGCTGTTTGCTCAGGATCGCTAGGCAATGCTGAGCTGAAGTGGATCTGGGGCGAACAGTCTGGGCCTCTCAGAACACACACCGAGCCCAGATCGACTGAATTCAAGCTCCCGTTCGCCTGCTTCTCACAGACAAACTGCTGTGACTCAGCACTAAACGATCCTGCTGAAACAACTGGTCGGCCCTTCTGAAACTACGGAGGTTAATGCCAACCGAGCCTTCATAGGCAGTGGCCACAGGATTGAAACGGGGCTTGGGAGAGCCAGTCAGGATCCACCCGTTGCATTGGTCACCGGGCAAAGGGAACGAACTGTCGCCATTTGCATGGGATACCACCATGGCAGAGAACTGACGTCACCAGAATGCGGTGGAAGAGATAACTCCATTGAAACCGGCGGCAACAGGTGTGTAACCCCCTAGCCTTCCCTCTCCACACAGCGGGGAAACCTTAAGGGCCCCTCCCAGCTCTCCCATGAGCGCGATAGCCAGACCAAGGGAATCAGGAGTGGCGCAGGACCCACGGCACGGAACTCCTGGCTACAGATCCCACCAGTGCTGACAACTGAGGTCTCTTGCACCAGCTACCGGGGGCGTGGCTACCGGAGGGCAAGCAAAATTCGCTGAGGGTTTTCAGCCCCAAGCTCTACAAACTTAGGGTCTGAGGGAATGGCAAACAGGGAGAGTGTGCCCAATCGTTCATGAAAACAGGGCTCCCGGGAGCAAAAGACCTGGCGTATAGCCAGTATTGTGGTGAGCGTCACCGGTGAGCGGGGCCTGGCTTGAGGAAAAGTGGGGAAATGACTAGACACAAGAGAAGGCCCTAGGCACTCAGGATTGGAGACCCGCCCAGTCTGGGAGGAGGAGCTGTTGCACAGTGATTGGTTCCCGCATATTGAGAGAAGCTTGGCCCGGTGGGAACAGCTCCACCTACTGGAAGAGAAGTTAATCAAACTCTAAGACTGCATTTATTATTATTTTTTTTTAATTTGGGTTTTTTTTTTTCATTTTCTTTTTTTGTTGTTGTTTTTAAAATTTTTTTATTATTTTTTAATTTTAATTTTAATTTTTTTATTATTTTTTTTCTTTTTTATTTTCTATTTTTTCTTTTGTCTTTTCATTTCTTTTCAATTTCCTTATTCCCCCTTCCTTGAATTCTACCTGCTTACTCTCATTCTCTTTAGTGACTTCTTCCCTTCCCTTCTAATACCTTTCCTCCCAAGCATCAAATAAATTTACAGGAGTAAACAGTAACTCAGCAGTCAAACAGAATAAGAAGTAACATGAGCAGCATGAAAAAGCAAGGAAGAAAAGGAGTACAAACAATGCAGGACAGCCTAAATATTCAGGAGGACCTAGAGTCATCAGAAAAATGGTCAAATAAAGAACTCAAGGAATACCTTAGACAGATGGAATGGAACCTTAAAGAGGATATGAGACAGCAAATTCAAACAGTGAAAGAACACATTGAAAATGAATTACATAAACAGATAAAAGAAGAAGTTAAGCAACATATCGGAATCTATGGGACACAATGAAAGCCGTTTTAAGAGGGAAATTCATCGCCTGGAGGTCATTCCTCAAAAAAACAAAAAACCAACAAATAAATGAGCTCACACTTCATCTCAAAGCCCTAGAAAAGGAAGAGCAAAACAACAGCAAATGTAGCAGAAGGCAAGAAATAATTAAAATCAGAGCGGAAATCAACGAAACGGAAACAAAAGAAACTATTGAAAAAATTGACAAAACTAAAAGTTGGTTCTTCGAAAAAATAAATAAGATCAACAGACCCTTAGCCATGCTAACGAAGAGAAGAAGAGAGAGATCTCAAATTACTAACATACAGGATGAAAAAGGCAACAACACAACAGATACTCCAGAAATACAGAAGATAATTAGGAATTATTTTGAAAACCTATATTCCAATAAAATAGAAGATAGTGAAGACATCGATAAATTTCTTAAGTCATATGATTTGCCCAGACTGAGTCAGGAGGATACACACAATTTGAACAGACCAATATCAATGGATGAAATAGAAGAAGCCATCAAAAGACTACCAACCAAGAAAAGCCCAGGACCGGATGGGTATACAGCAGAGTTTTACAAAACCTTTAAAGAAGAATTAATACCAATACTTTTCAAGTTATTTCAGGAAATAGAAAAGGTGGGAGCTCTTCCAAATTCATTCTATGAGGCCAACATCACTCTGATTCCGAAACCAGACAAAGACACCTCAAAGAAAGAAAACTACAGACCAATATCTCTGATGAACCTAGATGCAAAAATCCTCAATAAAATTCTGGCGAATCGGATACAAAAACACATAAAAAAAATTGTGCACCATGATCAAGTAGGATTCTTCCCTGGGATGCAAGGATGGTTCAATATACGGAAATCAATAAATGTTATTCACCAAATCAATAGACTTAAAGATAAGAACCATATGATCATCTCGATAGACGCAGAAAAAGCATTCGACAAAGTACAGCATCCCTTTATGTTCAAAACATTAGAAAAATTAGGGATAACAGGAACTTACCTCAACATTGTAAAAGCTATCTATGCTAAGCCTCAGGCTAGCATCATTCTGAATGGAGAAAAATTGAAGGCATTCCCTCTAAAATCTGGAACAAGACAGGGATGCCCTCTATCACCACTTCTGTTTAACATAGTTCTCGAAACACTGGCCAGAGCAATTAGACAGACGAAAGAAATTAAAGGAATAAAAATAGGAAAAGAAGAACTTAAATTATCACTATTTGCAGGTGACATGATTCTATACCTAGAAGACCCAAAATGGTCTACAAAAAAACTACTAGAACTAATAAATGAATTCAGCAAAGTGGCAGGATATAAAATCAACACGCATAAATCAAAGGCATTTCTGTATATCAGCGACAAAACTTCTGAAACGGAAATGAGGAAAAACACCCCATTCACAATATCCTCAAAAAAAAAAAATAAAATACTTGGGAATCAACCTAACAAAAGAGGTGAAAGATTTATACAATGAAAACTACAGAACCCTAAAGAGAGAAAGAGAAGAAGATCTTAGAAGATGGAAAAATATACCCTGTTCATGGATAGGCAGAACTAACATTATCAAAATGGCGATATTACCAAAAGTTCTCTATAGGTTTAATGCAATGCCAATCAAAATCCTAATGGCATTTCTTGTAGAAATAGATAAAGCTATCATGAAATTCATATGGAAAAATAAAAGACCCAGAATAGCAAAAGCAACTCTAAGCAGGAAGTGTGAATCAGGTGGTATAGCGATACCAGATTTCAAACTATACTACAGAGCAATAGTAACAAAAACAGCATGGTACTGGTACCAAAACAGGTGGGTGGACCAATGGTACATAATAGAGGACACAGAGACTAATCCACAAAGTTACAACTATCTTATATTTGATAAAGGGGCTAAAAGCATGCAATGGAGGAAGGATAGCATCTTCAACAAATGGTGCTGGGAAAACTGGAAATCCATATGCAACAAAATGAAACTGAATCTCCTCCTCTCGCCATGCACAAAAGTTAACTCAAAATGGATCAAGGAGCTTGATATCAAATCAGAGACTCTGCGTCTGATAGAAGAAAAAGTTGGCTCTGATCTACATATTGTGGGGTCGGGCTCCACATTCCTTAATAGGACACCCATAGCACAAGAGTTAATAACTAGAATCAACAAATGGGACTTACTTAAACTAAAAAGTTTTTTTCTCAGCAAGAGAAACAATAAGAGAGGTAAATTGGGAGCCTACATCATGGGAACAAATTTTTACTCCTCACATTTCAGATAGAGCCCTAATATCCAGAGTATACAAAGAACTCAAAAAATTAAACAATAAGATAACAAATAACCCAATCAACAAATGGGCCAAGGACCTGAACAGACACTTCTCAGAGGAGGACATAACAATCAATCAATAAGTACATGAAAAAATGCTCACCATCTCTAGCAGTCAGAGAAATGCAAATCAAAACCACCCTAAGATACCACCTCACTCCAGTAAGATTGGCAGCCATTATGAAGTCAAACAACAACAAGTGCTGGCAAGGATGTGGGGAAAAGGGTACTCTTGTACATTGCTGGTGGGACTGCAAATTGGTGCAGCCAATTTGGAAAGCTGTATGGAGATTCCTGGGAAAGCTGGGAATGGAACCACCATTTGACCCAGCTATTGCCCTTCTCGGACTATTCCCTGAAGACCTTAAAAGAGCGCACTACAGGGATACTGCCACATCGATGTTCATAGCAGCACAATTCACAATAACTAGACTGTGGAACCAACCCAGATGCCCTCCAATAGATGAATGGATAAAAAAAATGTGGCATTTATACACAATGGAGTATTACGCAGCACTAAAAAATGACAAAATCATGGAATTTGCAGGGAAATGGATGGCACTAGAGCAGATTATGCTAAGTGAAGCTAGCCAATCCCTAAAAAACAAATGCCAAATGTCTTCTTTGATATAATGAGAGCAACTAAGAACAGAGCAGGGAGGAAGAGCAGGAGGAAAAGATTAACATTAAACAGAGACATGAGGTGGGAGGGAAAGGGAGAGAAAAGGGAAATTGCATGGAAATGGAAGGAGACCCTCATTGTTATACAAAATTACATATAAGAGGTTGTGAGGGGACTGGGAAAAAAAAAACAAGGAGAGAAATGAATTACAGTAGATGGGGTAGAGAGAGAAGATGGGAGGGGAGGGGGGATAGTAGAGGATAGGAAAGGTAGCAGAATACAACAGTTACTAATATGGCGTTATGTAAAAATGTGGATGTGTAACCGATGTGATTCTGCAATCTGTATTTGGGATAAAAATGGGAGTTCATAACCCACTTGAATCTAATGTATGAAATATGATATGTCAAGAGCTTTGTAATGTTTTGAACAAACAATAAAAAAAATGGAATGATCACATAACTAGTTTTAATAGCTGTTAAGGGCTTGCATCAAAATTGAGGATATATTCTATGTTCCCCATTTACACAGATAGGGTCTAGAGTATACTCCTCTGTTTTTCTTTATATATTCCTGAAAGATCTCTGTTGGTAGTCTTTACACCTATATGGTCTTAAAATTCTGTCTTTCATGTGTTTGACAGGTGGGATCTGTTGCTACTAGGTATTTGTTCTAAGCAAGGATGTCGATGGAGAGGATGAGGACAAAGATGTCTTATAAAGCGGAGTGTCACAGTTGTTAAGAAATCATAAGGACAAGCTCTAGCATCTTTCTGTTAGCAGATAAATAGAGCTGTGGCAGGTGATTTGGCTTGTCTATTCCCTACAGCCCTGTCAGATGCTGTGGGTGGTTAGGAGGTTGTCTATGCACAGGGCTGAAAGTGGAAAAATGGTCTGAGTAATACTATGCTACAGGAAGGGGCTTTTGTGGTCTATGCAAGTCTTATTAAAACCTGCATTGACAGACTTCCATGTGGTTCTCCAGCTATTCAAAGAAAACAAAACCTCCCAAGTTATTTCAAGGCACAAAGTGCCTTGACAATGAAAAGTGGGTCTTGATGACTCAACCTCATCGCCACCAAATTTTTGAGCACTGAAGGAAATGATGCATATTATTAGACAGCACCTGACACACAATAGGCTTATAATTAATGTTTGTTTTTAAAAAGCTGTTGAGCCACAATCTGAAGTTGACATTTTTTGTTGTTGTTGTTGTTACTTCAGCTTTAAAACCTGCAGCTAAATTTGAAATGATGAACAACTTGACCCTGGAAAGGCTTCATCATAATTTGAATTCCTGTTGGCTGTCTGAAGGTGAGATGATGTTCGAGGAAAAGGTAAGTAGACTAAAAAGGCATGGGGAGGCTGAAAAACTTATTTGCTTGGATGTAGTTTTATACATACCATAATATTCATTTTTGTACTGATGTTTTGTATCAGATGCCAGCCTGGTGGAGAGATATTTGGCAGTATGAGCCAAATATCTGTGGACTTAATAGAATTGAACAGCAGAACAATTTAAAGCAATTGTTACATTTCAAACATAAGACCTCACTTAGATATAGGTAGAGGAGGTAGGCCACTTATATTTAAACAGAGAAGATGTCAATACAAAACAGAAAAACAATGAAGAAAAATCAGTGAGACCAAATGGTGCCTCTTTGTGGTCAATAACATTGAAAACAAACTGATATATTAGAATTATGTGCTATTGATAACCTTTGTATCCAAATATCTTTCCCAATCACCCAAACAGCTATATTGTTCATCTTGTGAGTTAAAACATTGAGATATCTAATTAAAATGAAAAATAAGGTTTGAAAAGAATTAAATGTGAAATAATTAGCACCTATTAATACCTTAGGACTCTTAAACTGACTATAGAATGATAGAGAAGTAAGTCTAATATTGAGACTTGTGAAAGATGCTGAATCAGGGAATACGCACTTAGGTACATAGACATAAGGGCTGGATGATTCTAAGTATAAACATGACTGGGCTAAGGAATTCCCAGATAGTTGGCAAAACATTATCTCTGCTTCATCTGTGAGGATGATTATTTTCTGAGATGTTAGCATCAGAATCAGGACACTGAGTAATGATCAAGTTCACCAATGTGTGTGGGCACCATCTAACTCATTCAGGGCCCAATAGAATACAAAAGTGAAGTAAGGGTGAATTTACTTTCTCTGTTTAAGTTGGGACATCCATATTCTCCTGTCCTGGGAGTTTGAAATACCTGGTTTTTGAGCCTTCGGATTCATACAGGGATTTATACCATTAGATACAGCTTGCAGAGGCAGATTGTAGGACTTGTTGGTCTCCATAATCATGTGAGCCAACTCCCATGATAAATCTCTCTCTCACTCCCCTCCCGCTTTGGGGATACTAGACACTCTCTATGAAATGATTAATTACAGAATCTATGAAACCCGATACATCACTGTGATGCACAAGACAGAAGGCCTATGGAGGGTCTCACAGTGGGTCCACTGGGTTCCAAACCCATCCTGCATCTATTTCTGTAATTCCAAAGTATATAATTAGAATAGCAATACTTAGCTAGTGGCAGAATCCCACACTGGTTTCATGACTTATGGAGCGAGGCTATTAAGGTGGGGAAGGCCAAGTGGAAGCCATTAGAATTGCCTCTATTCAGGAAAATAGTAAATCAGGAGCAATACAGCACTCCTTGAGGGATTGCAGATTAGTGCCACCACTAAGGGCTTAAAAGATGCAAGGGTGGTGATTCCCACCACATCCTCATTCATCTTTCCAATTTGCCTGGTTCAGAAGACAGATGAAACTTAGAGACTGAAAGTGGATTAATCCTAAGCCTAACCAAGTAATAACTCCTACTGCAGCTTCTGTAGTAGATGTGGATTCATTGCTTGAGCAAATTAACGTATCTCCTGGTACCTATTCAATCTGACAAATGCCCTTTTCTCTATCCCTTTGCATAACATCTGCACAGAAGCACTTTGCTTTCAGCCAACAAGGCGAGCAATATACCTTCACTATCCTTCCAAAGCTATGTATCAACTTTTGAGCCCTATGTCATAATTTTATTCAGAGATCTTGATTGCCTTTTCCTTCCATAAGATATCATACTGTTCCATTACATTGATGACATTATGCTGATTGTATTCAGTGAGTGAGAAGTAACAGTAACCTTAGACTTGTTGGTAAGAATTTTGCATGCTAGAAAGTAGGAAATAATTTGAGCTAAAATTCAAGGACTTTCTAAAATGGTGTAACTTCTAAGGCATCTCCTGATTAACATCAATATATTTTTGCTAAGGTGATGGATATTGTTATACCTTGTCCTGCCTATATTCAAGAAAGAGGCACAATGCCTATTTGTATGGAATTCAGAGGCAACATATTCTTCATTTAGACCTGTTACTGAATGACCTGAAAAGCTGGTTCCCAGGACAGGAGAAGGCTCTGCAACAGGTCTAGTTTGCTGTGGCACTTAGCAAGCTAGGCACACTGTTTTGCCACTTGGGCTGTATGATCCAACAGATCCAGTAATACTCAAAGTGTCAGTAGCTATAGATGTTGCATATGAATCTTTTGGCAGGACCCTAGAGGTGAGAATCATAGCACAGGCCTTTAGAAATGTTTTTTTTTTTTTTTTTTTTTTGACAGGGGGTGGGGGGAAATTGGGGATTGAACTCAGGGGCACTCAACCACTGAGCCACATCCCCAGCCTTTTTCTGTATTTTAGAGATAGGGTCTCACTGAGTTGCTTAGTGCTTTGATGTTGCTGAGGTTGTCTTTGAATTTGCGATCCTGCCTCAGCCTCCCCAGCTGCTGGGATTACAGGAATGTGCCACCATGACCAGCTAGAATTTTGAGTAATTACTTTAATCAATTATCCATAGGTAACAATAAATGCTCTCCTTTTGAGAGATAGCTCTTGATCTGCCACTAATGAAAGAAAGTAAGTGCTTGAGCATGAACCACTAAATAACCATGAAACCTGAGCTTCTGGTCATGAATTGGGTGTTATCTGATCTACCAAACCATAAAGTTGGGCATTCCATGCCCAGCAATACTCCATCATCAAATGGAAGTGGTATACAGGTGACTGGGCCCAAGTAAAAATCTAAAGGCACAGGTAAGTTACATGAAGTGGCCCAAATGCTCATAGTGCCCACTCCTGCTTTTGTCTCCCACCATGCACCTGTGGTTTCATGGGGAACTTCCCTCTGATCAGTGGGCAGACAAACAGAAGAGTTGGGCCTGATTTATAGATGTTTCTGCAAAATATGTGGTTACTACCTGGAAGTGGACAGCTGTGGAAGTATAGTCTCTCTCTGGTACATTCTTGAAGGACAGCAGTGAAGGAAAGTCCTCCCGGTGGTCAGAACCTCAGGGGGTGCACCAGGCTATGTATTTTGCTTGGGAAGAAAAATGACTAGATATACAATTATATACCAATTCACCATTGGATTGTGACCAATGATCTAGTTGAATGTCAGAGACTTGGAAGGCACATGATTAGAAAATTGGTAGCAAGAATATCTGGAGAAGAGTTGTGTGGATAGGCCCCACTGAATGGATGGGTTAAAAAAAATGAAGATATTTGTGTCTCCTACAAATGTTCATCAAAGGATGATGTCAGGAGAGGAGGGTACTAAAAATCAAGTTGATAGGATGACCTGTTTTATAAATACCAGCCAGCCTCTTTCCATGGCCACCTCTGTCATTGTCCCAAGGGCTCATGAGCATAGTGACCTTGGTGTCAGGGACAGAAGTTACACATAGGTTTAGAAACATACACTTTCCATCATTAGGGCTGCCCTGGCTGTGGCCACTGATGAATGCTTGACCTGCTAATAGCAGAACCCAATACTGAGTGTCTGCTAATAACAGACACCATTCCCCACAGTGATTATCAGCTACCTGGGGGCTGGATGATTACATGGGACCATTTCCAATATGAAGGGGGTAGCATTTTGTCCTTCCTGGATTACAAACTTACTCTGGGGATGTGGATTTTCCTTTCCTGCACATAATACTTCTATAAATACTACCATCTATGAACATATCCAACGCTTTCTTCAACATTATCTTATTACATACAACATTGCCTTTAATCAAGGAACTCTCTTCACAGAAAAGAAGTGTGGCAGTGAACTCAGGCTCATTCACCGGTGCTACCACTCGAAGTAGCTGGTTTGACAGAATGGTGAAATGGCCTTTTGAAGACTAAGTGGAAATATCTTGCAGAATTGCAGCAAAGTTTTCCAGAAGGTTGTACATGCTCTGAATTAGCATCAAAAATAGGATGCTGTCTCCACCACAGCCAAGATTTGTGGTGCAGGAATCAAGGGATAGAAACAAGAATGGCCACACTCAATGTTACCCCTACTAACCCACTAGTAAAATTTTTGTTCTATGTTCTCTTTACTATACCCTGTTGACCTACAGGTGTTAGGTTCAGAGTAAGGAGACACAACTCTGACTCCATTGATTTGTAAGGTAAGTCTGCTGTTGGGCCACATGTAGCCCCCTCATGTCTCGGAATCAACAGGCTAAGCAGGAGTCAAGGCGTCAGTTGGGGTGATCGATCTGGATTAGCACAGGGAAACTGGCATACTAGTCCACAAAGGGGTAAGGAAGAGTATGTCTGGAATACAGAATCCCTTGGGGGCAATCTTACTACTACCAGGCCCTGTGATTAAGGACCATGGAAAACTACAATAGCCCGATCCAAGAAGTGCTACCAATGCCCAGACCCTTCAAGAATGAAGTTTTGTGTCCCTCCACCATGTACAGATCCATGATAAGCTGAGGTGCTTGCTGAAGGCAAAAGAAATACAAAATGGGTAATACAAAAAGTGATTATAAATACCAGCTACCACTGCATGACCAGTTACAGAAATGACGACTGTGACTTGAATATTTCTTTCCTATTTTGTTATGAATATGTTTGTTTGCATATATTCATATATTAAACCAATGCTTATTTTTTTTCTTTCCTGTCTTCATTGATTGGTGACTTTGAGAGGAGTAGCATCAGTCCAGTGATGGGGAACAGAGGCAGATTTCAGAATACCAAGGAGCGAAGAGGTGGGAAGGAATAGAAAACAGGATTTTAAGAAAGGGCAAAAAGACACAAAGAAAAAATTCAAAAATGGTTATGTTTACTTCCTCCTAGATTTGAGCTTATTTCAAAGCAGAAAAGTGAGAAGAGAGAAATGCCAAAAGGGGTTGGGGGGTTGCTCATGACAGCAAGAACAACTATAGAGGGATTCACTTCAGAAAGAAGATAAGGCACCTCTCCCCGGAAAAGAAGAATGAGAGAAAATCAGGTGAATAAGGGGACATGCCAGAGTGAGTAGAGGACTTGGAAAGGACTTACCTGAACTGCCACTTGTTCTGTGTACAGAAAGTTCAAAAATAACAGAGAAGAGTGAATGGAGGAGACAGGATATTGGGGATAAGAAGGATAATAGAATGAATCAGACATTATGACCCTATTTGCATATATGATGGCATGGCCAGTGTAATTCTATATCATGTACAACCAGAAGAATGAGAAGTTATACTTCATTTCTATATGATGTGTCAAAATGCATTCTACTGCCATATATAACTAATTAGAACATTTTTTTTTAAATAAAAAGGAGACAGAACAATAAAAGCCTGGTTGAACTCAGTGGCATGGCTTTTTGGATGAAAGGCGTTTGGTGAGATCACTTAATTGTTCATAAACATTTACTGATATAGCATGATTTTACTACTTGCTAATTAATTCACTAAGATTGATGAAGATTAAATTGGGATAGTGAGATACTGGAAAATTTTATTTCCTGATCCTACGCACTCACACTCCACACGATCCAAAGCCCTGGTTGTCAATGGTTACACCACTGTGATTCAGAAGAAAGCTGTTCCACATTAGTAAATTAGATTAAAAACACATTGTTACTTTCAACATTAGCAAAAGCCACATGGTATTTTGCAACAATGCAGATGATTAGGGAGCATAGAATTTTTCCTTACTAAGCCAGGTGGTACTGAGGGTAAGCATCCAATCGTCAGGGTTGCAAGAGTCATTCTTACTTAAAAAGTAGAATTAATTCTGAAGAAATAGATCAAACACATTGTTCATCAAGAATACCAGAACACGAGGCACTGGTGAAGTAGAGAGAGACCTACATGAGAAAACACAAAGGATATCTGGTAAAAGTAATAAGATGTTAAGAAAAAGAGAAAAAGAATTAGAAAGTAGGAAACCAGGAACTGCTATGATTAGCTGCCTGAGAGGCAAAAGGAATAAAAATTAGAAGTCTAACCAATCACATAACTTAAAATGGAGGGACTTTCCTCCTACATCCATAGTTTTCATTTATTAAGTAGGAACTGAATTGAAATTTGAATGGTGCTTTCCAGAATAAAATGTCACACTTGGAACCCTGTTATCCCACCTACAAAGTCTATGAACTATTATTTTTACAGTATATATTGGCTTTTCACTTAGGCTTATATCAATTTGGTCAGTGAATGGATGGCTTTATTCCTGATCCTGTTTTGTGGCCAGTTCTAGATGGGACAGGCTTCTGGACACTTGACCAGTACAATAACCAGATTGTTTAAGCCTAGTGAGGTATGAAATAGGTAGCCTTCTAATAGCCACATAATGACTACTATCTAACTCTCCAATCACAGGTTTCAGGGAGATTAGATTCCAAGAGACATTTTTTTTTTTTTCTGAGAAGTTAAAGCGGATTAGTAAGTTGGTAAAACACTGCTAATGAGACATTAGTATCAGAACAGTTGGAGGCTGGAGACAAGTATGGGCCATTGGAGAAGCTGGGAATACACCATATGGAATCCACTGGAAACTAACAACAAGGTTTTGTCAAAATCAGCTGCACCATGTGCCTAGTGACTACACTGGAGTAGAAAGTCCTTATGATTTCACATAGACTCACAGCAGGTGGCAACATCATGGCAGAAATAGCTCTTTCATGGAGCTAGAGTGGATTATGTGTCAAAACACCTCAGCCTGTGAACCAAAACTACTCTTAAGATTTCATCTCACACCAGTCAGAAAGACAGTCATTGAGAACACAGACAACAATAAATGTTGGTGAGGATGTTGGGGAAAAGGCACACTCATACATTGCAGGTGGGACTGCAAATTGGTGCAACCAGTCTGGAAAGCAGTATGGAGATTTCTTAGAAAACTTGGAATGGAACCACCATTTGAACCAGCTATCTCACTCCTTGGTCTATACCTAAAGGACTTAAAATCAGCATATTACAGTGACGCAGCCACATCAATGTTTACAGCAGCTCAATTCACATTAACTAAACTGTGGAAGCAACCTAGATGTCCTTCAATAGATGAATGGATAAAAAAAAACTGTGGGATATATACACAATGGAATATTACTCAGCATTAAAAGAGGATAAAATTATGGCATTTGAAGGTAAATGGATGGGGTTGGAGAATATCATGCTAAGGGAAGTAAGCCAATCCAAAAAAAACAAAGGCTGAATGTTCTCTCTGAAAACTGGATGCTGATCCATAATGGGATGGGGCACAGGAAAAATGGAGGAAATTTGATGGGGCAAAGGGGAGGGAGGGTAAGGAAGGTGCATGGGGGCAGGAAAGATGGCGGAATGAGGTGGACATTATTACCCTAGGTACATGTATGACTGCACATATGGTGTGATGCTACATCATGTACAACCAAAGAAATGAAAAGTTGTGCTGCAATTGGATGCAATGAATCAAAATGTATTTTGCTGTCATATATATCTAATTAAAATAAATAAATTAATTAATTTTTAAAAAGACTCTTCAGTTAAGCAAGTGACAGAAGCTACAATGATCCATGTGGTAATTGAATAAAGTTGGAGACATTAATATGAACTTATATTTAGTTTAATATTGATAGAAATTATTCCATAAATATTTATAGTTATTTATATATACACTGGTTAGAAAATACATATGTTTTTGCTCTGCCAGTTGAGGGTTCTATTGTAATGAGCACTCCTGATAGCTAGACCTTGGTTTCTAATACCATTCTCCAATAAAAGAAACCATGGTTCCTTGGAGAATGCCAATTCTAGGATTAGATTACGAAAGGTACAAAATGCACATGAAGCATTTTATAGGATTAGAAAATAAGAAAGCACAGGTGCGTGCACACACACATACAGAGGAAAGAAAATCCCCACAATGATGGAGGTATGTCAAAGTGACAAAGGAGCCAATTGAAACAGTTTCCAGTATCCAAAACTAAAACAATTAGAGCTAAATAAATAAATAGTATTGGATTACAGCCCAAAGTTTAAAATAAATCCCCATGCATCCACACTGATATAAGTAAATAACTAAATAACTAAGTAAAGAAATGATGATGATGATGCGATAAACCTTTCATGCAGAATAATTTCAGATAACTTATGCAGACACATGTCCTCAAGGAGGGTCAGCATGATTCCCCATGCCTAAAGTGTGGGCTGGGTAAAGTGACTTTTTCCCAAAGATTATGCATGGATGGGCTGGTAGCTTTATGTTGGGGAAACATAACAGGTATTATTTCAGCCAGATAATCAATATGTGGGACACTAGATGAGTCTGGTAAATCAGATTCGTGCTTGAACAATTTACTCATAACTCTTTGGTAACTGTGTTTGTTTTCTCTAGCTTTCCATTTCTCAAATAATGTTTTACTTCTAGGTTAATGGCTCCTGCTTCTATTCACTTTCCCCATAATATTAATTCACTAAACTGGTAATGACAGTTTTTTACACACACAAACATAAAGACCAGAGTACAATCTCAGTAGATGAGCAGAAACAACAGTATCAATTAACCCCATTTGTGGACAAATCCCCGTCCCTGAAATACTTTTTCTCATCTAAGGACAAATAAATTAAAACCATTGCAGAGATTTTGGAAAACATTTTGCAACATATGAAATAAAAGCCAAGACTCATAGGATGATTATAATCTTAGAAATGATGAACTGCAAGAAAACTAGCAATTTAAAAGTAAATCTGCTTTTTTTTTTCCTCAATAAAATGCAAGAGAACTTGATTTTATGATACAATTAGTCAAAGCTAAGCTGGTAATTCTTCAGGATAGGATAAAAATAAAATTTGTTCAAAAGCAGAAAGAAATAAAGAGGTAAGAAAAGAATATGAGGAGGGTAGAAAGGCAAGAGAAGAAAACAAACATAATATTCTATAACTTGGAAACAGAAACTGCACAGAATTAAAATTGTGTGTGTGTGTGTGTGTGTGTGTGTGTGTGTGTGCGCGCGCGCATGCGTTGTTGTTGTTGGTGGTGGTGGTGGAGGAGGAGGAGACATGGAGACCTGAAGGAATATAACAAGGCACATGTGTGTTTCTCCTAATTTGGACTCAGGTGGAGAAAGTAGCAGCATTCCAGGTCAAACTGCAAGGCTCAGAAACACCTGGAAAAAGACATTGTAAGTCCAGGCACATAACCAACTACCCAAGGCCCAGGGAAGAGTGTTAGGTAAGAGACACTGAGGAATTAGGACACCCCAAGGAAGGTGCATGTATAGGAAGGCTTGGAGCATCATCTGCATGCCCCAAGATGCACACACAAAGACCTGAATTGACTCCGACTTTTCCTTTAGGCTGACTCCGAGGCTCAGAGAAGCCTAGTTAAGGGTTGACAGAATGCCCCAGCCAACACAGACCAACCCTGTCAAGGGTTTTACTTCTCTTGTGTTTTTTTTCCTTCATTTTTCCTCCCTTCCTTTCCTTTGATAGCATTCAAGAAAATATGTCAAACCATGAAATTAACATGAGAGAAAATTGTGGGGCCAGAGAGATTTTGATATACAGAATTACTACATTATAGTAATCAAATGACCAAAGTTCATACAAAAATAACAAAAAACATGAAAAGAAGTAGGAAATATGACCCATTTAAAATAAACAAGTATTAATTATGACAGAAACAGTTCCTGAGGAACCTAGATATTAAATTTACTGACAAAGATCTTTAAAGAACTATCTTAAATATGATGAAAAACCTAAATAAAGGAAAAACATAGATAAAGAACTAAAGGAAAACAGGGAAAATGATGAATGACTGAAATAAGAATAAGAATACAGAGGTAGAAATTATGCAAAGGAACCGAGCATAAATTATGAAACTAAAAGGCACAATAATACTAAAGGAAAAATTGACTAAATTGATTCAAAACAGATTGGAGAAGGCAGAAGAAAAATTAGAAAATTCAAAGATTAGGCCATTGTATGATCAATTCTGAGAAGCAGAAAGAAAAAAAAATGAATGAAGAAAAATGGACAGTGGAGAGCCCTGAGGGACTATGGAACACACTCAAACAGACCAGCAAATATTTATGGGAGTGCCATGTCCCTTTTGAACACGGGTGCAAAAATCCTCAACAAAAACTAGAAAACTGAACTTAGTAGCACACTTAAGAGATTATATATTATGACCATATGGGATTTATTTGTGGACAGCAAAGACATTCAAGTATGAAAATCAGTTTAATACACCTCACCAACAGAAGAAAATCATGGAATAATCCCAACTGATGCAGGAAAAAGAAGAAAAGAAAGAAAAAAGCAGTTGACAAAATTCTACACCATTCATGACAAAACACTTGGCATATTAGGAATAGAAAGAAACTTTGTCAACATCATAAAGGCTATACATGAAAACTCAAAGCTAACATAATATTCAATGAAGATTTTCTCCTAATTTCAGGAATTAGGAAAGGATATCACTTGCACCACTTCTAAAAAAAAATAATACTACTGAATGTTGTAGCCAGAACAGTTAGGCAAGAAGAGAAATAAAAGGGATCCAAATTGGTAAAGAAGAAATAACATTACCTTTGTTCCCAGATGAGAGGGTGTTATAAGTAAAACACTCTATAAAGATTTCACACGCAAAACTTGAACTAATGAATGAATTCACAAAGTGGCAGGATTCAAAAATCAACACATGAAAATCAGGTGCATTTCTATATACTGACAATGTGCCATCTGAAAGGCAAATTTGGAAAATAATTCCACTTACAGTAGGCTCAAAAGAATAAAATACATAAAAATTAGCTTGACCAAGGAGGCAAAATCATAGTACATTGAAAACTACAAAACATTGCTGAGCTGGGCATGGTGCCACATGCCTGTAATCCCAGCAGCTCAGGAGGCTGAGGCAGGAGGATCACTAGTTCAAAGCCAGCCTCAGCTAAAGCAAGGCACTAAGCAACTCAGTGAGACTCTGTCTCTAAAATACAAAATAGGGCTGATGATATGGTTCAGTGGTCGAGTGTCCCTGAGTTTAATCCCCAGTACCCTTCATAAAACAACAACAACAACAACAACAAAAATATATTGATGAAAGAAATTAAAAAGATATTCTGTGTTCATGGATTACAAGACAATACATTTTTAAGGTGTGCATACCATCCAAAGTGATCTATGAAGTTTGTGTAATCTCAACAATGAAAAAAAAGCAGAAAATTCTAATTCCAGAAATAGAAAAAAACTATCCTAAATTTTATATGGAATTTCAAGGGTTCTCAATTAGCCAAGGAAATCTTGAAAAAGAAGAAGTTTGGTGTACTAGCATTTCCTGATTGCAAACTTAAGACAAAGTTACGATAATCAAAACTGTGTGTTAATGGCATGAAAACAGACATTTAAATCAATGGAATGGAACAGAGATCTTAGAAATAAGCCCTTGTATATGTCGTCAAATAATTTTTAACAAGCGAAATATGGCTTTGCATCGGACATGGGAGATAATAGTGGTTAGCATCAAAATGCTTTCTCTGACAGCACCTTTACACAATGCATAGAAAGATAGGGACATAGACTTAGGAATTACAATTTGAAAGATATCATGCTTTAAGATTAATTGTATAATCTTGTGTCTTACCTTATTTCCTTCTTGGCTAACTGTATGAATGAGGGAAAAGAAAATATGAGGCATAAGAATGGAAAGAATGAGAGACAGCTGCTAAGAATCACAGTCCGTGTGGAGTCTGTTGGTATAAGCAGTGCATGTTGTTTGTCCAGCAGAGAAAGTGTAGTCTAGATTTTAGAGATTTCAAAGTGGAGGGGATTGATAAAGAGGAAAAAAAAAGTTTTCAAATAGTTTTCCCCCACAAAATAGCTTTCTCCCATTAATGTCTATAATGGGCAGACATTGCCTTTTTATTTCTTCATGTGGACATGTGGGAATTATCACAGTTGTGGTTATGACGGTTGAATACATAATGTCTGTGTTTTTGACTTTCACTCAACGATCATATCAGATGTGGGGGATTGATGCAAATTCATCATCAATGTTGGGGAAACCACTAAAAATACATCATAGTGTTCTGTATGTTTATGAAAACCTCAAAACAACAGTATGGGCAGGCATGGTGGGTGTACCCCTATAATCCCAGAGGTTCAGGAGGCTTCCTAAGGCAGGAAGATCAAGTTCAAAGCCAGCTTCAGCAAATTAGCAAGGCCTAAGTAACTTTGCAAGACCCTGTCTCATAATTAAAAATTTTAAAAAGGCTGGGGATGTGGCTCAGTGCTAAAGTGCCCCTGGATTCAATTCCTGGTACCAAAACAAAACAAAACAAAATCCAACTCTGTCCCATGAGAAATACAAAGAGTGCAGAAAAACAAATATTTGATGTGTCTCTTATGTTTTACTGTTTCTTTAAGAGCAGTAGAGGGGGAAATGCATAAGGGCAAATTTTAGAGCAGCTAAGTGGGTTTTGTTGCTGTTTTGTTTTTTCCTCAATCCTTGCCTTACCTTTAAGATTGGTATAGCTACTGAAACACCACCAAGAGCAGAAACAACTTATACACAAGGACATTTGGGTGTGAGGAAGTTTTCAACATGTAGACTTTATTAGATTGTACGTTTATAATTCCAGCAAACCAAGGAGCTGAGTTTTGGGGCAAGTTAACACAAACCTCGATTCTAAAATAAAAGAATCTGGAACTGATACATTCACATAATTGCCTATCTGTGTATACAGGTGATATTCCTTGCATGTGACCTCTTCATATAAATGAGGCTGCAAAATTTGTCTTGCTGTTCTTTTTATCTCAACAGAGATGCTTCCAAATCTTCCCTACTGAATTTGAATATAAATTCTTTCTACTTTTAAAAACATAGTTGAAGGATTTGTGACATCACTACAAAGATATTATTGGATATCCTAAAGATCTATTTCAGTTATTTCAAAAGAAGATTTTATTGCAGACTGACTTCTTGACAACTTTGACATTCTGAAGTAGAAACTATTTTAACACTTCCCCTGAGTCTCAAAGGTGTAACATCAGGTCCAGCGTTGAGGTGTTTGTATGGTGAAGCCATCAGCTTGTCATGGAGCCTGCAGGGATGGATTCCTGATAACCATGAATCAAGGAAGAGAGCATCATGGTGGCTGGAAGGCAGTGGGATGGAGGGAAAGCTCTCTCTCTTTTTTTTTTTTAATTAGTACAGTTGCAGTTTTTGTTATTGCTTCCCTGATTTTTTTATTTGAAATTTCTGAATAATACACTTTTCCCCTTTATTCACATTGTCAGTGTCTTTCCTTAAAACATCTGTATTTATTCTAGTAGTAAACTTTTACATTTAAATCCATACCGATAAAAACAAAAAAAACAACAACAACAAAAACACAAGTGCCAGGTGCAGTGTCTCAAGCCTGGGATCCCAGCTACTCAGGAGGCTGAAGCAGGAGGTCCCAAGTTCATGGCCAGCCTGGGCTCATTATCAAGGCTCTGTCTCAAAATAAATATTAAATAGGGCTGAAAATGTAGATAAGTGGTAGAGCACCCCTGGGGTCAATCCTCCTTACCCCAAACAAACAAACAAACAAACAAAACCTTCTTTTCAAAAATAGTCAACTGCCTGACCTGGTGTCTCACACCTGTTATCCCAGCAAGTTGGGAGGCTGAGGCAGGAATATTTCAAGCGGAAAACCAGCCTCAGCAACTTAGTGAGACTCTGTCTCAAAATAAAAAAGAGTAAAGCACCTTTGCGTTCAATCCCTAGTACCAAAAAACCAAACCAACACACACACACACACACACACAAATAATCAACTAATGTGGCATCCTTGATAAGGAGGAAGATTCCAAGAAGTATTTGTTGAGTGAGTTAATTAGTGTTTGGAAGAATGTTTCTTTTTCAATAATAATTATATGAAGCTTTCAAACCATTCTTGTATCCTAGTGCTGTCACTCATTTAAGCAACCTGGTGACTACAGCAGTTTGAAGTGGAGTCTCCCTCCCTGGGTGATATGTAGACATTATCATGAACAGAGATCATCTTTCAACTCTGCTCAGAGTTCAGCCTGGAGTTTCCTGGAGAAAGACAATTGAAGTCTTCTCAGTTCCAGAATGATTGTACTTTATTATAATACCTTTCTTTCTTTTTTACACCTTCGTGGAGGTTAAATTAAGCCATTAGTACACATTACCTGACAGATAAATTGCTTTTTTTTTTGTCTCAATTCTGAGTGGGGTTTCAAAAATAAGTTTATGGTTGAGGTTGCATTGCCTTCTTTTTCTTATTGAAAAGTGTGATTTTCTTAAGCATTCTATAATCTAATTGCATGGTAAAAATAAATTGAATAGGGTTATAATTATCCTTTGATTAGTTGTGTTAATTAAGGTCCACCTTCACAACGCCTTTGATTTAAGATGCTTTCTATAGAATCAAAATTTTCTTTCCTTTTTGTCAAGCCCTTAAAAGAGTTGGATATGCTTACATACCTAGCAACTTTTAACATCTAGAACATTTATGATGAATAAGAAGAAAAATTTTGAAAGAAAGGAAGCCATTAAGTGTGCATTCGTTTTGGTCCATAAAACTCTTACTTACAATCCATCCCTAGTAATAATGTACTCATGTTCCTTTCTATTACCTGTTGACTACAGGATCCCAAGGAGACCACAAGAACTTGTTGATCAAGGAAAGTTATGTTTGTCACATTTACTGAGTAAGAAAGAATATCTCCCAGAATGACAGGTAGATATTGATATAAATAGACATAGAAATAGATGATGATTATTGATAATATGATAGATAATTGAATAGGTTAGATGGATGGATAGATAGATAGATAGATAGATAACTCAAGAGCATATTGGAAGTGGGAAGTCTGGAGAAGATACATGGTTTGGAAGGCTAGGCTCAAATGCATAAGGATAGGTTTTTCAAGGGAAGAAACTCAGTGGGACTGGAAAATTTTGTGGTATAAATAGGATTTGATAATAAAGCCACATAGGATTTTGTAACGAGTTTCAAAAAAATGAACTGTTTTGTGAAAACTAAGCTGTGTTCTCAAGTGAACAACCTATTGTCCCAATGAGAGAATCATTTGTACCCATAAGGAAATTTTTAGTCTGGATAAATTGGTTTGCAAGAATTTCCTAAAGCAAACAGTGAGGTAACATATTGGTTTAAGGTTTTATCTTCTTGGAATAAGCTATCAAATCATGTTGACACAGATGGTCCCCGTTATTAGTCCCAAAATATAAGCTATACTGACTGATACAGGTTATCTCAATACTCGAACTTGTTTATCCTTATATCTGATTGCCAATCACTCCACTTTTAATAGTCTCTAGAATTAAGAAATGGTGAATACGTTTCAATGTTCAAGAATGAGTCTTCATTCAAATTGCTACAGCTTGATTTTCACCCACAGAATAGCAGAAAAGCTAAGAATACATTGGAACTTTGAGTTCTGATTGCCTGCTTATACCAGCTGTCAAGCTGCTGTTTTGTTAACAAGAAGTTTAGTGGGATATTTATTTTACACAGCATCACATCACAGCCAGAACAGAACATGAAAATACCTGGGCAGATGTTTAGCCTCATAGGGAAGAACTTCACAGGATGCCAGCTCCAGTGAAACTGGAGTTCAATCACTCCCTTCTAATGATTCCAGAGAAAACAGGAAAACGGATGGAGAAGACAGAGGGAATGGTGGGGACTGGACACCCAGGGCTTGAAAGATTGCAACAGAGTTTTCTCCATTCATGGCTTAGCAAGACTCCTTACAGGAACCCTTTTAAGTACAGGTGAAATTGTAAAGTAGGGGCTACTAGGAGCAAAAAAATACACTAGTCTGCTGCTAAAATGAATATAACTAAACAGAAGGATCATTTCTGTTTAACCCCATACTAGACCTCATAGAGGTGGCATGGAGTACCCTTGGAAATCAACTTCAAGAAAAAGGAAAGTAGGTAGAGAAAGATCTTTAACCAATAAGGGACTTAAGGAGACAGGGACAAAGGTAAAACAATCTCAAAGGCCCTGGTTTATTCCATTTCTGTTGGCAGGCATTTTACTTGTTGTGGTACCTCACCTTGGCCCCCAATTCCCAAAAGTGGTTCCATCCAATGTCACTATTTATCCCTCACTAGAAGTAGAGATGCTTACCTGATAGTTCTAAAACTACTATTAATAGAACCCCTAAAGCACTCCTGTCTGACGAACAAGTCACTGAAATAGCAACACATTGCCATCTACAAAGGGAACTTGTCAATTAAAATAATGGATCTTTAGTCGCAAATCGTTATCACAGTTTGACTTAAAAATGAATGGATGAATTATAGTGAGGGTAAAGGAAGGGCAACGCAAAGAACGATTTATCAAGTGATTCCAAAATTGGTTGTTTTTTTTTAGAGGACTGGGGATGCAGGGAAAAGAATGCAGGTTGCTGTGGGGTTGGATCTGGCTCAAAGGGTATGAACTCTTGAGGACAGAGCAGGAGACATATGAATACTAAAGCTTCTTAACATTTCTTCTTTTTTTGTTGTTATTGTTAATAAAAAATAATTAACTGAAAGATTTCACTGGGGTACAAAAAATGTATGCAGATTATATGTAAGTCTAGAATGATTATTTATAAAACAAATACTGTGTGTCAGTGGAACCAGTGCCCAGATTAAGTGACAAAATGGTAACAGACCTAGACCCCAGTTTTCTTCCCTCCAGTCACAATAACCCCAAAGGTAAACACTTTGTTTTCTGTTGCCATTGATTAATATTCACTGCCTTTCTATTTTGGGTACATGGAATCATATTCTATTTACCCTTTTGTTCCTGGTTGCTTTTCCTGAATTGTACATCTATGGTATTTAGCAATATTGCTGCTTGTAGTTACAGTTGACTCATTCACATTGGTGTGTAGTATTGCAGTTTTGCAAATTTATCGCAATTTATCCATTCAACCGTTGACAGACAGAGGGAGGTTTCTAGCTTTTGACTATTCCATAGAATGCTGCTGTGAAAACTCTGAAACCTGACTTTTGATGAACATATACATTATTTTCAGTGTATATTTCTAGGTATATTACTAAACGAAGAATCGGTGGATTGTAAGATATGTCCGTGGTCACCTTCAGTAGGTCCTGCCAATCAGCATTTCAAAGTGGTTGTATCCCACCAATGAATTATCAAGACCCTTGCAAGCACTTGGCATTTTCTATCCTTTTTAGTATAACAGATATTTTGTATATATCATCTCTTCAAATGTATGCAAAATTTTAGCCTTCTCTTCCAGTCATGAATAGTTAGAGTTCATGTTCTTAAAGACAGTGTGATCAGAGAGAAGCCTAAGTCAAAATGGAGAGACCCAGACATGGTGGTAGAAAATGTTAATGACCTGGGGAAGGGTGGGGGAATATGCTAACTTCCAGAAGGCTCAGCTTGCTTTTCTTCTCATGAAACTGAATATTCCTATCACAGAAGTCTGGTATTGGAAGTATGTGCAAAAATCTTATTAAAGTTACAAAAAGAGAAATTTATACACAAAAGTTAAATGTTAAGGACTGCCCCCTTTACCTTGAAATACATATATGCATTTAAGACATTTTTCAACAAAGCTGCCTTGCTTATTTTTTATGGGATTGTGTGTACATAAATTGGAATAGTAATATTCTAGATTAACTCTGCTCAATATTTCTTCTGTTCCACTTTAGATAAGGCAAAGGGGCAAGAGGGTAGGAATAATGATGGAATGATTTAGACATCATTACCCTAAGTACATGCATGAAGACACGAACGGTGTGAAAATACTTTGTGTACAATCAGTGACTTGAAAAATTGTGCTCTATATGTTGTAATAGGAGATGAACTGCATTCTACTATCATGTATAACAAATTAGAATAAATAAACAATTTAATAAAAATATTTATTCTGTTCCAAACATGTTTATTTCATGTCTCCTAGGTATTCATAAATTTGTGTAAATTTTTATTGACTTTCCTGCTAAAATACATTTTATAAGGGGAAGAGACTATGTCTGACTTGTTTTTCTATGTCCAGTACTTTAATCTGTCTCTGTCACAGACAAAATAAATAAAAAACATTTTGGTAGGAATGCATGAATAAAATGATCACTAAAAGGGATTTCATGAGTAAATGGAAAGATCAGAAATATTGCATTTTTAAGTGTTAAGATAAAACTTTTAAAAATTTAAAACAACTTAATTGACAAACTATGTTGTTTTAACAATTGAAGACAATTCCCTTTATGGTGAGATGTTGTGAACATATAGTTAAAATGATTCTTCAGACAACTTGACCGAGAGCTAGGAAAGCCAACGTATCAAGACTGGAGAGGGTAGAGCAAAATTTTAGTTTCAGTTTCCCATAAACAGTTCATCTGCATTTTTTTTCTAAAAAAAAAAAAAAAGCATTCAATAACATCTTTTTAGTGAAGGGAAGGCTAGTATTTTGATCCATAAAGCAGCTGCTACCTGTTTGGTACTATTTTTAATTCTTTTAGTACTAAATTTAGATACAGAGTGCAGAAGCAGTATGCCTGCATTTGTCATTTTCAATTATGTGACCGAGTCTTCAAGAACTCATTTAATGTATTTCTCTATTTCCAGGTATTTAGCCATTCCAGACAGACAGCTCTCTACCAAATTCTTAGAGTTTCCATGAAGGGAAATTGCATTACCTCTTTTGGTGTCACACTTTTGAAAGCCTCTTATCTCAAGATTTAGCAACATTTTTTGCCTTATCCTCACTTAGGATACAATAGTTTGAGTTTATTCCCAGCTCAGGAAAGCATTTTTCCTTTTGAGTTTTGAAAAGCTGAATGGCCTTTCCTTTCCTTTCACAGACTCTGACCTCTGACCCTAAGGCACATTGTCCTGTCTCCTCCACAATGATGTTGGTTGCTTCTCAATGTTCCTAATTTGCATCGTGACTAACCTAAAGGTGGATGCTGCTGTTTGTGGCCACAGGAATAGCAAATGCAGAGGTGTTGGAAATACTGTCATAGGTGTCTGAGGAAGACTCTGTCAGCATTTTTCAGGAAGGAACAGCAGGAGATTTTTTATAATGTAACTTTAATTACAATGGCCAAGCACCCTGGTATAGGCTGAGGATCTGTTTATGATACACCTGCCAAGAAGAATTTGAAATGCCTCTAGACATGTGTCTCATAAGTGGTGTCACCCCCTACAGGTGCTAGCCAGCAGTTCTTTCTTTTCTTCCTGCTCCTGGTTTCCTCTTTACACCGTTGGTCTGTCTACACAAACACAGAGCAATTTAAAAGAAAATTAACAGCTGTAACCAATGAAGAGAGATGAACAAATCACTTAGGAAAGCTACCATATCTGTGATATAACTAAATACTTCTAATTTTCAAGTTGTGATCTAGAAGTCTAAATTAATAAAATAAATCAAGATGGGTCATTTCTCACCTTCAAATACCAAGCTTATTTGTGGAGGGTTACATTTTGAATGTGACCTTCAGAAATCTAGGCAGATAATGAAACTGAGAAAACTATCCAGCAGATGGCAATACAAAAACCTCCCCAAGGCCCTCCGATCGCCTATTCTGTACAAAAGACTGTTAGATTCACTTGTAATTTGGTTTGCCCGAGACACATCTTGGTCAGGAAGAAGGACATATTCAAATCAAATGATGGAAAACAAGTAAAATTTACCTGTTGATGTTTCCAATAATTTTGGGAAGGTAGTTTTCATTTTCTCTGTTTTTTTATATTATATATTACATAATAATCGCCGGATCTCCAGTTCCCTCTTTTTAACATACCCTCTCGAATTCAGTTATCAGGAAGTCAAACTGGGGAATCCTTAAACACTTAAGGTTGAGAATTTTATGAAGAAGAAACAAAATTTAGGACAGTTATGTTAAACTTCCTGTTAAATTTATTTTATATGTAACTGATGTGTGTGTAATATGAAATACCTATCCAACATTTTCAACTGGAGTTGCAAAATATTTCCAAATTAAGATTCTTATGAGAAGGCTACATGTTTAATCTGCTGTAAGAGTCGGATTATTCAAGAGAATCATCAAGGAAAATAAATGCCTCTATTTCTAGGCATCCAAGATGCTAAACACTGTTTTCTCCTCAAACTCATCTTCCAATTGCAAAAAAAAAAATTAAAAATTACAGGGTCTTCTCCAGCCCTTTTCCCCCTAATTGAGTAGGTAGCATGAAACAGACAGTCTTCTTTCATAAATTGGTAACTCTGAATTAATCTGCTTCAAAACTCAAAGTGAAGGGCATTGAGCCGGAAGCTGGCTATTTCATGTATATTTTTCTAATGGAGGTATACCCTGCTACAGGTTGAGCATACTTAATCCAAAAATATGAAAAGTAAAATGCTCCAAAATCCAGAATTTTTGAACATTGACATGAGGCCAAAGTGGAAAACTGCACACCTGACCTTTTCTTTCTTTACTTTTTTCCTGTGTTCCCAGTCAAAGCACAGGCACACTAACAATACTGTATAAAATTAATTTTAGGCTATATGCATAAAGTGTATATGAAAAAATAGCTTTCTGTTTAGACTTGGATCCCCCTCCTAAGAGATCTTATTATGTATATGGAAATATTCCAAATTTTTCAAACACCTAAAATTTGAAACACTTCTGGTCCCAAGCATTTTGCATATGGGATACTCATCCTGTATATTATCATCCACCAACAAGAATTCTAATACAAAGTATTATGATAGCTTTTTTTTTATCCTTATAAATTCTGCTACTCATGCACACCAGGGAAGCAAGGGGATATTGGAATCAGTAGCAGATGAATGATGGATGAGTCATAAATTGGATTGTGTGTTGGTTTATTTAATTAGTTTATTAGGGTTCTCTGGAAACATCTAGGCACTGTGCAAAATTAATATATACAAGAATATTTAGCTGTCCAATTAGGAAAACATAAATTAGTCCCATCATCTTTGCTGTAAAAACCGCAACTGCCAAAAGAAATTAAACAAATGGAAGGGTAATAAAAATAAATGTTTCACAATGCATTCTGAATGCTCTGTGCATAAAAGCAGTGAACTGTCAAGGAAGTGCCCCAAGTTTACTAAAATGGTGAACGTGGTCACTTGGAATAGTTAACTTCATCTATATATATTTTTCAGATGGCAAATCATTTGTCAGACGTGTATCATCATTGTGGGGAGCGGTTGGTTGCTTTAGTTCCAAGAAAATTTAACTCACAGGAGAATCCCCCTTATTACAAGCCCTATTGCAATAAGTAAGAATTCTTCTCAGTTTTTTTTCACTTTCACCAATAAAACACTGGCCACAAGAAATCATGAAATCTGTGCTACAAGGAAAAATAAGATAATTCATTGAGTATGGCTCCTATACAACAAGTCCAGGGCTTAACTGTTTTAAAACCTAGCAGTTTATGATAATCTCAGTGAATGTTAAAAATGAAATGACTATCTCTCAGTAGGAAGAGGCTGCAGATTTGAATAGTCTTTGTTTCCAATTATCTCTGAAGCTTGAATGACGAATTGTATGCTCTCATTTGCAATTCTAGGATCATATGATTACAGAGCCCTGGAAGTATCTGTTACTGGTCATACCACCTGGTAGATAGAATTTTTGTGTAAAGCAGAGCAGGTGCTGCCTGTTCTGGATTGGCTGAACTCACTGCACGGTTCTGGCAAAGGGACATAGGGAAACCAGTGAATTAAATGAAAATATCGTCAGGCATTCATGAGCCCTTGGAGTATGTATGTGATCAGGCATACACAGAGAGACACATTGGAGATGCTGAAAACTGGCTATTCTGGACATCCCTTGATGACAGTAGGCACAATTTAGTCCTATGGAGAGTTCATGAAAATCTCTGATGACTGCCTAACTATTGACCCACATAACTAACTGCAAAGCCAGCAGCAGATGCCACTTATTTATCTAAATGTTTGGTGATTTCTCTACTTTCCATTACTTTCTGCATTGCAGATTTTACATGTGGGATTGTTGAGATATACCCTCTAGAAATTCAAATCTGCTTTTGTCTGCCTGCAATCTCTTGACACAGCCTTGTTCTAGATTACTAGTTCAGCTGGAACAGAATCTTTGATTAGAAGTTACTAGTTCATTATTTCAGTCTTTCATGATTGCTGTGGAAACAACTGTGCCCAGTCTCACGGTCATTCTATAGGCAATATTTTTTATTTATTGTACTTTAAGATTTTTTTGGTAATTTTTCTCAAATTTGGCAAATTTTTGAAAATTCTCAGTCATGAGCTAATGAGTATTTTCTTTTACCCATTTTACTTCCCTCGTTTTGAACTTTATAACTAGATGTGTATTATATCTTCATTCCTTCCCATCTCCCATGACCCCTTTTCTCTTTCCTGGATCTTTACCTTTCTTATATCTTTGTCTTTCTATTCTGGATTTCAGTTAGCTTTTTTTTTCCAGAATTATCTTTCCATTAATAATCTCCTTTTCAAGTACATTAATTAATGTAATCTGAATAAACAAAGAGAAATTTTTAAAAAATTGTGATTATTTATATTTTTATCTCTAGAAGTTCATCCCATTTCTTTTACAAATCTGTCATCCACTTTTTATTATTCTTGATCCTTACACATTTTGAATTGTCTCATTTCTTTATAATCATTAATCATAATCCATATCTGGTAACTGTAGTATTTGACATCTCTGTAAGTTCTTATTATTAAAATATTTTTCTGTTTCTGTACACTTTTGGTCACAATCGCTAATTTGAGTATTTGGTCATTTTAAATCCAGAGTTTAAATGTGGCAATGAATTCAGATGTACAAGTTTTTGTGTCACTCTAACTTTTCACTTCTATTGAATATATCTCCAGGAGTGGAATTGCTAGGTCATATGGTAACTCTATCTTCAATCTTTTAAGAAACCACTCAACTGTTTTGCAAAGCGGCTGCATAATTTTATATTCCTACTGGCAATGTATTAGAGGACATATTTCTCCATATCTTTGCCTACACATCATTATCTGTCTTTCAAAAAATTGCAACTGTCCTAGTGAGTATGAAACATGATGTCATTTTGGTTTTGATTTTCATTTCTATAATGACTTATGATATTAAGCAACTTTTTATGTGCTTATCGGATATTTGAATATCATCTTTGGAAAAATATCTATTTAAATCCCTTGCCCATTTTAAAAATTGGATTGTCTTTTTATTATTGAGTTTGTAGACTTCTCTGTATATTCTGGATACTAAGCCTTTGTTAGATGTAATTTGCCAATATTTTGTCCCATTATGTAGGTGGTTCTTTTGTTTTCTTGATATTATCCTTTGAAATGAAAAAGCACTCATTTTGATGAAGTTCAGTTTCTTCAATTATTTCTACACAAGGAGTCATATCTAAAAAAAAAACACTGTTCTTCCATTATTAATTATGTGGCAGCTTCCTCTTTGTTTTTAACCATTAGAGATTTCTCTTACGTTTGTGGGCTCAAGTATGCATTCAATAGGAACTTGGTTATTTTTCCAACCACTTTCAAGTATTTTGTGGCAGAAGGGATTATCAGAATATCTAGTGTACTTTATTTTCAGAAATGAACCTGAGTCCTTACTACCATGATATATTAAGACAATAAAGTACATGCCAAAAATACCTTTTTGGCAATTGAAAAGACCTGAATTCAAATTCTGTTTCCATTACTGACCTTGAGAAAATCAGTTAATCTCTCACAAGTCTGAATATACTCACACATAATTGTAGCTAATAATATCAACACCTACTTCTTATAGTTGCTGTGAGGCTGAAACCAGATAATATGTGTGGCTGCAGCATTATAAGAGCTCACTAAATGTTAGCTATGTTATTCATAAGTTTTTAATAATAAAGTTCTTTTCCAATTACTTTTACAAATGATACATCAATTCGTTTTTCTTAAACATTTAAAAATTTTGATTAACATGTAATAATTGCAACTGTTTATAAGGTACAATTCAGTATTATTGTACATATGATGTGTACTGATCAAATTCAGGGCAATGGACATTTTTTTTCTTTTATCAAGAATATAATATTTTGAGAATACTGTATTTTCCTGAAAGACAATTTACTGGTCACTTCTATATTTATTAAATTGTTTTACATGCAGGGACTAAGGATGAGGCATATATAACAGGTTGATGAAGATCACAAAATACATTAGCATCAGATGAGATTTGAAACCAAACATTGACATATATTGACAAACATTGACATTCTGGACATACACTGAAAATCAGCCCCATTTTTCCCAACCCTGAGAATCTCTTAGGGTTGGTAGTTTTCATTCTATGTTGTCATTTCTCAATAGCTTTATTCTTCATGAGTCTAATCCTATTAAATGTGATTTTCTCTCTGAGTCTGTTCAACAATGAAGATGCTAGCATTAAGAAACTATTTGAATTTAAATTAACTTAAATTGAATAATATTAAAAATTAACTTTCTTAGATTCATTAGTCACATTATACAAATGCTTGCTAGCCATGTGTGTCTAGTGGTGAACATGGATTAGCACAGATAGAACATTTCTATCACTGCATAAGGTCCCATTGGACAGAACTACTCTAGATTTTTTTTATTGGTTGTTCAAAACATTACAAAGCTCTTGACATATCATATTTCATACTTTAGATTCAAGTTGGTTATGAACTCCCAATTTTACCCCAAATACAGATTGCAGAATCACATCGGTTACACATCCACATTTTTACATAATGCCCTATTAGTAACTGTTGTATTCTGCTACCTTTCCTATCCTCTACTATCCCCCCTCCCCTCCCCTCCCCTCCCATCTTCTCTCTCTACCCCATCTACTGTAATTCATTTCTCTCCTTGTTTATTTTCCCTTTCCCCTCACTTCCTCTTGTATGTAATTTTGTATAACAATGAGGGTCTCCCTCCATTTCCATGCAATTCCCCTTTTCTCTCCCTTTCCCTCCCACCTCATGTCTCTGTTTAATGTTAATCTTTTCTTCCTGCTCTTCTTCCCTGCTCTGTTCTTAGTTGCTCTCCTTATATCAAAGAAGACATTTGGTATTTGTTTTTCAGGTATTGGCTAGCTTCACTAAGCATAATCTGCTCTAGTGCCATCCATTTCCCTGCAAATTCCATGATTTTGTCATTTTTTAGTGCTGCGTAATACTCCATGGTGTATAAATGCCACATTTTTTTTTTTATCCATTCATCTATTGAAGAGCATCTGGGTTGGTTCCACAGTCTAGCAATTGTGAATTGTGCTGCTATGAACATCTATGTGGCAGTATACCTGTAGTACGCTCTTTTAAGGTCTTCAGGGAATAGTCCGAGAAGGGCAATAGCTGGGTCAAATGGTGGTTCCATTCTCAGCTTTCCCAGGAATCTCCATACTGCTTTCCAAATTGGCCACACCAGTCTGCAGTCCCACCAGCAATGTACAAGTGTACCCTTTTCCCCACATCCTCCCCAGCACTTGTTGTTGTTTGACTTCATAATGGCTGCCAATCTTACTGGAGTGAGATGGTATCTTAGGGTGGTTTTGATTTGCATTTCTCTGACTGCTAGAGATGGTGAGCATTTTTTCATGTACTTGTTGATTGATTGTATGTCCTCCTCTGAGAAGTGTCTGTTCAGGTCCTTGGCCCATTTGTTGATTGGGTTATTTGTTCTCTTATTGTCTAATTTTTTGAGTTCTTTGTATACTCTGGATATTAGGGCTCTATCTGAAGTGTGAGGAGTAAAGATTTGTTCCCAGGATGTAGGCTCCCTATTTACCTCTCTTATAGTTTCTCTTGCTGAGAAAAAACTTTTCAGTTTAAGTAAGTCCCATTTGTTGATTCTTGTTATTAATTCTTGTGCTCTGGGTGTCCTATTGAGGAATTTGGAGCCCGACCCCACAATATGTAGATCAGAGCCAACTTTTTCTTCTATCAGACGCAGAGTCTCTGATTTGATATCTAGCTCCTTGATCCACTTTGAGTTAACTTTTGTGCATGGCGAGAGGAGGGGATTCAGTTTCATTTTGTTGCATATGGATTTCCAGTTTTCCTAACACCATTTGTTGAAGATGCTATCCTTCCTCCATTGCATGCTTTTAGCTCCTTTATCAAATATAAGATAGTTGTAGATTTGTGGATTAGTCTCTGTGTCCTCTATTCTGTACCATTGGTCCACCCGCCTGTTTTGGTACCAGTACCATGCTGTTTTTGTTACTATTGCTCTGTAATATAGTTTGAAATCTGGTATCGCTATACTGCCTGATTCACACTTCCTGCTTAGAATTGCTTTTGCTATTCTGGGTCTTTTATTTTTCCATATGAATTTCATGATTGCTTTCTCTATTTCTACAAGAAATGCAGTTGGGATTTTGATTGGCATTGCATGAAACCTATAGAGAACTTTTGGTAATATCGCCATTTTGATGATGTTAGTTCTGCCTATCCATGAACAGGGTATATTTTTCCATCTTCTAAGATCTTCTTCTACTTCTCTTTTTAGGGTTCTGTAGTTTTCATTGTATAAATCTTTCACCTCTTTTGTTAGGTTGATTCCCAAGTATTTTATCTTTTTTGAGGATATTGTGAATGGAGTGTTTTTCCTCATTTCCGTTTCAGAAGTTTTGTCGCTGATATACAGAAATGCCTTTGATTTATGCGTGTTGATTTTATATCCTGCCACTTTGCTGAATTCATTTATTAGTTCTAGTAGTTTTTTTTTTTTGTAGACCCTTTTGGGTCTTCTAGGATTAGAATCATGTCACCCGCAAATAGTGATAATTTAAGTTCTTCTTTTCCTATTTTTATGCCTTTAATTTCTTTCGTTGGGCAGTATCACAGGCTTTGTTTTCTTCTCCATTGCCCTTCAAAATCATATCAGACTTATTTTGTTCACTGCAGCTGAACGTAACCACATCAATGATTGCAAGTTGGAGGAAGACTCCAATTTATTTGGCATTTATTCTTTGGTTGTCCTATGCTTTGGGTGAGTGAATGAGGTACTGTTTTCATATCCTAAACAGGAGTTTGGCAACCATCCCCTCCTAGGTATAAAAGAGCATTTCAAATAAAAAATGACTCTTGGCCTAAAAATAAGCCCAAGCATAGAGCAAAGGAAAATGTATAAAAATTATACAGGAGTGAGCCCTGTGTAGCCATTTATTTCTATTAGGTACATTCTCATATTTATAGAAATTTACTGAATCCTGTAATGTGCCACACTTTTCTTGTATATAAAGGAGGAATGGTGTTCCATCAATAAGCACTTATTTCAATTTTAAAAAAGTAGGAAATTGATTAGCAGGGTAAGACACTATTAATAAAGGTTTTCATACTTAGAATCAAGTCAGAAAAGACCATAGTAACCTTTACCTGTTGTTCCACAATGATGACAGACTGAAATTTAAACAAATTATTAAAAAAAAGGTGAGAATGAGGGATTTTTCTGACTCTTAGATCAACGATTTCTTCAAGTTTTGGTATGTCTCCATTTTTTTAGGGAACTAGTGGTGATCTTGATTTCATGATGACTCATTAGTTAAGAACTTAAGGGAATAGAGTTGGGGCTGGTGACTGGTAAGCAAACTTAAAGGGCAACTGATTAATTGCTAAAGAATGAGGTGTGGTCTGCTGTAGATAGAAGAACTCCTGAGAGTCACATCCTTGAAGTGCTTCCACATTTTTGTAAGCCCTACCAGGATCTCAGGGTAAAGACCTGAGAAAAATTCCCCTCAGTTTCCATGAAGGAGAGGAAAAGTTACCATTTTGATATACCTGCTGAGTGATCTGTTTTTTCTTAACAAAGGCCTGCCCTTATGGAGAAATATTTTACCAGTGTGATGTGGGAAGAGGGGCAATACCCAAGCTGTTTCCTGTCATCCTTCCTGTGTAACCTGTCAAAGAGTCTGAGAAGAACCTGTGAAGGTCACAGTGCAGGGAAACAGGCTCACCCCAACACAGAGGTAATCATAAGATTTCACAAAACTCCTCTCCCCCAGCAAACTGGACATTAATGGTCATTTTGTCTCAGTTCTATCCTGTCTAACTTTTAACTAAAATTGCTAAAGGAAAAGAAAAACTATCTTTGGAGAGAAAGTATGCATCAGAATCTATACGCTGGCAGCTATATTCGTCTCAGAATATTTTCCTTCTTGCTTTTCGCTTTGGGAGGTTTCTATTAATGTATCTTCAAGCTCACTGATGAGCCCTTTATTAAAGGCATTCTTCACTTTAGTTGCTGTTTTATTTTCTATTTCAAGTTTTCAGTTTTGGTTCTTTTTTAAAAAATAAAAAACAGTTCTATTTCCCTACATTACTCATTTCTTCTTGCATGTAATCTGTTTTTACATTAGAGTTCTTAGCATATTAACAATAGTTATTTTAAATTCTTGCTCCATTAAATCCAAAACCTCTGCAGAAACACTGTATTAGCTGAATGGAACTGAAACTGAAATTCAGTTTATTTTCTTTTCTGGCTAGGAATCAGGCTAGGTTTACTGTTTGCAATATTTGCCAGTATTAGAGGTTATAATTTCTGTTAGTGTCCTTGTTTTTGTCTCCTTCTTAAATAGAGTCTGAGCTTCAGACTTCTCTTAGTTGTTATTCCTTTTTTTTATTGGTTGTTCAAAACATTACAAAGCTCTTGACATATCATATTTCATACATTAGATCCAAGTGGGTTATGAACTCCCAATTTTACCCCAAATACAGATTGCAGAATCACATCGGTTACACATCCACATTTTTACATAATGCCCTATTAGTAACTGTTGTATTCTGCTACCTTTCCTATCCTCAACTATCCCCCCTCCCCTCCCCTCCCATCTTCTCTCTCTACCCCATCTACTGTAATTCATTTCTCTCCTTGTTTATTTTCCCATTCCCCTCACAACCTCTTATATGTAATTTTGTATAACAATGAGGGTCTCCCTCCATTACCATGCAATTTCCCTTTTCTCTCCCTTTCCCTCCCACCTCATGTCTCTGTTTAATGTTAATCTTTTCTTCCTGATCTTCCTCCCTGCTCTGTTCTTAGTTGCTCTCATTATATCAAAGAAGACATTTGGCATTTGTTTTTTAGGGATTGGCTAGCTTCACTTAGCATAATCTGCTCTAGTGCCATCCATTTCCCTGCAAATTCCATGATTTTGTCATTTTTTAGTGCTGTGTAATACTCCATGGTGTATAAATGCCACATTTTTTTTTTATCCATTCATCTATTGAAGGGCATCTGGGTTGTTTCCACAGTCTAGCAATTGTGAATTGTGCTGCTATGAACATCTATGTGGCAGTATCCCTGTAGTACGCTCTTTCCTTATTGTTCTTCAGGAGTCCTGTTGAACTGGTAGTAAAGTGGTGGGGGAAAAGGTATGCTCTCAGGTCACAATGGAACTAACTATACAAGAATGTCAGTAATGGTATCTGAAAAAAAAATATTTAGAGACTAAGCAACATGCTTCTAAATGACATATAGAAGAAGTCTTAAGAGAAATGCAGAAATATTTCAAATTAAATGAAAATGAGAATACAACTTGTCAAAGCTTGAGAATTCAGAAATGTGCTTGGAGGAAAATAGCACTGAATACATACATTAGAAAAGAAGAGGTAAGAAAATTGAGAATCTAAGCTTCTTGGAGATGAGAAAAAGAAGAGTAAATTGAATCCAATGCTAGCAGAAGAAAAAAAAACTTAAAATTTAGAATAAAAATCAATAAAGTTCAAATTGAGAAATTAGTAGAGAAAATCAGTGGAAACAAAAACTAATCCTTTGAAAAGATCAATAAAATTGATAAACCTAATTAAAAAAAATTGAAAACACAAATTACTAATTAAAAAAAATGAGTAAGGAGATGCATCACTGTTGATCCTCTGGACATGAAAGGATGATAAAACAACATTATGAAAAACTCCGGGCCCTCAAACTTGATAAATGAAATAGAGAGACACAAACTACCAAAACATACATGAATACCATAATATCTATTTATAGAAATTGAATCCCATGTTTAATCAACTTTTAAACCGGAAAGCACCAGGACCAGATAGTTTCATTGGTGAAATCTAACAAATATTCGCATTTTAATTGGTACTTTATTGACAGTGATATCAGAACTCTACAATATGTTCCAGAAAATAGAAAAAGATGGAATACTTGATAATTTTTTAAATAAATTTTTGTTATAGATGGACCAGTATATTTATTTTGTTTATTTATTTTTATGTAGTGCTGAGTATCAAACCCAGCACCTCACATATGCAAGGCAAGCGCTCTGCCACTGAGCCACAACCCCAGCCCCTTGATAATTTTTTTTATGAGGCCAGAATTACCATAATACCTAATCCAGATGAAAAAAAATTATAAGAAAGAAAAATTACAGACTAATATCTCTCATAAACATAGATGCAAATATACTTAAGAAAATACTAACAAATTAAATGTAAGATTATATGCAAATGATCAAATAAACTAATTCCGAATATGCAAGGCTAGTTCAACATTGGAAAATCAATTAAGGTAATGTATTTGTTAACAGGTTAAAAAAATTATATGATTGTATCAACAGATGCAAAAAAGAATCTGAAAAGTTCAATACCCATTCATGATAAAAATTCTCAACAAACTAGGAATAGAGAGGAACTAATTTAACTTGATAAAGAATATCTACAAAAGCCTTACCACCAACATCATACTTGATGAAAAACTAGACAGTTCCCGAAGATTGAGAGAACAACTAACCCTATTCAACATCATTCTGGATGTTCTCGCTAATTCAATAAAGCAAAGAAAGAAAACACAAGAAAAGAAGAAAATAAAAGGAATAGTGACTGAAAGGAAGAAATAAAACTGTTTTGATCTGTGGATAGCATGATTGTCTATTTAGAAAATATCATTGAATGAACAAACAAAGTGGAAATAAGTGATAAAAGCAAAGTTGCAGGATATAAGATTAGTGTAAAATAACAATTATCTTCTTATAGCAGCAATGAACAATTGAATTTGAAATTAAAGTCATAATTATTTTGGTAGCATAAACATTTTAAAATATTTAGCTATAAGTCTAATAAAGTATGTACAACATCTATAGGAGGAAAAGCACAAAATGCTGATAAAAGACATTAGAGGCAATCTAAATAAGTGGAGAAATATTCCATGACTCTGGATAGCAGTACTCCATATTATCAGTGCTTCCCAATTTGATATTTAGATTCCATGCAATCCCACCCAAAATTACAACAAGGTATTGTATGAGTTTTATGGTTTAGATATGAAGTGTCTTTCAAAAGTTACAAGTGAGACAATGCAATAAAGTTCAGAGGTGAAACAATTTGGTTATGAGAATCTTAACCTAATCAGTGCATTTATACACTGAGAGGGATTAACTAGTCAGTAACTGTAGGTAGATAAGGTGTGGCTGGAGGAGGTGAGTTGGTGGGGGTGTGCCCTTGGGTTATTTATTTATTTGGTACCAAGGATTGAACTCGGGGACACTCAACCATTGAACTACATCCCCAGCCTTAATTTGTATTTTATTTAGAGACGGGGTCTCACTGAGTTGCTTAGGGTCTTGCTAAGTTGCTGAGGCTGGCTTTGAACTCTCCATCTTCCTGCCTCAGCCTCTCGAGCTGCTGGAATTACAAGCATGTGCCACCGTGCCTGGCTGGGTTTTATATTTTGTATGAGGTGAGAGAAGTTCTCTCTCTCTCTCTCTCTCTCTCTCTCTCTCTCTCTCTCCTTCCCTCTCTCCCTCCCTCTCTCTCTCCTTCCCTCTCTCCCTCCCTCTCTCCCTCCCTCCCTCCTTCTTTGTGAGATATTCTGGGCTGCTTTCCTCTGTCACTCCCTTCCACCATGATTTTCTGCCTCACATCAGGCCTAGAGCAGTGAAGTCAGCCATCTATGGACTGAGACCTCTGAAAGTGTGAGTTCCAAATAATCTTTTCCTCCTCTAAAATTGTTTTGTTCAGGTCTTTTGGTCACAGCACCAAAAAAGCAGGTTGAAACAGTGAATAACTACAAACTGGTCATGTAGTACATATGAGAAAACAAATGATCCGGAATAAATCACATAGTACAAAAAAAGAAAAAGAACAAAGTTGGGGGAATGACACTACTCAACTTCAAGACTGCAATGGTCAAAAAACTATGTTCTTGGTAGAAGAACAGACAAATCATATCAGTAGAACAGAACAGGGAATTGAGAAATAGACTCACCCAGATATACCAGCTGATCTTTCACAAAGGGAAAAAAGGCAATTCAGTAGAGAAAGAATAGTCTTTTCAACAAATGGAATTGGAATAGCTGAACACTTACATGCAAAAAATGAATCTAGACCTAGACCTTATACCTTTCACAAAAATTAAATTATAATTGATCATAAATATAAATGTAAAATGCAAGAGTATAAAACTTCTAAAAGATAGCACAAGGCAAAATATAGTTGACTTTGGGTTTGGGAAAGGGTTTTTAGACACAGAGTTCAAAGTATGACCCATTAAAGAAAAAATAATAAATAATAAAAATAATAAGTTAATAAACATTTTAACTTCTGTCCTTTGAAGGATACTGTGAAGAAAATGCAAGACCAGCCACAGACTGGAGAAAATATTTACAAAACACGTATCTGTTGGGAGTGGGGAAATGCTGGGAGTGATATTGGCCAAATTTTATTGTTATAATGCATGTGTGTGTACAAATATATGTATGTACAAGTACCATCAATTTGTACAACTATAATGCACCAATAAAAATGTGGGGAAAAAACAGCACATATAAGTTGAAAACTTTGTATCCAAAGTATTTTTTTAAACTCATCAATGAAAAAATAAACAAACCTAACTTAAAATGGGCAAAAAATCTGGACAACTTACCAAAAAAAGGCATGCAGACAACATAGTCATATAAAAGAGGCCACCATCATATATTATTAGGGTGATGTAAATGAAAAGTTCATAAGATAGCACTGCACACTTATTAGAATGGCTAAAATCCAAAACTCTGACATGGTATGCTGGGAAATTGTGGGACAATAAGAATTCTGATTGATGGCTAGTGGGAATGCAAAATAATATAGTCACTTTGGAAGAGAATTTAATGAATTCTTACAAATCTAAGAATGTACTTATATGATCCAACAATTGTATTCCTTGTCATTTACACAAACGAGTGGAAAACTTATGTTCTCACACAAACCCTGCACAAAAATATTGATGTACAGTCAGAAGAATGAGAAGTTATAGTTATCAATGATGGAGTCAATAAAAGTGTCCTTCAATGGGTGAATGAATAAACAAAATGGTATATCCATACAATAGAATAGTATGCAACAGTAAAGATGTAAGCTAATAAGTCAAAAAAAAAATGGAAAAACCTTAAATGCATATTTCTAAGGCAAAACTACAGAGAGAATTAAAAGATCAGTGTTTCCAAAGGATCCAGAGGAACCCTGATGAACAGGTGAAGTATAAGATGCTTTCAGGGCAGTGACATGATTCCATGTGGAACTATGTTGGTAAATGACATGGCACTACTCATTTGTCAACACTCATAGAACTGTACAACACAGAGTAAATTGTGATTTATTCTATGGACTTTAGTTAATAATAATGTATCAGACTTGATTCAACAACTGTAACAAAGGTACCACATTAATGGGAGATATACATCATGGGAGGAACTATGATGAAGGAGAGGATGTATATGATGATAGGAGAGTTCAGGGTATTTTCTGTGTTTTATTACTATAGTCCTAAAGCTTCTAGAAAAAAACAATAGTCTATTAAAGTAAAAAAAAACATTCTGATATAACTTGGAATGGAAACACCATTTGACGCAGCTATCCCGGTCCACAGTTTATACTCAAAGGACTTCAAATCAGCATGCTACAGTGATGCAGCCACATCAATGTTTATAGCAGCTCAACTCACAATAGCTAAGCTATGGAACCAACCAAGGTAACAGATTAATTGATAAAGAAAATGTGGTATATACACACAATGGAATATTTCTCAGCCTTAAAGAAGAATAAAATTATGGCATTTGCTGGTAAACGGGTGGAGAATATCATGCTAAGGAGAATAAGCCAATCCCAAAGAATCAAAGGCTTGCTGTTTTCTCTGATATGAAGATGCTAATTCACAATAAGGTGGTGGTGGGGGGGACTAGGGAAGAATAGATGTTCTTTGGATTAGACATTGGGGAGGAGATATGGGGGCAGGAAGAATCAGACATAATAATAGAATGGATCAGATATTATGACCATATGTGCATATATAATTATAAGACCAGTGTGATTTTACATCATGTACAATCAGAAGAATGAGAAGTTATACTCCATTTACGTATGATGTATCAAAATGCATTCAACTGTCAATGTACAACTAATTAGAACAAATAAAAAATCATTCTGATGACTAGCAGAACATGTTGAGCTGCTTTCATGATGCAACTTTGAAATTTAAGATGTAATGATCAATTAATAACATTTAGGGAGCTTCTTGGTAGTGAGCTGTCATTCTGATGTACTAGTATCCTAATCACTGGAAAGAACTAAAAGGAGCTTCTAAAGATATCTCACAGAGAGTTGGGACTAAGAACCTCACTCAGATATTATTTCCTGAATCATTCTACCCTGAATTCTGCCATATGACTAATGACTTAGCTAATTGCATTTCAAAGATTTTTTCATTATTGCATTTAGTGAAAAACTTTGGAATTTATATATATTTAATTATTATACATTTCATGATCTGGTAGTATCACTTGAATAAGTTGGAATTAAAGAGAAAATCTATTATTAATCTGCGAGGAAGTGCTACTGTGCCAGTAACGATGTACTGAATTGCTTGTACACCCAAAAATCCAACCTGTTCACTTCTCAAAATAGTAAAAATATTCACACACAGCTGTCAGCATAAACAAAACTGTGCTCTCTGCATCACAGAGAGAGTGTTTGTAAAAACTAAAACAAAAGCATGACTGAGTCTGTCCCCTCATAGGTTAAAAAGTTATCCTTTATCCTAATCAGCAAAATGCAAAATGCCTGAATAAATTGAAACTAAAAATGTATAGCTAAAAAATTGCAGTTGAAAGTCCTTGCAAGTTCCCATTTGCATTTGGTTTGATAGTAAGCTATATGGTATTGACATTCTACTAAGCATAAGAAGCCCCTAAATATTGGAAGGGAAGGTGAGGAACAGGAGGAAATATTCTTGTCTATGGTTGATAAAAATAGAATATCTAAAAATTGGCTCAAAATGGATTTTTAGGGGTATAAGTTGTTAACTATTTCTGTGCATCACCAATCTGTTTAAGGGCACAGACCTCTGCTTTCTGATAAACAGGGCATACAGAGAAACTGACAAAATCCTTGAAAATGAGGAACTACAAACAGAGGTGTACTCTTACAATTCTCAATAAAGCAAAGGAACATTATGAGGTGGAATGGGAAAATGCCATTGGTAAACTATCAGCAAAGATGGATGTTGACTTCACCAACTTCCATTTTTATCTCTATATATATAACCTTGATCAAGTCATTTGGGTTTTCTTAGATACAAGACATTCATTACATTAGTGCATTCAACACATTAGTGCATTATATTGCAAAGATATTGGGGTTCACTGTGACATTGTCATAAATACAGTAAATATAATTTGCTCCACTTCAGTCCCCAGTAGTTTCTCTTTCCCTCCCCTCTTCTCTCGCCCTGTTCCACTTCCTCTACCCTAGTGGTCTTCCTTCTTTTATTTATAGTTTTTTTCTTATTTGTTGCTTTATAGACATACATAAAGGCGAAATTTACTCTGGCATATTGTGTACATACTTGTGTACATATCATAATTTAGTCAATTTTCCACAGTTCCTTCCTTTTCCAATTCCTCCTCTTTCCCTCCTCAAACCTCTTCCTCTGCTCCATTGATATCCCTTCTATTTTCATGAAATTCTCTCCCCTTTCCCTTCATTATTTTTTTTCTCTAGCTTCCACAAATGAGAGAAAACGTTTGATGCTTGATTTTCTGAGTCTGGCTTATTTCACTTTGTACGATATTCTCCAGTTCCATCTACTCACCAGAAAATGGCAAAATTTAGTTTTTCTTTATGGCTGAATAAAAAATTCGTTGTGTATCTATACTACATTTTCTTTATCCATTCATCAATTGATAGGCACTGGTGGTTCCATAACTTGGCTGTTGTGAATTGTTCTGCTATAAACATGGTGTGCTGGTTTTAATTCTTCTGGATAAATACTAGAGTGGGATTGCTGGGTCATATGGTGGTTCCATTCCTTGTCTTTTGAGAAACGTCCACACTGCTTTCCAGAGTGTTTGTTATAATTTGCCGTCCTACCAACAATGTCTGAGTGTACCTTTTCCCCACATCCTCACCAGCATTTATTACTATTTGTATACTTGATGATTTCCATTCTAACTGGAATGAAATGAAATGTCAATGTATTTTTGATATGCATTTCTATGATTGCCAAGAATGTTGAACATTTTTAATATATTTGTGGCCATTTATATTACTTCTTTTTTAAAAATTTTTTATTGTTGGTTGTTCAAAACATTACATAGTTCTTGATATATCATATTTCACACTTTGATTCAAGTGGGTTATGAACTGATACAAGTGGGTTATGAACTCCCATTTTTACCCCGTATACAAATTGCAGAATCACATCAGTTACACATCCATTGATTTACATATTGCCATACTAGTGTCTGTTGTATTCTGCTGCATTTCCTATCCTCTACTATCCCCCCTCCCCTCCCCTCCCCTCTTCTCTCTCTACCCCCTCTACTGTCATTCATTTCTCCCCCTTGTATTATTTTCCCCTTTCCCCTCACTTCCTCTTGTATGTAATTTTGTATAACAATGAGGGTCTCCTTCCATTTCCATGCAATTTCCCTTCTCTCTCCCTTTCCCTCCCACCTCTCATACCAGTTTAATGTTAATCTTCTTCTCATGCTCTTCGTCCCTACTCTGTTCTTAGTTACTCTCCTTATATCAAAGAAGACATTTGGCATTTGTTTTTTAGGGATTGGCTAGCTTCACTTAGCATAATCTGCTCTAATGCCATCCATTTCCCTGCAAATTCTATGATTTTGTCATTTTTTAATGCAGAGTAATACTCCATTGTGTATAAATGCCACATGTTTTTTTATCCATTCGTCTATTGAAGGGCATCTAGGTTGGTTCCACAGTCTTGCTATTGTGAACTGTGCTGCTATGAACATCAATGTAGCAGTGTCCCTGTAGCATGCTCTTTTTAGGTCTTTAGGGAATAGACCGAGAAGGGCAATAGCTGGGTCAAATGGTGGTTCCATTCCCAGCTTTCCAAGAAATCTCCATACTGCTTTCCAAATTGGCCGCACCAATTTGCAGTCCCACCAGCAATGTACAAGTGTACCCATTTCCCCACATCCTCGCCAGCACTTGTTGTTGTTTGACTTCATAATGGCTGCCAATCTTACTGGAGTGAGATGGTATCTTAGGGTGATTTTGATGTGCATTTCTCTGACTGCTAGAGATGGTGAGCATTTTTTCATGTACTTGTTGATTGATTGTATGTCCTCCTCTGAGAAGTGTCTGTTCAGGTCCTTGGCCCATTTGTTGATTGGGTTATTTGTTCTCTTATTGTCTAATTTTTTGAGTTCTTTGTATACTCTGGATATTAGGGCTCTATCTGAAGTGTGAGGAGTAAAGATTTGTTCCCAGGATGTAGGGTCCCTATTTACCTCTTTTATTGTTTCTTTTGCTGAGAAAAAAACTTTTTAGTTTGAGTAAGTCCCATTTGTTGATTCTAGTTATTAACTTTTGTGCTATGGGTGTCCTATTGAGGAATTTGGAGCCCGACCACACAGTATGTAGATCGTAGCCAACTTTTTCTTCTATCAGACGGCGTGTCTCTGATTTGATATCAAGCTCCTTGATCCATTTTGAATTAACTTTTGTGCATGGCGAGAAAAAGGGATTCAGTTTCATTTTGTTGCATATGGATTTCCAGTTTTCCCAACACCATTTGTTGAAGATGCTATCCTTCCTCCATTGCATGCTTTTAGACCCTTTATCAAATATAAGATAGTTGTAGTTTTGTGGATTGGTTTCTGTGTCCTCTATTCTGTACCATTGGTCCACCCGCCTGTTTTGGTACCAGTACCATGCTGTTTTTGTTACTATTGCTCTGTAATATAGTTTGAAGTCTGGTATCGCTATACCGCCTGATTCACACTTCCTGCTTAGCATTGTTTTTGCTATTCTGGGTCTTTTATTTTTCCATATGAATTTCATGATTGCTTTCTCTATTTCTACAAGAAATGCCGTTGGGATTTTGATTGGCATTGCATGAAACCTATAGAGAACTTTTGGTAATATCGCCATTTTGATGATGTTAGTTCTGCCTATCCATGAACAGGGTATATTTTTCCATCTTCTAAGATCTTCTTCTATTTCTCTCTTTAGGGTTCTGTAGTTTTCATTGTATAAATCTTTCACCTCTTTTGTTAGGTTGATTCCCAAGTATTTTATTTTTTTTGAGGATATTGTGAATGGAGTGGTTGTCCTCATTTCCATTTCAGAGGATTTGTCACTGATATACAGAAATGCCTTTGATTTATGCGTGTTGATTTTATATCCTGCCACTTTGCTGAATTCATTTATTAGCTCTAATAGTTGCTTTGTAGACCCTTTTGGGTCTACTAGGTATAGAATCATGTCTTCTGCAAATAGTGATAATTTAAGTTCTTCTTTTCCTATTTTTATGCCTTTAATTTCTTTCGTCTAATTGCTCTGGCCAGTGTTTCGAGAACTATGTTGAACAGAAGTGGTGATAGAGGGCATCCCTGTCTTGTTCCAGATTTTAGAGGGAATGCCTTCAATTTTTCTCCATTCAGAATGATGCTATCCTGAGGCTTAGCATAGATTGCTTTTACAATATTGAGGTATGTTCCTGTTATCCCTAGTTTTTCTAGAGTTTTGAACATAAAGGGATGCTGTAATTTGTCGAATGCTTTTTCCGCATCTATTGAGATGATCATATGGTTCTTATTTTTAAGTCTATTGATGTGGTGAATAACATTTATTGATTTCTGTATATTGAACCAGCCTTGCATCCCAGGGATGAATCCTACTTGATCATGGTGCACAATTTTTTTGATATGTTTTTGTATCCGATTTGCCAGAATTTTATTGAGGATTTTTGCATCTAGGTTCATTAGAGATATTGGTCTGTAGTTTTCTTCCTTTGAAGTGTCTTTGTCTGGTTTAGGAATCAGGGTGATGTTGGCTTCGTAGAATGAATTTGGAAGTTCTCCCTCTTTTTCTATTTCCTGAAGTAGCTTGAAAAATATTGGTATTAGTTCCTCTTTAAAGGTTTTGTAAAACTCTGCTGTATACCCATCCGGTCCTGGGCTTTTCTTGGTAGTCTTTTGATGGTTTCTTCTATTTCCTCAATTGATATTGGTCTGTTTAGGTTGTCTATATCCTCCTGACTCAATCTGGGCAGATCATATGACTTAAGAAATTTATTGATGCCTTCACTATCTTCTAATTTATTGAAGTATAAGGATTCAAATTAATTTCTGATTATCTTCTGTATTTCTGAAGTGTCTGTTGTGATATTGCCTTTTTCATCCCGTATGCTAGTAATTTGAGTTCTCTCTCTTCTTCTCTTCATTAGCATGGCTAAGGGTCTGTCGATTTTATTTATTTTTTCAAAGAACCAACTTTTAGTTTTGTCAATTTTTTCAATTGTTTCTTTTGTTTTGATTTCATTAATTTCAGCTCCGGGCACGGGAGGTGGCTCTGCTCTGCCCCTACTCCAATTGGGGTTATGTGACTACCACGCCGGCGGGCCGCTGGGCCTGTTCTGGGCGTGGGCGGCGGCTCTGCTCTGCCCCTCTGGCTTGATGACAAAGTGAGAGAGACTCGGGTGTTTGTGAGTCACTTTCTTTACCAGGAGACCAACTGTTTCTGTCGCCGCTGGTATCGATGAAATTCTCTCCTCCGCCGCTTTCTGATGACATCAGATCTCTGCCATGTTGGTATCCCATGCCAATGGCAGCATTTCGTTCCCTTTGCCGGGTGACCAAAGCAACGTGTGAGTCCTGACCGGCCCTTACAAGCCCCGTCTCAGTCCTGTTGCCACTGCCTATGACGGTTCGGTTGGTATTTACCTCCACAGTATTCAGCAGGACCCAGATCGAGAAGCAGTTTCCGCGGGTTCTTTATCCCTGGGCCAGAGCAGTTCCGGGAGCTGGAATTCGGCCGCTCCGTGCTCGGTGTATGTTCTGATAGGAGCAGGCTCCAAGAAGCAGTTTCCACAGGTTATTTAGCACTGAGCCTGAGTAATTTGTCTGCGAGCCGCAGTCGAATGGTAGCCTGAAATTACCTGTTCTAAGGCTGAATGAGCTGCGATCAGTCGAAAACAGGGATGGTGACGTCAGCTCTCCAAGATGGTGGCCGCTGGCTTCCTCTGTGGTCTGACCGGTGTGGAGAACCGAATTGGACCGCTTCCTTCCCCCGTCTCAAACCCAGAATTCAGCACTGAGTACGGTGATTGCACAGGTGGCAGAAGCCCGCAGAACCTGCAGTGCTGTATCTTTGCGTTGCTGTCTCATCGTTTCCCAGCGCGTGCCTCAGACTCTAGCCGCGGGGCGATTTGCTGAATAAGCAGCGTGACCCTCTGTGCAGACAAATCTCTCGCATTTGAGCCCCCATATCTGATCCTCGTGCTATGGAAATCCTTCCTCTAGGTTTTGGAGCACCCCAATTTTGCTGGAAATTCCTAACAAGATAGCTTTTAGCCGTTCTAACTCGTCATTCTTCCGCACAGTGACGCGGTACACGGGGGTAATGCTCTCCCTTCGCCGCCATCTTCCTATATTACTTCTTTAGAGAAATGTCTATTTAGTTCTTCTGCCTGTTTATTGATTGGTGTGTGTGTGTGTGTGTGTGTGTGTGTATGTGTGTGTGTGCGTGCCTTTTGGTGTTAAGCTTTTTGAGTTTTTTATATATTTTGGATATTAATCCCTTGTGGATGAGTAGCTGGCAAAGATTTCCTCTTAATCTCTAGGCTGTCTCTTATGCAAAAGATCATGCAACAAAGAGTTGACTCTTTAAAAGGAGAAACAGGATTGATTAACCATTAGCCAAACTAACCAAAAAGAGTGATGGCCCAAATAAAAAAAAAATTAGAGATGAAAAAGAAGATAGCATAACAGAAACTTCTGAAATGTAAGGGAACATTACAAATTATTTTGAAAATTTATACTCCAATAAACTGAAAAATCTAGAACATATTGACAAATGTATAGACACATATAACATGCCAAAATTAAACCAGGAAGATATAGACAACATAAACAGACCAATATTAAGCAGAGATTAAAGAAAAAATTAAAAGCCTTCCAACAAAGGAAGGCCTAAGACTTGATGGATTCTCAGGTGAGTTCTACCAGATCTTTAAAGAAGAATGAATGCCAATCTTCCTCAAATTATTTCATGAAATAGAGTGGGAGGGAACACTCCCACATTTATTCTACAAAGCCAGTATCACCCTGATATCAGAACCAGTTAAAGACACATCAAAGAAAGAAAATTACAGATCAATATCTCTGATGAACATAGATGCAAAAATCCTTAATAAAATATTGACAGTTTTCTTTGATATAAGGAGAGTAACTAAGAACAGAGCAGGGAGGAAGAGCATGAGAAGAAGATTAACATTAAACAGGGATGAGAGGTGGGAGGGAAAGGGAGAGAGAAGGGAAATTGCATGGAAATGGAAGGAGACCCTCAGGGTTATACAAAATTACGTACAAGAGGAAGTGAGGGGAAAGGGGAAAAACAAGGGGGAGAAATGAATTACAGTAGATGGGGTAGAGAGAGAAGATGGGAGGGGAGAGGATGGGGGTTAGTAGAGGATAGGAAAGGCAGCAGAATACAACAGACACTAGTATAGCAATATGTAAAACAGTGGATGTGTAACCGATGTGATGCTGCAATCTGTATCCGGGGTAAAAATGGGAGTTCATAACCCACTTGAATCAAAGTGTGAAATATGATATGTCAAGAACTATGTAATGTTTTGAACAACCAACAATAAAAATTAAAGGAAAAAAAATATTGACATACCTCATTCAAAAAATACATGAAGAAGATAGCACATCATGATCAACTGGGTTTCATCCCAGAAATTCAGGGTTGGATTCAACATATGCCAATCAATAAATGTAATTCCCCACAGAGATAAATTCAAGAACAAGAACTGATTGCTTGATCATTTCAATAGATGCAGAAAAAGCATTCAAAATATCCATGTTAAAATCCATATATTCATGTTAAACATTCTGGAGAACTCAGGATTGAAGGAACTTAACTTACCTCAATATTGTAAAGATTGTATATGACAAACCCAAGGCCAACAGCATACTGACTGGAGAAAAACTGAAAACATTTCCTCTAAAATCAGGAACAAAATAAGGAAGTCCACGCTCATCAATCCTATTCAATATATTCTTAAGTCCTAACCAGAACAATATGACATGAAAAGGAAATTAAAGGGGTAAAAGTAGGAAAAGAAGTTAAATTATTTGCCTATGACATGATCCTATTTCTAGAAGACCCAAAAAACTATCAGAAGACTTCTAGAGCTGATAAATTCAGCAAAGTAGCAAGATATAAGATCAAGATACAAAAATCAATAGATATTCTATATTCCAATAATAAATCTGCAAAGAAAGAAATCAGGAAAATAATCCCATTTACAATGCCCTCACATTAAAAAAAGGAATAAGTCCAATCAAGAGGTGAAAGATGTTTACAATGAAAACTATAGGACATTGAAAAAAGAAATAGAAAAATATCTTAGAAGTTGGGAAGACCTCCAATACTCCTTGGATATTGGATAGTCATAATTGCAACAATGACCATATTATCAAAAGCAATCTACAGATTAAATGCAATCCCCATCAGAATATCAATAACATTCTTCACAGAACTAGAAAAATTAGTCCTTGAATTCATTTGGAAGAATAAAAGACTCAGAATAGCCAAAGTAATTCTAAGCAAGAAGAGAGATGCTGGAGGCATCACAATACCTGCTCTCAAATTACACTAGAGAGCTACAGTAAGATAAACCAGAATGATATTGCCATAAAAACAGACATGAAGAAAAATGGAATAGAATACAAGATATAGACAAATCCACATAGATATAGTTATTTGATAACTCAAAAAAACATCTAAAATATACATTGGATAAAAGGTAGCCTTTTTAACAAATGGCCCTGCGAAAATTGGATATTCATATGTAGAAGAATGAAACTAGATCCCTATCCCTCACCCTGCACAAAAGTCAACTGAAAGTGGATCAAAGAGCTAGAATTAGACCAGAAATTTTACATCTGCTTAAAGAAAACAGAGGGTCAACACTCCAACATAATGGTGCAGGCACCCATTTCCTTAGCAAAACCCTTAAATTTTAATAAATAAAACGAAGATTCAATAAGTGGAATGGCATTAAATGGAAAGCTTCTGTACAGCAATGGGATGGTTTTTAAGAAAAAAACTTTGCAGAGGGAAGGAGTGATAAAGGGAATGAGCACAGGGCACTTTTAAGGCAGTGAAACTCTTGTGTGAAACCGTCATGAATACATGACATTTGTCAAAGCACATATAACCACATAACATAAAGAGTAAAACCTAATAGAAACTATGAACTTTAGTCAATAATCATGAGTCAATATTAGACTATCAATTGGAAAAATGTATGACTCTAATGCAAGTTATTTGATATAGGCAAAATTTCATGTGAGAGGAAGAGATGGATATGGCATATGGGCACTCTCTGTAAATTCTGCACCATTTTTTTTCCTTTCTAAAAAATTAAACTAACCTAGAAACTTTATTTCATTATACTTTAGTATAGAGAATGAGAATGCATGGGAGGGAAAGGGCCGGTAAAAAGGAAGAAGGGTAGGTGGAAGGGAGAAGAAAGCAGGTGTACAGTTGGACAATGAGAAATCCAAACCACAGATAAGTTATGGGCACACGAAAAAGAATAGAGAAAGCCAGACCTGAAGGAGAAGAAGGTGAAAGAGAGAAACTAAGTTGAGAGAGGGCGGGAGAAAGGGGGGGGCCAGGATACGTAGAGTGTCAGCTGGATGTCTCACTTAGGCCTAGTTGATGGCTTGGGAAGTGTGGCCATCACTTGTCCAAAGCCCCATTTTATCTATTAAACAGCAGAGTGTTTCAATTAGGGTAGACCATCATAGATGCTCTGTGGATTCACTGCCAGGGTGATTTTGAGATGACTGTTTTCCAGGTCTGCAAGTTCTCTTTTCCTATCTTCCCTTTTTACAACATTCATTCTCATAATCGGGGGAGAAAAGGTTTCCCCCTCTGTCCTGAACCTTCCAGTGGTGCATTTCCTGGAATATTAAAAAAAGAAAAGAAAATAGGGTTTTCATGTATCAGTTTTTAAGAATTCATTTAAATTTAAAAAATAAGTTTAATGAATAAGAGGTCAATGCAAGAGGTTGTGGAGATTCTATTTATAATGTCAGTCAAGTCAAGCATAAAGCCTTCTATTTTCCAGGTGTGGTGGCGCACACCGGTAATTCCAGTGGCTCAGGAAGCTAAGGCAAGAGGATCTCGAGTTCACAGTCAGCCTTAGCAAAAGCAAGGCACAGAGCAAACACAGCAAGACTCTGTCTCTGAATAAAATACAAAATCGTGCTGGGGATGTGGTTCAGTGGTTGAGTGCCCCTGAGTTTAATCCCTGGTAACGGCCCCCACTCAAAAATAAATAAATAAATAAAGCCTTCCATTCATAAAATAATAAGCCTTCCATCCTCTCTTTGCTTTGCAGGTAATTCTGTTAAAAATCACATTGTAAGTAAGAATTCTATCCTTTCTTGGGACAGAGAATGGGAATGGTGGGAATTTTTTGTTTAATGATCTCAAAATTTCCATCCCCCAACTATAGGAACAGGATGTCTGTTTCAACAGAGGAACAAAAAAGAGACATTTATAAACTTGAAGCTTATAAAATTTAAATTTTCAACATAAAAAAGGAATACAGATTTAATATTATAAAGTTCTGTGCAAAAGCAATTATCTAGGAAAAAATCTAACAAATTTTATTTGTTTCAAATTTTAAAATTCTGACAAATGCCAAAAATATGACAAAGTTCAGGAAAATAATGTTCTGTTAATAAAATTCATGAAAAAGTCTGTAATTTTTTCATCTGCTATATCTGTTTTAGCCATTTCTTCATTTCATGATTTTTTTTGTCATTTCCAACAGATATAGTTCCTGACTTCAAATATATTACAAAGCTGCAGTAATCAAAACATCATGGTATTGTCATAAAAACAGGCAACAGAAAAAAAGAGCTCAGAAATAAATCCACACATCTATAGTCAAAAGCTTTTTGGCAAAGTTATCAAGAGCACACATTGGAGAAGACAGCCTTTTCAGTAAATGCTGCTGGTAAAATTGTATCTTCCATGCTGAATAATGAAACTAGACCCTTATCTCTCTGTAGTTTCAAAAATTACCTCAAAATGGATTAAATAATAATAATATTAATAATAATAATAATAATAGAGACCCTGGAAGAGAGACCATTTCCACAATATCAGGAAGGGATCTAGAGTGTGAAAGCCTCCCATATTTTTTGTTCTTTTAGCTGTTCAAGATATCCTCACTCATCAGTGCAGAAAAAGCAATGTGGGGCTGCAAATTCACAGTGAGAATTGGTCCCCATATTTGAGAATAAGTTTAATCTAATGTGTCAATTTCCTTATAAACTGTTGGTATAACAGTCTACTTACATGATCTGCTTTTATGTATTTTAAAAAATCTTGGTGTCATATGATTCAAGTATTGCTCAAGTATTTAAGAATTCTATGACTTGAATTATTTTAAAAACTTACGGATAAAGGGTTATGATATGAAGAAACAAAGATAATTCTTTTAATAGAGTATTTGTTTTATGCTATGTTTAAAAAATGGGTTACAGACTTAAATGTGATAGCTGAGACTATTAAATCATGTTATAGTTTGGGTGGGAAATGTTCCCCCAAAGCCTAATGTATCAGAAATATATCCTATGTAGCAATATTCAGAGGTGATTCATTATTAGATTATGGGAAATAAAATCTAATCAATGCATTAATTCATTTGATGAATCAATAATCTTAAAGGATTATTCTACTGGATGATAGCTGTAGGCAGGTGGGGTATAGCTGGAGAAAGTAGGTCTCTTGGAGATTTATTTTGTCCCTGGATCTCCCATTCTCTGTCTGCTTCCTGGCCACCAGGACATGAGCAGCTCTCCTCCACCATGCCATCCCACCATGATGTTCAACCTCACACAGGCCCAGAACCATGGAGTTGGCTGACCATGGACTGAACCTCTAAAGCTGTGAGCCAGAATAAACCTTTCACCCTCTAAGTTGTTCTTGCTGGGTATTTTGATCACAGCAATGAAAAGCTGACTAAAACCACTGGAATAAAACAGGGTAAAGGCTTTAGGAGACTGGAGAATGGGTAAGCATATTTTGGTCAAAATTCCTAAAGCATAGGTAATAAAGGCAAAAATAGACAAATGGGATTACATCAAACTAAAAAGCCTCTTCACAGCTCAGGAAACAATCAACACAGTGAAGAGACAACCTACAGAAAGGGAGGAAATATTTCTGACAAGGGGTTGATGTCCAGAATATAAAAGGAACTCAATAAACTCAATAGCAAAAAAAAAAAATCAACTATTTTAAAAGTGGACAATATACTATGAACAGAATGGAAAGATAATTCAATCTCTCCTTCTAGCATCATTTATTGAATTTTTTTTCTTATTAATGATAACAGAAAACTTTCTGCCAGCTTTCAACTTATTCTCTATAATATCTGAGAGACTACTCAGGATTGTTGTTAAATTGGGACAATTGCTAAAGCATTCCTTTTATATATGCGTTATAAAATTTGGAAGGATTTTCCCGGAGGAGCTTTGCTTTTTCCTACACTACCCACAAATTTCTGTTAGCAAGGGTTTCATTAGTCAAGTTCACATATTGTAGCATTGCAAGTTTGCATACTGTCATATACCAAGAGTGTTATTGAACAATATGGCATATTTGTATAGCTAAAGTAAGACACATACATGGTGATGAGTTATTTGAAAATATCTCATTCAATTCAAAGTCAAAATGTCTTCAACTCATCCTTCATTTAGTCGGATCCTCCAGAAAGCCTGAGGCCACACCACCAGAGAGGGAAGTGCAGAAGAAATAGAATCAAAGAGGCAACAGTTACTACTAAACTATCTTATTATTATAGATTGTACAAAAATATAATGATTGTGTGACCACACTGACCGGGCCCCTCCCAGGCCTGCCCTTACAAAAGCTTTGCACAAGCCAGAACTCTTGATCTTTAGTTTGTTGATCTTCACAGGAGACTTGCTGCTCTGTTTAAGAGAGAGGCCACGAATGCCCACCCATCCTTGGCAAAAAAGGTAGCACATGAAATGAAATAAAAAATGGATACTGACCATGACTTGCTTTTACCATGCTAAACATACAAACAATTTTTGAAAGCTATTCTCAATTTCTGTTTCTAGTTAGTAAGAAAGAAATGGACCTTTACATAACTGAAGCAGTACATCGTAGTGAAACTGATTCTAATTCACTAAAAAGTTACCTGAATCTTTTTGGGGACTGATAAAAATTTGCAGGTACATTGAATGAAACCCACGGATAAAACTTTATGTGATTTTTTTTTTAGAACCTATGATAATGAAAAAGAAATTTAAAACCTACTCTCAAAGCAAATGAAGACTTACGTTGTACAAAAATGCTATAAAAGTTACAAAAGGGATTACACTCTACAAAAATACAATAAAAATTATGTACAAATAATTGCACCATAAAAAATTGTACTATAGTATGATAATAATCTAAGTCCAGTTTAAAACTAACTTACTTCATATTACAAAATATTTGATGTTTTTTGGTCTGGTTACCAAAATGTACCTGCTATTTTAACTATACAACCAATTATTTTAAACAATTTTTTGCACTAAATGTTAGGAAAAATACAATTAATGTTTCAGTTAATTGATGTTGTTGTTTTCTATGCTTTAAAAGTTTGAATTTTATTTAATTACTCCCAAAGAGTAAGCATACATGCTAAACAACACATACTAAATCTGTACAACATTTTGTTTCATAAATAAATTATAATCTTAACTAGCTGATATATTGGATTAGAATATGTTGAAGAATGAGAATGCTTTTTATTTTATGTCTGATGCAGATAAACATGTTAGAGAATTTTATAGTTTTATGGCCTCCTGTCCTCATTTATTGATATGAGTACTTAGACGCTTATTTAAATTGAAAAATGAATTCAGACTTTTCTCTAAAAGTATGCTGATTGTTCACCAAAAAAAAAAAAAAAATAACTAAATTTGCTTATTTGATTGTATGTAGGCTATTTTCCACAAATGGAAAGTGCCACGTCTGAGCTCCAAGATTTGAATCAAAAAGTTATTTAAGATTAAATAAAAGTATTTAAACTAAAGCGCTATTACAGCAAGCCTGTGTTGAAATAATCAATGTTTTGAGGTTTTTAATTTTTTTCAAATCTATTTTGTTTTCAAAGTGCCTCAAGTAGGCATAATTAATAGACATTTGATAAATCTGAATGAAGCCTTTTGGTATACTTCCCAAAACTTAAAAGAGTCTATTGACACCTCAGGTCATATCCAATTCTTTCCTTTCAAAACATTTGAAGGAAGACCTAATTAAATTGTCAGCTCATACATCATCAAAAATAATTTTGATGATACATCACTATATGATACTTGGCACATACTTCAAGAAGAATTTGAAAAATCGAATGACATTGCTATAATATTCCTTCCATTCCCATATACTAATTAATATGAGCAAGGTCTCTCGGGCTTTACAACAGTAGATGCAATAAATTAATAGGATTTGTGTTGTAACCCCATCTCATCCTAGCAATAAATAATATTCATCCACAAATGCATGGACTGATTGAAATTAAAAAATGAAAACAGCCCTAGTTTTCTCATTACGAGATTCACTTCCATTAACCTGTTAATATTCCAAGTTTACAATATATTTATCATAATGTTTGTATTATATTAATGATTAATGTATTACAAATAATCATAATAACTCAGAAAAATAATTTTAAACTTGCAGAACCTTTTTCACTGAGAGCGTTTTTTTAGTTTTATGATCAACAAACATAAAATTTTAATTTATACACGTATTTTCTGTGGCGGATATATATTTTATAAAATCAATAAAAGACAAGGATAAAAATATATGGCAAGAGAATAAGAATATTGGCAAGGTAAAATAGAATAGGATAAAATGGAATGCTGTAATGTTTTCCTAATAAAGAGCTTGTGAATGAATTTTTAAAATTCAAAGTGTAAATATTAAATTATTGTAGCATTTGGGAGTTCATTGAATAATTTTAATTTTATTTCATTGTGATGAAAGCACATAACACGAGGTGTGACCTCTTAACAGAGTTTTAAGTGTGCAATACAGTATTGCTAACTCTAGGCACAATGTGGTATACAGAACTTATTTTCTTGTATAATTAAAACTTCACGCTTATGAGCAGCTATCTTGCCTCTCCTCCCAGTCTCTGGCAACCAGCTTTCTGCTCTTTGCTTCTGTGAGTTCAAACACTTTAGATACTTCTTGTAAAGGGGATCATGCAGTATTGATCTTACTGTGACTGGCTCCTTTCACTAATGATGGTATCACTATGGTTCATTTCAGTTGTCTCACATGGTAGGATTTCCTTCTCTCTTGAGGCTGAATAATATTCCTTTGTATGTTTATACCCCACTTTCTGTATCCATCTGTTTACACATCATGACGTCTGGAAAGACTATTATGTGAACATGGAAGTACTAGTATCTCTTTAGGACCATGACTTCAATTTTTGGGGGAATAAATACCTAGAAGTGGAATTGCTGGATCATGTAGTAGCTCTATTTTTAATTCCTTGAGGAAATTCCATACGGTTTTCCATAACAGCTGCACCATTTTACATTCCTACTAACAGTGCAGAAGGGTTCCAATTACCCTACATCCCTGCCAACATTTGTTGTCTTTTGTTTTCGTCTTTTTTTAAAAAAAAAAATAAGAGTCATCCTAACAGGTGTGAGGTGATATTGCATTGTTGTTTTAATTTGAATTTCCCTGATGGTTAGTATCTTTCAATATACCTGTTGGTCCTTTCTATGTCTTCATTGCATATATTTAAAAGAATGTGATACTAATTCTATTTTGAAAAGACATTTACAATATATCTAAATTTCCACCCTTTAAAATTTACAATACCAGTTTTCAGATGACTATTTACAAATATGCCAAGGATACATAGGTTTACAGAATTAAAAAAAAAAAAAAACATATTGGGCTGGGGATGTGGCTCAAGCGGTAGCGCGCTCGCCTGGCATGCGTGCTGCCTGGGTTCGATCCTCAGCACCACATACAAACAAAGATGTTGTGTCCGCTGAAAAAAAAACATATTTGGGGACCACTGATATAGATGCTCTGTAGAACCTTTGAAGTGATTTTAATTCTTAAAAGAACATATAACTTAAAATTAAACAATAATAGTATGATTATAATGAAAGTGGATTATCCTCTAACTCAGTGACCAGTAAAGAACACTGAGCTAAACACTACGAGCTGTTTCTGTGGGAAAAAACAAAAAAAGTTTTACTGCAACACAGCTATGCTCATTTGTTCCAATATTGTCTATAGTGGTTTTCACTCTAGGAGGTCAGAAGTGGGTAGTTTCAGTGGAGACCCACTGGCCCAAAACAAGTATGATATTTGGTACATGGCCATTTACAGAAAACATCTGTTAATCCCTGCTCTGTCTTATCCTCCACTCTCAATTCCTGTTCCTCTGAAGAAGAAATTAAAATTCTCTTAGCTGTTTCTTCTATTCCTAAACTCCACATTTATAAATGGCATGAGTATAGCTGTGGTCTAACATGAGCAGGCAGATTAGCACACAAAGACATCTGCATACACTCAAACACTTCCCTTTTGCTTAAATAAGTATTTTAGGTCTTTAAAAACTTCTTGTGACAATTATTGTTAATGGTTGAGGCATTTCATTTAATTTCTGTTGCAATCTTTTGATTTTCCTAAAGTTCAAATTACTTTGCTGCAGGCAAATACAAAATAAAATAAACCACAAATTTGCATAGCACTTGAATGCCTTCATCTGTACATTCCTAATATGAAAGCAAAAAAAAAAAAATGTACAAATCTCAAGTGTGCAGCTGAATGAAACCTTACCAAATATAATGTAACCTCTACCCAGACCAAGATGTAGGGTACTGCCAGCATCCCAGGGTCTCTACTATGTTCTCTCCCAATCATTTCATCTTCAGAGAAAACAACTATTCTGATGTTCATTGCTATGGGTTTGTATTTCCTAACTTGTTATAAATGCAATCATGCAGTCTTCACTCTGATTTCTTTCATTTGGATCTGAGAGATTAATTTAAGTAACAGCTGTCTATTATTTACATATACTATTTTACTGCATGAATATATCACAATTTATTTAGCCAACCTCCCCATTAATGGATATGTAAGTTGCTTTCAGTTTGGGGGAATCATGAACAATACTGTTATAAATTATTTGTTTTAATGTATTTTTGATGGGTATATGCTTAAACATGGAAATATTGGGTTATAGTATATGAATACTTTAGTCAACTTTTTTTTTTTGTTACTGTGACCAAAATAGCTGACAAGAAAAATATAGAGGATGAAAAGTTTATTTTGACTCACAGTTCCAGAGGTCTCGAACTGTAGATGACCAACTCCATAGCTCTAGACTCATGGTGAGGCAGAATATCATGGCAGAAGGGCCTGGCAAAGGAAAGCAGCCAACAGATCATGGCAAACAGGAGGCAGAGAGCAAGAGCTCTGCTCACAGGGACAACATATAAACCCCAAAGGCACACTACCAGCCATCCTACTTCACACTTCCACTCACATGTTACCTGCCTAGAGTTATTACCCCTTAATCCATATGGTGGATTAATGCACAGTTTATGTGATATCTCTTATAACCAAATCATCTCACCTCTGAACTGTTTTGCATTATCTCACAGGTGAACTTTTGGGGAACACCTCATATCTAAACCACAACAATGTATATGTATATATTGCCTAAGATTCTCCCAAAAAAGTTATGTATGTTTGTATACTTCCATCCATACTTTGAGATTCCGGCTGCTCCACGTATTTTCTAAATTTTGGTAGTTTCACTTTTTAGATGTCTTTTTAATGGCTGTGTTGCATTACTTTGATGGTTCTTGATTCAAGTGTCTTTTTAAGAATTATCAAGTATTTGTATATCCATGTTTGTAACCACTTTCCATTTTTGTCTGACTTTTATTTATAATGTATTTTAACTCCTCTTATGTTCTGCCAATGAGTTGTTTTTAAAATATTTGTATTGTAAATATCTCTCCCCGGCCACCACCCAAGGCATGTAATTTCAATCTTTTAATAGGGGTTTCAGTGAAAAAAAAATATTAATTTTAGTAAAATATATTTAATCAAATTTTTCCTTTATGGTAAGTGCTCCTCTGTGTCTTGTTTATGAGCTCTTTCCTTCTCCCAAGACCATGAAGTTATTCATCTATGCTTTTATGGATCTTTTTCTTCTAAGCTATAAATGTATGACTGCATTTTTTAAATGTATTTTGTGAGAAGGCGATTATGAGTCATTTTCTCCATATGTCTGTCCAGTTGATCCAACTCCATCTACTGAAAGACTGTAATTTCCTTTTTTGTATTACTGTGGCACCTTTGCCACAGATGACCAGCAATCTGAGGTTTTTTTCCTGACTTTCTATTTTGATCTGCTGATCTATTTGTTGGTCCTCCTAATATTATACTACTAGCCAAAATTACTCCTGCTTTTCAATATGATTTTATATTCAGTAATATAAATCCTTCCATTTTCCTTCTTAAATATTCTTTTGCTATAAGTGACCCTTTGAATTTTCACATATAATTTAGAATCATTTGTCAGTAACCACAAAAATCCTGCTAAAATTTTTATTGTGATTGCTTTCTATACATAGAACAATTTGGGAGAAACAGAGCTCTTAATCATATTGAGTTGTAAACCTGTGAACATAGGTTATATTTCCATTTATTTTGGAGGTGAGAGGATGCACATAGAAGTAAGGCACATTTCTGTCCTCCAGAAACTCACAGTCTGAAGCAGAACTTTTGGAAGTATGTGTGTGTGCATTGACGCTTACATGGAGCTATGTGAAGAACAGTTGCAAAATACGAGGCAGCAGATCTAGTTTTCAGACTCTGAAACCACTAAATTAGAATCTTATTCAGCATTTCTACAAGTACACTCAGAAATCTTTATATAATTTACCCAGGTGACTTTGGCATATGTACAAGTTAAGTCATAGATATTTTAATTTCAAAGTATTTGTAAATAATTTGATTTTTTTACTTTCTTATATATGACTTTTTTCATTTATTTTCCTTCTTCTCCCTATATTACTATTGGTGATATTTTCACTGACCTGTATTCCAAATCACTAATCCTCTTTTTTTTAAAATCTAATTTGCTATTAAAGCCAATCACTAAATCTGATTCTTAATTTTGGTCATTTTACTTTTCAGTTCTAGGATTTCTATGTTGATTTTTTTTTTTTTTACGGATGCTGAATCTCCATTAAAAATATCTTCTTAAGTGATCTTAAATTTATCAAGCATATCTGTATTTTAAAGAGCATTTCTTAGTACCTATGGATCTGTTTCCATTGTCTATTTTTCCTCTTATTGTTTTGTTAAGTATTTGCTTTTATCTCCTACTGTAACTAGAAATTTTTATTGAAAGTTGCAAGATGAATTCAAATAAGATCCAATCTGAAGTAATAGTGAATGTCATGTTAGGCCTCCTTCTAGTCCCATATTTGCACGTGAATAATAAAGCAGCTCAATAGACACAGTATTTGCTTTAATAATTTTTTCCCCAATTTGTTCCTTTGTAGTAGATATTTGACATAATGTGTACCTAGTTGCAGTCAACTGATTGTCCTTAGATAGTTAATTTGCACTGCTTAGAAATTTACCTCATTGAGAATAGTAAATGCTTCTTTAGAAAATATTTTCCCCATTTTTCTTCTTAGCATACAGAACTCCTTCCTCATAACCTAGCAGAATTATCTAGGTAAAAAATATGCCAATTTCTTTCTGTCCCTCTTAATTTCTTCAACATATGTACACACACACACATTACATCAATTAATTGGGTTCTGATTAGTAAACAGAAATCATATGCCAATTGTTTTAGCAGATAATTTAATATAAATTATAGTTACCTGGGTACCAGATAATGGAAAAGGCAAATATTGAACAGAGCAGTAGATGTGGGATCAGTCCTAGGGCTAGAAGGAAAAAAAGAAGATTGTAAATAACTAAAGACAGGTAACTTAGAGGCAGAGCTAAATGGAACTGATAGTAAAGACTCTGAGAAGGTGTGCCAACTGGCTGGGGCTGCTGTTTCTGAGAAAGGGTAATGTGCTGGTAGAGGATGATGGAAGAGTAGGAAAATCTAAACAGGAAACAGGAAGCAAATCAGGGAGGCGGATATTCCTTATACATCCTGTAGCTCTATTATCCCTGTGGCAGCCCAAACCAAGTCAGACAGAAAAGAAAAATAACAACATCATATTTCTCCCACCTTGGGATGTACATTTATTCCACATTTAAACATATTTTAAATTGATATGAATAGATGGTATATCGTGGTTCAAAGGTAATGTTTTTCTTCCTTAATGTCATATAAAATCATGGTGTTTCTAATAACGTTTTCTTCAATACAGTGTTTTTAAAAGCATAAAATGATTTACATAAGCAAACATTTTGACCCCAATAATGATTTTTTTTTTCTCTTCTAAGTTCTCACAAACCATCTGTTAAATAGTTTCACCATTTTGCTGGGTTGTAGTGTCAATCGTTCTGACTTGCAGTTTCTGTACTATTTCCCCCTTTAAAAATTTTAACTTTATTTTTAATTAATTTTTTTAATTGACACATTAAAACATAAAAATTGTACATATTAATGGAATACAATTTCTCCAGTTTTTAACAAATCTCCCAATTTGGGGATTAACTGAACTCTCTCAAACACGGTTAGTATTTTCTGTGTTTTAGGCACTGAGTAGTGATATTGATTCTATTTCTTGGCTCTTCTGGTCCCTTGGGATTTGAATCAAAGGGCCATGAAAACTTTAAGGGAATTACTTCTTTCTTCTACACTACGTCTAAATTCCTTGTTAACAGTATTCATCACATTTGCCCATTTAACTGTTTGACTTTGGGGCTTGTGGAAAGTTCTCCTTATCCTTCAAGTGAGCTGATTCTGACACCAAGATCTGTGGTTTTCTGGAGTTGTCCAGAGAAAGATGAAACTGAGTCTAGAAGAACCTTAATCCTACTATAATGGGAAATGCAAATGTGTTTTATATAATTACAGTTGAATATTTTGAATATACAGTTGAATTATAAAGTTTTGTATGGATGTGGAATTTTACCACTTTAGCTTATCTTGAGTTTGGTTCCTAAACATGTCAAATTTTCAGGAACAATGTAGATATGTAGCTTCCTGGAGGAGAGGTCACACTCCTCCTCTTCATATTGGTATTCCAGGTGATATATCACTAAACCAAGAGAAGAAATATCTTGCCATATTGTAATACAATTGGAGAAAAACAATCCCTGCCTCCAAAATGAAGGGCTCTATATACTAGATTACTACATATTAGATACATAAACATATATTAAACAATGTGTGTAGTTAGCTGTTTCTGTTAATAAACTACCCCAAACCCAATATTTTTGTCTCAAAATCTCCTTGCCCATCTATAAAATGTCATTTTTCATATTTTCTGTTTTATTGCAGATAACAATTTAATCATAACTGTGCCAATATATAACATAGATCATTATTTTCCCAGCTTCATATTTTTAGCCTTTTGTAACGGTTTCTTCATCAACCATGGTGTGTATTTTAAGCCTATTCCCCATATTTCAGGGTTTTTTTTAAAATTATTAAATGAATCCTCCTTAAGGATACTAATACCTATATTAATTAATTACCATAATCTAAAAAAGAACCCCCAAACTTGATGGCACATAATAGTTATTTATGTGATCCTAGGGGTCTATGGGTCAATTAGTGTTCCATTGATCAAGTCAAGATTTGAACGACCTTGGTTCCAAGATGTAGGTTGAACACAGGTCTGGTCTGTCTATCTCTCATCTTCTTTGAACAAAAATGCTTTCTCATGACAATGGCCAAAGTACAGAAGGCAAGTCCCTCTGCATAAACATATTTGAAACCTCTGCCTAGACTACATCTGCTAATATCCCACTGCCAAAACTAAATCAGTGGAAAGATGAGCATATTTGGCCCATAATGGGGGATGTAGAGGATATACCTTTGCTCAGTAATAATTCAAGGTATCCTTAAGGTTATCCATGGAATAAGCAGAAAAATCTCAGATAAACTTCCATATTGTTTGATCTTCTAGTATTTCTGTCATTAAATAAGTGCTAGTTACCTCTCTGTCCAAAGTTCAAGGACATGTTTTGGTCATGATAACCCAGGCAAGAGTCTTTATTTGTGGCATATCCATCGGTGACCTTAATAATAACACACTGACTAGTCTTTGAACTATGCAGAGAGTGTTATGGATTAAATTGTGTCTACCTAAAATTTCTATGTTTAAGTCCTTATCCCTAATGTGACTGTATTTGGAGATAAAGCCTTTAGGAATGTAGTCAGGGTTTAACAGGAGATAAATGTGGCAACCTAATCCAATAGAATTGGTTTCTTTTCAAGAAGAGGAAGAGACACCAGTGGGTTCTCTCTTCACATGAAGATGGAAGAAATGTCACATGAGGACACAGCAAGGTGGGTCTACAAATCAGGAAGAGAGCCCTCACCAGGAACTGAATTTGCAAGTATCTTAATCATGGACTTCTAACCTCCAGAACTGTGAGAAAATAAATGTCAATTGCTTAAGCCATGCAACCTGTGGTATTGACAGCCCAAGCTGACTATTAAGGAGAGGGAGAGTATTAAAGAAGATGACTGGATGGAAAAACAAAGCAGTCATAGAGGACCATAAATTCAGCATAGACCAATAGTGTAGCAATATTAAGATACCAAACCCAGAAGCTGGAGGTGGGCAATTAATATATATCCATGAATTAGCTGAGATACAAGAACAAAGGAAGTGGTACATTTCATGATGAATGGGAGAGTGCATTCCAATTTAACTTTTATGTATATATAAAACACACCACACACACACACACACACACACACACACACACACACACTGGTGTAACCCTAACAGAATTAGCAGTTTGCATTTGAGTGGCAGTCTGTCATTTTGCATCTAGGAATCCAGACAGCATTCCCACCAGATTTCAGAATTCTTTCTATGACACCAGAGATAGATCCCCAGGGTCACTGTAGGGATGACCCTTTTTAAGTTTCAATCCATATTCTGACCCATTCTAAAGCAAAGATTGGTTTTGTTTCCTAGCTAAAAAAATGAGGATGTAGAAACTCTGGGGAAGAATTAGAAAGATGGTTTGAAATGAGTCTCCTTAGAAAAAGACAAAAATAACCAAAATGATTTAGCATATTAAAGAGTCAGTGGTACCTTATAACATCAGGAATTTAAAGGAAGATTATTTAGAAGTGATGTACTCTAGCTAGGTCCCATTCCACAGAGAAAAGAAACACACTTAAGGGTCAATGTGAGGGGTACTAATTTGAAAAGAATGGCTTGAAAAGAAATGATCCTGATGACCCATACAGGTCATTTCTAGGTTCATGTGAGCAAAGGGTAGCAAATTAAAGAAGGTCTCTAGTCTCCTGTAGCTCTAATAAAGGATGCATGGTGTGAGGCTTCAACAGTAAAAGAAAAGTGAAAATGGAAAATAATTCTTTTCCCATAACATATGTGTAAAATATTTATATATGTAGAGACATGAATTTATGCAACACAAATACACAACTCCTTACTGACCTCAAAAAGCAGAATTTTCTTGTGAAATGCATGTTCCGAATCCCAGGAGATCACTCTAAACTTGAACTATATCTATCATTTGTTTAGATCAGGTGATTTTATTTTGCTGACCTTACAAAGAACAGACTCAAAAACATCATTCATATTAAAAAAAACAAAGTTAGCCAAAATGAGATAGTAAAGCCCTCTGTCATACAATCTAACTACTTTGTAGCAATAATCACATATTTGTTTTTTTTTTCTTTTTATGGACAAATGTTTCATGCCTGTGTGCTCCTAATTAATTCTGTGAGTTCTCACTATTTTTCCAACTTATTCTCTCCATTTGATCCCTCTTTGCTATTATCATTCCCAGTGACACTTTAAGATTAAAGGGTAAAAAAGAAACAATTTAATTTGGTAAAGCAACTGCAGCAGGTATAAACTTCTTTATGCACCAAAATATTTCACCCTGTTCACTTTCTACAAGGTGCCTGGACTTGATTACATAAGACTTGATAACTTCAAACTCCCCCTTCAGGCACCAGAAAAGATCATTTTGATTCTCCTAAGTGTCATTTGGAAATGCTCCCAAACTGATTTCCACATTGTGATAAATAATGTCAACCAGTTCTCCTGATTCTCCCCCAAAGTATAATACTTAAGACTTCTTGGCTCTGTCAAAGATTGTAAAAAAAAAAAAAAAAAAAAAAAAGAAAAAGAAGAAGAAACATCCAGGAGGTTATTCTGCTCCTAGGATCCAATCTGCCAACAAAAAATTTAGGACTGATTTTCTTAGAAACAGAGACACCATTCTCTTCTGTCAAGTTCAGGAGCTTTCCTAACGTCACAAGTGGCCCACTTTAGGCCTGCTTTCCCTGGGTAGCTATGAGGATGTGAGCAGGAGGTGGTGGTGACAATGAGGAAAATAAGGGAGGGGGGCACCAAGGGGCTGATGTACAGGAGAACACAGCTACAATCTCTCCTTCCACATGTGCATGAATTAGAAAGTAGCTGCGTGGTGCTCCATCTCATGAGATCTATTCTCTGAAGCATGTGTCTACCTCCCATTATCATCATCTGAATGAGCCTTTTGTAATAATAATGAAGCTCTGAGAGGGAGACCTTTGCTACCTAATCCATAGGGGTATATTCTTCTCCTGATGGACCTATAACTCCTATCATAGCTAATGGGTGTTCTAAACTGACATCAGAAAAGCTGTCTATCCCATTGTGTGAAAAAGGTAAAGGTCTCTCTTTGCAAACCTCATTATCATTCAAACTGATCTTTTCTCTCCTGCTTCTCTCTCAAAGGCTGTTCCTCTCCCTTGAGGTATTTATAAGAAGGGAGAGCCTTGAAAATTACACATCTGGCAAAGAGAACAGATTTCAAGTGCAGTTTACTCTATGTGTCTCAGTCTGTTTCTCTTGGATACCAATGAAAAGGTTTTAAACTTAAAAAAGACATTATTCTTTCCACAAAATGGGTTCACATTTGCTTGAAGAGCATATGTTCTTCAAATGTGATACAGCAAAGGTTACTCTGAAACCAAGAAAATGTATGAATTCTTTAATTCAATGAATGAAATTGACAAGCTATTCAGATCTCTTTGCATTTTTCCAGCCCTTGCCTGTTTTTTCTTACATTGAATTTTTTTAAAGCTATTAAGAGAGTGACTCTAAGAAAAAAGAGACGAAACATTACTTTTAAGGCCCCTATTTTGTTATATATATTTTTCATTTAAATTTGGGGCTGTAGCATTCATTCTCACAATTTATGGAATGCCTTGCACCATTGAAGGGGCCATTTTGTTTTTTCCTTTGAGATAAAGCCCTGTTCATAAGCACAAAACTATGCAGTTTGTACATCTCCCCCCAATAATACCTTGACACAGCATTCAGCAAATTAAATGTAGTTACGTGACTATGGAAGTTGGTACTGTACTAACAGGGCTGAACAGAATGGCATCTCTCATTTTTCTGGGTCAGATGGCACAAGAGTCATTCACCTGGAATTGGGAATATGGAAGTAAAGCCACAATCTCTCATTCTGCAGGTTGGCATGTTAGAAGGCAGCCTGAAAGAATGTCAGAACTGTCCTCATTCTCCCCTACCACACATCTAGTGGCCCTACATCCCCTACCAGAGGTAGAAGCAATAGTCTTCCATAGATCCTCCACAAGCTTTCCACCCTGAAAACTGGACTTGCCAGGCTGCCCAGAATCCCTGGCAAACTCCCACTTGTCTTCTTGCACCTGTTCTTGACAGGGGCTCTAGTTTCTCCTGCCCAGCTTCTCCACAATTGCGTCCACACATTTGTGGGTATTATTCCAATAATAAATCTCTTATTTCATGATACTCAAAGCCCTTGGCTTCCCTCATTGAATCCTGGCTTTTATATGTTGCTTATGTTAGTACAAAATATAAGACTTGCAGTCTTTCTTTGGAAAAGGAACAAGTGTTTCTGATGTACCACAAAGTTTAAGTACATCCAAACCTAACTGACTCTGGAAATGATGCTCTTTCATTCATTTGAAATTGAAGTAATCAAACCAAAGAGTTGGCTTTCTCAAAGCAGAGCACAGGAAGTAAGAACAAAGCAAGAGCTGAGGACAAATAGTTTCCTAACTGAAAGGAAAAAAATATTTTCTATTTAGATAATTCATAACATATAGAAAGTCATTAATATGGAAAAAGTAGATTTTCACTGCAACATTATTTGTTTAGACAATTCAACTTATAACAAGTACTTAAAAGTGAGACAAAGAACATTCCCTAACTATGTTGGTCTTCCCCATTTTGTGTTAGTGAATACCTTATACTCCGTTTTTGAAAAGGGAAAAATAAAAAATAAAATTCTGACCCTTGAGTAAATTAGTATCCTGCCAGGGCTAGGTTACTCTTTCTGTTAACTTAAATTTACATTTTTTAATACTCCTAATATATTCTTCATTTTATATCAAAGTAAAGTGTTTTAGGAAAAAATGTAACTTACACTGTAGAATATAAACTTATATATAAGTTTTCAATGTCTGAATTTAGGTCTTGTTTGGATAACTTGTATTATAGTCCACGTTTAAGGAGCATTGTTTCAAGTCTCAAATTTGTCTCAAGTCAAAAGTCCATGTAGTTCTAGAGTCATGAATATTTGGTTTTAAATACTTAGCTTTTGAATTTCTTAGCATAAATTTGCAAAGTGTACAAGCTTATTCTATTTTCATATCATAAAAGATTCTAAGTTTCTAATCTAACATTAGCAGGCTTCCATTTATACAATTTTACCTGTAACAAAATGGAAGAATCCAACATTTCTATTTCATCTTTAGTAATGAGGAAACATTCATCAGAATAAATCAGTGTTTTACATGTGACCCAAATTATGTGCAAGTCATATCACAACCTTATATTCTCTACATGGTCTTTTTATTCCTGAAGATCTAAACACACTGTAATGTGATATCTTAAGTCTGAAATTACAGCCAATGTATAGGAAATGTTACCTGATTTTGTTACCCTGATGGGCTGGGTATATGTCTTTGCAGGCTGAATCCAGCCAGCAGCAGAAACAAATTTTAGGGTAACTTTAGTGCCCATGTTGCTTGGAGAAAAAAAATAAGATAGTAGTGTAAGACTAAGAGACAATGCTGTAGGCTCAAGCTAGAGAAGGTATCCAACTGGATGGTCAAGGTGAGGAGAATAGAAGAAGTAAGGCAGTAGTGGAAACAGTACTAAAACTAACAGGAAGTATATATATCCAAGAAGGTATAAAGCAAGTAATTTTTAGTGGTGATGGAAAAGAAAGGTAAAATCTCCTGCAAGAATCCTAGAGTCTGGGATATACCCGATGCTAGACTTTTATAATCTCCCAGTGGCTGTGTTCATGTAGGAGGGATGGATTAATTTAAAATGGTCTAGCCTGAGAGCCAGCACAGCATAAATGGAATAAAGACAAACACAGCTTTCAATCATTCCTGAAGTCTACTCTGTCATTGATTTAGGTGTCACAGACTTAGACTTTCTTCAAGAAAGTCTTATGTCTTTTTTCTTATCCCCACTCTTTTGAAAGAATTTGGCACTATTATTCCAATAAGATGTATATTTCTTACATATATCTTATATGTCATATACCTATTTCTTACACATACATATATATAATATATAATATAATATGTATGTATGTATATTTCATACAGGTAGATATTATATATGCGCAATATATGTATGCCACATATTCTAAGATGACCTTGACCAGCCATCATTGTTCTTGACTCTGAGTTCTCTGGCTCCCAGGTCAGAGTAAAAGGTTGAGGGTTCTCTACCCTTGCTCTGGAATCAGTACATACAATCTGACAGAACTGATGGTCTTGAATCTGTTTCTATCATGGTCATCCTGATATGCAGAGCCCTTGATGGGCATAGTAGAAGGGCACATACCCTAAGCAAAGTTAACCCTAATAATCTGTTCAATAATGTTATTTAACTATATTTTGGAGAATAGACTAACTTCTTCAAACAAAGAATAAGCAGTCACCAGAGACTCATTGAAGTGCTTATCCCAGCTGTCTCCTGAGTCTAATGTTGAGAGGGCAATGTCATGAAGGTGCTGACACACAGCTGGCATCCACAATACAAGGATGGAGGGGGAAAAAAAAACAGAGACAAGATGTCAGGAAGCATAGTAGGAAAGAGCAACTCACCTATAGATTAAATACAACAAATAGAATAGTAGAACAAAGAAAAAAATATTCCTTCCATTAAGAAAGGCAATATTTATACTAAAAATCTAGTCCTCAGTAATTTTTAAATTTTGACCACCAAACTGGATAATTAAGACTAAAAGTAGAATAACACACCCCTCCTTGTCATGAGCCAGTTTTTGCCTGAATTGTGTACGTCTTCACCTTACTCTCTCCACAATCTTGTGAGAGAAAGAGCAAGAGGGACAGATCAGCTGTTTTGGGGGGGATTTCTTGCTGGCTAGTGGAAAGGCTGGCAAAACCAAAGAGAGAACAAGAAGGAAACAGTGCAGCAAGTTTGTGCCATAAAAATACAAACACGAATCATTTCATAGTCTCAGCAGGGAAAACCTTGGGAATTTTTGTGGGTGTTTTTCTAATGGGACCCCATTAAAAAAAGAAAAATGATGCTGAATTTGCCTAAAAAGTACACACATAATTTACTAAAATGGAACGAAGACAGTAAACAAAGGAAAAAAAAACAAATTTCATAATAAGGTCTGGGAGTAAATTCTTAGACTGACTGGCTGGAAACGGGCAACAGCAAAGCATATTAATATGGCAACAAGGGGCACCCAGAACTTCTCTGAGCTCCATGTGAGAGAAAGGTGAGAGAAGAGATGCAGTACCCAATCTATTATTAATGACAGGTCTGTGGGCAAGACAGAGTTTTTGTAAAATTTTCACAGTCAAAAGGAAAATGTTTGCAAACATCAGAGAAGAGCAAGGAAATATCATTATCTATGATCTAAATATCAAAGTCTGTGCATTTTTTATTTTGGCAAAGGAGATGATTCCCGTTCTTCCCATCCCCCACCCCCATAAGGATTCTACAAACCCACAAACATCATCTGAGAGTAAAAAGATGGAGAAAGAATCTTGGGACAATGGAGCCATGTAATTGGAAGACCTTAATTGTCTGTAACTTGCATTCATATGCAGCACCTGTAGTTGATATACACAGGCACACTTAACATAATACAACAACAGGAGCTGTGGTACATACATACAAAATTGTCTGTTTATTCTTTGTTGAGACTTTCTTTGTGCATAACATTTTCACTGACTCTTTTGAGCCTGTGAGAAGAATCAAATTATGCCTATTAAAATATGTGTATTTCTGGAGGGATATGCATTCCTATAACCTTCATTATGATGCTCTTAATTAACCAATATGCCTCGTAATAAAGTATCTAGCTGTCACTAAAATCAACACTTTTCAGTTATTAATAGATTAAAGAAAGAATGTTAATTTCTTCAAGCTCCATTTCATTTGGTCTCATTACTTCAGGAGCCAGATGGTTACAGGGCTGGACCTGTCAACAGTTGCTGTGAGGAAGAATACATTCAGAAACACCGAACTGAAGTATGAATAACAGCTGAAAAATGGATTTGGAGGTAGCCATGCACAAGACTCAAGGTGGGGCAGAAAGTCATTCTGCTGAGAAATAGAGAAAATTATGAACCAGACATATTTTAATTGATGCTTTTTTTATAAGAACCCCCTCTTTTCCTCCCCCCTCCCCAGAGCATTTTCTCTCCCCCAAATCACAACCACGTAAGGCTCCAGCTGTGTTGCGGAGCTATTCACCATTTTTCAAGTGTCTGACTATTTCTCTTGTCCCTCACGCTGCCAGAATTTGACAGTTCTCCTACACTGTTGGTTGATTGATGGTGTCAACTTGGAGGAGACAGTACCACCAGCAGCCAATTTTTTCAAGATGTTTTCTTCTTTGATTTTTAAAAATCTCTTCTGAATGCTTCAAAAGGAAATCACTCTGAAGGGCACCTCCAGCCCAGTTCCTCAGCTTACTTACTCTGTGGCTGACTGTGTTTGGCAAATGTGAAGCTGGTGACTAAGTTTCTCATCATATCCTAAGTGTTGAGTGAAACAACCTCTAAGTTTTCTGACAGCTTTCATATTCCATCATTTTGTAGTTCAGCCAAGGGATGGTCAAGGTTCAAAGCTAAGAAGCCAGAAGTTAGAATCCTAGACCATCTTTTGGGCGAATTTCTGTACTCTCAAGCAAGGCATTTGCTGTCAATACATCATAGTTTTTGTTATCTTCCAACTCAGGTCAACATTTTCACCTTATAAAATATCTTGTGATGTTCAAGTGTCACACAACTTGTGTTTATCTTCTACAATAACTCATTTGGCACTGTTCTATTGTCTCAAGTCATTCTTAACCAGGGATGTGTCTCGATTCCTGCCCCCTGGTGAACCTGAAGAGGTTTGCAAACTACCTTTATCTTTGCCTTCATCTTTTCTCCTCTCCTCTCCTCTCCTCTTCTCTCTCTCACTTTCTCTCTCTTTCTTTTTCTTAATGAGTGGTTTAAATGGCACAGATTTGCTGGTCATTAGAACCTTTAAGTCTAGCGCTGAAAATTAAAGCCATTCAGAACTTGAGCGAATCTTAGAGCTTTTTTGCCCAAGTCCTACATTTTACAAATGAGAAAACCAAGAAAGCACAAGAATCTGAAAAGATCAGGTCTCGGATACTATCTAACCAATTGCAGATTGGAAAAGCATAAAAACAGAATGCAAAGTTGTCCCAAGGTTATGAATCTTATTAAATTAGAACAGTCCCATCTCTCTATAAATCCTGAGAGTTCACTTTCCAATTATATATTCATAATTTATTGAGAACCTACTATGTTCTAGGCACCATTGCAGACATTGGGGACAATTTGGGAGGGGACATCCTATCAGCGATTGCTTTTAAAAGTCTCTCCAAGAGCAGAGCAACTTCCCTGCAATAATTTCATTCTTAACAACAACAAAAACAAATATTCTTAAGAAACATAAATGTAGGTTGCTTTTAGGATACATTTATTTTATATGGAGATAAAAATCCTCGTATGTGATTCTTTCACCCAGGCTGGTGATCCATACTGTGATCCAATTAGATCCAATTCAACTAAGGAAAAGAGATTCTGGCAGAAAGGAAGAGGAGGTTTATTGTTCATAATTCCTTAGAACATCTCTTTGAAATGCACATGGGTCTCCAACCAATTGTTTTTAAGGTACTCTGTGGTAGTTGGGGCTAATAGCACCCATGTGGGCCATTGCCCTGTTGCCAAGGAAATGTACCAGTGGAATGTATTATTGCAGTTTCTCTCCTTGTCCCCAAATTGACTAGACAAATTTGTCTTCTAAGGAAATATAAATGTGTGGAAGAAGGGCTCTTGGTTCTAAATTATTGGTGGAAAGTTTTTTTTGTACAAAAGCAACTTTCAAAATTAAGACTCTGGGGATGGGGCAACAGTGGTGGAGCACTTGCCTAGTATGCGTGAGGCCATTGAGTTCAATCTCCAGTACTGAAAGACAGAAGGAAGGAAGGAAGGAAGGAAGGAAGGAAGGAAGGAAGGAAGGAAGGAAGGAAGTTGGGAAGGAAAGAAGGAAGTTGGGAAGGAAGGATGGATCATTCATTGAGTACCATGCATAGAAAAGCAAGGTAGAGTCTTCCCACTAAAATTACCCACTTAACTCAGTAAAAGAATGACAGTTTGAAACCTGACATTGAATTCAGGAACTAACTAAAAAGTCAACCATTGTCACCACAGCCAGTCTTTCATCTGAACTGGGTGAATTTACCCTGTGTCCCTGTGGCTCATTGCTGCATAGATGGAAAATATCACTGGTAGTCACCCTTGTCTTGTCTGATACACAAGGAAAATATACTGGGAAGGCCCTGGAAATGTATATTTGTATGAGGAACTGAGTCGCCATTTGGGAAAGAGCCTGTTTGCATGTTAAGTTTGGCTAAATAAAATGTCTGAGCCATAAGAGAACAAGGTAAATTTTAATACAGGATATTGTCATTTGTATTTTCCTAGTCAATGCACCTTGAGACCTAGACAGGGGGAAGCTATTTGAATAAACTGAGGGACCTATTTTCTTTCAAACTCCCTGGAGTCATTGGAAACTCCAAGGATCTAGGATTATAACGAAAGTGAGACATTGGGTCCCCAGGGCAGTATTTGACCATCTTGGGCTCCAGAACATCATTGCCATCACTGACTCTAGTTGCAGTCAGAGATGTGCTCATTTTTTTTTCTTCTGGCAGCATCCATCACCCATAGTTTCAGCAGCAGCCAGAGGCAGTGCCAGCTGAGCCTGGTGATGCTAGACACTGGGACAGAGATGGCATTGACTCCGACTTTGCTCGACAGGGACTTTCAGCAAGAGTAGGGACAAGGGCTCAGCTCCAACATCTCTAAAGAGCTCATAGAATGGGGCTGGGAGCTGCCTATTGCTAGCTGGAGGGATCTGTTTGTGAGAACATATGACAGATCCTCAGGGACTCCTAAAAATAGCTCGCAGAAGGATAGGAATGAGAGTTCCAGAGGGTCTACAGTGGAAAGAATAAGGTTCAAGAAATACTGCTAAATGGCCCCATTTGCTGTTAGGATGCTGTGACTTGGGAATTAGAGGAAGCAGGGTAGGTGGTAGGGTAGTTGAAAAAAAATAAAAACAAAGGGAAGCTATGACTTCTATATTGATTCTGCTTTGCCACTACCAGATACTGAAAAAGTGATCTCGGTTTTCAATCTGCCATGTTGGAATTGGGTAGCATTCAGGTCTTTTGTAACCATACATTAAAGGTCTTCATATTCCTTTGCTTTCAGTATCTGGAATATTACCCAGCAATAGTATATATTCTTTACTGTCAAGAAAGGCTTAGTATTCCCTCAGATGAACTAAAATTTATATAGTTTCTTTCTGACTGCAGAACTCTTGACCTTCCCTTCACTTGAGAACACTTGAGATGGTAAGTTTTTCTCTGTGCCCCATTGAGACGTCAATCTTCTTTCAGCCTCTTTCCAGGTTCACAAACTAGGAAGATGCTTCTCAAGGACTGGGAGATATACCTTTGAAATGTAAGCATCAAGAAAGGTACCACCAGAAGATAGAACCCTACCTTCCATAAGTACCAATTACCAAACCCCAATGGAATGGCATAATCATATGAACCAACTTCCCCATTAATGTCCTTTAGAACTTTTCTCTTTAGCATACCGCAATTTTTAAAAACTCTCCCATCTTTTGTTTTCACACAGTTGAACTTCAGTCTCTCTCCTCTATTGCAATAGTCTTGAGTAAGTCCTTCCTTACTTATTGAATTCTGTCCAGTTAAATTTTTCTTTGATACTACATGTAGCCTGAGCTTTTTCCTTGTTGCTTAGACTATTCCTGGCTGAACACAAGAATATTTTTAACCTGATTTTAGATCTCTTTGATGCTAGTCTGACTTCAATATAAATGAACTTCCACCCAGTTCATGAGCTCTGAACCAACTCTCCCTCGTCTTGCCAGGTTCCATTTTTTATAACTAGACTTGGCCTTGGTCTGTGTTTCTTAATTTTATCTATTAAAAAGCTGCTGGGTTCTTGGCTTATATCTTGACTGGTACCCTGTCCTGATGAGTAGAAACTCAACATTGTTCCTCCAACCTAGAGATACCTCTAAACTTACTATGTTAGCTTGGATTCCATGGTGCTGGTTGCTTGTTTAGACAAAAATTGGACACCATGATGAGATGCCTTGGAAACAAGGTGACCCTTCAGATCCCACAGCTCTACCACATTTGCAGCTGGATTGCTTCTCTCATTATCCCGTCTTGACTCAATGTATAGATCTCATTTCAGATTCCAGCTCTTATGTACCTGGCTTATCTTATTGTCATCGAATGAAACTCTCCTCACGTTAAAGCTGTTTGAAAATGTTTGAAAAGGAGCATTTAGTGGCCTCTAGGCCAGACTTCAAAAGCTATATTTTAGGCATTATTTATTATGATCCTCTTGTCATCTCATGAAGTAGACACATTGCTAACCCCCATTTTTAAAGAGAGAGAGAGAAAGAGAGAGAGAGAGAGAGAGAGAGAGAGAGAATTTTAATATTTATTTTTTTTTAGTTTTCGGCGGACACAACATCTTTGTTTGTATGTGATGCTGAGGATCGAACCTGGGCTGCATGCATGCCAGGCGAGCGCGCTACTGCTTGAGCCACGTCCCCAGCCCGCTACCCCCTTTTTATACAGATTAGAAAACTTGAGGCTCAGAGAAGCTATGTAACCTGTCCAAAGACACAGGAAGAAGGGCAACAATATTGTGACTTTTTAAAAGATGCTAATTATAACTAGAATTTTCCTGATTTGAAATCTTTTGTTTTTTCTTCTGCACCATGCTGAGTTCCTTCTGGTTATAAAGGGTCAGTATAAATGATATGACTGAAATACACCCCCAAAGCTTTCAGAGGCCAACATAAAATTCGAATCAGAAACTTGGTCATATATTTTTAGCTTAAATCTGATTTGATTGTGATGTATTACTATAAGCTACACCAAATATGCTGGGACCCACTAAAAACAGATTTTGTTGAGTCTTAGTAAATATTTTAAAAATTTGTTCTGCTTTTTTTACATGATTCTTTATTTTCATTAGAGGTCTTTTTCTTGAACATCTGCTTCTCTCACCTATAACGTGGATTCTCCCATACACTTTACTCATACTGCATTATGACTTCCTATTAAATATTCTCGTTTCCTATTGAGCTATTTTCTGGGATGTTGCTGTCATATCAATCATATTTAAAACCACAAAATGAGACCTGACACACACACACAATATATTATGTTTTCATTTATGCAACTCTGAAGAATACAGGATGGCTCAGAAAAGCCAATCTAATTTTTACAGAGATTTTTAGTTTCCAAGCATGATGGGTTCCGCTATCTCCCAAGATAAGCAAGCCAAAATTCAGAATGGCTGACAGCCAGAATTCAGCCATTCAGTGACATGCTCTGGGACAGGGCATGCTTATTTCTATATCATAAGTCCAATCGAGAGATCACTAACCCCTGTTCCTAGATCACTAGGAATACCTTGTTCACTGGCTCACTTTGACACATCAATGACCCTGGCTAGTTCACCTTCATAATGGTGTATTAGCTTCCTATAGTTACTGTGACAAATTGGTACACTTAGGGATTTAAAGCAATACAAACATATTATATAGTTCTGAGAGTCAGAAGTCCAAAATCAGTTTTACTGTGTAAAACCAAGGTACCCACAGGCCTGTGTTCCTTCTGGAGGCTCAGGGGGAAACTGTCTCTTCATCTTTTCAGCTTCTAAAGGCTACCTGCACTTTGTGGTTCTTGGCCTCTTCCTGGGCACATGAACTAAACAGCCACTTCTCAAAAGGAGAACTACAAATGGCCAACAACCATATGAAAAAAAAAATGTCTAATAGCATTAGCAACTAGGGAAATGCAAATCAAAGCTACACTGAGATTTCATCTCACACTGGCCTGAATGGCAGTCATCAAGATTACAAATAAAATAAATGCTGGAGAGGATGTGAAGGAAAAGGAACATTGTTACGCTGCTGGTGGGATTGTAAATTATTACAGCCACTGTGGAAATCAGAATAGAAATTCCTCAACAGACTAGGTCATCCTATGACCCAGCTATACCTTTCCTTCATCTTCAAAGTCACAATTATGGTATTTTCTCACCTCTCTACCTTCTACTTCTGTCCTTACATCTTCTCACTCTTTTCTTGATGTGTATCCTCTTACCACAGCATTGTAATGGCCCTTGTGATTACATTGAACCCACCCAGAAAATCTAGGATAATCTCCCCATCTCAAGATCCTTAACTTAACTACATCAAACAAGTCCCTTTTACCATATAAGATAACATTGTTTCTGGGGATTAGGACATGGTCATCAATAGAAGGCTATTTTCAGTCCACCAAGAATGGTTTCTTTTTCTTGTTTATAGCCAAACTGGAAGGGGGGGGGGGATAGTCTGATCTTTCTTTTAGTCACTTTTATTTTTCTCCCCTACCCTACCCTCTTCTTCCTACCTTCTCTCCCTCCTTTCTTTCCTCCCTCTTTCCTTCCCTTTCAGTATGAGATTCTATTCTAGTAGGCAAGGAAAGCTAGAAGGTAGTAGAGAAATTAAACTGAGTGATAAACTATGAATTCTGGGTCCTAGCTGTAACTCTTCTGTTTATGTTAAAGAATCAGGTTACTGTCTGTGTTTTGTCTGTTGTGGAGCTGAAATACAAGCGTGATTGATACACACACACACACACACACACACACACACACGTATTTTACTTAGAGACAGTCTCACTGAGTTACTTAAGGCCTCACTAAGTTGCTGAGGCTGGCTTTGAACTCGAGATTCTCCTGTCTTGGCCTCCGGAGCCACTGGGATTACAGGTGGGCACCACTATGCTGGCTGATATGTTTTTATTGTCCTTGAAATGTACATCAATTCCATTCTTTTATCTTTGGGAAATTGTGGTTTAAGTTAAAGGTAATACAAAGGTCATACCTAGTATTTTCTAAAATTTCAGAATAACTAATTATTTCAAAATGTCTTGCACTATAACATATCAGATGAAGAACCCTAAAACCATAGATCTTCCACAGTAGTAGGAAAAAAAGCATGTACCATGATAATCAAAACCAGAAAAAGTTACAACCTTGGCTATTTCCTCCTTTTCCTTTTTACTAAATACTGACTGAATTCTGCAAAACTCAGATTCTTTTTTTTTTTTAATTTTGGACAACTGAACACATTCTTCCCTAAATTTTAACATACCTTAGAGATAATCAGTAGTTTCCAAAATCTGACATAATAGCTGCAACTGAATATATTTAACAGGTTACTTGTTCCTGTTGTTTTCTAGAAACAAATATACCATGAGGTCAACGGACTTATAACAACTGTGGGTCACCTGAAACTTTTGAATCTGAGAAAAGAGCTATTCCCATCAGTCCTAATAAGAAGATGAAAAATTGGATACTCAAAAGAACTTTACCTACATACATTTTTAAATTCCTCATGTCAAAAGAAACCTCTTCTGTCTTTAATATAAACAGGGGATAAAATTAAATGCAAAAGAGTCTGCTAATGCAAGATTGAGATTCTCAGAGGAACATCAATTTTCCCACATTCCACACATTCTGAATATTAAGGCATCACATTTAAGGGAGTAGCTGGTTCTGAAAAACACACTATTTGAAACATAATGGATACAAATGGAAGGAAAGACAGCAAGTTTCACTTTTTTAGTATGCATGTCCACAGTGGAGTCAACTCTTGATTATTCAGGGTCTAATCAGTGAGAGTTAATGTGATCCTTGTCTTTTGTTTGTCCCTTCCTTTTTTTACAGTCCCTTTCACTAAAGGACTTTCAGGCATAGGGAGAAGAGGTAAATGAGAACAAGCAATTTGGTTTCCAATGCATGACTCAATTAGTGACTTGGGAGATGTGGGTGCACAGCCAGATGAAATTGCGATTAATCAGTGTGTGTTACCCAAATCTTGTTCTTTCAGTGGCTTGCCATGAAAATGGGGGTCCCAGACTTTTACTCTTGAATGGATTCCCTTTGTCCCAGGTTCACAAATGACCAGTGAAGATGAAATCCTCTAAAACTATTTGAATTTTCAAAAGCTAGACCCATTTTTTAAAAAAATAAAAAGAAAGGACTTTATTCATAGAGGAAATAAGACAGAGATAAATTCAGTGGATAATTTATGGCAGGAGAGTGTCATATAAAATAATCTATACATTCTGACTTTACCACCAAATTCCCAGATTTTTCAGAAAAGTACTGGGAATTTTCAGTAAAGGTGCTATGGAAAAACAATAGCAACAATGTATTTATACAGTACCTCTTTTCTCAGAGAGTTCAGGGTGCTTTATAAACAGTATCTCATTAATCTTCACAACTTCCCTATATGGAAGGAGGTTTCAGCTATCATTACTCACATCTTTATCAACAAAGAAACAATTGCCTGCAGAGTGGCTAAGCAACTTGTCCAAGGTCACCAAGGGAGTGAATGGCAAAGTCAAGAATAAAACTCAGGGCTTTGACCTTCCAGTTTAGTATTCTCTCCAGGAGGCCACATTGAAGGAAGAACAGCTTCTAACATGCATATTCATAAATCTCCCAAGAAAAATCCACCATTTTTCAATATTTTCATGAGCCAAACTCTTATGCTAATTGATGATGGTTTGGCATAAAAACCCAATGGTAAGAACTGATGGGAAAAACACTAAAATTGTATTAATACAGCCCATAGGCCTCAGTCACTAAGCCTCATTCATCATCTAGATTACCAGCAGGTGATTGGATGCAATTCAGTAGGTTAGGAACAGAGAGTGGCCACACAAACTGTAAAGATCCTGCATAAAATGACTAAACTCTCAGTTATCCCTGAACTGTGTATGCAATGCACTTTAGGATAAATTATCATTGGTTGGTTCAAGAAATATATACATATATATTAAAAATGTTTACATATATATGTAAAACTCAGGGGCACTCAACCACTGAGCCACATCCCCAGCCCTATTTTGTATCTTATTTAGAGACAGGGTCTCACTGAGTAGCTTAGTGCCTCCCTGTTGCTGGCTTTCAATTTGCGATTCTTCTGCCTCAGCCTCCCTAGATGCCGGGATTAGAAGCATATGCCCTGGTACCCAGCCAATAAATATTTTTTATTCTTTATTACTTATTATATGCTAGGCCTATGCTAGGGAATCTGGACCTGTCCTCAGGTAGCTGGTGGTCTAGTGAGAAAACCTGGAAATGGGTGCATTCAGTGTCATAGGAGAGACGGATCCACAGCTAACCCTGCGTGGGGTCTTTAGGTAAAGCCAGACCAAATTCTAGCTCCTAAAGCTCTTGCTTAATCCACACATTTAATTCAAACATGGTGTCTCCTTTCCTGGATCTCTCCCTCACTTCTTTTTGCATGGCAGGCACATTCCAATCTTCAGCTATTGGCTCAGTTGCACATCATTAGACAGGTCCCCTTGACTTTTCTAAGTGGGGTTGCCCTTGTTCTCAATCATGGGATCCTCTTTGTTTCCTTTATAGCTTTAATTTCAGTTGGTACCATTGTACTTTAAACAGTTTAGAGTCTGTCTCCCTCTCTGAATTGTAAGTTCCCACGGAAAGCAGTGACAATCCAACAGCAAAGTGATGAGAGCTGAACCATAAGACTGCTTAGTTTTTTAGCATTGCGTTGAGAATTAAATGCATGGACATATATAAAACTGCTTAGCACCATTCCAGGCACACAAGTTTAATAAATGGTAACCTAAAAGTGGCATTACATTACTCTATAGACCTAACAATTTGGAAATTATTGATCATTTTGTCAAAAGTAATTTTTTTGTGAAGTGAGATGAGTAGAGTTGAAGAAAGGAAATGAAGAGTGTAAATTAGTTTAATAGAAGCATAATTGTGAAAAGAAAAGAATGTCAGAGCAAAACGGATATGTACAGTTGCAGGTGTGTGTGTGTGTGTGTGTGTGTGTGTGTGTGTGTGCGAGAGAGAGAGAGAGAGAGAGAGAGAGAGAGAGAGAGAGAGAGAGAGAGAAACAGAGAGAGGCTTATTTATACATTGAAAAAAAATTGAAAAATACAGGTTATAAGAGCAGAATTGATGGAATGTGTTAGGAATGAAGCAAGAGAGAATGGCAGAGTAGTCCCCCATTATCTTCAGGACATATGTTCCAAGAACCCTCCACCCCTCGTAGATACCAGAAATTTCAGATGGTAGAACACTAAGCATCCATGTTTTTCCCTATAAACACATACCTATGATAAAGTTTAGCTTATAAATTAGGCACCATAAGTGCTTAACAGCAATAGTCATAAAATAGTCTAATAATAATATAATAAAAATTATGTGAATGTGGCCTCTCTCTCTTTCAAATATGATATTATTCTATACTCTTCCTGCTTGTGATGATGTGAGAGGACCCAATGCACACGTGATGGCATGAAGTGTGGTGAATGACACAGGTGTTGTGGTGCAACAGCAGGCTACTGCACAAGGATTGCTTGATCCCAAACACTATTATACTGTGACAGTTCATTTGATAAAACATGACAGCTACAAAGGGACCAATGAGTGGGTAGCATATTCAGCATGGACACACTGGACAAAACAGAGTGATATTTCATTATGCTATTCAGAACAGCATACAATTTAAAACCTATGAATTCTATTTTTAGAGTTTTCTACTTAGTATTTCAGAGCATGATTGACTGCAGGTAACTGAAAACACAGAAAGTGAAACCACTGATAAGGGAGAATTAATGTAAGAAATCCATATGGAGAAATTAGACTTGGTTAGAACCAAGACCATCTCTTCTGAGCTAGGAGAGAAGGGATGAATGTAGACATAACAATAGCAATTATTTTTATAGTGAATATTGCTGAATAAGCACAGAGTACTTAGTGTTAGGTTTCAGTCTGTACATTTCTAGGGCATCACTAATCTTCTCAGCATTGGAAAGAGTAAATGAATGCTTAGCTTGACCTGAGATTGGAAAGCTTCTGCTGAAAGCTAGGGGAGGAGAAAAATTGACGATGCTAGTAAGGAGATAAATAAATCGGTTTACCATGAGATCTCTACTGGACAAGCAAATGTGTGAAGGCAGGAAGAGCCTTACATTGTTTAGAGAGAGAGAAAAAAAACAGAAGTTAAATAATTGGAAAACAACACAATTAGAGTAAGAATATAGTAGTTGGAAAAATAAATTCCTGAGTTAATAATTTTAGGAATATATGAAAATTGGATGATGGTAAGACCCAGGGGAGACTGTTGTAATGAATTAGGATGGAGATCTCAAAACAGTACACTGTGGGGTCACCAAGAAACCAGATTTAGAGATGAGGTCTTTGTGATACTCATGCATATGTCCTCTGTACTAAAGCCTAGTTTTCTAGAGGAGGGGACATGCAGTGGCTCTGAGATGCGCCTGACTGTACACTGCAATCCCACAGAAGAGGCTCTCTGCCTCTCCTTGGTTGGTAGTTTGATAATGTTAAATAACTATAAAGAAGCCCTTTGTCTTTATCTCTGACACTGGTTGGCATTCTCTTAAAGCAATCCACAATTTCTGCCAAAATATGTTCAGGAAATATGAGCTGCCACAGCTTGTGACCCCTTTAGATAACCACAAACTGAATCATGGAATACAGTTCAGCTGAGTAATAAAATATAATCAGATTGTCAGGCTGCATCAGACTGGGCCACACTCACACAGATCTTCTTTTAACCCAGTTTAACAAGTTGCTCTCCAGAAGTTATTTATTCCACCTGTCAACATTCCTATTGTGGAAATGACAGCCATCAAATCTCTTTTAGATCCAAATTCTATTCTTTCCTTTTCCGCCTCAGGTAGTGGAAAGCCTCATATAAGCAATACTCTTTTAGTCAGCTAAGTGATTTGTTTGACATTGAACATTTGCTTGGAAGAATAGCTATCAGCTTAAAAAATAAATGTAATATCCCTATCATTAGCCATGTATTAAATTCAAAATAAATATCTGCAACTAAAATTACTTTGAAACCTTATAAGGCCTAGATTAGTGTAGGTAGCTGTCCAACTAGCAGTAATCTGCCATCCCACTCCAAATTGTGTAATAAACTGTCAGTCTTAGCTTCGCCACCACAGGTACAGACAGACTGAATTTCAAATTTCAATCACGACCTCATTCTTCACAGTGATTTGATGTTAACAGGGCCAAATAAAGGCAGTGGTTTGGAGATGACCTTTAATTTCAATCCTCACACTGAGAGCAATGAAAAGAATGTTATTAAATGGATTCACAGATTAAAATGATAAGAAATCATAGGAATCAATAGTTGATTAGGGCCATCCCTTGGCAGATTCTAACTTAGGTCGAACCAAATATCTTTAACAATTTGGCCTGCCTTTTTATAAAAATATCCAACATTTATCAACTATTTTCTTTGTTCCATATATTGCCTTTACTTTTGTTTTTCATTTTATTATATATGCATATATTATTATCTTTATTCTACAAACAAGGAAATTGAAACTTGGGGGATTCAAGTACTTTGCCCAGAGATAAAAAGTAGCAGTCCCAGAATCTGGATGTATGTAATTTGGTTATAGGGATGGCATTCCTAAGCACTGTGCTATTTTACCTGTATGTGCTCCTATTTGATAACTGTTCTTAGAATGGCAAGGAAAGCATGTTATTCATGGTTTCATAAAATCCTAAAACAGAGAAATTGGGGTAGTCAGTTTACTGAAATTAAAAATAATTAGAAAATAAAAGCTATACTTCTCAAAAGTTTTTTTTTGAGAGAGAAAGAGAATTTTTTAATATTTATCTTTTAGTTTTCTGTGGACACAACATCTTTATTTTATTTTTATGTGGTGCTGAGGATCGAACCCAGTGCCCTGCGCATGCCAGGTGAGCACGCTACCGCTTGAGCCACATCCCCAGCCCTCAAAAGTTTTATTATCATAAATTACAATCATTTTCTATAACCAAATGAACACATCAGGAAAACAAACACACACACACACACACACACACACACACACACACATATATATATATGGTCATAAAAACCTATGGAAATATAAAAAAATAAATAATTAAAATTCTAGTGTGGGACAAGTATTTCACAAGTATTTCACTGGGGCCAGTGACTGTTTCCATTATTAGGCCTTTGCAGAAAGGGCATGAGTGAGAAGTGTGCCTGCTGTAGGCAGAATGGAACAATTAAGGTAAAGAGAAGCCAGTAAGATGTTCAACAGCTACCCGTAGCTTGGCATGGCAGATTGGAGAGTGGAGTACAAAGGACCTTCAGATTCAGAGCTAATTTTCTCAGCTTGCCAATTCTACCTTAGATATGCAGCAGTGTGAGAAACTAGAAGGAGCTGTGGCCAGGTGCTAGAGGGAATCCTAATCTTGCTGTACTTAGATCCAAAAGTCCTGTTGAAGGGAGATCCCAGTCTCTTTTCTGGGCACCAAATAACAAGTAGTTTGGTCTCTACTGTTTTCTTTTACAAGTGCATAATGTTTAGCAGAGAATAAATATTGTAAGACATGCAAAGATTAAGAAATTTACAGCCCAGAAATCAAGAAAAAAATTATAGGGTAAAAAGCACACCCTTCCCTTGGATGAGCAAGGATGACAAGGACGTTAGTATAACAAAGCTAATAATGTACTGAAGAAGAAGAAGAAGAAGAAGAAGAAGAAGAAGAAGAAGAAGAAGAAGAAGAAGAAGAAGAAGAAGAAGTTGTTGTTGGAAACATTCAATTATTTCAACAAAAATATGGAACTAAATTTTTAATCAAAATAAAGTTATAGGACTAAAAAATTCACTATATAAAAATGAATTCATTGGATAGGTTAAGAGATGACTAGAAATAATAGTTAAATAAAAATTACCTGAAACTGAGAAAATACAATTGAATAAGTAAAATATAAAAGGCCATCAGAGATCCTTATGACAATTTTAAATAGGTTTATATATCCCATGTAATCTCAGTTGTAGAAAGAGAGGAGAGAGTGAGGCAGAAACAATATTAAGAGAGTTCATAATCAAGAAGTTTTCAAAACTAATGAAATGAATTAAGTCAGAAAACTAAGAAACTCAGTAATCCCAAGCATAATAAACATATCTAAACCTATCAGTCCAACAGTTGAAAACTAAAGGCAATAAAAATCTCTTAGGTAAAAAATAAAAAGATACATTCATTTCAGAAAACAATAAGATTGACAGCAGACTTCTCAGAAGAAACAATAGAAGTCAGAAGAGAATATAGTAACTTTGAAACCCTGGGAAAAAAAAAGAAACTATCAACCTATAATTTTATGATCAGAGAAAACACCCTTCACAAACAAAAGATATTTTAAAGTGGGGGGGGGATGGGCAGGAAAGGAAGGTAAGGAAAGTGAGAGGATCACCTTAAAGAACCACATTATACAAAAAGATAGACAAATTTTTGGTGGAATTAAAAAAAAAGAAGTACAATAGAAAGATTGCATATAAAATCTTTTTTTCTAACTTTTAAAAGTGAATTCACATATATAAAACTAATATATTGTGGATTTTTAAGTATAAGCAGAAAGAAAATATAGTTCAATAATATTATAAAAGGTTGGTGGGGGTCATTGGAAAATAAGATATAAAGATATTATGTAGCCAAGTTGTATAACATTAGTTTAAGGTAGCCTATGATAAGCTAAATATGCATGTTGTTATCACCTGAGTGACCTCTAAAAATTAAAGTGAATACCCAACAGAAGACATAAAATGGAAAACTAAAAAAGAAATTGTGAAGTAAAGTACTCTTTCAGCAGTTTGACCTTGGTGCAATTTTTTTCTTACTTTTCTTTTTGTTGGGGTTTCCCTAAAGATTTTTAAATTTGCAAGTTGATATCTTTCATCAGTTTTAGAATATTTTTCAAAACAATTAGATTTTTTCTAATGTTGCTTCTGTCTCATTGTTTATTTGCTCTCCTTTTTATGTTCTTAGTAAAAGTTCATCAAACTATGGCTCATATCCTTCTTCAGGTCTAATAGTCCAGGGCTTTTAATTGAGATGTGGTTAGTCCACTTCTTTAGTCCTAAAAATTGCACAGGAATTGGTTCTTTTCCTTGGACATTTTAGGATCAGCTCTTTAGTTCCTATTCTATGCAGCTTCAAAATACAGATAATTTCTTAAGGAGAAATTACCCATGTATTTATGTCAATCTTTCTATCTCTAGTAAGTCTTACTTCCTGTGACCAGCAAGAGATCTTACTCTTCTACCAATTCTTAGCTGCTTGTCAGTATATAGCACAACCTCATTTTCTGTATAACAGAATACCTGAGGCTAGATAATTTATAAAGGAAAGAGGTTTATTTTGGCTTTGTCTGGAGGTCTTCATCTGGAGGCTGGAAGTACAGTTGTCAGAAAGTAGAAGCACAAATGAGCATGTGTGGAAGAGGCAAGATACAAGGAACATAGTTTATAACAACCATTTCTTTCAGTAACTCATCCAGTTTCACAAAAGCAAGAACTTATTCAGGCAAGACATTCATTAATCCAACTATATTGAAACCATAGCTTTTTCTAATCTCTCCCTACTCATTTTCAAAGTTTGATTATTTCCTTTCCCCAGGTAACTAGTCTGAAGGTTAAAGGCTTCACATCCCTTCAAGAAAGGTTAGGAAAAATTTTCATAGTATAGTCTTCTACTATATAATCTAATTTTTATGAGGTTTAGTGAGCTCCTTTCAAAGGGATCTGTATTTGTGCACTGAGCCACATCTAGGAATGACCTAAAGAGTCATGATTAAATGGTTCAAGCTAGACTTCTGATCAAATAACAGAAATTTTGCATTATACAACAAGTAACTTCCTCTTACATTTCTTATTGCTTTTATTTGTATGAACACTGTTGTTATTTATTTGTAACTAGATATATGAGTATTTTGGACGATTCTCAAACATATTACTATATCTATTTCATTGCCTATCAATCAATATATCCACAGCTTATTTGTTTAGGGTCTGCCTCTTGACTGAGCTAAGACACCCTTTCCCAATCAATTATATTTACAATCTCTTCCACCAGAACTCATGACCCAGAGCAACCTGCCTGAAGAATGGTTTTTAAAAATTCTAGTGCTTCTCTCATCAATATATTCCATAAGGATATTCTGAGGTACATGAGAGAAAATATAGAACTTTTAAAAAAAAGTTACACTTGTAATTCTGGGATAAACCCTATTTGATTATATTGGATTATTCTTTAATATATAATACAGTTGAATTTCAGCTTCTTGTGTTATTTAGGATTTTAACAGACACTTTCATAAATGAGATTAGTATAGTTTCTTTTCTGTGCTTGGTTGGGTTATGAATAGTTCTATCTTATTCTTCACATTCTATTCCTTAAAACTAGAACTTGTGATATTAACTGGGAAATCTATGCTTTAGAAGACATTCTTTGGCAAATTTTAAATTTCATTCAAGTTTTCTGGTTTCTTGAATAAAATTTTTGTCATCATATTTTTTTTCTAAAAAGCTAATCAGTTTATCAATTTTCCAAATATATCAATCACTCTCATGAATGTTTTTCTACCAAGATTTTAATCCCCTGTGTATTTGTTCTCTCCATCTGTTTGCAATACTCTCTTTTAGATTTACTCTACATATATCTTCATGGGCCTTGAGTTCATTTACATTTAATAATGAAAAAGTACATGCATTTTCTTGAATATAATGTATAAATATTCCATAATTTTCCAAAATGTCTTATTATAAATAAACATGTGGAGTTTGCTTAATTACTATAAAAAACCCATTAATTTCTTCCCATCTACCACCAAAGTTTGGTTGTTACTCAGGTTAATGGCTCCACAGTTTGGGGATAGAATAGGAGGCATTTTTAGAGAATGTTCTCTATAACTCCATTTTGATTTTTCAAAGTTTAAAATCAGTCTTCTATGGGTGGAGCTTTAAGCTATTTCCATTTTTAAAACTAGTTTCCAATGAATGAACTTATCCATCCATCATTCTATATATTTGCAAGCATATCTTTGGAATAGAATCCAAGAAGTGGGAATACTTCATTAAAAAGCAAACATGAATATTTTTATATATTGTCAAATTGTCTACCATAAGGGATTATAGCAATTTGTATTTATATTCTCAGCATGAATCTATGAGAGTATTTATTCCCCCACAGCCTTGACTAAGGAGCACATTGTCAAGCTTTCAGATTTTTGCCAGTCTAGTTAAGTAAAAGGTATTTCTCAATATAGTCTTTATCCAGATCATCATTAAGGAATCTTTCTTTTTAATTTCTAAGGATCTGGGGATCAAACCCCTGGGATCTGCATGATTGCAAGCACTCTACTACTTAGCTAAGCACCTATCACTTCTTTTTTTCCCTTTGGTCTTTCATCTTTATGGCTGAGAGGGGTGTTAAACAGATTTCAATGATGAAAATAATGTTGTAATGATTGTGAGCATGAAAGCCTTTGCAGTGAGGAACAGAGAGATGATGGGAGCTTGGGTAGATGCCATTGCTGAGCAGTTACCTCAGTCTTGATTGCTGATTGCTGTGACTTTTTTGTCATATGAGAAAATTAACTAGGTCTTTCTTTCTTTATATCACCGTATTTTAGTCATCTTTTTTGCTGCTGTGGCCATAAGACCTGACAAGAACAATTTTAGGAAAAGTTTATTTGGGGTCTTATGGTTTCAGAGGTCTCAATTCATATACAGCTGGCTCCATTCCTCATGGTGGAAGAATGTGGTGGAGGGAAGCAGTTTAGGACATGACTCCAGGACGTAGAGAAAGCCTAAGCTCACCAAATATTTACCCCAAAGGCATACCCCCAAGGACCCACCTCATCTAGCCACAGCCTTCTAACCTGCCGCTACCACACATTTAATCCCTATCAGGAGATTAATTTACTGAATGGGTTAAGGCTCTCATAATACCACCATTTCACCTCTAAACATTCTTGCATCATCTCACACATGAACTTTTGGGGGACACCTCAAATCCAAACCATGACATACTACTGGAGTTGCAGTTATTTGCAGCCACAATCTTAACTGATGTAGAATTAAAGTGACTACCATATCCATGAAATTATTTATTCCTTTGAACAACAGAATGACAATTCTTAACTACCAATCTCTAGTTACTTTTATATCAAAAATCATTGATTCCCATTGCCTCAAACTTCACAGTATTCTTCATATTAAGAACACAGAAAACATGAATATGCATTAAGAATCCAGCTGTTTTGAGAATCTTGTCACAATTTTTACTCAAATCATCCTCCTGAAGCTTAAAAATTTCTACCATTAGGTACCAACAATGTGAAAAATACATAAGAAAATAAAAACATTAAAATGACATGTAATGCCAGCAACTTGAGAGGCCTAGGCAGGAGGATCTCAAGTTCAAAGCCAGTCTCAGCAATTTAGCAAGACCCTGTCTCAAAATAATAATAATAATAATAATAAGATGGAGATGTGGTTAAGCACCCCTGGTTCTATCCCAGTACCAAAACAAAACAAAACAAAAACCCAAACCCTGATGAACCAACATGTAATAATGTAACAATAATGTATCTTAAAAAGAATATATTAGAAGAAAGGAAGCAAAAATATTTAATTGAATTGAAAAAAGAATTAATCATCTAAATTCAAAATCAATAGTTATGAGTGTATTAGGGAAGAAGGAAAAAGTAAAAAAATTAGTAGATAAATCCTGAGAATATTGAGCATGGAGCCCATAAGCTAACTAAAGGGCCTTTTATACCTAGTACATAACAAAATAATGTGCTGCCAAGCAAGAAAACAAGAATAAATTTATGAATAAATTGCCAAAAGATGATGTGTCTTAATCTCCATCCTAATCTCAAGAGTAGATATGTGAGATAGACAAATGAGAAATTTCTTAAAACTGAAATGAATGTGACAGATATATTTCCAGAAAAATCTCAATTTGTCAATTTAGTGGGTTTTTTTTTCAGAATTCTGCCACTTTTGCTGAGGAAAGAATAGTCCCCCACTCCCATTTCATTTCTTGTGATGCTGATTCATTGGTTTTATTTTTGGATCTAATAATTTAGAGACTGACATTTGGAAAAAGAAAATTCATTCCCTTCTACTGCCTCTCTGAGCTTTCTGCAATAACATATAAATAAAGCATTTGTTGCATATATTTAAAAAAAATCTATATTATCCTTCCTAACAGTTCCTCATTAGTGAAGACAAGCCCATGGTTTGGATATTAATTTTCCTGTATCTTAGAATGAATCAATCTGTCCCACTTCTTGTTACTATTATTTATGACTTTCCAAAGTATAGATCCTTAAAAATTAAAACCATACAAACATGATTCACTGGAAAACAAAGATTCTCAGAATAAAATTATCAAATTTCACTGTCTTACAAAGTTATTAAATATTTTATTATTTTTTACTGTTTTCACAGGAATAATTATCTCTGATGCCAATTGGATTAAAAATGTGGCTTCTCTTATCACAGAATTGCTTGTTGAACAATATGAATATATATTATCACATAATTGGAATTAATACATAGAAATATCTTTGGCTTATGGTGAATTGGAAAGTTCTTGAGTAAGCAAGTTCTGAATGCCACTGGTCAGTAGTTAGTATGCAGTCAATTCATGCTTTCTTGCTAGGATTTGACTAGAAATCAGAAATATGTGCAAAAATCTCAATCTTTGGAAAATTCATTAATTTTTATTGTACTGTGTGATTAGTTTATCAAAATCAAGACTTTGAAACAATTTATGCTGCATAGTGAACTCTTTGAAATAATATCTCAAATATTAATCCAAAACTAATCCAATCATTACCAAAGAAGAGGATAAAATTCCCCAAATAGGTTTAACGAAGAGTCTAAATTACAATTAAACTCAGCAGCTTATAGAATCAGAAAAGATGGTATTTGTGAAAAAACTGACTCTCAGAACCATATTGCCAAAAACACTGAGTAAATATCCATAGACTCAGTTCTAGTCCTGGCTGCAAAGCCAAAACCAGCTGGCTGATCTCAGCAGAGTCACTTAACCCATCCTGCACCATGAAAGCAGGGACCTCATGACCTCTGAGAGCGCCACCGGGGCCAAAGTTCCAGTCCAAATCTGCTGATTCAGGCCACTCAATTCTCCCTGGTGTCTGGGCCCAGGCCCAGAAGCCTCTATTGCAAGCCCAAGTAGACTGTGAAGAGGGACTAAGTTATAGCCATCCCTGCTGGGCTCACCCACTCCATTCCCATCTTCCTCCTACATTGTGGCCCAGGGCCTCACCCTGGGCTGAGCGACCGAGGCCTGTCTCCTCTGGTCAATGAACCATTGTGTGATCCCTTTTGACCATGCACTCCAGTTCCTTTAAAACTTATCTGAGAGGCCTAGCGGGCCGCCAGCGCGGTAGACAGATCACCCCTATTGCAGGAGGGGCACAGCCGCTGCCTGCAGGGTAGGCAGACTGCCCATCCAGAGAAGGGGCCCAGCGGCACTCTGGCATGGTAGACAGATCACCCCAATTGGAGGAGGGACACAGCCGCCACCCGCGCCTGCAAGGTAGGCAGACCTGCAACCTGGAGAACAGGCCCAGTGGCCCGCCAGCGTGGTAGACAGATCACCCCTATTGGAGGAGGAGCACAGCCGCCGCCCGTGCCTGCAAGGTAGGCAGACCTGCGACCTGGAGAACAGGCCCAGTGCCCCCCCTGCAAGGTAGGAAGGTAGGCAGGCCGTGTGTCCCGGAGAAGGGGCCCAGCGGCCCGGTATGGTAGACAGATCACCCCAATTGGAGGAGGGGCCCAGCCGCGGCCTGCGCCTGCATGGTAGGCAGACCTGTGACCTGGAGAACAGGCCCAGCGGCTCGCCTGCGCAGTAAACAGACCTCCCCAGTTGGAGGAGCCCAGCCCCCCCGCTGGTGCGGTAGACAGACCCCTCCAACTGGAGGAGGGGCCCTGCCCCCTGCCCGTGTGGTCACCTGACTGAGCTCTTGACAAACACAAGGTTTCCCAAACACCCCCAACTCATCAAACACCTTATGAGAAAAACTGATGGAACTCATCTTGGAAAATCCCACCAACCCTTAAAACCCACCAACCGGTTGACTGGAGTGGCTACCAGTGCGGTTCTGGAGCAGATCAGGCACCTGGTTTACATCTCAGAGAATAAGAGTAGAGAGGCCACAGGTGGAAGCTCAAGTCCTCTCACACTGACTACCACCACCATCCTGAAACCAGAGACTCAAGCTAGGAATAGACAATGCCACCAACTGGAAGAAATGAAAACAGAGTTCTGAGAGACATTTTTTTTTCTTTTTTTCTTTCTTTTTCTCTCTTCTCTCTCTCTTTTCAGCCATTCACCCAGTCTCCTCTACCCTTCCCCCTCGGGTCTTTGCAACCTCAACATATGTGAAACCAAAAATTGTACATGAAAAAGGTCTTTATCAACTGAATCACCAGAATAATATACTATAGAGGAATTGCATATGCCCCACCTCCCTTCCCCCTTTTTATTCCTTTTCTTTTTTCTCGTATTTTCTTTTTCCTGCTCTCTTTTTTCTCTTCCTTTCCTTGTTATTTGTTTTCCTCCCTCTTACTCCCTCTATCCCACTTGCAACCCCCTAAATTTTACTATTCATAAGTAGGGTAATCTTATAAATACAGACAGGAATTTGAATCTATACATTCTTCCATAAATTACCCATCTATTGGTTAGAGCTCTCCAAAGTTACTAAGTTAGATTAACCCCATACCCTCATTCCTTTCCCCATAAACATAACATCCTACACCTTAAATCCAGTTTTCTTCAAGTTACCAGAAATGGTATGCCTTTCATGAAACTAATGACTATATTTGTAAATGATAATCGAAACCAACATTTGTAGACATAGAGTCTAGCTATAAATATAGTAATAAGGAAAATGTGTGCTTAGATGATGTACTATTGATATTGAGAACTGTTAACATTGTCTTTCTCCACAAAATGGAGACTTTGCAACTATACAAGAGCAATATAAATATATAGGAGGAAAATTCAATAACACAACAGTTTCACCAAGCAGAAAGAAACGCGAGCAGTATGAAAAGACAAGGAAAGAAAGGACCACAAGCAATGCAGTTCAAGTCAACTTTAGAAGAGGTAATATCTGCAGCAGATGGAATGTCAGATAAAGAATTCAGGATATACATGCTTCAGATGATCTGGAGTCTCAAGGAAGACATTAGACAGCAAAATCAGACAATGAAAGATCACTTTGACAATGAAATACATAAACAAATCCAAGAACCAAAAGATCACCTATACAGGGAGATAGATGTCATAAAAAACAAACAAACAGAAATCCTAGAAATGCAGGAAGCAATAAACCAAATTAAAAACTCAAATGAGAGTACTACCAGCAGAGTAGAACACTTAGAAGATAGAACATCAGACAATGAAGACAAAGTATTTCAACTTGAAAAGAACATAGACAGCTCAGCAAGACTGTTAAGAAACCATGAGCAGAACATCCAAGAAATATGGGATAACATCAAGAGACCAAACTTAAGAGTCATTGGGATACAGGAAGGTATAGAGGTCCAAACCAAAGGAATGAGCAATCTATTCAATGAAATAATATGAGAAAACTTCCAAGACTTGAAGAATGAGACAGAATCCCAAATCCTAGAAGCCTACAGGATGCCGAATGTGCAAAATCATAAGAGATCCACACCTAGACACATTATAATGAAGATGCCCAACATACAGAATAAGGAGAGAATTTTAAAAACTACAAGAGAAAGGAAGCAGATTACATTTAGGGGTAAACCAATCAGGATAACAGCTGATCTTTCAACACAGACTCTAAAAGATAGAAGATCCTGGAACAACATATTTCGAACACTGAAAGAAAATGGGTTCTAACCAAAAATTGTGTATCCAGCGAAAGTAAGCTTCAGGATGGAAGATGAAATTAAAACCTTCCACGATAAACAAAAGTTAAAAGAATTTGCAGCTAGAAAACCATCTCTTCAAAACATACTCAGCAAAACATTATAGCAAGAGGAAATGGAAAAGAACAATGAAAACCAACAGTGGGAGATAGTACAGTAAAGGGAAAAAATAATCAAAGAGGAAAAACAAACCATGTTAAGTAACATAAATAAACAAATATGGCTGGAAGAACAATACATATCTCAATAATAACCCTAAATGTTAATGGCTTAAACTCACCAATTAAGAGACACAGGCTAGTAGAATGGATAAAAAAAAAAAAAGATCCAACAATATGCTGACTACAGGAGACACATTTGATAGGAAAAGACATACATAGACTGAAGGTGAAAGGTGGGGAAAAATCATATCACACATATGGACTTCGGAAACAAGCAGGAGTGTCCATACTCATATCAAATAAAATAGATTTCAAGCCAAAGTTAATCAAAAGGGATAAAGAGGGAAACTACATACTGCTCAAGGGAACCATACACCAACAAGACATAACAATCATAAATATATATGCCCCAAACAATGGTGCAGCTATGTTCATCAAACAAACTCTTCTCAAGTTCAAGAGTCTAATAGACCACCATACCATAATCATGGGAGACTTCAACACACCTCTCTCACCACTGGACAGATCTTCCAAACAAAAGTTGAATAAAGAAACTATAGAACTCAATAATACAATTAATAATCTAGACTTAATTGACATATATAGAATATACCACCCAACAGAAGAAGTTACACTTTTTTCTCAGCAGCACATGGATCCTTCTCAAAAATAGATCATATATTATGTCACAGGGCAACTCTTAGAAATTATAAAGGAGTAGAGATAATACAATGCATCCTATCTGATCATAATGGAATGAAACTGGAAATCAACGATAAAAGAAGGAAGGAAAAATCATGGATCACTTGGAGAATGAACAATAGGTTACTGAATGATCAATGGGTTATAGAAGACATCAAGGAGGAAATTAAAAAATTCTTAGAGATAAATGAAAATACAGACACAACATATCGGAATCTATGGGACACAATGAAAGCAGTTCTAAGAGGAAAATTCATTGCTTGGAGTTCATTCCTTAAAAAAAGAAAAAACCAACAAATAAATGATCTCATACTTCATCTCAAAATCCTAGAAAAAGAAGAGCAAAACAACAGCAAAAGAGGTAGAAGGCAAGAAATAATTAAAATCAGAGCTGAAATCAATGAAATCGAAACAAAAGCAACAATTGAAAAAATTGACAAAACTAAAAGTTGGTTCTTTGAAAAAATAAATAAGATAGACAGACCCTTAGCCACGCTAATGAAGAGAAGAAGAGAGAGAACTCAAATTACTAGCATATGGGATGAAAAAGGCAATATCACAACAGACACTTCAGAAATACAGAAGATAATCAGAAATTATTTTGAATCCTTATACTCCAATAAAATAGAAGATAGTGAAGGCAACAATAAATTTCTTAAGTCATATGATCTGCCCAGATTGAGTTAGGAGGATATACACAACCTAAACAGACCAATATCAATTGAGGAAATAGAAGAAGCCATCAAAAGACTACCAACTAAGAAAAGCCCAGGACCGGATGGGTATACAGCAGAGTTTTATAAAACGTTTAAAGAAGAACTAATACCAATACTTTTCAAGCTATTTCAAGAAATAGAAAAAGAGGGAGAACTTCCAAATTCATTCTACGAGGCCAACATCACCCTGATTCCTAAACCAGACAAAGACACTTCAAAGAAAGAAATCTACAGACCAATATCTCTAATGAACCTAGATGCAAAAATCCTCAATATAATTCTGGCGAATCGGATACAAAAACATAACAAAAAAATTGTGCACCATGATCAAGTAGGATTCATCCCTGGGATGCAAGGCTGGTTCAATATACAGAAATCAATAAATGTTATTCACCACATCAATAGACTTAAAGATAAGAACCATATGATCATCTCGATAGATGCAGAAAAAGCATTCTAAAAAAGTACAGCATCCCTTTATGTTCAAAACTCTAGAAAAACTAGGGATAACAGGAACATACCTCAATATTGTAAAAGCAATCTATGCTAAGCCTCAGGCTAGCATCATTCTGAATGGAGAAAAACTGAAGGCATTCCCTCTAAAATCTGGAACTAGACAGGGATGCCCTCTCTCTCCACTTCTGTTCAACATAGTTCTCGAAACACTGGCCAGAGCAATTAGACAGACGAAAGAAATTAAAGGCATAAAAATAGGAAAAGAAGAACTTAAATTATCACTATTTGCAGATGATATGATTCTATACCTAGCAGACCCAAAAGGCTCTACAAAGAAACTATTAGAGCTAATAAATGAATTTAGCAAAGTGGCAGGATATAAAATCAACACGCATAAATCAAAGGCATTCCTGTATATCAGCGACAAATCCTCTGAAATGGAAATGAGGACAACCACTCCATTCAAAATATCTTCCAAAAAAATAAAATACTTGGGAATCAACCTAACAAAAGAGGTGAAAGACTTATACAATGAAAACTACAGAACCCTAAAGAGAGAAATAGAAGAAGATCTTAGAAGATGGAAAAATATACCCTGTTCAAGGATAGGCAGAACTAACATCATCAAAATGGCGATATTACCAAAATTTCTCTATAGGTTTAATGCAATGCCAATCAAAATCCCAACGGCATTTCTTGTAGAAATAGAGAAAGCAATCATGAAATTCATATGGAAAAATAAAAGACCCAGAATAGCAAAAACAATTCTAAGTAGGAAGTGTGAATCAGGTGGTATAGCGATATCAGACTTCAAACTATACTACAGAGCAATAGTAACAAAAACAGCATGGTACTGGTACCAAAACAGGCAGGTGGACCAATGGTACAGAATAGAGGACACAGAGACCAATCCACAAAATTACAACTATCTTATATTTGATAAAGGGGCTAAAAGCATGCAATGGAGGAAAGACAGCATCTTCAACAAATGGTGCTGGGAAAACTGGAAATCCATATGCAACAAAATGAAACTGAATCCCTTTTTCTCGCCATGCACAAAAGTTAATTCAAAGTGGATCAAGGAGCTTGATATCAAATCAGAGACCCTGCATCTGATAGAAGAAAAAGTTGGCTCCGATCTATATATTGTGGGGTCGGGCTCCAAATTCCTCAATAGGACACTCATAGCACAAGAGTTAATAACTAGAATCAACAAATGGGACTTACTCAAACTAAAAAGTTTTTTCTCAGCAAGAGAAACAATAAGAGAGGTAAATAGGGAGCCTACATCCTGGGAACAAATCTTTACTCCTCACACTTCAGATAGAGCCTTATATCCAGAGTATACAAAGAACTCAAAAAATTAAACAATGAGAAAACAAATAACCCAATCAACAAATGGGCCAAGGACCTGAACAGACACTTCTCAGAGGAGGACATACAATCAATCAACAAGTACATGAAAGAATGATCACCATCTCTAGCAGTCAGAGAAATGCAAATCAAAACCACCCTAAGATACCATCTCACTCCAGTAAGATTGGCAGCCATTATGAAGTCAAACAACAACAAGTGCTGGCGAGGATGTGGGGAAAGGGGTACACTTGTACATTGCTGGTGGGAATGCAAATTGGTGCGGCCAATTTGGAAAGCAGTATGGAGATTCCTTGGAAAGCTGGGAATGGAACCACCATTTGACCCAGCTATTCCCCTTCTTGGTCTATTCCCTAAAGACCTAAAAAGAGCATACTACAGGGACACTGCTACATTGATGTTCATAGCAGCACAATTCACAATAGCTAGACTGTGGAACCAACCTAGATGCCCTTCAATAGATGAATGGATAAAAAAATGTGGCCTTTATACACAATGGAGTATTACTCTGCATTAAAAAATGACAAAATCATGGAATTTGCAGGGAAATGGATGGCATTAGAGCAGATTATGCTAAGTGAAGCTAGCCAATCCCTAAAAAACAAATGCCAAATGTCTTCTTTGATATAAGGAGAGCAACTAAGAACGGAGTAGGGAGGAAGAGCACAAGAAGAAGATTAACATTAAACAGGGACGAGAGGTGGGAGGGAAAGGGAGAGAGAAGGGAAATTGCATGGAAATGGAAGGAGACCCTCAGGGTTATACAAAATTACATACAAGAGGAAGTGAGGGGAAAGGGAAAAAAAACAAGGGGGAGAAATGAATTACAGTAGATGGGGTAGAGAGAGAAGATGGGAGGGGAGGGGAGGGGAGGGGGTATAGTAGAGGATAGGAAAGGCAGCAGAATACAACAGACACTAGTATGGCAATATGTAAAACAGTGGATGTGTAACCAATGTGATTCTGCAATCTGTATACGGGGTAAAAATGGGAGTTCATAACCCACTTAAATCAAAGTGTGAAATATGATATGTCAAGAACTATGTAATGTTTTGAACAACCAACAATAAAAATTAAAAAAAAAAAAACTTATCTGACTCCTATCCTGAGCCCAAAGGCTGGTCTTCCCTTATTTGGTTTCCAGCTATCTACAAGGTGGAGAGCTGATAATTCAAAATCTGTTGTTTCATCTCTAAACACTTCTCTTACTTCCTCATACCACTGAAATTATTCCTACCTTGTAAGTCTGGAAAATATTGTTTATCACGAGTGAATGGATGTCATACCTAGAAAACCAAAAGCGATTATTTTTAAAAGCAGTTATATTAAAAGGTCTTCCTTTCCCACCCTTCTTTTCGTCCAATACAATGTAATTGACCACTTGAATTTCTCTTTGTCATGAGTTAAGACAGCAGATAACTTCAATACAACTTGGTAAAGAGGTCACAGCATTAGGAGGAACAATTGACCAGCCGTGAGATATTTGGGGTATCAATTAATTTTTCTTTAAGTTCATCTGTTAAAAAAATATTGCCATTATTGTTTTGCAAGATATTTCACTCCTCCTTTGACCATGAATATTTTTCAAAATCATTTTGCAGCACGTGATTCAATGACTTCAATCTCTGCTTACAGCAAGGAGAAAATGGAATTCAAGCAAACATCAAAAATGTAAGCAATGCTGAATACCCCTGGAACTAACAACAGCAACATTTTAAGGAGGACACATTGTCTTGGGTACTTAGAAATACTTCTCTGTTTTGCATTAGATATGGTGATGACCCAAAGGCTTAGATTTAATAAAATCATGAAAAGAGTGAAAAATTACCAACTCAATGTTGGATGGAAAGAGCAAAACTATTCATTTCACCCATTTTGAATAGATTGAAATAAACCAAGTGAAAGGTGAAGAAGAAGGCACGTACATGAGATAACACATAGGGCCACTGGAAGTCCTTCAACTGGGATCAGCATAGGACTCAGCTGAACCCCAAATTCCCCTCCATTATTAGAGACTCAAGAGTAAGCTGTACACTCCATAGCCATTAGACCCTAACTAGGGAGAACAGAGAGCCCTAAAACCTATCTGATTCACAAACATTCATCCTTACCACCACCATGTTTTAAAATCTAGTAGGACTTAATTTCATTAAACCTTTTGCTCCTTTATGTATTAATCACCACACAATCTTCCCAGATTACTCCTTTACTTCATCTCCCTGGGATTCTGCACATCCTATTTTGTTGTCTTCTAACACCATACCCAGTTCCTGAAAACTTTCCAATGTGTCCTCTGATAATCACCAAAGTCCCCTTGGGACTTAACTTCACCTCTGTACATTGTTTGTCCCTTCTTGCTCTGATATTTTTCTACCAGGGTCCTAATAACAGCCACCAGCCTGTGCAGCCAGGCCATTCTTTCCTGCCCAGAAGCAGCACGGGTACAGTGAAGAGAAAGAATGGTGGCCCAGGTAGGCTAAAGCAAGGACGCCTGCCCTGCGGAGCCTGCCATGGTGGTGCAAGCCTGAGGCCTGGCAGCCAGCGCTGAGCTGGGGGGTGGGGGGGGGCAAGCCTGCAGGTCACCCCACAGCAGCCCGGCCTGCACACAGTCGGAATGCCTGCAGCAGAAGCATGCTCCATGAAGGCTTGCAGCTCCAGACATCCCACTTAGCATGAGCGCGATTCAATGACTTCAATCTCTGCTTAACAGCAAGGAGAAAATGAAGTCAAGCAAGCATCAATGGGACTCACGGCTAACCAATAGCATTCATTAGTGCATTTCCAAAACCTAATTCACATAAATTTGGGTCAATAACATTAGTACGTTTACAAACCCTAATACCAAACGGGATTGGTACTTCTTTCAAATCCTTATTAGCATAAATTTGGACCAATAGCAGTGAACCAAGTGCTGTATAAATCTGGAGACTGGTCCTTGGGAACCTCCATTGGTTGAAACCGTCAGCTGGTGGGTAACCTTCGCCTTCCTGAGACAAGAATCATGGAAGAAGGAATGGAGGGTGAGCAGCAGGCTGCAGAAGCCTGCAGTCAAACCGCACCTGCCTGCTGAAGCAGTGAATCACATTTCCGTGAGTGGACCTTGGGGTAAATTAAAATTTGGTGCTTTAAGGTTAAGTTTCCAGGCCCTTCATCCTTCCATCTCTCCCACTTTGAATTGCATATTAAAGATTTTTAGCACCTACCACTTCCAGTTTTGCTATTATTTATGAATCTTGGCAATTTTAGATCTTTTGTCATGGTAATTCCCTCTTTTTTTTTTTAATGCACAAGAGGTAATCATATAATTCCTTTTCACTTCCAGTTCCATGAATCCCTCTCCAGCAATAACCTTATACTTTCACAGTCACATCTTAGAACTTCTCATGATATATAAAACCTGTCCCAAACACGAATTTCCTCCACTCCATTCCATCTCCCCCATCTGTTATGATTACAGCTCCTTTTCTCTCTGTTTTTTCGATTCCGACTTTCTTTTTAACCATTGAGACCACCTGTGCTTCCATCCTACGACTTAGTGACCTCACCCACCTAGATGTTTGTCTCCCTTCCTCACATTTCTTTTGAACTCCACAGGTCTTTACAAACACTACATACACTCTTGGTTCTCTTATGTGACTCTTAACTTTTCATATTCAATTAAAAAAACCTTGACCTTGGTTAATTACAGCTTTCTTCTCACACTGCACAAGCACCACAGCCACACTAAGGAGTGTGACGCTATTTTCAAGACCACGATTTGAAAGTACTTTTATTTTGATGAAGCTTATTTATCATTTTTCTTTTACCTGTGCTTTCTGTGTCTTGTTCTGTAAGCTGATGAATCATTCCCAAATCCAATGTCATGAAGATTTTCCTCTATTTTCTTTTAAAAATTTTGTTAAACTTGGTTCATACTTTTAGGTTTTTAACCTATTTTGAGATAATTTTGTATATGGTGTTACCTATGTATCCAACTTTAGTCTTTGATTCATGGAGATCTAGTTTTTCCAGTTCCATTTGTTGAAAGTATTTTCCTTTGTTTGGCACTCTAGTCAAAAATTAATCAGTTATAAGGGAGTTTATTTCTAAATTCTTTATTCCATTTATGTTTGTTGTTATTCTAATACCATACCATTTTGATGACTACTTTGTAGTAACTTTTAAAATCAGGAAACATCAGGCTTTCAAGTTTGTTCTGATTTTTCAAAATTATTTTGGCTATTCCAAGTCCATTTTGTATTTACATACATTTTGGATAAGTTTTCCATTTCTGAAAAAAAAATTCCATTGGCATTTTGATAGGGATTTTATTGAATTTGTAGATGCTTTTGTGGTATGGTCAACTTACCACATTAAGTCTTCTAGTCCATAAAAATAAATGTCATTTCATTTATTTAGGTTTTTTTTAATTTGTTAAATCAGTGTTTTATAATTTTTGATACAAGTATTATACCTTCTTAAATAAGTTTATTCCTAAAAAATTTACTCTTTTTGATGATATTTTAAATAGAATTATTTTCTAAATTTCCTTTTAGGATTGTTTGTTATTATTTTAGAGAAATGCAACTTAGTTTTGTGTGTGTTGATTTTGCATCCTTCAACTTGGCTGAATTTATTAGTTTTAGCCGTTTATTGTTGAGTTTTTACATATAGATCATGTCAACTGTAAAACAAAGATAATTTTACTTTTTCTTTCCAGTTTGGGTGCTTTCTATTTCTTTATTTTATGTTAATTTTTCTTTATTCCTTTCTTTTATTCACCCTCATTGCTCTGGTGGGAATTTCAAATACTCTTGAATAGAAGTGGCAAAGTTGGGTTTTATTGTCGTTCCTGATCTTAAAGAGGAAAAACTCAGTTTCCCCTTTGAGTATGATGTTGTGGGTTTTTCCTATGTGGTCTTGATCATGTTGAGATAGTTTCCTGCAATTCTACTGAGTTTTTTGATTATGAATCGTTGAATTCTGTGAATTTTTTTTCTGCATCAATTTCAATGATCATTTGTTTTCCCTCTTTGTTCTACTTATGTGATATATTACACTAATCTTCATGCATTGAACCACTTTTTCATTCCAAGAATAAATTCCGTTTACTAATTGTGAATTATTCTTTTAATATGCTGCTTAATTCCATGCAAATATTTTTCTAAGGATTTTTTAAGCAATATTTGTGAAGAGTATTGGTTTAAACTTTTCTTATACTAGTTTTGGCTTTGGTATCAGGATATTGTTGGCCTCACAGAATGAATTAGGAGTGCTTGCTCCTTTGAAATTTTTTGGAAGGTTTTTTGAGAAGAATTCATGTTTATTCTTTAATTCTTGAATTCACCAGTGAAGCCATATGATTGAAGACTTTTCTTCATTGGAAAGTTCTTATTTAGTTTTAGTAGTTATATAGATCTATTCAGATTTTCCACTTCTTTATGAGTGAGTCTAGTTGTTTCTAAACATTTGCTTATTTGATCTAGGTTAATGTGTTTGTTATGATTGTCCAAGGTGTTTTTGTATAGCTCTTATATTTCTGTAAAACTGTGTAACTTTATAATATCCCCATTGCATTTCTGACTTTAATAATTTGAGTCTGGTTTCTTAGGCTTAGTTAACAGTTATGAATTTGTTGATCTTTTCAATAAAGAAGCTTTTGCTCTTCTGGATTTTCTTTTTATTTTTTGATTCTCTATTCTATTTAGCTTCCTCTCTATTGTATTTAGCTCTTATCTTTGGGTTTAGTTTGCTTTTTCTCTAGATTCTTGTAGTCTAAAGTTATAGTTGTAATTTGAGATTATTCATTTTTTCAATGTAATTATGAATTTCTCTCCTAGAACTGTTTTTGCCTCTTAATTTGCCTTATGACATCTTCTTTGACCCATTGGTTGGTGTGTTGTTTAAAATTCCACACATTTGTGAATCTTCCAGTTCCTGTTATTAATTTCTAGTTTCTAATGAGATACTGTGTATGGTATCAGTTTTTAAAATTTATTTAGATTTGTTTTGTAGCCTACCATATCTTCTCTCCTGGAGGATATTACATAATGGAGTTGAGAAAAACATGTTAAGTAAATTTTGAATGGTTTTGCTTAGACACTCATTTCTTGCAATCGCCAGGTCAAGGTGGTGAGAATGAAAGATAGAAAGTAGGGATTTGCTCATGAGAGGGAGGAGGTGCAGAAAATTATCTTAACAAGTCAAGTCTGAGTTGTTAAAAAAGTCCCTAGACTACAAATGATTCCTTGCCCTAAATATCAAGATGAACTTAGAATATTTATTATAATCTATAGATGTAATTATAACAGTCAATACCCCATCCTATTCATTTAAAAAAGTTACAATTTTCACTAAGTTAAAAAATTTTCAAAAGTTTTGGAAGTAAAACACAGAGAACAGAATTCACTGAATCATTTCAAGGTGGTAAATTCACTGCTTGTCTTTTTATTGTTCTATCTTCTATTTTCATGGGTTGTATTCTCTCATCATCAGCATGTAGCATATATTATTATTGTTATAGATATTTGTTGGTTAAGAAAATGAGAAAAATACTTTACTTTGCTTAAATTCACTTTTAAAAATAGTACCAAGAATAATTGGCTATATTTTCTCCAGAGGTTCTGATACATCAATAACCAGAGTTTAGACCCTTAAGGTATTTATGCTTAACAAACAAGAGGTTGACTTAACTAAAGCAAAACTATTCACCCATTAGATTTGATCAATTGCTTCATGGTCTCCTTCATTAGACTGTTTAATTTGAACCACAATTAGATTTTTTCCTTTTAAAAGATAAAGCAGATTCCCCAGCCATTAATTAAAGGGTCTGACTAAAGTTGGTTACAAGACGGATGTTATATACCCTCCACTGATAATTCAACTCAGCAAAATAGTATACTTCTCTTTGTTGTAACTCTAATAAGGGAAACCTTAGTTTCTTCCTGTAGCAGGTGGGCAGAAATTCATGAAATGCTTTTAAGTGTCCTATTATAGTCCTTTGCTCCCTGAGATTTCAAGTACAATATTTATATCATACAGTACTTAGCAACAACATCAATCCATATATGCCATTATTTTATAAGAATATAAAAAATAATTAATAAATTGACTAAAATGGGAATAACATCTAAGTGGTGCTCTACTGTTGTCTCTTCATTAAAATGATGAAATGAAATGTGAGTTAATTTCTCCAATTCCAAGTGATGTGCTCGTCTCAAAAGAAGTGGCAGAATGCAAAGAATGAAATCCTGTCATTTGTGGAGACATGAATGGAATGGAGAGCTTTATGTTAATGAAATAAGCCAGGCACAGAAAGACAAGTGCTGCATGATCTTACTCATCTGGAACTGAAAAGAGTTGATCTCATAGACTTTGAAAGTAGAATGGTGGTTGCCAGGGGTTGGGGAAAGTAGGGGAATGGGAAGGGTACACCAAGAAAGATTGATCAGCCTATACTAAGTTGCAATTAGACAGGAGCATGACACTTTTGTATTAGTGCATAGTAGGATTACAAGTAAGTATTGTCCTTTTCAAAAAGCTGAAAGAAAGGATGTTTAAAGTCTTCAGCATAAAGAAATGTGTTTGAGGAGTATAATAGGTCTACCTTAATGGAGTACTTCATGGTACTCCATTAATATGAACAATTTTTGTATTTTTATGTATTAGTTAAATTTTAGTAGTTAGTTCAGAGACAGGACAAAGAAACAATGGTAGAGCTCAAAGGGGAACTAGGACTTCATCAATACTCAATAATGCTCTTATTGCTGAATGTTTATCAGTTCTTTTACCATTAGAAAGGATCCAAAAGTAATATTCTGGGGTGATGAGTAGATCAAATGAATGAAGGGATGTTGGTTGACAGGGAATTTAACTTACCAAAGAATATGTGAAAAGATCTATATTTGCATAACACATACCTCCCTTAAATAAAAAAAAATTAAACTCTTCTTATACCTTTTCTCTTAATGGTGAAAATCAGCTTCTGCTTTGTTGACTCTCTGGGAGGGAAGAAGATGAGCTGAAGAAAACCAGGGACATGGATGTCCCATTGCCTGTTTTTATTACTACTAAAGTCCTGGCAACCTGTACCTGTGTCACTTAACCCTCTTGGACCTTATTTGTAAAAAGTTGCTTTCTCATAGGTTCATTGTGAAAATTGAAAGCGACTGTCATCACAGATTGTCAAACACATATTAAGTACTGGATGTTTTCACTTTTCTTCTGTTGTTCACGTGCACACACACACACACACACACAAACATGTAATGTTGAGGCTACTGTCCACCCTTTACTTGGTGGGAAACGTGGCATGTCATAATTCCTGTGCCAATTCCAAATGTGTGGAAAAATCTAAGAGACTGAGTACACTAGGGAAAGTTTGCAATAAGTGTTGGGAGAAAAAAATCAGCAGACTAGAATTCTGTACCCAACAAAGATAATAGAAAGTGAAGGAGGAATGAAGACACTTTCAGACATAAATATTTTTAAAATGATGGAGAACATGTCTCCAGGAGGTCTGCCTTTCAAGAAAATTAGAAGTAGTTCATAGGGAGAAGGAAAATGGTTTGGGTCAGAAACTTAGATTTACATCAAGAAAGGAAAAGTTTTGGAAAATAAATGAAAAGATAAAATGAGAAGATAAAATTCATTTTTCTTAATTGATCTAAAAGAGCAATTCAAAGGATTTTGTTCAAAACAATATTATCAAAATGTATTCAATTGTGAATGGTTATTTATGTATTTCTGTGTGCTTATATATATAAGTGAAATCAATGACAACAGTGATACTAGGGAAGGAGGTACTAGGATTAATTTGTTACTAAAAGATACTCACACTGCCTGTAAAGAGGGGCCATGTTATTTGAAAGTAGACTCAGACTAGTTGTAAATGTGTGTTTGGCAGTTCCACGGCAACCACTGAAAAAGGTATATAGCTGATAATGCTGAAAAAATGGAATTATGGGGCTGGGGATGTGGCTCAAGCGGTAGCGCGCTCGCCTGGCATGCGTGTGGCCAGGGTTCGATCCTCAGCACCACATACAAACAAAGATGTTGTGTCCGCCCAGAACTAAAAAATAAATATTAAAAAAATTTAAAAAAATTCTCTCTCTCTCTCTCTCTCTAAAAAAAATGGAATTATGTAAATGCTCAATTAAAACTACAAAAGGCATGAAGTAAAAGACAAATTAATGAAGAAACAAGGACAAAAATTATGAAACATTAAAAATATAATATTAGTGCATTTATAGCAATAATCACTTAATGATCTCAATGCACCAATTAAAAGAGACGATGGTTAAGTATGAGTCAAAAAAAGACCCACTCTGGGTTGCCTATAAGAAATATGTTCTAAGTATAAAAATAATATAAATTAAAAGTAAATGGATGGAGAAAGATATATCATGCTAACCCCAATTAAAAGAAAACTAGAATTGCTGTATTAATTTCAAATGGAACAGATCTCAGAGCAAGGAAAGTTACAGGAATTAACAGGAATTAAAACAAGCATCACAAAATGATTAAAGGATCGGTTATCCATGAAGACATAATGATCTTCAACATGCTGAATCTAGCAATAGAAAACCAAAATTTAAAAGTGAAAAGTAATAGAACTGCAAAAAAGAATAAATAAACCCTCTCTAAGTTGGAAATTTCAATGCTTGCCTTTCAGAAATAGAGTATTAATAAGGACATAAGTCAATTTCAATCATGTCATTAACAGGATATAATGGGTGTCTATAGACTATATCCAACGGTATCATGATTCATATTCTTCTGAAATTAACAAGGAACTTTCATCAAAATAGACCACATTTTGGGACATAAAACACATCTTAACAAATTAAAGATAATAGAACTAAATTATAAGCCAGTAAAAGTAAAATAGCTGGAAAATCTTAGAATCGTGCACAATTCTAGCAAACAAATAAATAGTATTTTGAACTAAATGAAAATAAAAACAAATCAATTTGTGGGATATAGTAGTGACAATAGCACTTAGAAGGAAATTTATAGTGTGAACACATACAAAAGAAAACTCTCAAGTCAGTCATTTAATCTTTTACCTTTGAAAACTAGAAAAAGAAGGGCAAAATAAATCCAAAGTAAGCAGAAGAACCAACAAAATTAAAGTGGAAATCAACTTGAGAATAATAAATCAAAAGGGAAAAATCCCAAGGATGATTTTTTGAAAAGAGAATGAAATTTGTAAGTTCCAGCCACTCTAAAAGCTAAGGAAAAAGAAGAAAGATTTATCACTCTGGTAGGGGATGAGAATTGAGGAAGCTATGCATGTGGCAGGTATGTGGCAAAACTCTCTACCGCCCACTCAATTTTGCCTGGACCTAAAACTGTTTTTAAAAGCCCATTTAAAAAAATTAATACTTTGAGAACTTCAAGAAGATTGTTCAAATTTTAGGTAAGCAGATGAGAGGAATAAACTGCATCACTTAATCTCAGGAATTAAATAAACACTATACTATAGTTCCACAGATATTAATGGATAATAAGGGAGTATTCTGCACAACTTTATATCAATACGTTCTGTACCTCAGATGATGCAAAGATTTTGAGTTTATTATAGCTTACTCAAGAAGAAATAACTAGAATATCTCTATACCTAACAGGTACACTACATACAGATTTCAGAATCTTTATTGTGTGTCTAAAAAATAGAAGTTAACATGAATTGAGCAAGGGCAGAATCGTTTCCATCAGTATGAAATAGAAAAAATAGCATACCTGATCAAAATTGCAATAGCATTGATCTGATGAGGAAAATACTTCCTAGAGTAAGGAAATGCTATCTTGTTTGGGGCCTTTATGTACACATGTCTATAATATTTCATAACTCATCAAACTGAACTCTTGTGGGTTGTGCTTTGTTTTACATAAATCATGTCCAGTAAAGCTGACTAAAAGTTTAGAAATGAAAGTAAAGAAATAGTTGAAGAATATTTATAAGCAATGTCAGTTAATTGATGTTGTTGCAAAATAACTAAACAAAAAATTATTTTTAATTTTTAATTTGTTCTAATTAGTTATACATGACAATAGAATGCATTCTGACACACTGTACACAAATGGAGCACAACTTCTCATTCCTCTGGCTGAACATGGTGCAGAGTCACACCAGTAGTGTAATCATACATGTATATGGGGTAATAATGTTTGTCTCATTCTTCTGTCCTTCCCATCCCCACAGCCCCATGCCTCCCCTCACTTTCTCTGTACAATCTAAAGTTCTTTCATTCTTCCCTACCGGTCCCCACTATGGATCAGCATCCACTTATCAGAGAAAACATTTAGCCTCTGGGTTTGGGGATTGGCTTATTTCACTTACCATGATTTTCTCTAGTTCCATCCATTTACTTGAAAATGCCATAATTTGATTCTTCTTTAAGGCTGAGTAATATTCCATTGTATCTATGTACCACATTTTCTTTATCCATTCATCTGTTGAAGGGCATCTAGGTTGGTTACATAGTTTAGCTATTGTGAATTGAGCTGCTGTAACATTGACATGGCTGTGTCACTGTGGTATGCAGATGTTAAGTCCTTTGGGTATAAACTAAGGAGTGGGATTACTGGGTCAAATGGTGGTTCCATTCTTAGTTTTCTGAGCAATCTCCATACTGTTTTCCACAATGGTTGCACCAATTTGTAGTCCTACCAGCAATGTATGAGTGTGCCTTTTCCCCCACATCCTCGGCAACACTTACCTCAGATAGAGCAATAATCTCAAGGATATATAAAGAACCCCAAAAATTTAACACCAGAAAAACAAATAATGTAAGGATTCTGACTGTGGGAAAGTACAGGACAGTGAGTTTCTCTGGTGAGAAAACTCTCAGAGAAAGATAGGCATCTTGTTTTCCACAGCTGGAACATTCTGCAGTTTTACCCAGGAACTATTAAGATAATTAATACATGCTTGGTTGGAACACATATTTAATCATAAGGAAGAACATCTTATACTACAACTTAATGTTCCATGCTTACTGATATAATGAATAATAATGTACTAATAGTGCCAGTGACCTAATGTAACCTATTGATATAAATAAAGACGGCAGCTTAAAGGAACAGCCATTTTTGCCTCTGCCTCTTTATCTGTCTCTTTTTGTTTCCTTTCACCGGAACAGGGACCCTTCCAGATGTGTTGACAGGAGAAGAGAGTAGCTTACTGCCTGGAGTTTGTTTTAAAAAGTGGCATAAATAGTGATTTTACTCTCAATATAATCGAGGGACCGGGGATAGGATATGCTTTGGTTCTTAGTGATTGGAAAGTGTTAATTAAAATGGTTACTTCTTCTGCTCAAAATACATACAAGTGCACTCTGACTTGTCCCATGTCCAGGCTAAAGACAATACACAAGAAAATGTAAAAATTGATTACAGTGATCATTTTGGATTTGGGCAACAGGCTATTCTGCAACAAATAGCTCAATTACCTGCCGCTGCCATTGCTCAAATTAGAACACTTATATAAAGTATGGCATCAGATTCCTGACACCTGAGATCCCTCTAAATCATTTACAATAATTAAGACAAGCTTCTGGGGAGCTTTTTATTAATTTTGTTAATCACTTAACTAAAGTAATAGAGCAGCAGGTTAATAGCTTGGAGGCTGCTAATATTCTAACCAATACTGTAATATTCTAACCAATACTTGTTGCCTCTGCATCTTGCTTCTGTCTCCTTTTGTTTCTTACAAATAACCTAATCAATAAATGACCTAAAGAGCAGATGCTTCACAGAAGAACTGCAATTGATTGTCAAACATATACAAAAATGTTAATCGTCTCTAGCAATTAGAGAAATAGCAAATCAAAACTACTCTAAGATTTAATCTCACTCCAGGCAGAATGGCAGTTATCAAGAACACAAGCAATATAATAAGTGTTGGTGAGATACAGGGAAACAAAATTATTAAAGGAAATACAGTAATATGTTCAAAGATTTTATATTGTCACACAAATGATTTATTCCAGGATAAAGAATCATTCATTAGAACAGTTATGGATGAAATTCATCATATTAACACATTGAAAAATGATTCAATGTATGTAGTAAAAGCACATGATAAATTTAAACATCCTTTAGTGATAAAAGCAATAAAAAATCTCTTTAACAAATTAGGAATAAAGGTAGGTATTAAACTAATAGAAGGATGCTTGAAAAAAATGTGTCTATAAAAATAAATTGTGAACATTTTTGGATTAAGAAACAACCTTTTAAAAGAAAAATTTTTATGTGTTTTGTTATACATGACAGTAGAATGCATTTATGCACCTTGCTATATCATACATTAGATGGGATATAATTTTTCATTTACTGATGGTGCATAACATCTGTTATGCAGTCATATATGTACATAAGGTAATAATGTCTATTTCATTTTCTGTCCTTCCTATCCCCCTCCCCTCCCTTTACTTCTCTCTACCTAATCTAAGGTAACACTATTCTTCCCTAGTGCCCCCCCTTATTTTGAATTAGCATCTGCATCTATCTATCCATCTATTCATATATATATATATATCACATTTTTCTTATCTGTTCATCTATTGAAGGACACCTAGGTTGGTTCCATAGTTGAGCTATTGTGAATTGAGCTGTTTTAAAGATTGACTTGGCTGCATCTCCCTAGTATTCAGATTTTAAGTCCTGTAAGTATAAACTGAGGAGTGGAATAGCTGGGTAAACTTCTGGTTCAATTCTTAGTTTTCTGAGGAATCTCCATACTGTTTTCCACAGTGGTTGTACCAATTTGCAGTCCTACCACCAATATATAAATGTACCTTTCCCCCCACATGCTCTCCAACATTTATTGTTGCCTGTATTCTTCATGATTGACATTCTGACTGGAGTGAGATGAGATCTTAAGTGTAATTTTGGTTTGCATTTCTGGAATTACTTCTAGAGATGTTGAACATGTTTTCATACATTTGTTGATCAATTGTGTTTCTTCTGTGAAGTTTCTGTTCAGTTCCTTAGCCCATTTATTGATTGGGTTATTTGTTTTTTTGTGTTAAATTTTTTGAGTTCTTTAGGTATTCTAAAGATTAAGGCTTTATCTGAGGTGCATGTGGCAAAGATTCTATCCCAAATTTTAATGTTTGCTATTCAACATTACTTGGAATTCTGATACAGTATCAAAAGGGAAAGCATAATATGCAAGAATGATAACATGATAGCTTTATAAAAACATTAGAATGGGTTAAAAACACGTTAGTGTACTTAAAAGTATTTTTTGATGTCAAACTAAAGAATTTTTCCATTGGAAAAAAATGTACAAAGTCAAAATATAAGAGGGTATCTGCAGCACAATGGGTAAAAATTTACCAAAATCTCTTATAAATAAATTGAGACTTTTAATTTTTTGAAAACCTGAAGATTATGAAGTTATAAGCTTATTTTGGTATTTTATGAGCTCCCTAAATTAATCACATGGTAAAGCATTTTTAAAAATAGGTATTACTCATATTTCCTCTTTCATGAATTGCCTACATGTATCAGGTGCCCATTTTCCTTATTGAATAATATGCTTTAGAAACATTGATGTGTAGACTTATGCATGTAAAATAGATACTAATATTTTTCATGTTTTACTAGTGGCTATCCCTTCACTGAGTTTGTAGTGTTCAACAAAAATGTACTGTCTGCTGGTCTTCCCTCCCCATTATTTATTTATTTATATGTAATTGGTGTTTTATAGATAATATAGAAAGGTGGCATCCACTGTGGTATATTTATACCTACACACAGTGTAAGGAACAGTAGAGGGAGGGAGAATAGGATGGAGGTGAGGAGGCACCAGGGACCGAAATGGAGTCAATTAAATTGCACGCATGCATGATTACGTCAAAACGAACCCAACTATTTATAACTATAAAGCACTAATAAAGGCATTAAAAAAGAAATTTAATCTCATCCTTTTTGATTTGTGGTATAGTATGGCTTCTTTAGAAATCTTCCCTGTTATATTTTTGTTCTAAAACTTAAAAGTGTGTGTTCTATTTGTCTAATTGAATATCAATGATTATTATTTTGTTGATATCATGTTCTATTAGTTATAATTAATTTATGTCTTTGGCTAGGGTAAGTTCCTGGCCACGCTTTTTTTCATTAAACTTCTTTTGCATATTCTTGGCTGTATTTCCTATCATGAGTTTTACATTGACAAGCTCCACGTAAAAAGTACTGATATTTTGCTTCAGCTTACGTTGATTGCTATTTTTACAACATTAAATGGGTGAACCCACTGATAAGATAAATATATGTATTTACTACAATATTATTTAATATTTATTCCTATTTCTTAATTAAAAATTTATTTTTCCCCACTTTAAGTTCTTTTTAATCTTTCAGGAGGTTTATTCCTTAGCTATGTTAAGAGTTCTTATATCTGTTAGAAAAGGCATATATTTTTGAGTTATTATAGTAAGAAATGTGACTTTTATACATTGAACTTGCATCACAATCTCATGGATTGCTTGTGAACAAAAGATTATTTTGATCTTGATATCAGTATCTGAAGAGTAGAAACTTACTTCAGAGCAAGTCTCCATAGTGAATAATCTTTACTTGGCAGAAATGAATATGAAATACAAACACAGAACCATTATTTCAGTGCAACCAAATAGTTTAGCTATATCATTTAGTTATATACAAGTCACCTGTATAAAATTTGCTCTTTAAAATCAAACTTTCTAATAAAAGCACCAGCTTCAATAGCAGTGATTATAGTAAATTATGTTGTTAGCAGTTTTATTATGAATAAAGAAAAGGTACCAGAGAATAATATCATTTTTTTCCACTTTTTGCAATTAATTTTCTCTCCAATTGTTTGTAAATTACTAAATTAATTTTCTTGTAAAATTGTATAAACTAGAAGCTGGTAGAGTAAAAATCTTACTTATGTCTTCTAAACTTTTAAAATCTTAAAAATTACTCCTTACTCTGCATCTCATTTCTTTGTCTACAAAATATGATTAATGACACTAATCTGGGGACAATTTATAGCAAAGATATAAGAGAGCAGAATCTGAAATGTAATTTTTGCCCCTTATCAAGGAAACCATGTATAATAAAAGGCTGCATTATTCAGTTGCTGAGCATCCCAAGTGCCTAGTGTTATTGGAGCTTGAGGGTACACTGTAGAAAGTAAAATAGTTCACTCTATGTAGTCTCTCTCTCTCTTTTTTTTTTTTTTAATTAATGCATTGTTTGGAGAAAAAGAGAGACCAACTAAATCAGGTGTCTTAAAACCACCTTCATTGTTTTCCACCCACCACATTTGCAAATGCTTCTCTCTAGGCCCAGCCTAATTACATTTTGGGGTTCCAGTACTTTTTTAATTTAGCTGATATAATGAGCATGTTTCCAGATTCTGAATGCTACGTGAAGCCTACTTTTTGCCCTTGGAGAAGTTCTATTGTTGTATTCTGTGGCCCTGTCTTTCAGCTCCCATCATTTTTCGTTATGTGTAGTCCAGGGTACCAGCTGAGCTGTCAGAAAACAAAGCTGAGCAAAGAGATGATCTTAATCCATTTGATACTCATTACTATTAGCCATTGTTAAGAAAATCCATGAAAGCTAACCCTGAACATGAAACAAATACACTTAGTCATATTCATTAGATAATGAGGAAAGATAAATCTGCTTCTGGTTTTAGAAATTTGCTCACCACCAGACAAGAGAACCCTTTAGATATAATTATTTATTCTATAGGATCTTAAAAAATTTTTTTTAAAAAGCACAAGACTTGGTTTACCTCTGATTTCCGGACTTGGGAACAGCCAAATCTCTTCAAATTTAAAACTTAAGAGCTTTATTCATGTCAATTTAGAACTTAGGTCTTCATTTTCTTTATACCCAACTAAGTCTGAATACTCCCTATCACCCTATTTGCATGCCCTAAGATCCTTGTAACAAATGGCTATCACAATAACAAGCCCAAAGTAAGCCCCTTTGAGGACCTAGACTAGATTTTACCATAGAATGCAGTCAGTAAATCTCTGTTTGGCAAAATGAAAATTTGTAGAAAATGCAAATGATTCACCAAAGACATTGTGGTAGCCATTTCAAATAATTGTGAAGGCTTTTAATTGGTGCATATTAATTGTACCAAGATTGTGGGTTTTGCTGTTTGTTTGAATGTACCTAAAAACATAATTTCATAGAAGTCAAAAGAAATAAGTTTAGCTGTCCCCCATGGATTGTTCATGTCACAGGAAAAATGGGTCACGGGTCAGCTTTTCTTATTTTCCAAAAGAAAAAAAGCAGAACACCAAAGGGGATAGCCGTTCACACTTACCTTGGTTCAAGCTCTTCCTTTAGTTTGGTGGGTTTTTTTTTTGTTTGTTTTTGAAAGTAAACTCATGGAAGTCAATGTTTCCCCAGTGAAAGTCACCACCAGGCATTACCCTCAGCTCCTGGCAGTGCTCTGCCCAAGTTAAGTGCCAGCTTTAAGGAGAGGACAAGTAAAATCATCATGTGTGCTTAAATTTTCTGCTTTCAAATCTCTGAGAAAAGATAATGTCTGATTCTCTTGTTTTACTAGGAGAGGAACATTTTTTTTTAATTTTTAGGTATATGTGACAGTAGGGTGGATTTTGATACGTAATATATACATGGAGTTAACTTATTAGAATTCCATTCTTGTGGTTGTACGTGATGTGAAGTTTCACTGGTTTTGTATTCATATGTGAACATAGAAAAGTTATGTCCTATTCATTCTACTGTTTTTACTATCCCCATTTTACCCCTTTCCTTCATCCCCTTTGTCTAATCCAATGAACTTCCATTCTTCCTTCCTCTTGCCCTTATTGCGTGTTAGTATCCACCTATCAGATAGAACATTCAGCCTTTGGTTTGGGGGGATTGGTTTATTTCACTTAGCCTGATAGTCTCCAGCTCCATGAATTAACATGCAAATGCCATAATTTCATTCTTTCTGTCTGGGTAATATTCCATTACGTATACCACAGTTTCTTTATTCATTCATCTGTTGATGGTTGGTTCCATAGCTTGGCTATTGTGAATTATGCTGCTATAAACATTGATGTGGCTGTAACATTGTAGTATGCTGATTTTAAGTCCTTTGGGTGTATACTAATGAGTATATATGGGTCAAATGATGGTTACACTCCCAACTTTTCTGAGGAATCCCCATACTGCTTTCCAGAGTGGTTGCACCAATTTGCAGTCCCACCAGCAATATATGAGTGAACCTTTTCCCCCATATCCTCACCAACATGTATTGTTATGTGTGTTCTTGGTAATTGCCATTCTGACTGGAGTGAGATGAAATCTCAGTGTAGTTTTGATTTGCATTTCTGTAATTGCTAGAGATGTTGAATGTTTTTTCCATATATTTGTTTGATAGTATTTCTTTTTCTGTGAAGTGCCTATTCAGTTCCTTTGCCCATTTATTGAGTTATTTGATGTTAAGTTTTTTGAGTTCTTTGTATATCTTGGAGATTAATGCTCTACCTGAGGTGCAGATGGAAAAGATTTTCTGGAAGAGGAACATTTTTAAAATAAATTTTTAGATTTACAGGATGTATAATCATTGGAATTCTCTACCTCAATAGTATCAATTGTATTCAAACTTCATTGTTTTAGCCCTGCAAAGTTCCATATAAAAGAAATAGAACTATACTTTTGCCTCTTATTAAAGAAATCATGGAATACAGAAATCAATAGGCTTAGTCATAAACCAAGGGGCCATGATGTAAAGTCTTCCAAATCCGTAAGCTTCAAGGCTGATGCAGTAGAGCCCCACTGTAGTGAGAGTACATCCTCAACAAAATCAGTGCCATTTCAAAATGCACAGAGCATCACCGCAGGCTCAGAATTTTCCCTATGGCATGTGCTGGGATACAAAAGTGAACAGAACTCTGTCCGTGCCTCATGGTGATAATGCTCAATGGGCTAGCCAGCCATGAACAGGTTAGCAGGAAGGACAACTGAGGGCAGTGATTTACAAGGAAGACGTTAGACATACGCATTAAGAAAAATCCATGAATCACAGGACCGAATCAAGGAAACTTCTCAGAGCAGGCAAGGATAGGAAATGGGAACCACAGTATCCAGTCTTTCCCAACCCATAATTGTTAACAACTCAAGGGAACTATTAACAAAGTCATGGAGAACCTTATCAAATCAGAGAAGCATCTGTGAAATGGGACCTGTAATGTCCAATCACCCCTAGTGATGGAAAATTATAACCTCTTAAAGAAACTATGGGCTCAAGACCATGTTACAGCTATTCCTGTGACCAGGTCATGACCAAAACCAAGTCGCCACAGAAACCATGTCACAACCACCCCCTGTGACTAAGTCATCAGGATCCTCACATAGGAAGTTTGTTGAGGACTATTCCAAGGATAATCACTCAAGGGAATGTGAGAGAATAAGATGATAAGAAAGGGACTCAACCTTAAAAAATCCCAACTCTGCAAGGCTGGGAACAACCTTTTTATTTTTAGACATGGTCTGGGTTAACTCCATCCGGAACATCTCTGTAGCCTCCATCTTTTCCAAATAAGCTCCTGCCTGCTAGTATGTGAGACCCCCCTGAAATCCTATCCTTCCTGTGAGATGGCCAGAACTGTTGGCTGCAGATTCCCACAATAGCTCTGGCTCTGGGGGATCTCCTTCTCTGCAACAGTAATGTTCTACTGAGAGACAGGCTAACAGACCATGCAGGGGAGTGTGCTGTGTGTTGCAACAGGGGCCACAAACAGAGGCTGTTGGGGTAAACTGCTGAGACACGTGGTTCATTCCTCAGGAGTCAGGAAATTACACAGGAGAAAGAGCTACCAAAATGAAAACTGGAAGACAAACAGAAACCAAAAGGTTATTGAAGACAATAGAGACTAAGTCATTTAAATCAATAACTATATTCCAAATCACTGGTTTCATTTTTTTTTTTACTTTTTTAAAAAATCCAAATTGCACCTTTTCCTTAGATATCCATAATGGACTTAGAATGCTAACACTTAATTGTACCAAAGTGAACAGATGGCTCTTTCACCCAACCTTTATGCATACTAGTGCTGAACTTCAAATGCAGGTGGGAATTTTCACCATTGTTTTGAAAGTCATGATAAAGCAGCAGTGTTTCAGATAAGTACAATAGCTCGTGGGAACAGTTTAAAAAACCCTGATCAAATAGGTTGAAATTGAGAGGAAGACAGGTCCTAAAGAACATATTATAATGCATTTTCTTCAAAAAAGAAATTCATTATAAAAATATGCACAATGCTGGGAATGGTGGCGCATGCCTATTATCCCAGCGACTTTGGAGGCTGAGGCAGGAGGATGATTTCAAGTTTGAGGCCAGCTTTCAGCAACTTAACCCAGACCTTGTCTAAAAATAAAAAGGACTAGGGATGTAGCTCAGTGGTGAAGCACTCCTGGGTGAGGGGAAGCAGCCCAACAGGCGAATGGAATTCTGTATCAGTTCTGTGTTGGACATGAAAGAAGAAACAAAGTAATAGAAAACACCACAGTATCTAATATTGAAGTCTGGCTGGCAGTAAGCAAATAAAAACCACCAACGTGGAAAATCTGCTACTCATCTTTTTAGATTTTTAAATTTATTTTTAATTTGCACATAATTTTTGTATGTATTTATAGAGGTACAGCATCTATTTCAACATGTAAGTACAACATGCCATGATCAGATCAGGGCAGTTGGTATATCCATCACCTCAAACATCCTTCATTTCTGTTAGGTAATCTCCAGGGAAAAGAAAGTTATTTCTGAACTAGAATAAAAATGAACTACAGATATCAAAGAGTTAGGAAAATGGAATTTTGCAGCTTGGGAAAGTGAATAAGTGTTACTATTTAGTCATTAAAAATTATTTTGTAAAAATACATAAAATGAAGTCTGCATTGTTAGTAGCTTTTTTTAGTGCATGTTTATTTTTATAAGTGAATATATATTTTTAAACAAAAATGCATGTTCATATATTCCTTGAAATAGTTTCCATTGCTTATAAGATATGCATAACCTTAATTAAGATTATACTTAGAGAGACAAAGTCCAACAGACAGTGCAGAATAGTGGGCTTTGCTTTCTTTGCAAAGCCACAAGTCACAGCAGGATGGTCTGAAGTTAATATTAAATTTTTTGCAACAGTAAATAGTGAAGGTATGATATATCACCTTTTTCAACACACTGCAAATCTTTTTTAAAAAGTGATTGAAATACATAGATTATTTGAAGGAAGACTAAAATAAAAAAAATTAAGAGAAAGTTGAGGAAGTATAAAAACATTTAAATATGTGAGTGGCCAATTTCCCCTCAAACCAAATGATCCTCCCATTCCTTAATTATGAATATGGCAAAAGAATGGAATCATGCTCTCCTTTTGATTGGAGCTGCATCACTGCTCATCTGCTGATTAGACAACCTGCTTCTTCCTAATTTATCACTTTAATGTTACAGTTAGTATAAATGAAACGACTGGGCTGCAAAACACTGAAACACAATTATAAATGGTACTGACCAGCTCCCAGAAGTGCCAGTGTAAGCAACAGCCCTGGCCTTCCATTTATCACCATTTGCTTGGACAGCACAACATTCATTTCATTTATCACTTGATCCCTTTCTTTTATTTCTTTCATGGGATGGTTTCTAATCAGCATTATTTATTTCAAATTGTATTTTCTTGAAAACTTTTAAGAAGTTCCTAACAAGGGCACAATTAGTGTACTCATTTAGGGAAACACCCAGCCTTGCAAGACAAAGGTTCATATTCTGATTGCCTTTTAAAAATGTGAATTATTAGAAGCAGTTATAAAGAAAGATTAATTTTTATTCTTCTGTGACTTTGGGGGAGAAGTGTGTGTATACCAAAATGGCACTCATTAACATGAATGAGATGAGATGCAATTTATTAGTTGACTCAAACAATGAAAGGTTAAAGGAAGACTCTATGGTCCAATGGTTAATGTAGCAAAGGAAGACTTAAGAACTGCAAATCCATTATGGGATGAATCAAGAACTCTGGGGTCTTGTCAGTGAATCCATTGCTGAGGATTGTGAGGTTATCACTATTGTGATGCTATCCACTGCCAGGAAAAGGGACAACATTGCTTCTTGATTTCTTACTGCGAAGCCAGTATTCACATTTTAAAAATTTCTCTAAAAACTGGGCAACAGAAATAATCCTCCTGTTAATGTGAGAGAAAATATCTGATATTCTTAAATAAAAGGTTTATTTTTACATCTTTTCTGTCTGTGCTATCTGTGATGTGTTTCTGATAACAAGGCATGATGATCCTCCTTTTACTATGAAGATTGAGTTGCAACAGTGCTTAATTTTGCCTGCTGAGGGGCAGGGGATAAATGAATACTGATGAAAAACTATACAATATTAATAAAAGAAACCAAAATTCTAGACAAATGGAGATACATATTATATCCATAAGTGCCGCAGTCTGGTTGGGCACAAAATCACGAGCCACTCAAGCAGGAACAAACTTTATTTTTGAAACTGCCACAAATGCCCCATATGCTCCCAGGAAGATTGCCGACCACGGTGTGATCTCCCGGACCCCAACAGGAAGTCCCTCCTCCGGAATTCCCTCCTACCGCACTTCCCCAACCAATGGGAACTCTCCAGGAGTCCTGTAGCAGGCTGAGGTGGACAGCAGGAGTCCAATATCCATATGAATGCAGATCTTAACATAATCATATCATCTCAATGGCTTGCTGGCATCACCTTTCAACCAAAAATGCCATGCATCATATTACTTGGCTGTGGCTCTTAGCACATAAGTTGGAAAATGTCACTTTTCCCCAATTTCATCTAAAGAATCAACTCAACTGTTCAACATTCAGCAAGTTTTGGGGGGAAGGTAGTGGCAAGCTGTTTCCAGAATTTATATGGAAAGGCAAAAGAACTAGGATAGCCAAAACAATTCTAAAAAGAACAAAACCAGAGGACTCTCATTGCCTAGATTGCAGGACCAGTGTTTATTGCCTGGTTTTAAGACTGACTGCAAGGTTTGTAATGATGAAAACAGTGTAATTCTAGCAAAAGGATAAACAGGTCAATCTGTAAAACTGAATAGAGAGGTTAGAAATAAACCCATATAATTATGTTCCACTGACTTTTGAAAAAGGCACCGAGGCATTTCAGTGGAGAAGAGAGTACTTTAAATAAGTGAAGTAAAGACCAATTAGATACCCAAATGTTGAAAAGGGCAAAAGATCTGAACAGGCACTTTACTATCGAAGATACAGAGATAAAAAATAAGCAAATGAGAAGGTGTTCAACATTATGTCTTTAAGGAAGTACAAATTCAAATTATAAGATAATAATACACACCATTAGAATGGCTTAACATTTTTTAAAACGGAACTGAAAATACCAAATCCTGGTGAGGATACAGAGAAGTAAGAATGCTCATTCATTGCTGTTGGAATGCTATATATAAATAGTACAGTCACTTTGGAAAATATTTGGCAGTTTCTTATGACTTTGAGCATAACGGTGATCCTACTTCTAGATATTTGCCTCAATGAAACTAAGACTCATATTCACATTAAAACCTGAACATAAATTTTAAAGCAGTATTATTCATAATTGCAAAAAACAAGCCCTTTAACAAGTGAATGGATTGAAAAAAAAAAACAGTATAGCTACAGAGTGAAATATCACTCAACAACATAAAAGGAAGCTTTTGATGCTTTCAACACCATGATTGACTCCTAGATTCATTTTTCTAAGTAAAATAAACCAGACTCAAAAGGAAACATAATGTATCATTTCATTTATAATGAAATTTTGGAAATGTCAAAGTTATAGGTAAGCAAAATACAGTTACAACAATTTCATTTTATGTTGATGTGCCATTCTGCCTCACCTATTTTCTCTACCTAGATAATTTGGATCACATGTAAGACCAGATCTTAGGGCTCACTATTGAGGAGATTAGGCCTCCTGCTCTGACCTAGTCTCTTGAAGAGATCCAGTCCATTTGTAGTCAACTTGGTGGTATGTCCCCTTGAGGTTCATATTCCTCATTTACTTATTATTTAATTTTTTTCCTATAAGAAAAGCACAAAACCAAGTCCAAGTTTTATAATACATTTTTTTCTTATAAAAGCCAGCATATGGCCTTTTGAGTGTATTGTAATAATTTTCTTTCTTTTGGAGTAGAAACATTCTTCATAGGAACAGTACAAGCGGTAGACCTGTAAAAGTATCAGGATGAAAAGTATCAAAGAAAAGACCAGTGCAAACTAAGAAAACCTGAAACTCTTGGACCATAAAAAACTAGAAAAGTATCATTAATGTTGCAAATTACTGTAAGAGTAATTATCCCCAAGATGTTCCAGTACTTGTTACATCTTGATTTCAAAGGACTGACATAATATGATAAAGAGATAAAACTGTCAGCACTCAAATGTTTGGGGGGCATAAAGGTTGGAAGATGAGCTGAAACTACCTGACAAAAAAGTTCCAGGACCATGTGATGAAATTTTGTGGGTGTTTGGGGTGTGTATATGATATGAGCATTTGAATGCATGGCATGAGTGACCTTGGGTTGCTTTATTAGGAGGAAAAGAAGCTTAAATTTTTCCTTTGAGATATTGCCCTTAACTACTTTTTCAAAGTCATATATATGTAGCTAGGTGACTTAGTATAAACATGATGTTCTGATTGGACAAATGTTATTTGGTTATAGAGATTTCTCGTCAATTTCAGGGATATTGAAACATGATGACATCAGGTTATCAGGGGACCCACTGGATCTTCCAGACAGTCATGATAAGAAGTTATATTCTGTAAAATGAGTAGCACCTGAACTACCTACATACCCATCTATGGTAGGAAGGAGATAAAGACTTTTGGGTTGATTATGTGGCATGATAATATATAAGCTTATGATAGTATCTCATTTAAACTAAGTTGTACTGGAATAGTCTTGGATTTAAAAAAAAAAAAAAGCTAAATTTTGAGCACATTCACATCTTGATCTTGGTCTCCCAATTCTTAAACTATTTCCTATCTGTAAATTAGGGATTCAAAGCTTCTGACTTGTTCTAAGGCAAATCAATTACTTATTAATTTCTATTGATCTCAAAGGATTCGTAATATCATAGTATTATGATTCATAATATCATAAGAAAACAACTTTTATTTTTAAAAGATATGCATACATGGATCCTGCGTTTCTAAAATGTGTGGCTTTACTTGGCTCATGAGTATTTTTGCCCTTGGCACTACAATTGGGCAAGTCGTATTGAAATTTCAGAGAAACAAGTTGTATTACATGATTGTTCAGCAGTGGTAGCTTGTTGCCAGGTTTCTGTTCTCGCGACTAAAAGGCTCAGGGGTCATTCCAGTTAAACTGGGCTAATTGGGCTGCACGAAATAACCACACAAGAGACACAAATACCTTTTTCTTTGGGGTCGCTGTGACAGCTCCTCTGACCTTAAGGGTCCGCAGGAAGAGAGAGAGAGAGAGCACACACACGCTGACCCCTTTTATTGAGAAGCTATTCAAATGAGGTAAGGGGTCAGGTTTCAGGGGGCTGAGTCTATCTTCATGATGTCCACTGTCAGCAGGTTGACTGACACCTGGGTAGGCCACACCCAAGGGCACAGTAAGAGAAGGGGACACACAAGGCACTTCATGGAAGATTCTACCCTAAACAGGGCAAAGGGTTATATTACAAAGGACCAGGTGAGCGTAGCTCCACCCATGGGGCTGTAGCAAGACACAACCATGCATGAGACACCGACCCTCGAACCCAAGAAGGGTGGGGAAAGCTCTGCCACATTTCTGCGACTGAGCGTCTCAGCACCCAGCCGGGGAGTGTAAACCAGTCACGTGAAAGGATGGTCTCCCTAAGCTTGTATTCTTCTATTGCTTTATAAACTAAATGGCTTATTCTGTGCTTAAGCCTATTCTTCTCATGGGCTGTTTCTTCTAGGAATTTGCTAAATAGGAATTAATAATATTTACATGAAGTCTTAGGCCTTAAATACACACTTTCACACATTGTCTCCTTGGATTCTCTAGATATATCATTGGGAAATTTGATGGTATTTATATTGCAGTTGGGGAAACTATGGCTTTCAAAAATCAACCAAATCACTGTTCAATAAAAGCAATGGAAGTTGGACTGCGGTTTAAACACATGTTATCTGACTCCATAGTCCAAGCTCTTTCTAGCATGCTAAGCTATGACCCTGGCTGTAGTTTGTTCTAGGTGAGCATACAGGCGATGTCAGCCCTAAGCTCTGGTGCTCCTGGAGTTGTTGGAGACCCAGTAGTCTAAATGAAACATCAAGCCCCTTTCCTTTGGTTAGAATACAAGATGAAACAGAAGGAAGGAATTCTACTTTGGATGTGAGGGCTATTTATGAGGAGGAAATGTATAGTTCACATTGGAGGGAGGAGTCTGAAGGACTGGATAGAATTCCAGGCTGTGATATGATTTGGAAATCTGGCTATCGACGATAATGTAAATGGCTGGGATGAAAGAGTCCTGTCTTGACAAGGATATAACTGCCACCTGAATTCTGGCAGGAATGATGTTCAAACAAAAGGGAAGCCAGTCCTGCTTACATTCACCTTGTAGCTGTATTAAATTCTAATAGCATAGAACAAACAAGGAAAGGAATGCTCTTTTCTTGAAGTAACACTTAGTGAACAACAAAAATCTTTTGTTGTAGCTTGCTATGTATTACATGGTGATAAAACATGACATTTAGACTTATGCACTTTAAATAGTCCCTTGGGCTATGTTCAGGGCACAGAACAGCTGTATGTATAATTAAATAAAGCTAATTTAAATAAATTAGATTTACCAGAAAATCACTCAAAGTTTGCATTCATGAAAGTTTTTCATGCAAGAAGTTAATACGATTCATTCCAACTCCATGTTTTGGAAACTGGTGGGCTCTGGGACCAGGAATATAGTTTATAGTACTAATAATGGAAAGTGGTTTTTTCTTCCAATTTTATCTTGAAGGTGTAATTTTACTGATATTTTACAAAGATGAATTGCAAGAGAATGTTTGTAATACAACTGTTACTGAAGCACCAAAAAAAGATAGTTACAACAGAATAAAAATATACTTATTTTACTGCATGCATTTCACATACAACACATGAACCTTGGAACACCTGTTACTTGTGTTCTTGGTACACATTGCCTTCTGCACACACTTTCATATCAGTATTTATGTGAGAGTTAGTACTCAAGAAATTGATCAGATGTCCTATTTGTTCTGAGGCTTTAAAAGAGGAGATGCTGTTTTAGCAAACCTGAGACTTCTTTTTTTAGGATAAAGAAAAGCATATAATTCCGTTTAATGTTCCTGACTATAGGGTTGTTATAATGCAATCATCAAGGGCTGCAAAAATCATTTTCATCAAAAAACTGTGAAGAATATTTCTGGGAATCAAGGTGAATTAAGGTCTGACCTTCTTTAATATTGTCTTTCTCAACACTTTGTCTCACAGATGCTTGTTTTCAGGCTTTAGGAAAGTGCATTGATCCCATTTTTAGAGGTCAGTCATGGGGTAAACAGAAGGCTCTGTGATTTATGAGCAAACCTGCTAATAGTTCCTTGGAGAGCTCCACTATGCACAGATTGAGAACCATGCAAGGAGCCACGAAGTCAAGCCTGACATGGGAAACATTCCATTCAGGCCCCACTTCAGGAATGGAAGGAATTGCAATTTGAAATTTATTAGAGCCCAATGTAAAGAAACCTAACATCTAGCCAATCCATGACAGATTTTATTCTGGCCTTATATATGACTTATCTCCTCATTTGGCTTTATTGCTTTTTAAAAATGGGCTTAGCAACCTTAAACTGAAATTATGCTGGATTCATTATTAATACAGTAAAAAGTCAGTAGATTGGTTTTTACAAAATTCCAGACCTTTTAAAAATGTTTTATATTTTGTCATTGAGATATTTATAATAATATTGACAGCATCAGGTGAAAAGATTAATAATTGCAAATAGTTTTCTATATAATACTAAATATAATTTTTTTTTAACCTTCTAAAACTCCTTTAGATAAGTTCATGTTACCAATATTTGTTGTATATATCCTATCTAGTTTTAATGTTAAGGCTTACATTTACTTTTGTTTGAAATGGAAACTACATTAAATTTGATTTCTTCAAAATAAAATAAAATAAAATGGGCTTAGTGTTCAAAAAAAAAGAAGAAGAAGAAGAAGAAAAACCTCAGTTGCTTATGAATATAGAGATGTATTTAGACTACTTATTCCTGTTCTAGAACCAACCATCAGGGGTAAATTGAAGCAACAGAAGAGGTTTATGAAAAATGTTTCCAAACAATTGAATGGGCTCACCAGCTATCAGCGATCAGTGGGTTTTCCAAGCAGCAAAAAGACAATATTGTGTGCTACATCTTTGTTAGTTATTTTAAGTGTCATGGATACAGAAGAAGCAAATGCAATAATAACACACCATACATTAATCAAAATATCTTATTTCTCAATACAAATCATCCAAATTGAGATTTATAAAAAAAGTTCTTTATTTTATAAAGCATATACCATGCCTGAAGAATTACATAATAATACGACAATGTCAAATGTTTCATTTGGTTCAAAATATATATATATATATATATATATATATATATATATATATATATATAAATGTTATACATAGTAAGCTATAGATAGAATGAGACTCTTAACCTGAGCACTTAATTTTTATTAAATGTGCTTCAAAAAGCAGGGATATTTTCTTAGTTTTTGCTTTCTTTTTTAATCAGAACAAAATATAGCAGTTACTTTGCTACCTTCAAATTTCTCTCAATCTGAATGAAAATTTGATTGCTTTTTCCACTTAAAATGATCCTCACATTCTTCTTATTCTCTCCTGAGTTGTAATTTGCCTAGAAAATCGGAAAGCAAGGAATGTCTTTTACCTTCATCTCTTTGTGTTCAAAGTTAATTCTGTTTCCCCAGTGTTGTTTGGGCCAAGTGCTTCAGGTAAAAGTGTACTTAGAAAATCAAACTGTTTACTATTGACTGTGAAAAACACAGCAATAATGACTTCACATTCGCAATTTGAAGGTATTTGAGCCCACGTTATATCTAGTAGTCCTTCCTTAGTCTATATGTAATAAAGCCTGGCGTCTCTGATAGATCTTCCTGGGAATTGGCTTTATACCTCTTGTAGATATAATACTGTATCTTTTGGGAGATTTACTGACAATTTCATTGATTATCTAAAAATTACCCGTATGTTATGATGAACAGTCAATGTTGGAAAGTTTTTTTAATGGTATAATCAATGCAGCAATTCCAACTATGATCATTAACATTTAAGCTGTGTTTTTTTCTTCTTTTCTTTTTAAATGCCTACTATTTTCACACCCTCATATGTTTACTGGTCAACATAAAAAATACATCTAATTTAGAAATAACAACTGACTCTTCCTAGAAAACAAGGTAAAAATTTTGTTATGTTTTTCCTAGTTGCACCAGATGCCAGATTATATTTAAACCAGTATGCCTCCTCTGGTTAACTTTTTTGGTTAGGTCCTGTCAAAACAATGTCATAATCTTAAAGTCAATTAACAAATAGTTTACCCAGCTTTGTCTTAAAAAAATATTATCACAGAAATTTCATTTCCAGTAACAGGAAAAAATACCTAGGTCAATCACCACACCCAACAGGTTTAAAACTATAAACATTTCTGGAAAAAAGAGTTTTAAAATACCTTAAATTCATCAATGAGCAGAAATAAAAGTGAGAATTTCTCCAGCCAAAAAGTCTGTGGGGTTATTGGCAACCCTCCTGGTAGCTGGCTTTTTTTTGCTTATGGTCCTTTATTTAAGCTAAATTGGAATTTCAATTTGCAAGACTCCAGGGGTACAGGGCTTCCAAGTCAAAACCACACAAAGTATTAAGTATAAAGAGAGATCTTCTTCCTTTAAAACTGGAACCCCAAGGGATTCTATCTTAAGAATGAGCTAGGAATAAATTCATTTTCATAAAGAACCAGCTTCTATCAAACCATGTGCTGGGTAGACTCATTGATCACTTAAAACAAAACAATGGCTATTGGGGAGCGCTTACAGCCTAAACTCATGTGACTTTAGATCCCAGATGATCTCAAGGCAAAATAATCTTTGACAATAAGTGTCCTCAGACCCCTGTAAAAATCAACTGCAGATTTTTTTGTAAAGGAATTTACCTTGATCCCAGGAAATGTGGTTACTTGTCCAGAACACACTTGTGAATTCTATTGTCTTTTTTGTAGTTCCTACCCATTCTGATTGAGCCAGTATCCATTTAGATGGCTTGATATCCATGTCATCCCATTTGTGAAACATTCTTAATAGCAGTTATTTTAAACTTAGCATCAGTTTTGATCCATAGTGACCATGCTTATAGCAACTATTAATTTTTTTTTAATTTTAACTGATTTTATTTGAAGAATTTTAAAAAAGAAAAATTTTAAGAAATTGATCAGTTCACAGTAAAAAAAAAAATAACAGCTCTACAAATATGTAAATGCCTCTGTGAAATAGGACAGAAGAGGTTGGACACCTAAGGAATTTTCAGGAAGCAGGTTTATTGACTGCAGGGTTCAAAGGTGGCTCTTGCCTAAGAATTCTTCTTCTGAACAAAGTTTTTGGAAATTCTTTGAGCTTTATACCCAGTGGGGGGAGGGTGCTTGGAGATTTCTGTTTCATTCTGTTTCTGTTCTGAGTGCTTTCTGTTCCATCCTCTAGACCAGACATGGGTTTCCCAAAGTTTTTTTTTTTTTTTTTTTTTACCAAGAAAACAGAGATAATGTCTTTTTGAACAACAAGCTTGAAGACTAACTCTGCAAACCTTTTGTTGCATTTACAAGGAGGAGGAAACTACCAACCACAATAACCTCTGGAGACATCCTGCTGATTTAACAAGAGGAGAAGCTTAATTAGGGCAAGGGTCTTTTGAGTGGGAGTGTCTGGTCTGCTTCACTATCACCGAGAAATGGCATAAACAAGAGACAGAAACAATGAATCTAGAAGTATTTTAGATATTCTAATATCAAATCCATGCCATTGAAAACAATGTCAAATATGTACGCAAAAGAAAAGGAAAGTTTTAAAGGTTTATGTAGAGAGAAAGAATCTACAAAGAATGCCTAAGCAAAATTTGAAATGATGAAATAAGCATGAAGATATATATAATCACCAAAATTAAACATTTTATGGATGACTTAATGAAATATTAAACATAACAAAAGAGAGAAATAGAAATCTGGAAGATTATATTTGAAGAAAGTAACCAAGGACAAGATGGAGAATATTGATGAGAGCCTAAAACTATAAAGAATAGAAGAGAAAAAAGTAAGGTTAACAAATTAAAGTTGTTCACTGAAGGAACTAATAAAGTGCAAATAATGTTGGTAGATTTTTCAAGAAAAACTAAGAAGGGGAAACAGAACACTAAAAATGGGAAAGAAAACATCTCTCTCTTCAGATATTTTAAAGGGCAATGAAAGGGATATTATGGGCAATTTTATGTCCCAAACAAGAAATTCTAGTTAGAATGAATTTGTTAAATTATGTAACATAAAGAACCTCATGAAAAAATATTAAAATGATATTCAAAAATTTTCACACAAAGTTCAGGCTCTTCCTTGTTTTCCCTGAAACTTCCCTGGCTAGGAGAAATAAAGTGTTTGTCATCACTCACTACATCACTGTCCCTGATACCACATGAAAATAGTTTAGAGGAATGGCCTTGGTCCATCTGGGTCCTGGTGAAGTCCTGACTCTCCAACCCAGCAAATGTCTTTGGGTACCTCGGTACATTATATCAAGGGTGGAAAGTGGGCAATTCTAGGCTTTCACCAGTCTTTACCAACATGGGCTGACAAAAGTTTTGTTTTTGTTGTTGTTTTTTCCTTTGCTGGCCTGGAGTAGTTGTAGTTCTGTAACTATAGTGGTTACATTAAGTACTTATAGCCTAGACATGGAATTTTTATCAAGGCCATACTTATTGGCATTTCTAGGTTGTTCTCGGGTTCTTCAGTTCAAAGTCTGTGTTATACATGAGTCAAAAATAAAAGCCATGTAACTCACTGCCTTAATGCTTCTAGGTCCTTGCCAGTATACCTTATTTCTACGATCCAGTGTCTTCCCATATTTGTTTTATGTGAAATAACTATAGTTTTAGTTGCACTACATAAAAGAAATAGGGGAAATTGCACCAACTCCATCTTTGGAGGAGAAATCTTTTTTTATATATTGTATTTTTTCTCATCTGGGAACTTTCTATATTGGTTTTTGGCTATATTTGCCACATTTATTTAAGCTTAAATCTATATTTATCTGATTTCAATGCTGACTGACATGGTTCCACAATTTCCTCTTTTTAAAATAATTCTCTTGGATTCATTCTTGGTCTACTAGAGTATAAAATTTTTAGTAATGTTTTTAAGAAAGATAAAAGTATTGTTTAATTTTTCAGCCCTTAAATATCCAAGAACAGTTTTCTTTTCCTTCATATATGTACCATATGTCTATGTAGAATTCAATTTTTCCTTTCAACTCTCTGACCGTACTTTCTCAATTTTTTCTGATCATTATCTGAGGGTCACTTATTCTTTCTAACCTGGTTGCTTAGAGTAGTCTTTATTGTGATTGCACAATTTTTGCCAGGTAAGTTTACACGTTATTTTTTTTTTAATTTTGCAACTTCATTAACTTTGATTTTGTTTTGAATATTTTTCATGGTCTGAAAAGTTTGTTTTTAATTATATAAGTAGTGATTTCTTCTGATCTCTCTGCACAGATCTCCAAATGCATCTCCAGGAAATCTGACCTTTGATCATATATTGCTAGGCATTTTTTCTGTTTTGCTGTGAATCTAGTGTGCTTTGTGAGGATTTTTCTAGAATCCATTGGTTCATGTTTCTTTTAGTCTGGAGAGGAGCCAGAGTATTATGTGGCCATGGTGTAAAATATATCAAGTGATCATATCTGAGTCCACCATAGAAAGATGAGGCATGTTTCAATACTCTATTAAGGGCAGATATAAATTACTACTGATCTCAGTCTTGTAATTGTGATGAAAATAGTTTAGATAATTTATTTTGGTCAATGCTATACTCCCTACAGAACTTAGAAGTTTGAATTCTGCTACTGTAGGAGGTCAGTGGATACTTCCACACTGACAAGTCGGAATACAGGGTAAATTTCTCTCCAGTAGGCTGCGGCCAGAAAATAAGTAAATCAAAGATTTTGTGTTGTAAGAAAATTTGCTGCTTCTACACACACAGGTGTTCTTTTACTGATGGAATAAAAAGATATCCCAAGGAGTTGGGAATATATCTATGCTATCTTAATAACAAAGCCCAGGGAGAATAAATACCAATTCTTTATTGTCTTCTGTGACACCTTAATATTATTTCTGTGGATTGAAGACAAAAAAAAAAACATGTCCCTGGACAAAGGTAATAAGGAAAGGTGTCATCTTGTGCATGCAAAAAAATTAATGAAAATTATATGCATGGGTGGGAGTCATAGCAAGGTTTACAGAATTCTAAAATCCAGAACTCTACTCCATGTTTTATGTTATTTTTTATTTTTTCCATTGCATTCTGGAAGAATTTTTAAAATTTCATTTTCTGCATTACAAATTTGATTTTTCTGCAGACTTGAAGCTAATGTACATTGCCACCATCTGATTTTTTTCTATTCCAATCATTTTTGACTCCAGGCAATCTTTAAGTCTTTATTCTCTTTTGTTTTGGATGCTATATTCTCTTGAATCACATAGATACCTTGGATCTGGAATTATACCTGGGTCAATATCAGGGGAAGTTATCTACTCTGATTCTTCATAGTCTCCTTATTTGGAACTGGAACATATTTGTATGCAACATCTCTCCTTGTTATCCCTACTGCAAGAGATCCACTGGCTTGTAGCTGAATTTGACATTGAAATGGGATCTGTCAAAGACTGATGTGGAATTTTTCCCAGTTCTTTCATGTGAGACAATAAGCAAAGGTAAAGAATGAATCTACTGTAAGTTATCATTACCAGTTCACAATGCAGCAGCCTGAGGAAGTGGTGCAGAAGCTGAAACCCTGGGCAGTGTCCCCCACAGATCTGAGTCTCCATGCCATTCATTCTGTGTTTAGGGACAGCCATGCTGGCTTTCATCTCAGGATAACCAGTCTCTGTTTGGCTAGCCCCAGGCCAGGTACAAGTTGCAGCAGTGTCCCTCTCTTCCACAATGCCATCATTCCATTTTTTATAGCTCATCCTTCCAAATACGAATCCCAGAGTCACCCACAGTTGATATCACTTCTCGTGTGGTAATGCGTGTAACCCAGTTAGTAAGTCCAACTTTACTTCCCCTCCTCTTACCTTCTCCAACTGTCATCCATCTGACTAACATGCTATTTGGTCCATGCCAGTATCTTCTCACTTACTTCCTTAGGCTGCTGTTCTTTCTTGTAAGAAATATTTTCAAGTTAGCCCTCTATATATCTTCATTATATTGGGTGAGTTGCTTCAATGCAGATCTAGGAGGTAGCCATTACAACTTTTCTACTCCCATCTTGCCCAGAACCTCTTCTATTAAATACAGTACAAGTATTGAACACCGCTTTCAGCCCCTTCCTTCTTTTCCCTTTTTTAAAATTTTTATATTCTTTTATATTTGAGCATGCTAAAATTCCTCCAGTGACTTAAAAGCAAATAATTGCATCCTTAGAATCCAAGAGGCTTATAGCATGAGATGAATTGCTACAATCACATTCACTCATTTATTTTTACTCATTTATGCACATAGTAGATACATATTGATGACAATATGTATTCAAGCTCCGTATTAGCTACTGGGAATAATTATTTTTTTAAAGTAATCTATCTCATCAAAACACCATACAGTGTAGATAGTAATTAAACAGACAGGGGTTGTAGGGTTATAACTGAGTGAGATTAAGACCAATAAAAGACATGGTAGGAGCATGGTCCCGAAAAGTGTTATAATGCAGATGATGAGCAAATCAGCTTTCCTTCACTATAACAAAAGACCTGAGATCATCATCTTATAAAAGGAAAGACTTATTTGGCGCCCAGTTTTGGAGTTCCAGTCTATAATGGATTGGCCCCATTGCTTTGGGGCCTGTAGCAAAGTGGCACATCTGAGACTCGAGATAGTCAACTATGATCTGCTGTAAGAAACAAAACTCAAGTTACATACTTCTAAAATAAAATGTCTCGAAGTAAACATCCCATTTCAAAAGGGAGGAACATGAAAATAACAAGGAGGGATCAGATCAAAGCAAAACTAAGACCCAGCAGGACAGACATTCAGTCCTAGATCTCCATGTCTGGCGTGTGGGGCACACTATAACAAGATGTGGGCTCCTAAGGGCCCAGGCAGCTCCCACCCCTACAGCTTTGTTGGTTGCAGCACACATGGCCACTGCCTTGGGCTGGCTCTGCATGCTGCCTGACAACTTCCCTTGGCAGGTTTTCCACATACCAGGCATCTCTAACTTTCTGGGGTCTCCATGCCTCACCTAGTCAGAGGCTGTTGGCAGGGACTCTGACCCTGTCACACACCCCGACTGCCCAAGCTTTCCTTAAAATGTCAGTGAAAGCCTATGTGACCCCATAACTCTTGCCTGTGAAACCAGCATCACATGGATGACTCTAAACTCTGCTGCCAACTTGAGCTGTACCCCAGCCTGCTTGAACCATAGTCTCTTAAGCGTCTTGCTGGTTTAGGCAGTGGTGGATGATCAGGGTGCCCCTTGGACTTTCTTCTCAAAAGACTCTACCCTAGAAACTCTTTGAAACAAATTTATACTTTTATACCTTTGGGCTTGTGATGGGGGTAGGGTCTTGCTGGTTCTGAGGTACTATCAAGGCATATTTTCTATAGTCCTGGTGCAAAGTCATTTAGTTCCTTTTTAAGTGCTAATCTCTTTAGCAATTGCCTCCTTCTTGACTATATGTTTAAATGTCCTCTTTTTCTGGCCAAACTGAAAGTTTTCCAAATCTTTCTGCTCTGCTTCTGTTTGCTCCTTATTTTTACTATAATTTTGGCTAAAAGCATCCAGAAATATCCATGCCACTGCCTGATGTCTGTGCTACATTGGAACTTCTTCTGCCAGAAAAAAACTAGTTCATCACCTTTATGCTCAGCCTCCTACAAAGTCTCAGGGCATGGACAAAATGTATTCAACCTCCTTGTGTAACAAGGGGGGCCTTCAGTCCAGTTTCTAACAGAGCCCTCATTTTCATCTGAAACCTCATGAGCATAACTGCTGCCCACATTCTGAGCACTCCACCAGAGTCATCCATTAAGCTCTCCTTTAAGCATCCTCTAGCCTGCTTCTCTTAACTTTTCAAACTCCTCTTACACCAAGTCTAAAGGCAGCTTATCATGCCAATTATCCTCACAGCAACAACCCCACTTCTCAGTACCAATTTTGTGTGTTCATCAATTTTAGATTATTGCAGCAAATGCTTGAACTATTCAACAAGATCCAAAGCATAGTACCGGGCCTCACCTGCACCACCTTTCCTCGTCACCACACTGGGTAGCAAGCCTGTGGCACATGAACTCTGGGGGACACACTCCAAACCTTAGCAGTGAAGAGACAAATTCAAACTGAAAAAAGAGCAGCATCATAGGCATCTTATATTATTATATTTTAGTTGATAGAAGGGTTATTCCTAAAGGCCCCTTAAGGGTAAATGAAGAATAAAACCACTTAAACATGTGAAGATGAAACAGTGTGAGTGAACTAATCTGTTCACACCCTTGAATAATTATCTCACACAATTATATGCTGAACTAATTCAGCATCATTAACAATATGCAAACAATAAAACACAAAGGGAACATCATCCCATAGGAAAATAGGATCATTTAAGTACCCGATTCTTTAAGGAAAGTTATGTTTACTGAGTGGCTGATACTGTGTACATGTCATCTTGTTCATTCAATGGTCCAGATAAATTTGTAGAATGAACTCAAAAAGGTCAACAGTTTCCTCAAGGTCATTCATCTAGTAAATGTCTAAGCCCAAATTCAAAAACATCTCTGTTTGACATCAAAGCCAATGTTTTTTTTCTACTATATGTCTCTGTCTTCTTTTAATCATAAATCATATAGGTTCCCTTTACAACAAGGCTTATTTCTTCACTGAATATACCCAGCTGGGGTCAGATCAATGTCTTCTGAATATCATTAATTCTATTTAGTGAAAGTTGATGTAAATCACAACTTTGTGAGACAGCTTATAAAAATGTCCATTTCCAACACAAGCACAAACATTTTATAGAGTCCTGGGCATGTGCTATTTTCTGTCATGGACTTTAAGGTTCTCTCCCCTCAATTTAGTCCATCCAAAACATTCATAACACACGTAGGAGAGCCTTTTACTTTGCCTAGATTAGTCACATTTTCCCCTTAAAACACCCAACAAATTTTTCTCTGGACTGATTTCCAGTCTATCATGTGGGAAGTTCAAGTGTTGCCACTCTTTCCTAATAATGCTTAAAACTCTGGAAAAACTGAAAAATCAACAACTCTGCTTGCATCTGAAAGAGAAGTGATGATGTCACAAGGTAAACCATCTGTCTCCAAATAAATAGGCTAATCCAGAGAATCACAGTTACTAGAGAAGTATTACCCCCACATAACCCAGTGCTGGGGCCAAAAAACTGAACCACAATTAATGAATTGCTGGAGGCTCACAGTGGACAGTCTGAGAGTTAAGAATTCCAAGGGGACACAGTAATTGGGGAGCCCGACACTTTTTTGAGTTTCATCTCCTGGATTTACCACATCCACAAAAAATAACCCTAGAGAAAAATACCATTGTACTTCATCCAGGAGTAGGGAATTTTTTTTTTTTTAAATATGCCAGTGCATTCTGTTCTTAACAAATTCTGCCCTCAGGAGACAGTGTTTAACCTGAGCCTAACTGCCCCAATGTCATTAGAGACTCAGTAACCTGGGAGAAGGCTTACTCAATTCCAGCCCTCTCTAGCCTTCCACATAGGAAAGGAGAAATATCCAACTCTGGGCCTCCTGTCTCACCTAAACAGAAGGGAAAAACTGAGCAGCGTGTGTGAAGTTCACTAAAAGACTGAGACCTGATCCACAGATACTAGAGCTTGGATTTAAACATCCCCCCAAAGGCTGCTGTAATAAAGGCTGCTTCCCCAGAGTGGCACTATGGGTAGGTTATAGAACCCTTAAGAGGTGGGGCTGAGGTCACTGGGATAGGCCCTTGAAGGGAACAGCCCCTTCCTCCTCTTCAAATTACCACTCCCTGGAAATGAGGCAAGTGGTTTTACTCTACCACATACTTCTTGCTAGTGTCATCTGACATCCCCAACAGAAGACTAAAAGCAGTGGATGTCCTGATCATGGAGTAGGACCTCTAAACTGTGAGCCCAAATAAACCTTTTCTGTACAGGTTTAATACCTCAGGCTTTTGTTACAGTGATGGAAAACTGACTAACACGATAGGAGTGTAATACATTTGCTCTTCTCCCACAGTCTAACACTATGTGACTAAAGGCATATTTACAGTGGTTTTTTTCCACTTCGTACATCAGCTCCAACTACAGGAAAAAAATTACAAAACATATTAACAGACAAAAAACGAGTTGGAAGAGACAGAGCAAACATGGGAACTAAACTCAGATATGACAGGGATGTTGGGATTTTCAAACTAGGAATTTAAAACCACTATGATTAATGTACTAAGGGACATCTCACTCCAGTAAGAATATATGTTATCAGAAAGACAAAAAGTGCTGGCAAGACTCCGGAGAAAGGAAAACACTTGCTGACTGTGGGTGGGAATATAAACTAATAAAATCATTTTGGAAAACAGTATGGTATTTCTCTTACTATGCTGTTTATGATCCAGCAATCCCACTATTGAGTATATATCCAAAGGATATGGAAGCAGTATGTTGAAGGGACTTTTGTACTCCTAAGTTGGTTGCAGCAATATTAACAATAGCTATCATTTGGAAACAACCTAAGTGCTCATTAACTGATGAATGGATAAAGAAAATGTGGTACATAGACATAATGGAATATTATTCAGTCACAAAAAATGAAATCCTGAATATAGTAGAAGGAATGCCAGAACAAATGGGCAATGTAAGTGGAGAGAAATTTTAAGAAAGAACAAGAAGTTGTAGACATCAAAATCATTGTGATAGAACTGTTATCTACAGGATGGATAATTGCTTACATGGGGAGAAAAAAGAAGAATGAATTTCAGGTTTTCTCTGCCTTGTATTGATTGCTTGGATGGAGTGGTGGTATCAGACAAATCAGGTCTTTGGAAGAGAGAGGTTTGATGTGGAGAGTGTTGATGAGATTGTGAGTTTAATTTGGGGCATCTGCAAAGTATCCAAAAGGAGAGGTGAATTGATGAATGTAAAATTCAGTTGAAGCTTTGCAGAAAAGTTCTTGTGAGGGACGTGAATCAGGCTCACTAAACTCAGGGGGATATATGGGATTGTGGAAAAATGGGTAAAATTAGACAAGAAGACAGCCAAAGATTGGACTATTTAACTCTAAAAATGCAGAGACACCAACTACATTGTACACTACTCTACCCTAATTCCAAGCATAGTGTCTGGAGCACAGGAGAGATGCTAGTCTCAGGTGAATAGGTGATGAATAATGAATGAGTGACTAGGAGAGGAGAAGTCAGCAGGCATATGACAGGAAGAAAAGGGCAAAGACAAAATCGTTGGAGGTGAAGCTTTGAGACAGTGTTTTGGGATGAAGGGAGGAGAACATTTCAGACTGGGGGAGTGATCATTATAGCAAACGCTCATGTTATACCATTTTTATTAAATTAACCATTATATGAGCATGTGTTCACCTAACCTTTTCTAAATTTTATTTTTAAAGTCATGTCTTTTCCAAACCACAAACAGTTCCAGAAAAGATAAAAGGTCAAACTTCCCCCTGGGACTAGCAAGTTCCTTTACAGTCAGGCATTAACTCATATTGGCAGCCTTACTGCTCGCTGTTTGGCTCTTTTCCATGTGTGTTCCTCTCATGGTTTCCCATATAAGTAAAGTTTCTACTTGATTCCAAGATGCTATAGTTTGGATGTTAAATGTCCCATAGGCCCATGTGTTACAGGTTCCCCAGGTGGCACTGTTGGAGGTGGTGGAAACTTTAAGAGATAGGGCCTAGTGGTTCATCTTCCTGTCATTGGGGGTGTGCCATTGAAGGGGACAGTAGGATTGCAGGCCCTCCTCCTCATGTCTTCTGCATTAGTGGGGGGGTTTTCCATGCACTGCTGACATGATGGGCTGCCCTGCCACAGTCCCAGAAGTGATGGGGCCAACTGGTCATGGACTGGAACCTTCAAAGTTGGGCAAAATGAACCTTTATTCTTCATAAGATAATTGTTTCAGGTATTTGTTATAATAACAGAAAACTCTCTACAACAACCTCTCATGATAGGCCCTACCTACTAAAGGTTCTGTCATGCACCAATTGTGCCAGTCTGGGGACCAAGCCCTTAACACACGGAATATCCAGCATTCAACTGTAACAACTATGGTTTATAACTGGGAGGTTTGGTGTCCTCCAAAAGCTTCTGTGTTAATGAGAGAATATGCAGAGATAAAATGATGAGGAGAGCTGAAATCTAATCAGTCTATTCTAGTTTGAGTGGACTAATTGGTTAGTAACTGCAGGTATAGGGGGCATGGCTGGAGGAGGTGGGTCATGGGGTCATACCCTGAGAAGGTTCACCTTTTCCTGTAGCTCCTTCTCTCCTGCCCGCTTCTCTCTCTCTACTACCCAACTGCCATGAGGTGAGCAATGATCTTCTGCCATTATATTCTGCCTCACCTTGGGTCCAGAGCAATGGAGTCAGCCAACCAGGGACTAAACCACTAAGACTGTGAGCCCCAAATAGACTTTTCCTTCTCTAAGTTGGACTTGTTGGGTATTTTGGTTACAGCAGTGCAAAACTAGCACAACCACTATATCTGGCATTAATAGCTGTAATGTGTCTTTAAGTCTAGATGAGAAAGAGTGTTATATGTCTTACCTACTCATATCAAAGTAGAAATTAGCCATTTTATTGAAAAACATGAAAAAATATAAGAAAGTGGAACCCAGAAGGAGGTTTGCCTAAGATATGTTTGAGATAGGGTTTGAAAAGTCCTTAATTAAATAAAATTATTCATGTTAGCTCATCTTTAATTAAAATATCATACAATATCTGATTTAATTTGACCCCAATATGAAGGCTGATATTCATATTATAAAACATACCACTGATAAAATTTTGAAATCCTTAACCCTACAATAATAGGTAAGTCATAACCCTATAAAATAAGTCATTTTTGAGCTCTTGAAACCAGTTAGAAGGTCGTTAATTAATAAAATATTAGAACATAAACAAATTCCCAGTATTATGAGATCTAAGACTCAGTGTCTAAATAACTTGTATCCAATTAAAATACATGAAAGCTAACCTTGAACATGAAACAAATACGCTTAGTCATATTCATATTTGGAACCATTGAAAAAGAAAAACAATGAAATATGACATTATGTGGGTTACTGGACAAATGCAGCCAATTTACGTAGGTGGCCATCCACTGCCACCCTGCCAGAGAGGCCTTCTGTTAACATGGATTCTTGACTGGCCAAGCTAACCCCTCCAATATGACCATGGTTTAAGATTTGGTTTATGATTTTTTTCACTACAAGAGTGAAAGAATGGGAGACATTAGAGATGAAGTTTTCAATTGCTTGTCTTTCTCATTTTGGAATGTAAAGCAATCATCACACGCCAAAACTTTCTAACTTGCCATGCTTTCATTATTAATGAACTGATGGTACTCTTAGTGAATAACCGTTTATCATCAGAATCATGGTAAGACTAGATTCATCTAGGTGACATACAAATGATCTGCCTACTGTGCCCATAGATGCTCTTTAAGTGACTTGGTCCATAGTGTACATGAAAAGAGAAGCTAATTGAGGATGCTAATATTTTTTTCAAACAAGGGTATTTGATTTAACAGTATTTATGCTTCATTGGATGATGGGATTGCTCTGCAATATCTCTTAACATTTTATCTAAAGTATACTGCATGTTGGTTATATTTGCCACATTCTCATCACTGAAATGTACAGTGTTGCCTGATTCAACTGTGTCTACATGAGAGGAGGTATTGCCTTGGCAGGAAAACTTCTTCCTGATTTCTGATAGAGTAGTATAAATCTGTACCTTTTCTATTCAGATTTCTTTATGTTCCAGAGTCTCTGAGACTCAGCTTCTAATAAGCATCTTCTGTTTTATTACCTAGTCTTTGTTTTTTTTTTTATTTCATCTGAATCTCTTTAAGTAGGACTTGATCCATTGATTTATAAGCAGGACTTTCTTCTATTTCATTCATTTCAATGCTAGTTCCATCTCTAAGGATGATAGTATATGAATTCTTACATAATCTTAGATCAAGATGAACTTTCACACAGATTTTAGAGTTAATGCTAGTGTTAACTGTGGTCTTCAGGTGATAACAATGAAAGGGTCAATGTAGGTTTATTGGTCCGAGCTAGATGTTGATAATGGATGAGGCTGTGCATACGTGGGGCCAGGCACATATGGGATAACTCTGTACTTTCCATTTAGTTCTGCTGTGATCCTAAAACTGCTCTTAAGAAACAAAATCTGTTTTTAAAATTTCTCCTTCAAACCTTACCCATACAATATATTATGAAACATTTAAATTTTGTCCATATGGTAGCCGAAAATGGTATCTCAAGATAGTCATAATTTTTATTTCTCTTCTTTTGATGAAAAAATTTTTTTCTGTACACTCTCTTCATTTTTCTAGGAGGTTATATTCTTCTTATCCATTTTAAAGTTTATTAGTAATCATTTAAGAGTTTTACTGTGGTTTACTTTGTTTTGTTGGAGAGTAGCTCCTTTTATATATAGTTTTTTTAAAAAAAATTATTATTTTTAAATGATGGAATAATTTTACATCTTTATGGGGGCACAATGAAGTTTTGATATATTTATATATCATGCATTTATCAGTTTAGGATTCTTAGGTTATCCATTTTTCAAATATTTCTCTTTTATGTTTGATGAGATCATTCAAAAATCTTCTTCTCTGGCTATTTTGAATTACACAATACAATACTGTCAACTATAATCACCTGCTGTGTAATAGAACTCTAGAACTTACTCTTACCTGGCTGTGACTTTGTACCTGTTAACCAAACTCCATTCTCCTTCCCCCAGCCTGTGGTAAACACCAATTAGTTTTAACGGTTCTGACTTACTCACATTTATATAACTTCTACCAAAACCATTGACCAAATCAGTACATTTAATCTTACTACCATTCCTTTCACTCTCTTCCACTATTCAGTGTTAGACAATGTTTTTAAGTAATTAGTTGTATACCCTTAAATACATTTATTTAAATAAAAGCAACTTTTATTAATGAATTTGTTGTCTGCTGCTGATCTGTTGACACCCAGCTACCATAAATGATAGCATCAGTGAACTCTACCTCTCATTTTTATCTCTTACCAATTTTTAACATTTGTGATATTTTACCATTAGCAGGGCAAATGATATTTACTTTCCTTTGTCTTTCCAAGTCATTACATCTGTTTAAGTGTTAATTCTTCAATTAAATATTTTCCATGTTTACCAACAGTACTTTTGCTGTAATTTCTCAAATCATCTTTTGGTTGGCAAAAATCATCCTTTAATATTTTATTCAGGAAGCCTTTAGGGGAAAAATATTCCTTGAGTTCTGGTGTGTTTCATGCTTATTGTCTGTATACTTGAAGAATTTTGTAGATATCAAATTGCTAACTTTCTTTCTTTTAAAATCTTGAATGTTGTTCTACTATCTTCGGTTATTGAATGTAGCTGTTGAGAAATCTTACATCAAACTAATGTTTCCCTCCAAAAGTAGAATGATAATAGTTCCCAACTGGTCTGTAGCAGTCTTGCCATATGCTTGTCTCAGCATTTCATTTAGCACCTGCCTTGTCTTCTTTTACTCTCAATAGTGATGATAAATTAGATGACAGTCCTATTACAATAGTATAGTCCTTTGCATTCTTGACAGAGAGATTTCCAATAGTTTTCTTGTATGTATTGATTTTGAAGTTCTGAAAAAAGTTTATAATACAATGTGTCCACCAAAAGAAGAGTCAGATCTTCCTGATCTCTTGTAGTATCTGAAATTATACCTTTAAATCTGTTTTCCTATTATATTGCTTTGGTCATTAATTTGATTCTTATCAGTGACTACAGTTGTGATTATGTTGAGTCTCCTTTTCTTGTCTCCCTTTATTTGACATTTCTTCCTAATCCTTTTTAAAGCCTTTTAAATTTCCATTATATTTAATGACATTGTATTTTCTTATTGTTCTTCACATTAATTGTCTTTTATGTTCCCTCCAGTTTGTTTTCCTTTCTGAAAAAAAAAATGACATTTTCTTCTCTATTTTCCTGCATTTTTTAATTCACATTTAATTTTGTTTCAACATGCCTTTTCTGATTTCTCATACTGTTGCTTTTGTTCTTTCTCTATTGAAACTGACTTCTTTTTTTAAAATTTATTTTTAGTTGTAGATGGATACAATACCTTTTTTGTTTGTTTGTTTATTTTTTTTAATGTGGTGCTGAGGATCGAACCCAGTGCCTCACACGTACGAGGCAAGCGCTCTACCACAACCCCAGTCACCCCCCAAAACTGATTTCCATTGGTTATTTAAATTTTTTTAAAAAAATTCGTGCCAAAATATTTTGTCAAAATTTCATTCTGCATCATGATTTCATCTTAGTGCATTTTCTTTTTTTGTTAATAGATATTGCTTTCCCTCCCTCCATCTTATTTTTTCTTCTTATGGGCAGGTCCCTAACTTCAGGGTGCTTTTGTGAGGAGCTAATGTGGAGCCCTTCTCCCAGGCCCTGTGCTGATTGTCTCTTCCTCTGCACAGTTTCTGCCTGATCTCAGCTGGTTTTGGCAGCTCTCATATATATATTTTAGCAACTGTTGATTAATGTCTCTCTTAAGATGCTAAAGGTTCAGTTTTGCCTTTTTTGTTGTTGTTGTTTTCATCCTGTTAGGTTTTTGATGTCTTCTAAAAGAAGAGAGAAAACGCTGAACTCACTCTTTAAGGAAGTCTTATTGAGGGAGAGCCCAGTCATTGACCTAACTCTATTTTGTCCCTTTCTGCCTCTTTAATTTTTTCCCCTTTCTGAGTTCTCTGAAGTCATTCTCTCTTGCAGTTACTTTGGATTCTAGGAACAACAGGTCTGACTTTATGAAATGGATGGCAACTATACCCAAGCAATAGGGAGCCTCACAGAAAAGATCACTCAATGATGAGATCACCCCATAAGTAAGAGCAATTATCCATGATGGGACTGAGGCTGTCCCCCGTTAAGCATGAGCAATCATCTCAAGATGGGAACCAAATTGGCCCCTAAAGAGATGGTAGATTCCTAGGAGCTTCATGGAATCAGACTTGAGAACAATGATCAAGCAGATCCCAGCCTGATTTCCTGCTTTGCCAGCTATGCAGCCATGTAGCTGTGTAAACCCCTGGCCCTTGCCTTTGTTTTCCTTTTCTACAAAACCTCAAAGTTCCTGTCAGTCCTTCACAGGCAGATCTTAGATCACCAGACCTTTCTCTGTTCTTCCTCACATGGCCACACTGATTAAAGCTCTTTCCTGCACTTAACATCACTGTGAATTTGAAAACACCTTTTCTTTTTGATCGGTATTTAGGGATGAGTGGCCCAGTCTAACCTCAGGACCCCCAGAGTGAGGACCTTGACTCTTAAACTCTAGTAACATTGTAGATTTTATTTTATTCTACCCATAATTATGTGAAGAGAAGAAAATGTGAAGTTACATCCTGCTAATTCTAATTTCAATAAAGTCCAGTTTTACCTGAATCCAGAGGCCCACCTTTGGGCTTCTGTTGTCAAACTTAGAAAACAGAAGGAACAAAGATGATTTAACCCTACTGTGGTAATTGAAGGAAAAACACCTGTCCACACAAGTCATCCAATGTCTTTGTTTCTCCAATAGCTTAAAGATTTATTTTGGTTTATAACTTATCTGTTAGTACCTTGGTTGCACCAAAGTTGAGTGTTAAGGCTTGAGTATGATTTACTCTAGAAGGAAAGAGGGACTGGGTGTCAGGCATTGGGGATGGTATAAGCATGGATGATATATGTGGGGAACTACATGCAGCTCAGATTCACTGGAAAATTAGGGGAAGGGCCTACATATTGTTTCCTTGCTCCATATTTAGGAACTGGAAAAGATATTTTTTTATCAATTAAGTGTGATCTCTATATAAATGTGTGTGTATGATATGTACATATTTGGCTTATTGTGACTATTTGATGATACTTTCTACTTTCCTCTTTTTCTTACCTATGTTTTTCCTATTCATGACCTCTTATAGCTCCCTTGGTGGAATAACTGAAAATAATACAATTTTGAATTTGGGACATGGGAAAGAAAGAGCGAGAAGCTTTTCAGAGGTTCTGAAATCAGAGCTTGCTCATCAAGCCAAAGCAGTCACAACTTGGCACGGTGCCAGAAGAGGAAGGGCCTCTGCACTGTATTTTTCTTTTTTCTGCACTGTATTTTTCCATCATCCTCTGACATCTTCCATTCTTATCTGCCTTCTCAGTACTCCATAGCAGAATCATTCTTGTGACACTTCCATATGTTTCCTCTCCTTCCACCTCAATCAAGGTTTATGTGGAAGTCTTTGTGAATTTGAAAACACCAGTAACTTACAGCAACTTGAAGTTGTCTGTATAGAACGCTGAAAGACAAAGTCATTGACTTTAGGACAGTCATGTATGGACAACCTTGGAAGAGCTAGCCTGGAATTTTCCTAAGTTGAGAAGACTTCTAGACTCAAAGCCACCCTGGTTAATATCCCCTGTCACTTTATCTCTTGCATTACATAATTCCAGTTCTCCAACATCTTGTACTCCTGGAGGTAGGAACTGACCCAGCTCAGCTGTTCTCAGTTTTATTGGGCCCCAGCCCTGCTGTCACTACCTTCTAGAGAAGTGTTCTTGAGAGGCTGGGGCAGGAGGGTTGAGGAATTACATCACACTGCGTGTAAACATCAGAATTTCTGGGGTCAAGGAGGTTAATAGCTTGAAAAATTCACATTTTCTGATAAAACTCCTCGAGGGAAGTTCTTACACTTCCCACTCCTACAGCTGACTGCAAGGATCACCCAGTTGGGGCTGTTTTCTTAATCTCGTGATGCTTTCCATGATGTGCCAAACAACAAACTTATTTTCACGAGATACTTAAATGTCATGAAGAGAGGAAAGGAAGAGCTTCTCAGAAAAACATCTCAAAAGTGGGTGGAAAAACTGCAGCAGCAAAAGCTGACTGGTCCCTGACAAGGTAGCTGGCTGCTGTCGTTATAGGAAACCAAGGAAGTATTGAATATGAAAACTGCTGATAAGAGAAGAAGTGGGATATGGAATTTTCTCTACCACTTTTCTTTACTACTTTACTGAGCCCAGTGCTGATTGAGTCGTGTTATTGGTGAAGTCCACAGTTACTTTGATCATGAGGAATGATCTTGCAGTTTCTCCTTGGTTTCAGTGAAATCCCTATACTTAGAATTATAGGGTTTAAGTCCCTAATAGTTAATATTTCTCTAGGACAAAGTAGCCCCTGCCACCCCCACCCCCCACCAGAGCTTAGACCGAAAGTAAAAGTTTAAATATAATTCTGTGATCTAAATGCTTTTGTAATCAGTTTATGAACTGGACCCAGCTTCTTGAGACAGATGAAATGTTTATTCCAGTAACAACCTCCCTTATAAAATGTTGGCCAGATTATAATTTTTTCTGGGATATACAATTATTTGAAACCTCTCATTCTAGTAGTTAAGTGTCAGTCCAGTTTAATTATTTAACTTCACATTTGACTCCCCAGTTTTCCTGGTATCTCTGTGGAGGAGGGTAAGGGAGAGAACCTGGTTCTCAAACACTTTTCCTCCTCCCTTTTGAGGTCTTTGCTCTTTCTATGTTGGGGATTAGTGAGAGGAAGGAAATGGAAAAGGGCAAAAGTGTTTCACTTTGCTGAACTTGCTGATGCTGCTTCTCCCTTAGAGATTGAATGTGGCCATGCTCAGTGTAGTCTCCTGTCATGGATCTGTGCTGTGTGGTGGGTGTGGTTCTGGATAGAGCATTCAGATGATATAGTGTGGATGCTCACGTGTAGCACTCCAATGGGTTTTTTTTTTTTTTCTGGAAAACATACAGGGACCTCTGCATTTCTCAGTGATATGGGAGATTTGTTTCTGGTTTGACCAGTCCCATCATCCTCTGTATTATAGCTCACAACACAGGTGCCCTGTCCTACAGTTTCTGGCTGCTGGGTGTTTTAAGGTGCATTTCTTGCTCTCTTCTAGCAAGTTTGTGTCTACTTGATCTATAGAAAAATCCCTCAGCTTTACCATGCTAAGTAATGGGAAAGTGGGCTAACTTATATTGTTCCTGCAATCACCATTGGCCTCTTTTACCCTCTCTGCACACTACCTCAACAGAATCAGGCATTGCAATTGCAGAACAGATAATAGCATTAGACCTAATCCAGGGGGCAACCGAGAGACTTGCCAACTTTACAAGTGATCCTTGTGGAGTCTGACTCCCTGGCATTCAGGAAAATTATCCTCATTCCTTCCAGAAAGAGATATGGTCAGAGAACTCAATATTTCAAGGGAGATTTGGTAGTTCCCTTGCAAATTCCTGAAGGAAATGGATGTGTGTAAGTAGAAAACTGAAAAGTAAATGAGTTTCCAGGAAAGGAACGAGAAAGTCAAGAGTATGAGAGAGAACACAAGATGTTTTCCCTCTAGCTAGGATCAAAACTTTCTCTCCCCATCCAAATCCTCAATGATGTTCCTGGCAAGAAACAGGCATCCTGTCAATGGATACTGACATCAACTACTCACTCCACAGAAAGACATCCAGAGTAATTGGGCTGGCTGTCCCTTATGTACCAAAAATGTTAGTTTATATACTTCACTTAACTATGATCACAAACTCTGATGATATTTTGGTGGACACCCTTTGTTATAGGCTACATCGTGGCCCCACAGAGATCTCAATTGTCTAATCCCAGAAAATTGTTAATATGTACCTCATATGGCAAAGGGGACTTTGTGAGTGTGATTAAATTAATGATCTTGAGATACAGAGGTTATCCTGGATTCAGTGTAATCAGGGCCCTTTCAAGATGCATGCAGGAGAGGGTAAGGACCATGGAAGCAGGCATTAGAGAGATTAGGCAAAAGATACCAGCAGCGTCTAGAATCCAGAAAACGCCAGGAGCTTATTCTCTGCTGAGGATTGTATCCTCCCGCCTCAGGAAGGAGCACAGGCCTGTTCGTGCTATCTTGACCCTGGGGCATTGAGACTGATATAAGGCTTTGGAACTCCAGAATCATATTGTATCATTTTAAGGCACCAAGTGATTTGGTACAGAAGCAAAAGGAAACCAAATATATTTCTCATGTTCCTTGCGCTCTTGCAGGATCCACTTCATGTTCCAGAAGTTTCTTCTCTGCTGCTTCTTTCATTGCTCTGCGTCTCTTCTACTTAAGTTGCATTCCTTCAGGTCTTTAAAAAAGGTTCAAGTTCATGATTTTATCAATGAGAAATTTAAATGTCACAGCCTTTCCCTAGCTCCTCAATTTTGACAAGTGGTATGTCAATTCTGTATACCTACCTTCTTCACCTGCAACCAGAGTCAGCTGGATTCAATTTTCCTGTTTGGTGTTTTGCAGACAAATCAGAAAGATGGGTTTTGCTGTTGTGTGGGGTTTTGTTTGGGTTTTCTTTTTTTTTTTAATATTTATTTTTTAGTTTTCGGCGGACACAACATCTTTGTTTGTATGTGGTGCTGAGGATGGAACCGGGCCGCACGCATGCCAGGCGAGCGCGCTACCGCTTGAGCCACATCCCCAGCCCCTTGTTTGGGTTTTCTTATCCTGGAGTTTTCCATGCAATGAAACATCCTTGCACAATGTCTTCCTTGCAATGAAAAATAGATACATTTCTCTTTTTTCAGCAATAATGAGGAAAGGTCTGTCTCTAGTGTAAAATGAAAAATCTGAAAAGGTATGAGTGTATGGAAACTTGGCTCGCCCTTTCTCACAGAATCTAATCAGTCTGAGTTAAAGGACAAATAGATTCAGTATCAACCTGATATTAGGCAACTCAGTGGAGAAAATGACTAGCCTTGTTAGAGATTGAAACTTCAGGCCAAGTTAAGTTTAATTTTCTGCTATGCTTGTCTTTTGTTGTTATTGGAGGGCTGGGCCTGGAGCTCAGGGGTAGAGTGCTTGCTGGGCATGCGCAAGTCCCTCGATGTTCTCAGTCCCTAGTACCACAAGTAAAAGGTATTAAAACTACTTTGGGTAACATTTATTTGCAATACTACATCTCTTTTTTTTTAAATTATTTTTGAGACAAGGTCTCCCTAAGTTTCCCAGGCTGTCCTGATCCTTCTGCCTCAGCCTCCCAAATAGCTGGGATGACAGATATGTGCCATCATGCCTGGTCTTCAGGTGGCATTTCTGATGGCTTCTTGTCCCTTATTTTTTTCTTTTAATTAAAAATAATAATGCAAGGCATATTTTAAAGTTGTGGGAATCCATGTTCTAACAAGCAAAGGGATTATCTCTACAATGTCCTACACAGGTATTAAGCACTTCTTAACTGTCTTCAAACATGGCTTCATTGTTAGGCAAAGCTGCCTTTGTGAGAGAATTCAAGGAAAGCTATAATGTTCTTCCTCCTTTGAACTAAAATTCTACATCTGACACATTTTGCTCAAATAAATGAATTATTCTGAGAAAATATGCATATGTGTCCACGTGTATGTAGATTGATTGATAGTTTTGTGCATTTAGATATCCTATTGAAGACATGCAAATGAATGTTTTAAAAATGCTCCTGATTTTTAAAAAAGCCCAGATGCATGCTGAAGCCTCCTGCCTTTCATAAATGTGGTCAAAGTTGGCCTAAATCCCAGATCCATAGCTGGTGACAGTTCAGAGCCCTCCCAGGATTTTTCTGACATCCTTGACTGAACTCTTTCTACTCTCAGTCCTCAAGTAATTCTGTCCTCCTAAATATGAACACAAAATAGCCACGTGCTGTCCTTAAGACACAGCACTCACCCCAGCCATTCCATGTGCTTCATAATTTTAGCTATAGATCTGGGGGAGGGGTCACAATACAGAACATAAAGGATCCCATCTTCCCCTGGGTCAGCTCCCTTATCTTTTTCTTCTTTTCCTTCCCTTTCTTCCTGATAGAATCATGAAGGTTCTCCCCTTGCCTCCTGATGCCTGTTGTGTTGCAGGCTTCTGCAACTGGCTTGAGCAATTTCGTCAAAATTAGCACAGTGTGCTCCTTGAAAGGAACACCAGTGGATAGATCTTGTTCTGTCTTTGGAACAAAGAAAGAGTGGATCAATCATAGAGCCACCAAAGCAGGATAGAAATTGTCCTTTTCGTTTCCTTCTCCTTCCTAATTACTACGGTAGGCAACGATGGATATCTCAAGTCTCATGCTGTCAAAGATGATGCCCAGCACGAGATGGGGAGGGAGAGACCTGGAACCACCTACTGGCTTCACATGACTTTCACCTCATTCACGTGGCCTCTCTGAGCCTCGGGAGTTTACAGAGATTGAGGGATGATGGAATTATCTCAAATGTGTGGTGGAAAAAATGGAAAGGTGCACAGCACCATACAGGTGTGTGTTATGATTATTCCTATGATGTTCATTTCGAGAAACAGACCATGTGTACTTGAGTGCAGTTGTGGGAGAAGACTCACAGTTTGCGTGCTTGATAAACTTGCCAGATTTAGCAACATCTTGGCTGCCTGCTTGGCCAGGAAACTCTATAAAGATTTGTTTTCTGGGGAGAGACTAAGGACTTCTTTCTTTAAGGCTTGAATTAGTGAAACTGTCCTTTCTGCATGTTTTTTTTTTAATTTTTTAATTTTTTTATTTTTTAACAAGTCCACCTCCAGTCCAGATGGCACCAGGAAGCACAGTGGCAGGACAAAATAACAAACAACAGCAATTACACTTTTCAAATATTCATCCATTTGTATGCGATTCAGGAGACTGGGAAATGTTTGAGGACAACTTCAAGGATAAACAAGATCAGTGAAATACAGAATATCTGTGATTCAGAGGCAGGGAATAGTGAAGTGACATCTATTTATGCAAGGATGGGATAAATAGTTTTATTTTTGAGTCAGTTTTCCAACTCACTTCAGCTAAGACCCACAGGAGGAAGGTGAGAGGAAGGAGCAGCTGGACTGCCACTCATCAAATCTGGAAGAACGCCAGGCTCAGGAGCAGCCCGGAATGGGCAGGGAGGATGACGGCAGCTGACACCAAGTCCAGGAAGCAGTGACTTGGTTGTGCCCCCTGATCCTTTGTGCATACATTTATCAGTCAGGCAATCATCCTGAAAGCCACCATCCTCTCCCTTCTCCTCTAAGGTCATCCGTGACCTAGTTACTACACGCAGCAGCTTCACCTCCATTCATCATCCTTCTTTATTTTCTCTACAACATGGCCACACGGAAGACCCCATTTCACGAAATTCCCCCTTCTGTTGGTTTTTAGGCCAGGCCTTCTCCGGACCCTCCTCCTGAGTCTCTTGCCTCCTCTGTCCCAGGTCCTTATCATGGTGTATTTGCTGTGTGACTCTGTTTCTTCTTCTCATAGCCCTTATTTCCTTGGAAACTTATCCAGCATGGATTTAGTTATCAGTTCTGTTATAGTCAGTTTTTTTTTTCTTTTGCTGCTATGTCTAAAAGGACCCAACCAGAATAGCTGAAGAGGGGGAAAACTTTACTCGAGGGCTCATGATTTCAGAGGTCTCAATCCATAGACAGCCAGCTCTGTTCCCCAGGTCTGCAGGTGAGACAGAACAACATGGTGGAAGAGTATGACAGAAGGGAGCAGCTCACAGGATGACCAGGAAGCAAAGAGACACTCTAATCTTCAGATACAAAATATATACCCCATAGCCACGCTCCCAGTGCACCACCTCCTCCGACCATACCCTGCCTCCAGTTACCACTCAGTTAATCCCATCAGGGACCAATTCTCTGATTAAGTTCAAGGTTTTAATCCGATCATTTATCCTCCAAATCTTCTTGCCTTGCTGTACACATGACCTTTCTGGGGACACCACATCTAAACCATAACAGCTCTACTATTCTTCATCCCTGATTTATTTCTCCACTTTGACTACTTTCAAAAATCCACTGACATCCATTCAAATGGGGTATCTCATCACATTCCCAATTCACTATTTTTTTTAAAAAAAGTAAACCCATCCTCTCCTTCATGATCGTCCTGTGCCATGTTCTTTTTCTGTATTAATAGCACCATTGTTCCCACCCCTGCCTTCACCCCTGCCCACTCCAACATCCTCTCTCACCTAACATTAGTGCCTGAATTTTATCTTCCATCTTCCCATAGTCACTCCTCCCATCCTCCCTCTTTTCCTCCATCCTCCGCTTCCCCACGCCATCTCTAGGTCTCTCTTTTCCCTCTCATTAGCTAACCAGGTGCCGAGATTGGTCAATTTTGTCAGTTCAATTTCTTCAGTCAGTCCCCATCTTTTTGTTTTAACTGTGATGATCCCAGAACAGATTCACTCACTCTAATTATGTCTGTTTTTAATTATAAAATATTTTAAATTTAAAACTATAGAGATAAATTTAAGAGATATCTGTGAAAAATACCCAGATACTGCAGATATTAATATTTTACCATGTCACTATGGAGCTTTTTTAAAAAAGACATAAAGCATGGAAAATCATTCTTTAATCTCCATTACTATCACTACTAGACATGCCCTTCCCCATCCACAAAATGAGTAACCATTCTAAAATGGGAAAATATCCTTGCAGTCAATTTGATAGTATTAAGAAATGTGGATACATTAACAAGATAGAGTATGGTTGTGTGAATTTTTCAAAGTTTCATGAATGATAAATTATACCTTTCCTTCTACAACTTGTTTATCACTTAACATTGTTTTTGAAATGATTCTATGAATATTCACTCATTTTAATTAAAGTATCAATTTTCATTAAATGATTATACCAAAATATATCCATTTGTTTATTGATAATATTTGATTTTTTTCCCAGTTTTTCCTCAATATCAGAATTCTTTGTATACTTACTAAAATTTCTTTTGGTTGTCTATCCAGAATTGGAGTTACTGGGCACACATTTATTCAGTTTTACTGGAAATTATTACCAATTGTTCTTTAAAAGAGATAGATCAAAACACATTTCTACCATCAACATAAAAATTCTATTCCAGCATATGATTACCAAGTTTGATGTTATCAGTCATTGGATTTTTTTTTTTTTTTTTGCCAATTTGACCAATACAAAGATATATCTGATCATTACTTCAAATCACATTTGCATGAATCCTGGTGATATTACATGATAATACATGTATGTATTGGACTTTTAGATTTTGTTTTCTACATTTTGCCAATAAGTATCACTTTATTTTTTTAATTTTGTTTACTTATTTGTTTATTTATTACTTATTTCTTGGCACTGAGGATTTATCCTAGGGATTCTTTACTGAGCCTCATTCCCATCCCTTTTTGTTATTTTGAGACAGTCTCAAAATAAAGGGCTTCGCTATGTTGCTGAGGCTGGCCTTAAACTTGCTAGCCTCCTGTCTCAGGCTCCCAAATCGCTTGGGTTATTGCTCTCCACTGTGCCTGACGCTTGGTCACTTTTTTAGAGCTTTGTGTTTTTCTCCTTGATTTGTAGGAGTTATAAAAAAAATGTGTAGAAATTTTATGTCATCTTTCTGTTGTCAATTTCTAACTTGTTGTTTTAATTACACTTTGCATGATTATCTTAGATTTCCTTTTTTTCTTTTATGGCCTAGAATATCTTGGTTAATACTTCATATGCACTTGAGAAGAACATTAATTCTGTTGTTGTTGAGTGGAACGTTGTGTTGGTCAGTTAGATGTTATGCTGGCTCACCGTGTTGTTCACATAAATAGTTTTGCTGACTTCTGACTACTTGTTACATAACTGAGAGAAAAGCATTAAGTTTCCATTATAATTTTGACCTTGTCTATTTGTCTTATAAATTTTGTATGTTTTTGCCTCATGATTTTTGATGCACTGTTGTTAGGTACATATATGTTTTAGATCATTTTATCTTTTGATACAGTGACTTTGTGTGATTAAATAATATTCGTCTTTATCCCTTAAAATATTCCTTGTGTGAAATCAAATTTATCTAATATCAATATAATCACCTTAACTTGATATGAGTTATCCATTCAATGGTTTGTTGTATAACAACTTTTCTCTTTTTAGTTATCTATATTTTTATATTTATAGTGGGTTCCATGTAGATTATATACAGTGGGTTCATTAAATTTTTAATCCAATGTGACAATCTATTTTTTAATGAATGTACTGATATTATTTATATTTGGTGTAATTATTGACCTTATTGATGGAAAAATATATCATCTTTTTAGGTTTCTTCTGTCTCATCTATTCTTTGGTCTGACTCGTATTGTATTGAGTAATTTATGTTATGTTTTTATCTCCTCTATTAGCTTGTTAATTATAGTTCTCCGAAGACATCAATCATTGTAGAGCTCACAATATACATCATCAATTACAGCCTATCTTCAAATGCTATACAATTTCACATGTAATGACCCTTAAACAGTATTCTCACAATTACTCATTTCTATTTTGATTTGTACTATGATTGTTTATTACACATTGTATACAAAATGCTAACACAGTAAACCACTACTTTTTAAGAATTTCATAGTAGAGCAATTTAAATAGGAATGTAACGAACTTCACATACACTTTCACTGATGCCACTTCCTGCCCTCTTCATGTCTTTTCATCAATCCCCCTTTTTGTCTGGTATCATATTCCTCCTGCCTGAAGAAATTCCTTTAACATTTCTTATAACACAGATATTCTGGTTATGAGTTTCCAATTTTTGTTGCTCTGAAGACTTAGTTTTTGACTAATGACTTCTTCGTTGTCCTATTATTATTGAAAGATTATTTTAATCAAGTATAGAAATTGTAGTTGGCATTTTAAAAATTTCAACACTTTAAAGATCTGTCAACAGTCTCCTACCTTTGGATTGTGTCAATTTTTGCTGCTGATGAGTTCCTCCTGAGCATTGTTCATTACCATTACCATGGGTTTTATTTCTGCACTGCTGTTTGGTCTTTCTTATGGTTTTCTTAACGATGCTGAAATTCCCTATGTGTTCACATGTTCTGTGCCTTTTCTATTATTACTAATATTATCTCATTGATGTAGCTATTCCCAATTTCCATATGGGAATATGACTTCCAACATCTGGATCATATTGGAATCTGATTTTGTTGATTTCCTGGACAAGGTGTTGCTTTTTTTTTGGGGGGGGGGGGAGGGCCTTTTTATGTTTCTCATAATCCTTGTTTGAAAGCCAAGGCATCTTGAATAGGGACAATAGTGTCTAAGGTAAATAGCATTCATGCCATTAAATGTACACAGACTCTTCATTTGGTAGATTGTTAATATATAGGCTTGTTTCAATGTAGCCTTGGCTTGACATGGATAAGGGTTTTACTTTAGCCAAGGTCACCTTCAGTGCACCCCTAGATTAAAATTCTTCAATGGAGGCTTTGTGTCTAGGATGACAACTGCATTTGCTATCTAATTGTTATTATTCCTATTTCATCTTCAGTTTCAGGCTTTCTCTGTGATCTTAGATCTCCATTGCATTCAGAAAACGTTACAATTTCATAGCCTTATCCATCTTCTTATTGCAAGAGTGGTAGCCATATTTTTTCCAGCTTTCTACATCTCAAGCAAAATCCCTAAATATTTAAGTCTCTCTCAAACCACAAGGTTTGTCCAGAATATTTTGAGAGAGAATGCATAATGGATTGATGAGCTGTATTTTGCAAATGTTTGTTCAAAGGCCGCAACTTTAATAGGTGCCACTATGATTGAAAGTGATCTGATAATAAAACAAAGCTGTAAAATTAATAATGGCTAATATTTTTCAAGTGCTTAAGGTACAATGCAAAGTGTCTTACATTGCTCTCAACTTCATTTAGGTTTCTTCCTATCGTTATAAGATAGGAAGTGATATGATCTCTAACTTACACATGAAGAAACAAAGATTCAGGAAGCTGGTGACCTGCCCAACGTCACTAAACTGTAAAAGGTTCCATTGTATCCCAGAGACCCTGGTCTTAACCACTGGGCACCACAGTTTCCTTTGGGTGATGTCAGGTTACTTTTTCTCTCATGAAAGGTGATCTCTCTTCCCATGTTTTCAGTGTTCCTTCTTTGATATCCTTTAAAGGAACAACAACAAAAAAATGCCTAATGGTTTGGCCAAGTAACATTTCTATCACTGGTTTTAAATTTATTTCTGTGTTAAAAGAGATTGATGAATTGTCTGCCATTTAAATCTTACCTATTACACAGTATGTGGTATAAAGTTTGTAAAAGTTTTGAAATAGGGGTACAAAAATTTCCTATTTTTATTCTCTATTTTTATTCTAAAACTATCATGTTTATCTCTCAGTTTTAGGAGAGTTGGTCTGCTCATAAATTCCATCACTCTCTTGCTTCTATTTCTGTCTAGCAAATTATTTCTTTATTCACGAGGCAATAAAAGGTCACTGGAAAGAAGAATATAATATTCACTCATAAAATAAAGTTAAACAGTATTTAGCATTTATATCTTTCCAGTGTAGTAAACAAAATATGGTTTATTTGACTCAATGAAGACCTATGATACCAAAAAAAGATAAATCTAATGATTTGTTTGAACACAGGAAGATAAATCTTTCACAGCATGCCCTCGGTGATGACATGTTGCCATTGTCCTAGTTTTTTGTAAAATTAGATAGAAAGGCAAAGCAGGCCTGGCTCTTATTCCAAAACATCCAGACACTGGTCTGGTGCTACGGCCTAAGGAGACCAGCTGAATATGTGCAAATTATATTTTGTTTATTTACTTTGCTTTTTATGCTACTTATTGAAAATAATATTGACATGATGTATTATATTTGCAAGTGATGATAGAAAAAGTAAAGGTCAATTGCTCTTTTTTAATTTGCTTTAATTTCAGTGGGTATCAGAAAGAGTGTAAAATTCCCTGACCTTTCGTTACGCATATCATGAGATAATTATCTCCTTTTTTAAAAAAGACAAGCAGATCTGTGGTTGAAAAAAATTGAACAAGTGCACTAATAAAAGAGGGTTGGAGTTTAATATAAATGCTAATTTCTTATTTTTATAAAATTTCTATACATTTTACTTATAAAAATATTATGAAAAAAATTTACTCAGGAAAAAGTTTGTTTATAGCTTCCAATCACTTTTGTTGCCATAATTAAAATAATACAATTATAAAGTATATTAAGTTAGTATCTTAACAATTCAGATACCAAAATAATGTATTCTTCCTTATGAACTACATGGTTTGAAATATTTTTATGCAGAGTTCTGTCTTACAGGAAGAGAGGAGAAAACTGGGGGAATAAAAGGGAACAAAAGCATTAGAAGCAAATATTAAAAACTATACAGGACAAGTTTTGTATCCTGTTCCTCAATCTAGTTGTTTTCAAGAGATTTTTGATATAGAAAGTGTAAATCTAGTTTCAAAATGTGCCAATTTCCTCCAAACTCATTTACAATAAAGAATTTCCATCTAGTCCTACTCCATTGCTTAGTCTTTTTTTTTCTAATTTATTTTTTACAAATTTTGTTTTTCATTATCAAATAAAAATCTGTCTCATGCTTTTATAAGCCTTTCATAAAAGATTCTGTTCACTGAATGACAGAATCTGGCCTTTTCTTTTTATCTCTCTAATTAAAACAGTGCAACCTGAGGAAGCCATCAGTTAGTTCTTGGTAAATGGCATTTATTTTGATCTCCCTTTATGGAAACAATAATGGTGAAGGAAACAGAAATGTCCTGGCCCCTAAAATTAGATATAAATTCACAAATATTCAACCTACAGAATCTTCTGGGTCTTCAGAAATGGCACCCAGTAATTTATTTCGACATAAATCAACTTGCTTTCACTGTACAGCTAAGCTGTGATGAGCTCATTTTTTCAAAGGAACTTAACAGTCAAGATTGTTCATGTGTTCTAGAATCTTACAGTTCTATATTTTCTTTCTTAACTGACTTCTCTGAAGTTTGAATCAAAGACCATACATCATGGTATAACTCCACCACTTAAGCGAATCATCCTTCTGGATACCATTTTGTATTTTCTGCCCTCAGCTAAGCCTTATTGTTAATGTGGTTGTCTGGGATTATGAGGACTTGAGGGGGGCTTATTTTCTTTTTTTAAAAAATTTCCCCATTGAATAAAAGTCTTTTGCTCTATTATTAAAGGCATAGGCAAGATCTTAGTACCTGCATAAACTACTGTCTATATATCTATTCCTATGTCCTAGGGCATCAAAAAGCATACCTATAATCCCAGTGCCTCAGGAGGTTGAAGCAGGAGGATTGCAAGTTCAAAGCCAGCCTCAGCAATTCAGCAAGGCCCAAAGTAACTCTGTGAGACCCTGTCTCTAAATAAAATACCCCCCCAAAGAAAGGTGAGGGGGTGCTGGGTATGTGGCTCAGTAGTTGGTCAAATGCCCCTTGAGTTCAAGCCCAGTACCAAAATAAAATAAAATAAAATAAAAAATAAATAAAAGCCATGAGTAATGGACACATTGACCTAATAATGAATGCTTGTTAAAAGATTGCTTTTGATATGCACTAGCATTAATAAATAACGTCAAGCAAACAGCATAATCAACTCAGGCTTAATGAGCATCTATAAATATTATGACTGCTTGAGTGTTTATAGGGTAATTAAGAAGGGATTGCTCAAGAAATTTAATTTCTAGTATAAAAAGGCCGGGCAGATGTTCAAACAGGCAATGTGCATTTAGGTGGCTCTATATACTATTCATTTCAGAATATGTGATAAAGTATACCTACTGTACAAGTAAGAAAAGAGTATGTGGTAATTTTGTTGGCAGTAGTCAATCGGTAAAAGTTATTTATCTGAAAAATAAGTGGCCAAATTGACTTTATACAATATGAATGAGAATCCTCTGATTTCGAAAGTATCATTTTTACTAAAAAGGAGTGCCACTAAACATCACATAATCTTAATCAACTCAATTGACCTTTCTAGAATTTCTATGGATTGTTCATCCATAAAATAAGCGGTTGGGTCTTATGTCCTGCAAGGTTATTTTCAACTTCATATTACAAGGAGAAAAAAGCCAAAAGAATAGAATCAGGGAGTCCTTTGAATATAGACAAACCAGACACTCTCCCACCAAGATAATAATATTTTCTTTTTTCCTAGACAGTTTACAAAGCCTCCCAAAATACAGAACTTAATTCTACAAAATCTGTAGGAATCTGAGGATAATACTGGACATAATTTAGGTCACCCCTCCATATCTGATACATTTTTTGATTATTTTAAACGTGGTCTCAGGTGGACAACATACTAGAACTAAGCAAGGCCTTTGTTTGACTTATAGGATGCTGTGGATTTAGGGCAAGAGTTTGGACTTTAGAACATAGTGGACCACGATTTAATCTTGATTTCACCACTTTTTAGTTACATGCATTTCAGTGAGATACTTAATCCCTCTAAATATGTTTTCTTTTAAAATGGGTTTAATGGTGTCTACTTTAGAGATAACTAAGGATAAAATAAAATAATATATGTAAAAATAATGTTATGTCTGTCACTTAGTAGGTACTCAAAAACCATGAATTCCCTTTAATAAAGTTAAAGATTAACATTTTGAGAAGAAACCTTTTGTTTTGTCTGCTTACCACTGTATTTTCTAACAGGTCAGGATGAATTCTGCTGATAAAAATGATTGCTTATAAAAATAAATGAAACACAGTTGTAAATATGAACAAAATATTTCTATTTACAGTATCATCAAAAGAATAAAATACTTATGGACACACTTCACCAAAGAGGTAAAAGGCGTGTAAAATTAAAACTATAAAACACTGATGAAAGAAACTAAAGAAGATATAAATAAATGGAAAGATCTATTGTGTTTGGGGATTGGAAGATTTTTAATATTTTTAAATATTTCCATACTTCCCAAAGTGATCTATGTCCTCTATGAAATTCCTATCCAAATTCCTGCAGCATGTTTTATAGAAATAGGAAAATAATACTAAAATTCATATGGAACCACAAAAGATCCTACATAGTCACAATAATACTAAGAAAGAGTAAAAACCTCACACTTCCTGAAGATATAGAAATTAAAACAGTATGGCATTGGCATAAAAATAGACATTTAGACCAACATAACAGAGAGACCAGAAATAAACCGCACATACAACTTCAACAAAATTGTAATGTGCCACCTGAAATCTTGTTAAAGGGGTAGATCTCCTGTTAAATGTTCTTATTACAATAAAAAAGGAAAAACAAAGGAAGCCTACCCACAACAGAAAAAAGAAAAAAATCTAAATAATCTGATTTAAAAGTGAACAAAGGATCTGAATAGATTTTTTCAAAAGAAAACATACAGTAACCAACAAGTATATGAAAAAAATGCTCAACATCATACTCATCAGGGAGAAAAAGAAATATCTCACCAGAGTTAGAATTGCTACATCAAAAAGACAAAAATAATAAATACTGGTGAGGATATAGAGAAAGAGAAACTCACATTGGTGTGAATGTAAATTAGTATAGCCATTTTAAAGAACAGTATAGAACTTCCTTCAAAAACTACAAAAAGGACTATCACATGATCCAGTTATCCTACTACTAGGTAGATATCCAAAGAAATTGAAAGAGTATGTCCAAGAGACACATGCATTTCCATGTTTACCTTAGCATTATTCACATTAGCCAAGATATGGAATCAAACCCAAATGTCCATCAAAAGGTGAATGGTTAAAGAAAATGTGGTACATATGGAACATGAAATGTTATTATTAAGCCGCGAAATTCTGCAATATCATGGATGAAACTAGAGGGCATCATGTTAAGTGATGGAAATCAGACAAGGAAAGACAAATATTGCATGTTCTTACTTAAATGAGGAAGCTAAAATGTTATCCCCATAGGAGTAGAGATTAGTGGCTACCAGAATCTGGGAAGGATGAGGGGATAAGACACAGAAGACAGTTAATGGTTACAGGGGTGCAGCTGGAGAGAAAGAAAAATTTCTAATAATGTATAAACACAGTAGGAGAACTGTGGTTAACAGCAAGTAAGCAAATATTTCAAAACAGCTGGTAGAGACATTCTAAATATATATACATACATATACATATACATATACATATACATATACATATACATATACATATGTGTATTTAGATAGATCATATATATGTATATGGTTTATAGTTTAATATATATTGAAATATGACACCATAAATATTTACAGTCATCATAAGTCAATTTTTTTTTTTCATGTGAACAAAAAAGACTCTCAGGTCCTATTCTTTTCTACTTGCCCATGAGTGAATAAGGAAAAACATCTTCTGTTAATCTGTGACTTATTGAAAATACCCATCCACTCAAGCAGTAACCAGAAACTCCTACTTTGATATCCCAGGCAGATTTTGCCTCAGTTCCCAACCATGTCAAAGTCTCCATCGGGAGACTTGGGAGACAGAGGCTGTCAGTCCCCCTGGAAAGAAAAGTGTCACAGAGATTTGATGTTATCTCATTGAACAATTTAGTGCCTCCTGAGGGGAAGTGAATCATAATAGGTGGCCGCCTATGAGCTGTGTGGGGTTAGCAAGGGAGGCCACGCATGAAATGCTGATTTGATTGCTGAACTCCATTTGTCATTTCCCATAGATCTCTGTGAGAAGATGTCGAGGTCACTAAAACATAGCTTGCTTATAACGTTTGTATCAGGTGAACACAGTTCTCACAGGAACAGTACGTGTAACTTTTTTTGTGCCTGATTAAATTTCAAAAGCCTCTCCATTCATGCCTGGAAAAACACAATTTGAGCTAGGACCTCCTTAAAGGTGCCTATTAACCCTGCTAATGAGCAGGTATAATTTTTGCCACTTACAGATGACATTCAATATGGCTTTGGGCTCATATTTCAGAGGACATTTCCACATGCGGTTCATTCTAGCAGAAGAAACACTTCCTGACGACTGACCCGAAGTAGTTGGCCAGGATGCGTGTGCTCCACAGCAGATGCCAGACTGGCCTGAGTCATCCTTGGGGGGTTTCATAAAAGCAAATCCCTTATCTGGGAAACTAATCTCTTGTGATGTTTGACCAACCCTACTCATGGCAAGGGCATAAATGTCTCTGCCTTGTCTGCGACTTCTGCAGAATCTTCTACTTTCTCTATATTATCCAGAGTGTGCTTCCTCAGGCAAAGACTGAAATTTACCACTAAGTTCCATGAAATAGCACACTATCAACCTTCAATAAAACATTTGTGATGAATGGTCAAACAAATACATGAAAAAAATGTTCAACATCCCTAGCAATTGGAGAAATACAAATTAAATCTACACTGTTGATTCCATCTCCAGCCAGAATGGCAGTTATCAAGAACACCAGCAATAAATGTCATTGAAGATGTGGGGAAATGGATGCATTCTTATATTGTTTATGGGACTGCTAATTAGTACAACTACTCTGGAAAGCAGTATAAAGGCTCCTCATAAAACTAGGAATGGAACCACCATTTGACCCAATTATCCCACTCCTCAGTATATATCCAAAGGATTTAAAATCGGCATACAACGATGACATAGCCACATCAATGTTCATATCAGTACAATTCACAATAACTAAGCTATGGAACCAATCTAGATGCCTCTCAACAGATGAATAGATAAAGAAATTGTGGAATATTAGCCATAAAGAAGAATGATTTTATGACATTTTCTGTTAAATGGGTGGATCTGAAGACTCTCATGCTAAGTGAAATAAGCCAGTCCCCTAAAACCAAAGGTCGAATGTTCTCTGTAATGTATGGTTGCTAAACCACAGCAAGCTGGGGTGGTGAAGGATAGAAGCTCATTGGATTAGACAAAGGGGAATGAAGAGAAGGGATGGAGGATGGGAATAGAAAAGACAGTGGAGTGAATCTGACATAACTTTCCTATGTACATATATGGATATACCACCAGTGTATCTCAACATTGTGTACACCCACATGACTGGGATCAGACCCTAATTAGAATATGATATAGTCCGTGCTTGTATAAATATATCAAAATATACTCTACTTACATGTATAACTAAAAAGAACAATTTTTTAAAAAAGACTATCTCAGGTCATCTATGGAAGCTCTTTGCCCTCATCTACCTAAGGTATTTGTGTCTCCATATTACCAAAGAGAGAACTTCCTTCTAAAGAGGTGACTTTTCCTAGGTTACAAATAAAATAAAGAAATGGAAATAGAAATATGAATCCCTGCATGTTATACTACAGCACAATTTCTTATTTATTTAAGCAATAAATATTTTATTGGGTAAAGGATACAAAAGGAATGTCTCTACTATAGAATATAAGAGAATGAGCAGCCCTTCTTTGACAATGTTACAGGTTATGGAAAGTTTAAGAAATCACAGAGAACAATTTCTGAAATAGTACATGAAACTCATGTACTATTTCTAAATTCTTTAGCCACATTATTTCTGAATTGAGCTTTGAACATGGAAAGCATGTTAAATATTCACAATTCTTATTCATTATAACAGTTTAAGGCATGCATGAATCTCATACCTTTGTCTGTGAAGCCAAACTTTTCATGTAAGTGAGAGAAGTTCCTATGCCTGGGAAAGAAACACATTAATGAAATGACCACTAGGTTTTGTATGGACACCATTCACAGGATTTTGGATGAAAAGTAAAATATATAACTTACAGCGACTGCAAGTTTAACATTGTCTTGATAGCTTTAATATTTTAAATTCAACAAACATTCATTGAACCATGGACAAGGCACTGGGAATACAAAAATGCATAAGATCCATTCTTACTTTACCACTGAATTGCAAGTTCAAGAATATTCTTCACAGAAGGTAGGAGATACTAAGTGCCTAAGAAGGTAAAAACAAAGTGCTTTGAGAACACAGGAGAAAGAGACTGTATTGTCCCCCAGGAGAGTCAGAGAAATATTTACAACAAAGTGGCAATTGAGCTGAGCCTGGAAGCATGGCTAAACTTTTATTAGAAGGAGAGGAAGAATATTCCAAAGGATGAGAGCAGCAGGAACAGAAAATTGTGGAGCACGTCCTCTGGTTACTGGTATGGAGATTAGTAGAGTAAGAGTAATGAGAGATAAAACCAGGGGAGTACATCATCGCTACCTGCAGAAATTCTTTGTGAGTGTATTACGGACTCTGACCTTTGCAATGCAAGCAGTGAGGAATCATTGAAAATTATTTAGCAAAGGAGTGATGTGATCAGAGCCTCAGAGCCAGATGTAGCAAACAGCACTCTGCAGCTGGTGCAAGACAATGGGAGGGAAGGACCCCGAAACAGAGCCAGGACAAGAGTCTATTATAGTAGACTTACTGAGAGATAAAAGGAGAGACTAAGCGAAGACCAACGGGAAAAGAAAGAAAAGGATTGCTGAAAGTCAGGGTGGTTTAAAGAATGTCCCAGGAAAGGGGAAGAGCATGTGGGAAGTTCAGCGTGAGATGAGTGAGGGGCCACGTTTGAGGAAGAAGCAGTTCAACTTGGCTGAAGCCTGAGGCAGCAAAGTGCTCCTTTAAAAGGCAGCTCACACAACTGAGGAAATGGACTCAAAAAATTATTTTTTGATCATTAAATTTAAATGTCATCTATGTATAGGAGCTACTGTTTTGTAAGGAGCAGATGTGGAACACTGGATTGTAAAATTCACTTTATCTGAAAATAAGTAGCAACGTCTTTGATTTATCAAAGATTTATCCTATTTTCTTCTCTCCTTCGGCACAAATCACATGATTATTTTTCCCTCTAAACCATTATAAGATGGATATAAGAAATAAAGGGATATAATTATGATAATAAATGCATTGATTCTTCTCTGAAGCTCTCAAAGAACTCGGCTGAGAATCCATCTGGTCTCAGGCTTTTCTTGGTTGGTACGCTTTTGATGTCTTCTATTTCCTTGCTTGAAATCTATTTAAATTATATAAGCCACATCAATGTTTATAGCAGCTCAGTTCACAATAGCTAAACAGTGGAACCAATCTAGATGTCCTTCAACAGATGAATGGATAAATAAAATGTGGTACATATACACAATGGAATATTACTCAGCCTTAAAGAAGAATTAAATTATGGCATTTGCAGGTAAATGGGTGGAACTAGAGAATATCATGCTAAATGAAGTCAGCCAACACCCCAAAACCAAAAGCTAAATGTTTTCTCTGATAATCAGATGCTGATCCATAGTGGAGCAGGAGGGTGGGGGAATGAAGGAACTTTGGTTTGTGTAGAGGGGAGTGAGGGGAGGGGTGGGGCAGGGCAGGGTGGGGTGGGAAGGATGGCAGAATGAGACAGACATTATTACCCTATATACATGTATGATTACACTACTGGAGTGACTCTGCACCATGTATAGCCAGAGGAATGAGAATTTGTGCTCCATTTGTGTACAATGTGTCAAAATGGATTCTACTGTCATGTACAATTAATTAGAACAAGTAATAAATGCATAATACTTAAAGAGGTGAAGTGGTGAGAAACAACACAGGTCTGGGGTTTGAATTGCTCCTGGTATTTAAGTGGATGGATGTATGATGAGGTTCTCACTTTGCTAAGATAACTAATTATTCTGGTTATGTGGCTTCCGTGCCCAATTATAGATCACTGGAGAAATCTAGATCTTTTCAGTCATCACAGACTGTTCTATTGGAAAATGTTATTAAATATTATTAAATACCGATCTGATTTTTCCACACATGTTTTTCCCACTTCCCCCCCCTCCCCTGAATTGTAATCAAGAGTTTGAACTCTTTTTTGTTTTTTTGACATTGTGAAATCACATATATAAAATCCTGTGTAGCCCCTCCCTTGTACAGTTTAAAGAGCATGAATGGAAAGAATACCATAGCCCAGCTCAAGAAACATCAAGCTGTTAAAATTTTAAGAGCACCAAGAGTGACCATGTCTTTCCCCTCAGAGTTAAACAGTATTTTATGTTAATCACTCTCATTTCCTTTATAATTTTGTTTCATGTGTCAACTCTAATTAAGGCATTTTACCTGATCTCTGATAATGTAATATTTCTGTGCATTTCTCTTTCTGTTGATGATTATAAAACAGATTGATTTCACTTTTAACACTTGCATAGTATTTCTTTGTTCAGATATTCCATAATATATTGACCCAGACTTCTCTCCTTAAGTTTTGTGGCTTTTGTTTTGCTGTATTCTGCTGTCACACACCATGCTGGTATGAACTGTTGTTAGTTTCTAGATGTTCAGCCCTATCTTTTCATGAGTATTTGTTTTTAAGCAAGTAGCCCTGAAAAGGTGGAGACCGTGATTTGCTCATGAACTAATTGATTTACATTCCCAAATAATAATGGTAGAGGCATCCCCCTCTCAAAGGCATTCCAGACTAATAAAGAGAGAGATGCTCCCTCTTTTCCCCAGAGAGGTTTGTTTACACGTCAGCCTTATAACCATAATCTCTGTCTCAGGGTGGACACATAGGTTTGCCAGCAGCCCTTGTATAAAATCTGTCTCTCATTCTCAGGGTTCCTCTCTATAATGCATTCCCATGGCTTATATAGGCAACAGGTAACATGTGGCCCTCATCACACCACTTTATGGGATTAATGGCTATAATGTTGCTCTGTTACTTCTGCTATAAAAAATAAACCATATTTTCCTTCTAATGCTGTACCTGTGACACTGACTAACTTGTTAGTTTGCAAGCAGGATGGAAACTTAGACCCTTGCAACAGTTCCTCACTTGATGGTTTAGCATGAATGTTCATGAGTATGTCTCTGGGAACATGTGTTCAAAATGTCTTAGGGGATACACCTAGATAGAAAATTGCTTGGTTATAACTTACCATATGCCATGTTGTTTTTTAGAGCGTCAAAGCCAGTTTACACTCCCACTCAACAATATTAAAGTGAGTTTGGTTCTGTGTCTTCATCAGTATTAGGCAGTTATGGTTAATTAAATTGTTCTCAATCCCTTTGGTGTAAAATGACATTGTATTGAGGTTTTAATGTGCAATTCCCTGACCTAGTGCAGCTACTGCTATATATTGTAGCTATACTGCTTCCTTATTCAAGAAAGGCCAGTTCACCATTTTGTTCTGTGGTTCTATTGGATTGATTATCCATGCATAGTTAATTTCTAGAAGTTCTTTATGTATAATGGAGACTGGTCATTTGTTAATTGTATGAGATGAGAATATTCTTCAGTTTTTTTATTTTCATTTTCTTTACCATTTTTTTCTTTTTTTTTTTAACAATACATCTTTCTTATTTTTTTTTCTTTTTTTTTTTTTTTTAAATACATCTTTCTTATTTTTTTTTTATTTTTTTTTTTCTTTCTGTTTTCTGTGGTGCTAGGGATTGAACCCAGGGCCTTGTGCATGTGAGGCAAGTACTCTACCAACTGAGCTATATCACCAGCCCCTTTACCATGCTTTTTGATAGACATGTTTTACCTCTAATGCAAAAAATAAGCCAAAGTTTATTATTATTACTATTTGTGGTTTGGCATCTCATTTAAAAATTATTTCCTCCTTCTCAGATTCTTGAATTACACTTTTTTTTTGTTTATTGTCTTTTGAAATTTTGTTTTGTGTTTAACACTTAAATCATGGAGCCATCTAGAATGGACTTCTCTGTATTGTCTGAGGTCAGAATCCACTTTAGTTTTTCCCATGTGCATGAGAAACTGTCAGAGTGCCATGTGTTGGATTGTTTATTTATCCTTCCCCACTGATCTACAATACCAGTTCTGTCACCAGATTTTGACAGACAAGTGGGCCTGTTCCTAGGCTGTTGTGTTCCACTGGTCTATTTGCCACCCTCAACCCCAAAGCTTCACATTACTATGGTGAAATAGTTATCATAGCCTTACAATAAATCTTGGTTAGCTAAAATGGAAGCTTTGAATTTTTTGTTCTTTTTCAAATATATTGATTTTCCAAATACATTTTAGAATCAGCTTGCCAAGTTACATGAATAAAAGCAACTATCTTAATTAGATTTTAACTAGAAATGTATGTAGTCATATATCAATTTGGAGAGAACTGCTGTTTTTACAATATTGAGTTTTTCAGACTATGAACATGTTCTATATCTCCTCTTTTTTGGATTTTACCAAACTGACATCTTGCACATGATTTGTTAAATTGTTATTTATTTTTGATGATGTTGTTACTTCTGTAAATGGGCATCTTCTTTTAAAATTATATTTTCTTATTGGTTGTTGCTGGGGTATAGAAATATATTGAACATTGATACATTGATTTTACTAGAATCTTATTAGTTAAAATACGTTGTCAATTACAGATTTTTACATAAAAGTTGTATGACCTATTGATAATGGTATCCTTTTCCAATTATGATTTTCATTTATTCTTCCTGCTTTAGATCATTATTACCTCTTAAAGAATATTGCATATATGTAGTGAAAGCAGGCATCCTTATTTTTATAGTTCTATTTTAAAGAAAATGTTTTTAAATTTTCCCCATTGAGTGATGCTAATATAGTCTCTTTAAGATATTGAGAAGGGGCTGGGGATGTAGCTCAAGCGGTAGCACGCTCGCCTGGCATGCGCCAGATAAGAAAAATAAAATAAAGATGTTGTGTCCACCGAAAACTAAAAGATAAATATTAAAAAAATTCTTTCTCTCTCTCTCTCTGTCTCTCTCTCTTAAAAAAAAAGATGTTGAGAATATTTTCTTCTAGCTTGATAAGACCATTTGTATGAGTTTTATTTTATAACATGATTTTCTAGTGAGATAATTATGTAACAAATTAATAAAAATTAATGAATTTTGTGCTGAAACAACTTTAGATTTTTACAATAAACAACTCAAGATTTACACGTTGGTGAATCTAGATTTCTAATATAGAATTTTGTTTGGAGTTTTTACATCTATTTTATGAATGAAAATGATTTGTATTTTTTTTTCTTATACTGTACATTTTTTATTGGGGCATCGTGGATTCTGACTTCATTTAATTCTGTCATCAGATTTTATTTGGATACCTTTGTTGTGTTAAATGTTGTTCTGGCACTTTGGATAAATCAACAAACAAAGCAGAAGAGCTTACCTTCTGACATAGTAAAATGGATAATTAATAAATGTAGTAAATAAACTGTATAGTATGTTAGAGGAAAATAATGTGGAAAAACACAGAACAGAAGCATAAAAGGATCAGGGATACAAGTGAGGGGCCAGTGGTAATATCAAGTTTAAAGAGGTTAGGGTAGTTGACACTGAGAAGGTAACTTCTGAAGAAAGCCTTGGGAAAGTAAGGAAGCAAGTTTTGTGGATATCTGGGTCAAAAGCATTCCAGAGAAAAGGAAAAATTAATGCAAAGGTCTAAGGGGGAAATTCCATAATGTGTTTCTGAAACACATTAGGGGACATTTTCTGAAAAACATTAGAGGACACCTGTGGCTGTGGGGAATAATAAGTAAGGAGAAGTGTAGTAAGATGTGAGAGCAGACAGGTGGTATAATTTAATTTCATAGGATCTTGTGGGCCACTATAAGAACACGATTTTCCTTTGAGAGAAACCCATGGCAACTTCAAGATGGGAAAAGAAAAATAACATGATCTGTCTTACATTTGAAGAGGCTCATTCCAACTACTTGTTGTACTGAGAATGGACCACAGAGATAGAAGCAGTCTCCTAGATCTATTAGGAAACTATTATAACAATCCAAGCAAGAGACCAAGCACAATAGCAGAATTATGCAGAAAACAAGACATATTTTTGAGCATAGATCTTACCAAATTCCTGCCAGATTGGATGTGAGAGGAAGACAGAAGTGAAAGATGATTCCAAACTTTGGGTTGAGCCACTGAGATTGGGAAGACTGAGGTGGAGCTGGTTTGGTGGGGAGTGAGGAGACATCAGAAATTCAGTTATGGATCTGAAGTTTGAAATGCCCCTTAGACATACAGGTGGAGATGTCTGGTGGCAGATGGCTATGTGAGTCTTCAGTTTAGCAGAGGGAGACACAAATATATGAGTAAATATACACTGAATGAGGGTAGAAATGAACTAAGAGCTCAGATTCTGCAGTGTTAAGTGCTGAAGCAGGAGACAATGAACCAACGAAAGATAATGAAGAGTGATTTGTTTTTAAATTAATTTACTTATTTTACACGAGGAGTGATTTTTAAAAAGTTTTTGCTTGATTTTTTGGGGGACCATACATATAACATGAATTCAGGTCTAACCCCCTCTGAATAGGAGAAAATCATAAGAAAGTTCCTAAGAAGCTCCTTTTCTCCTTCAAACAGATGCTTGCCCCGACAGGATGTGAGGAATCTCATGAGCAAAATCATTAGTGTCCTCTCCCACCACTCATAGGCTTCTCATTTGACTCTTCTGTGCTGCTTTTGTGACCCCCACCCCTAAAATGCAAGATCTAAGTCAATTATCATAGACAGTTACCCAGGACAGACTTAATGCACAGAATTTGTGAATTCTTTCCATTGTTGGCCTACAAAGAATTGCTTTATTTTTCATCAGATTAATTATGCATTGAAAAATCATTTTAGAGTAAGGTACAGAAAGGTATCACACCATCTCACTCATATGTAGTCTAAAAAGTTGATGCGTAGAGGTTGAAAAGAAAAGGGTGGCAACCAGAGGCTGAGGAGAGTAAAGGGTCAGGGAAAGGTTGATCAGTGCAAAGTCACAGTTACCTAGATGCAAGAAGCTCTGGTGCTCTGTTGCTCAGGACTGTGACCATAGGTAACAGTAATGTACTCTGCATTTCAAAAACTAGAGGAAAGGATTTGAAAGTTTTCACCATAAATAAATTATTTAAATGCTATACAATATATATATATGTATTGAAACATCATGTAACCTATTATATATAATTTTTATTTTCATGTATTAGCTAAAAAGTAAATTTCATTAAAATGAGTAAAATATCTTTTAGCTATAATTTACCATGGTATACCTAGAGGTAGTTCTATACATGTCTAAATTGCTATATTACCCTGGTGAGATTTGCTGTTAAATCGGTTGCAGTCTATAGTCAACCCCAACCCTTTTAATTTTTCATAAAGTCTTTGAATTAGCAAACTACTAGTAAATCAGTCCCTTACTGACCTGGTGAAGATTAACAGATGAATAGTTCTACTTGTAGGGGGTGAAGGTAGAATCAAGAGTTGAGGCAGTAAAAGGTAAACACCTAGTATTTTTTAAAATATTTTTTTCTTTGTAGTTGGACACAATACCTTTATTTTATTTATTTACTCTTATGTGGTGCTGAGGATCCAGCCCAGGGCCTCGAAAGTGCTAGGCAAGCGCTCTACCGCTGAGCCACACCCCCAGCCACAAACACCTAGTATTTTGATGAAGATTTCAGAACTTACTAATAGAAATATATATATTATACTCATCCTAAAGTTCTCTATTTTAAAGTAACCATTTTGGCAAATCTTTCATTTATTTCAATAATGTTGGGATTTCAAAATCACCTGGGAACTCCTTTTTCAGAGAATCTATCAAAACCTATAGAATATTCTTTTCTTAGCACCCCCTAGAACAGTAAATCTCTGGTTTGTGAGGACAAATTTGATTTTTTTTTTGAAACATCCAGAAATTATTTAGTGCTGGGTCTGTTAAAAAGAGTGGTTGATCAAGCTTGGAGAATTATTGTTCACGGTCTAAAATGAGTATGATCATGATTTAATAGCTGGTGTTCTTTAGTGATAACTACACTGGCATGTGCACGTCTCAAACATGTGATCAATGTATATTTATTGATGATAAGCTTCTTACAGCATGATCAATGACCCTGGCCAGAGGGAGTCAAAATCACATGCCATCGGTCTGAATGTGCAGCACCGAGGAGGGAGACTGAATCCATGCACTTTCTAATATATCTTGCCCCTTTGTTTATCCACTGGCGCTCAGTCTAGCCCTACTGAGGATAGTGCTTGTCAGTGGGGCTGACTTTGAATGACGAAATCTTCACATAACCTTCAGGCAGAGCCTTGGTCCAAGCCTATCACAGGCAGCCCAGGGGATCCCCCAACAGCAATAAATGTCTCATATTCATTTTTCACTGGATAATAGTGTGGCTCTCAGTGCTGGAAGAAAATCACACACAGCTATATTACATTTTAAATGCTCCTGATTCCCTTCCTGACAGGCTTCTCTTTGAGGAAAAAATCAGGTGTTCTTCTTGTCATTTGTTTTCTCATCCATTTATGTCCTTTTTGTTTTTCTTTTCAGTTCAAACCTCCTAGGTAATTGCATTGTAAATAATCTTAAATTGTTCTCATAGCCACTGTAACATGATTTTCATGAATGCCTACATCTCTAACAAATACATTTGTCTTGGCTTTTGTGACAGTGTTAATAATTTTGTATCATTTTACCATTAAAGTGTGATTTTAACAATTATAATAAAATATTTACATCCTCTATTTTTATACTACGTATCTTTTAAGGGAAGACCATGGATTTTTACATGACAACATTCCAAAATGAAAATAGCTAAGGGATATGATTTCTGACTTTCTGTATCCATACATCATGCATTTATAGAAAACTGAGTGATTGTATTAAGCTAAACAAGATTTTTTAAATTTTCTTCCATGAAAAGTCATAGTGGGTCCAAACTGGATTACAAAACACCAAATTGAATATTCCAAAGTGACCTCACAATTATGTTTAGCTTATAATTTTGAAATAAACTATTAGAATAAAATATTCTGCATGTTAATTTAAAATTAACATTTAAATTTTTAATTTTAGGGTTCCTGGTATATGTAGTAGAAAACTAAGACAAATCATATGGCAGATGTGTCTCTAGATTTTTTAAGAATCTCCGTGATGGCTGTACTAATTGACATTCCCACCAACAGTGTGTGAAAGCCCCCTTTTCTCCAGGTGCTCGCCAGCATTTATTTTTGTCTTTTTGATAATAGCCATTCTATCTGGAGTGAGATGATATCTCACAGTTTTGATTTGCATTTCTTTTATTATTAAAGCTGAGGATTTTGTTATTGTTTTTTGTTTTGTTTGTTGTGTTCTGTTTTGAATGAGTAAGAAATCCTATCCTAAAACTCACATGGAATTTCAAAGGATCAAGAAAAGCCAAAATAATCTTTCAAAAAAAAAAAAAAAAACAACTAGAATATGAAGATTGATATTTTCTTAACACAAAATTCACTACAGAGCTGCAATAATCAAAGTAGTATGGTATCAGCGTGAAGACATAGATCAATGGAATATAACACAGAGCCCAGAAATTAAGTTTTACACATATGAGTAAATTATTTTTTGCAAGAGTACCAAGAGCACAATGAGAAAAGGACAGTCTTTTCAACAAATAGTACTGAGGAAAACTGGTCAACCACAAGCAAAATTTACCTAACACCATATATAAAAACTAGCTCAAAGTAGATTGAAGACCTAAATGTAAGACCTAAGCCAATAAAATTCTTAGAAGAAAACATAGGGGAGAACTTCACAACATTGAATTTGGGGATGATTTCATGATATCATATAAAACACAGGTAACAAAGGGAAAAAATAGACAAATTTGGATTCAAGTTTTTAAGGTTTTGAATATCAAAAGGCAGTATCCACAGAGTAAAAAAGCAACCCAGAGAATGTCAGGAATATTTGCAAATCATGTATCTAATAGGGGATTAAAAATCCAGACCATGTAGAGAACACTTAAAACAATCCCATTAAGAAAGGACTGAAATGGACATTTCTCTATAAAGAAATATATTAATGGCCAATAAGCACATGAAAAGATGCTCAATATCCCTAATGGTTAAGGAAATGAAAATTGAAACTCTAATGAGATTCCACTTCACACCCATTAGGATCCCACTATGAACAAAACATATATAGAATAGGAGGTGTTCCTGAGGTTGTGAAGAAACAGGAAGCTTTGTGCACAGTGGGTGGAAAGGTGAAATGGTACAGCCACCATGGAAAATAGTATGACAGTCAAAAAATTAAGTCAAGAATTATGATATGATACAGAAATTCCACTTCATGGTATACGCCCCAAAGAATTGAAAGTAGGGTCTCAGAAAGATATTTGTACACTTACATTCATAGATGTGTTATTCACAATAGCTGAAATGTGGAAGCAACCCACAATGAATCAATTGATAAGCAAAATGTGATATATACATATATATATATGCAAACAAACATAAATATATATTATAAACATACATATACACACTATGGAATATTTTAGATTGAAAAGGAAGGAAATTCTTACATATGCTATAATATTGTTGAACCCTAAGGACATTACTCCATGTGAAATGATCCTGACACAAAAAGAAAAAGTATGATTCCCCTTGTTTAAGATACTTAGAGTAACTGAATATTCAGAGAGAAAAAGTAGAATCATGGTTGCCAGGATCTTAGGGAAAAAGAAGTGAGAAATTGTTATTTTTATATATATAAAATTTCAGTTTTATAAGATGAAAAGAGTTTTGAAAATGGATGTCAGTTATGGTTATATCTTGTGAGTATGTTTAACACCACTAAACCATACTCTTAAAATGAATAAGCCATACTCTTAAAACGGTGGTTAATTTTATGCTGTATATATATTTTACTACAAACATTGGAATAAGAGAAATAACACAATAGTTTAAATGACAGTAAAATGTAATTAAAAAACTTCTACTAATATTTTTTGAAGAAAGAAGGTAAAGAATATGTTACTATTTTCAAACAGTGGGTTAATTCTCTCCCTGTAAAAAAAAAATAATTCTCACATTTAAAAGCACTAAATATTTTACCTTAATAATCCTTTACATACCAGTATCAATATTAACAGTAGTAATTAAAGTCACAATTAAACTCCTAGCTGACCAAAGTAGATGATGATTGGGGATTTTAAAGACAGCATATAGAGAAAGTTATTTTCTGTGCTTCTCTGGCATCTTATTTCTTTATAATCACAATGATACCATTTTAAAATAATTTTAGTGGACTTTCATTATCTGTACTATGTTCCACCCAAAATTGGTTTTCCAACATGATTATTCTAAAATTTTATGAACCATTTCAGAGGTTCAGCCAATGGTCTACTGACACTTTAGCTTTGGGCCCCAGGTGAGGCTGAACACTATGGCAGAAAAAAGTAGCTCAGGACATGGCAATAGGAAGCAGAAAAAGAAAGATTTGCTCACCAGGGGCAAAAATATAAACCACAAAGGCACAATATCCCACCCCACTCCCACCCCATCCCCATGACCTACTTCCTCCAGTCGCATCCTATATGCCTACAGTCACCACCAAGGTAATCCATATCAGTGGATTGATCCATTGATTATGTTATACCTCATAATCTAATCATTTTACCTCTATAAATTGTTGCATTGTTTCACACATGAGCTTGAGAAGGAGGATACCTCATAGCTAAACCATCACAGAGTATTTAAAGAAAACCATTATAAATCATGACTTGTCAGTGAATCGGAACTCCAGAACCCCTGGTGTAGTGAACAGAGGATATAAGGAAATACAGAGGAGCCCAGCAGCAGGAGTGCTGCTATGTCTCTGCCAAGGGAGGGGTAATGCAAAGAGAAAGAGAAACACGGTGGACAAATTTGACACACAGAATATGCTCTGTTTCTCACCTAAGTGAAAACTGAGAGAGAGAGATCCAGCTAGAGAGTTTGTGCTAAATGTTGTTCCTATGGGAACCTAAGAGTCCCTAGCAAATGCTTCCACTCTGTCTCAGCCAATGCTTACTAAACAACCTAAAGTACACCTAGCAAATCACAAAAGGGTTATAGAGAATAATGGGTTCAGGGTGGATGCAAGACAGAGGTACAGAGGAGAGTACAATCTTCTCTCCCTTTGAACTCTGTGATACAAGCAACCAGAAGGAAAGGATTAGAGAAATTGACCAGGGTGGAGTGATTACCTTTGGACAGGAGAGTGCAACCCAATTTCCTTTTGAGTTCTGGTTGTGAGCAACCAACTGGAAAGAATAGGGTAAATTGATCAGATAGACATGATCACATTAGGGGATGGAGACTTGGAAATTCATATTTGGTTGGAGAACATGCTATAGGAAACCTGCATGCATCACCCACCCACAGAGGTCTGTCACCCCACCCTACCTAAAACTTGACACTAGAAACCCAGATGTTTCACAGAGATTAATAACTACTCAGCCTAGAGGTGTGCAAGTATTTAAATAATTCTAGATTACAAAGTTCGTTTAAAACTTGACCCCAGAAGCTGGGACTTCCTAAATAGATCTCTGCACCATTTCCAACCAGGGAAAGCAGTGCTCTAAGACATCCAGACAAAATCCCAGTAGAAAGTAATGTAGTTCCATTTCCCAGTAATGGCAAGCCAAGAAGCTGAGATCCATCTCAAGGAGCCCCACTTCCTATCTACTCCAGTAGGCAGAGAGGTGAAAATCACAAAGAGGCTGGATTTAATATCACCCATCTCTGGCTCCCTCTAAGAAGCACAAGGCCCAAGAATTAAAGAGAAAGAAGGACAGTCTAGAATAGGATATAAATACCCAACTTCAGCTACCTCAGTGGAACAATTTAGGCACTTATAATTAAGAAGGTTTTTTTTTTTTACTTTTTTTAAAAATGTTTTTTAGTTCTGGCTATATTTGTTGTTTGGATCATGTATATACATATGTTTCATTTCTTTTCCTATTCTATCATGTCTTTTTACCAACATTTGACTATTTCATTCTCCTTTTCTAAGAATTAGTAACAATTGCCTATTTGTGTTTTTGTTTATTTGGTGTTTTTGTTTAATCTAAATAACTTTTCATTTAAAGTTTAAAATATTTTATTTGAATATTGTATTGTTTGACATTGGAGGGTTGGTATTGTTCTGTTCTAATTATTTGCTTGTTTTATTATTCTTACTCTTCCATTAGTAGCACTATATCTTGTTCTCTGTCTTCTGCCCTTTCACTTCCTCCCTGTTTAAGACCTTCATGCAATTAGCTTGATACTTCTTTCTCTTCTCTCACCTTTTGAATATTCCAATCTTCCTGCTGCCTTCATACCCCAATTTCTGTTCTCTTAATGAAATATATTTTTAACATCTTTTAGATCCATGTAGTTTATCCCTTTGGGTAATGGCATAAGGTCCTCATAGAAAGCCACACTACCATGGCAACATCCCAAGAGTGAATTAAAACAGTAATTCAACATTAGCAAATTGAACCTACAAAGCTGAGAAGAACAAACAAAAACTCTCACTTTAAGTAGGCCATCTGGACTCTGGGATAAGGAGCTTAGCAGAAAGGGGGTAGGGGAGATTGAGATCAATTCAAATCAGACCAAATCTGGTTGAGCCTTGAGTCATCCCTTACAAGAACACAAAGCACTAGAGGACAGGCCAACATATTAACTCTCCCCACCCCCAGAAAGATGGGGGCACCAGAGATGTCCAGCCAGGAAAGAGTGAAACCCTGCATAAAGACTCCCCTAACAAATTTAACCACCTTGGGCCAGAGCTGAGAATGATCAAACTGCATAATAACTGAATCCCCAGAAAGAAAATACTTTATTTCAAAAACCTGACCAAGAAAAACAAACCAACAAATTGACTTCCAAAAAATGGTAGAGGGAAAATGGTAAGCTTTAACTTCACTGCCTGGGATCAAAGTCGTCAGAGAATAGCTAATCAAAGAGCCAAATACAGTTTAAAAGCATTTTTTACTTTTCATATTTTCTGACTTCTCAACCAATTAAAGAAAATCACTTCAATTTACCACTCAGATCAGTGAACTGCTGTAGCCATAGATCATGACTAGTAAATTTTTTAAAAAGATTTATAAGTACAATGAATTGTTCTGAAGTGGCTATTATTACTGAGGACAAATATCTCCTCTGGACATATTAGTGAGTTAAAATTGAGTGAAAATATTGATACCAAGACATTTTTCCAATTCAGGACATATAGTAAAGAAAAAGCAATTCACTACAAAGTCCCTCATAGAAAATGGATACAATACTAACAATATGAAAAATCTAGGGAACAAACTACCCCAAATAGCTCACAACTGACCCCATTGACACCATGGTGTAGAAATGCCAGAAAAATAATTTAGAAGGTTGACATTAAAATGTTCAAGGAAATATAAGATCATCTAAGGAATAAACTAAGAGAGAATAGATAAAATAAAAAAGCATTTCAATAAAGGTAGATTTTGAAAAAAAAAATCAGATTCTGGAAATGAAAGACTCAATAAGTCAAATTTAAAGTTTAGTTGAAAGAATCACCAATGGATAAGACCACTTCAAAGACAGATTCTCAGGCCTAGAAGAACAAGTACATAGTCTTGCAAATAGTGTCAAGATTTTAAGATACCATGAGCAGAATATTCAAGAAATATAGAATAACATTAAGAGACTAAATCTAAGAATAATTGGTGTAGGCAAAGTCACCAAAGTACAAACTAAAGGAATGTACAACCTTTTTTTTTTTTTTTTTTTTTAAAGAGAGAGGGGGGGGGGAGAGAGAGAGAGAGAGAGAGAGAGAGAGAGAGAGAGAGAGAATTTTTTAATATTTATTTTTCAGATGTCGGTGGACACAACATCTTTTTTAATTTTATTTTTATGTGGTGCTGAGGATCGAACTCAGCACCCCACACATGCCAGGCGAGAGTGTTACCACTTGAGCCACATCCCCAACCCAACAACCTTTTTGATTAAATAAAATCAGAAAAATTTCCAAATCATAGGAATAAAATAAAAATCCAAATATAAGAGACATTTAGAACCCCAAATATACAAGATCAAAATGAATCCTCTCAAAGGCACATCAATTCAAATGTCTAGTATACAGAATAAGAATAGGGTTCTAAAAGCCACTAGAGAAAAATGGAAGCTCACACTTAGAGATAAGCCAATTAGAAATACTACTTATTTTTCAACACTGACCCTAAAGCCAGGAGGGCTTGCAATAATATATATACCAAGCTCTGAAGATAATAGGTTCCAACCAAGATAGCTATATCCAGCAAAACTATCCTTTAAAATTGAATATGAAATAAAAGCTTTCTACAATAAGTATAAACTAAAAGAATTCATAGCCATTTGCCAGCAATACAAAATTGATGCAATGAACTATTTTATGCAGAAGAAATAAAAAATAAATTATAGAATCAGCATATGGATAAATATCACTAGAAGTATAGTAAATTGAAGGACAGTCAAGGCTTAATTAAGTATCAGAAATAAATCAAAATAGCAGGAAATAAAAATCATCATTCTATAATACCACTGAATGTAAATGGTCTAAACTATCTAATCAAAAGACTTAGATTGGCAGAATGGTTAAAAAACAAGAGCCACCACATGTTATTTAGAAAATAATTATCTTATAGGCAAAGACATCCACAGGCTGAAGGTAAAAGGATGGAAGAAAGACATACTATGCAAATGGAGACTGAAAGCAAGAATACCTACTGTCATATCTGGCAAAGTAGACTTCCAGCCAAAATTAATCAAAGAAGGACAATTCAAAGAGATAAAAAAGGATACTTCATACCGGTTAATAGAATCATCCAACAACAATAAATAGTGATTTTAAATATTTATTCCCTTATTTATGCATCCCCATAAATAAATGAACCCTATTTAATATAATGAATCAAATAGACACCAATACAATACTAGGTGATTTCAACATACTTCTCCCACCAATGGATAGGTTATCCAGTCATAAACTAAAGATGTTAGAACTAAAAAACACTATTAATCAAATGAACAAACAGACATCCATAGAATATTAAATCCATCAACCACTGAATTCACTTTTTTCTCAGCTAAACATGGAACTTTCTCTAAAATAGGCCAAAATATATTTTAGGGAACATTGAAAATTTGAGCAAATATAAAAATAGACATAATTCCTTGAATCTTCTTAGATCATAATTGAATGAAATTAGAAACCCATAACAGTATAAAACCATTTTAAAATCTGGAGATTAAATAATACACTTCTGAATGAGAAATGGGTCATAGAAGAAATCAGGGGAGAAGTAAAAAAATTCTTAAAAACAAATTTAAACAAGAGATAGAATATATTGAAATCTTTTTTAAAGTGTGAAAACAATTCAAGAGGACAGTTGCAGCATTAAGTACCTACATTAAAAAATAAAAATAAAAAAGACAACCAGGTACAGTGGCAGGAGGATCACAAGTTCAAGGCCAGCCTCAGCAACTTAATGAGATGCTGTCTCAGAAAATAAAACATCTGGGGGTAGAGCCCAGTGATAAATTACCCCTGGGTTCAATTCTCAGTACCATAAAAACATAATCAAATAAATAATCTAATGTTACACTTCAAGTCCCTGGAACAGACAGAATAAACTAAGTCCAAAATCAGTAGAAGATAGGAAGTAATTATGGTTGGAGACAAAACTAATAAAATTGAGAATAATAAATTATTTAAGAGATCATTGCAACAAAGAGTTGGTTGTTTGAAAAGATAAACAAGATTGATAAACCTGTAGCCAAACTAACCAAAAGAAAGAGCAGACCCAAATCAATAAAAATGGATATGAAAAAGGAGGTATCACCACAGACACTTCTGAAATCCAGAGGATCATTATAAACTATTCTGAAAATTTGTACTTTAATAAACTAAAAAATCTTGAAGATATGAACAAATTTCTAGACACATATGCCATGCCCAAATTGAACCAAGAGAATATAGAAAATCTAAACATACCAATATCAAGCAATGATATTGAAGCAGGAATTAAAAGTCTTCCAACAAAGAAAAGCTCAGGTCTAGCTGGATTCTCACCCAGGTTTTATAAGACTTTTTAAAAATATATATATTTTAGTTGCTGATGGACCTTTATTTATTTATTTATATGTGGTACTGAGAATCGAACCCAGTGCCTCACACATATGAGGCAAGTGTTCTACCACTGAGCCAGAACCCCAGCCTCTGTAAGATTTTTAAATAAGAACTAATTCCAATCCTCCTCAAGTTATTCCATGAAATAGAGTGTGGGGGGGGGGGGAAACATTCCCAAACTCATTCTCTGAAGCCAATATCACCCTGACCAAAACCTGACAAAGTCAGCAATAAAAGAAAACTGTAGACCTGTATTCCAGATGAAGAAAGATACAAAAATACTTAATAAAATATTGGCAAAATACATTTAAAAACACATCAAGAAGATCAATCATGGGCTGGGGATGTGGCTCAAGCAGTAGCGCGCTTGCCTGGCAGGCGTGCAGGCCGGGTTCGATCCTCAGCACCACATACAAACAAAGATGTTGTGTATGCCGAAAACTAAAAATAAATAAATAAATATTTAAAAAAATTCTCTCTCTCTCTCTCTCTCTCTCTCCACACTCTCTCTTTAAAAAAAAAAAAAAAAAAAAAAAAAAAGATCAATCATGATCAACTGGAGAACATACACCGAGCACGGAGCGGCCAAATTCCGGCTCCCAGAACTGCTCTGTCCCAGGGCTAAAGAATCCACGGAAACTGATTCTCTGTTCGGGTCCTGCTGAATACTGTGGAGGTAAATACCAACCGAGCCTTCATAGGCAGTGGCAACAGGACTGAGACGGGGCTTGTGAGGGCCGGTCAGGACTCACCCGTTGCTTTGGTCACCTGGCAAAGGGAACAAAATGCTGCCATTCGCATGGGATACCAACATGGCAGAGATCTGATGTCATCAGAAAGCAGCAGAGGAGAGAACTTCATGGATACCAGCGGCGACAGAAACAGTTGGTCTCCTGGTAAAGAAAGTGAGTCACAAACACCCCAGTCTCTCTCACTTTATCATCAAGCCAGAGGGGCAGAGCAGAGCCGCTGCCCGCGCCTGGAACAGGACCAGCGGCCCGCCGGCGTGACCCCAATTGGAGTAGGGGCAGAGCAGAGCCGCCACCCGCGCCCGCAAGGTAGGCGGACCTGCGACCGACCGGCAGAACAGGACCAGTGGTCCGCGGGCGTGGTAGGAGGGGCAGGGCAGAGCCGCCGCCCACGCCTGCAAGGTAGGCAGGCCTGCGACAGACCGGCGGATCAGGCCCAGCGGCCTGCCAGTGTGGTACACACGTCACCCCAACTGGAGTAGGGGTAGAACAGAGCCTTCGCCCGCACCAGGATCAGGCCCAGCGGCCCGCCGGTGTGGTAGTCACGTAACCCCAATTGGAGTAGGGGCAGAGCAGAGCCGCCAACCATGCCCGCAAGTTAGGCAGACCTGCGACCGACCGGCAGAAAAGGACCAGCGGTCCGCGGGCATGGTAGGAGGGGCAGGGCAGAGACGCCGCCCACGCCTGCAAGGTAGGCAGACCTGCAACAGACCGGCAGAACAGGCCCAGCGACCTGCCGGCGTGGTAGTCACGACACCCCAATTGGAGTAGGGGCAGAGCAGAGCCGCCACCCATTCCCGCAAGGTAGGCAGACCTGCGACCGACCGGTGGAACAGGCCCAGTGGCCGGCCGGGGTGATAGGCACGTCACCCCAATTGGAGTAGGAGCAGAGCAGAGCCTTCGCCCGCGCCCGGAACAGGCCCAGCGGTCCACGGGTGTGGTAGACAAGTCACACCAATTGGAGGAGGGGCAGAGCAGAGCCACCGCCCGTGCCTGCAAGGTAGGTAGACCTGCAACCGACCGGCGGATCAGGCCCCGTAGCCTGCCAGCATGGTACAAACATCACCCCAATTGGAGTAGGGGCAGAGCAGAGCTTTCGCCCGTGCCCGGGACAGGCCCAGCGGCCCGCCGGTGTGGTAGTCACGTCACCCCAATTGGAGTAGGGGCAGAGCAGAGCCGCTGCCCACGCCTGCAAGGTAGGCAGACCTGCGACTGACCGGCAGAACAGGCCCAGGGGTCCGTGGGCGTGGTAGACATGTCACACCAATTGGAGGAGGGGCAGAGCAGAGCCGCCACCCATGCCTGCAAGGTAGGCAGACTGCCGCCCAACCCTGCAAGGGAGACTTTTCAACTATACAAGAGCAATATAAATATATAGGGGGGAAAAATTTTTCAAAAACACAACAGTTTCACCAAGCAGAAAGAAATGCAAGCAATATGAAAAGACAAGGAAAGAAAGGACCACAAGCAATGCAGGTCAACTCAACTTTAGAAGAGGTAACAGCTGCAGCAGATGGAATGTAGATAAAGAATTCAGGATATACATGCTTCAGATGATCTGGAGTCTCAAGAAAGGCATTAGACAGCAAAATCAGACAATGAAAGATCACTTCGACAATGAATTACACAAACAAATCCAGGCAGTAAAAGACCAACTATACAGGGAGATAGAGGTTATAAAAAACAAACAAACAGAAATCCTAGAAATGCAGGAAGCAATAAACCAACTTAAAAACTCAATTGAGAATACTACCAGCAGAGTAGAACACTTAGAAGATAGAACATCAGACAATGAAGATAAAGTATTTCAACTTGAAAAGAACATAGACAGCTCAGCAAGACTGTTAAGAAACCATGAGCAGAACATCCAAGAAATATGGGATAACATAAAGAGACCAAACTTAAGAGTCATTGGGATACAGGAAGGTATAGAGCTCCAAACCAAAGGAATGAGAAATCTATTCAATGAAATAATACGAGAAAACTTCCCAGACTTGAAGAATGAGACAGAATCCCAAATCCTAGAAGCCTACCGGATGCCGAATGTGCAAAATCATAAGAGATCCCCACCTAGACACATTATAATGAAGATGCCCAACATACAGAATAAGGAGAGAATTTTAAAAGCTACAAGATTAAGGAAGCAGATTACATTTAGGGGTAAGCCAATCAGGATAACAGCTGATCGTTCAACACAGACTCTGAAAGCTAGAAGATCCTGGAATAACATATTTCAAACACTGAAAGAAAATGGGTTCCAACCAAGAATTGTGTATCCAGCGAAATTAAGCTTCAGGATGGAAGATGAAATTAAAACCTTCCACGATAAACAAAAGTTAAAAGAATTTGCAGCTAGAAAACCATCTCTTCAAAACATCCTCGGCAAAACATTACAGGAAGAGGAAATGGAAAATAACAATGAAAACCAACAGTGGGAGGTAGGACAGTAAAGGGGGGAAAATAATCAAAGAGGAAAACAAACCATGTTTAGTAACATAAATAAACAAATATGGCTGGAAGAACAACCCATATCTCAATAATAACCCTAAATGTTAATGGCTTAAACTCACCAATTAAGAGACACAGGCTAGTAGAATGGATCACAAAACAAGACCCAACAATATGCTGCCTACAGGAGACGCATTTGATAGGAAAAGACATACATAGGCTGAAGGTGAAAGGTTGGGAAAAATCATATCACTCATATGGACTTCGGAAACAAGCAGGAGTATCCATACTCATATCAAATAAAATAGATTTCAAGCCAAAGTTAATCAAAAGGGATAAAGAGGGACACTACATACTGCTCAAGGGAACCATACACCAACAAGACATAACAATCATAAATATATATGCCCCAAACAATGGTGCAGCTATGTTCATCAAACAAACTCTTCTCAAGTTCAAGAGTCTAATAGACCACCATACAATAATCATGGGAGACTTCAACATACCTCTCTCACCACTGGACAGATCTTCCAAACAAAAGTTGAATAAGGAAACTATAGAACTCAATAACGCAATTAATAACCTAGACTTAATTGACATATATAGAATATACCACTCAACATCAAGCAGTTACACTTTTTTCTCAGTAGCACATGAATCCTTCTTAAAAATAGATCATATATTATGTCACAGGGCAACTCTTAGACAATATATAGGAGTAGAGATAATATCATGCATCTTATCTGATCATAATGGAATGAAACTGAAAATCAATGATAAAGGAAGGAAGGAAAAATCATGCATCACTTGGAGAATGAACAATAGGTTACTGAATGATCAATGGGTTATACAAGACATCAAGGAGGAAATTAAAAAATTCTTAGAGATAAATGAAAACACAGACACAACATATCGGAATCTATGGGACACATTGAAAGCAGTTCTAAGAGGAAAATTCATTGCTTGGAGTTCATTCCTTAAAAAAAGGAAAAACCAACAAATAAATGATCTCATACTTCATCTCAAAATCCTAGAAAAAGAAGAGCAAAACAACAGCAAAAGAAGTAGAAGACAAGAAATAATTAAAATCAGAGCTGAAATTAATGAAATCGAAACAAAAGAAACAATTGAAAAAATTGACAAAACTAAAAGTTGGTTCTTTGCAAAAATAAATAAAATCGACAGACCCTTAGCCATGCTAACGAAGAGAAGAAGAGAGAGAACTCAAATTACTAGCATACGGGATGAAAAAGGCAATATCACAACAGACACTTCAGAAATACAGAAGATAATCAGAAATTATTTTGAATCCTTATACTCCAATAAATTAGAAGATAGTGAAGGCATCGATAAATTTCTTAAGTCATATGATCTGCCCAGATTGAGTCAGGAGGATATAGACAACCTAAACGGACCAATATCAATTGAGGAAATAGAAGAAGACATCAAAATACTACCAACTAAGAAAAGCCCAGGACCAGATGGGTATACAGCAGAGTTTTACAAAACCTTTAAGGAGGAACTAATACCAATACTTTTCAAGCTACTTCAGGAAATAGAAAAAGAGGGAGAACTTCCAAATTCATTCTACGAGGCCAACATCACCCTGATACCTAAACCAGACAAAGACATTTCAAAGAAAGAAAACTACAGACCAATATCTCTAATGAACCTAGATGCAAAAATCCTCAATAAAATTCTGGCAAATCGGATACAAAAACATATCAAAAAAATTGTGCACCATGATCAAGTAGGATTCATCCCTGGGATGCAAGGCTGGTTCAATATACAGAAATCAATAAATGTTATTCATCACATCAATAGACTTAAAAATAGGAACCATATGATCATCTCGATAGATGCGGAAAAAGCATTCAACAAAGTACAGCATCCCTTTATGTTCAAAACTCTAGAGAAACTAGGGATAACAGGAACATACCTCAATATTGTAAAAGCTATCTATGCTAAGCCTCAGGCTAGCATCATTCTGAATGGAGAAAAATTGAAGGCATTCCCTCTAAAATCTGAAACAAGACAGGGATGCCCTCTCTCACCACTTCTGTTCAACATAGTTCTCGAAACACTGGCCAGAGCAATTAGGCAGATGAAAGAAATTAAAGGCATAAAAATAGGAAAAGAAGAACTTAAATTATCACTATTTTCAGTTGACATGATTCTATACCTAGCAGACCCAAAAGGGTCTACAAAGAAACTATTAGAGCTAATAAATGAATTCAGCAAAGTGGCAGGATATAAAATCAACATGCATAAATCAAAGGCATTCCTGTATATCAGTGACAAATCCTCTGAAATGGAAATGAGGACAACCACTCCATTCACAATATCCTCAAAAAAAATAAAATACTTGGGAATCAACCTAACAAAAGAGGTGAATGTCTTATACAATGAAAACTACAGAACCCTAAAGAGAGAAATAGAAGAAGATCTTAGAAGATGGAAAAATATACCCTGTACATGGATAGGCAGAACTAACATCATCAAAATGGCGATATTACCAAAAGTTCTCTATAGGTTTAATGCAATGCCAATCAAAATACCAACGGCATTTCTTGTAGAAATAGAGAAAGCAATCATGAAATTCATATGGAAAAATAAAAGACCCAGAATAGCAAAAACAATGCTAAGCAGGAAGTGTGAATCAGGCGGGATAGCGATACCAGACTTCAAACTATACTACAGAGCAATAGTAACAAAAACAGCATGGTACTGGTACCAAAACAGGCGGGTGGACCAATGGTACAGAATAGAGGACACAGAAACCAATCCACAAAACTACAACTATCTTATATTTGATAAAGGGGCTAAAAGCATGCAATGGAGGAAGGATAGCATCTTCAACAAATGGTGCTGGGAAAACTGGAAATCCATATGCAACAAAATGAAACTGAATCCCTTTCTCTCGCCATGCACAAAAGTTAATTCAAAATGGATCAAGGAGCTTGATATCAAATCAGAGACACGCCATCTGATAGAAGAAAAAGTTGGCTACGATCTACATACTGTGTGGTTGGGCTCCAAATTCCTCATTAGGACACCCATAGCACAAAAGTTAATAACTAGAATCAACAAATGGGACTTACTCAAACTAAAAAGTTTTTTCTCAGCAAGAGAAACAATAAGAGAGGTAAATAGGGAGCCTACATCCTGGGAACAAATCTTTATTCCTCACACTTCAGATAGAGCCCTAATATCCAGAGTATACAAAGAACTCAAAAAATTAGACAATAAGATAACAAATAACCCAATCAACAAATGGGCCAAGGACCTGAACAGACACTTCTCAGAGGAGGACATACAATCAATCAACAAGTACATGAAAAAATGCTCCCCATCTCTAGCAGTCAGAGAAATGCAAATCAAAACCACCCTAAGATACCATCTCACTCCAGTAAGATTGGCAGCCATTATGAAGTCAAACAGCAACAAGTGCTGGCGAGGATGTGGGGAAAAGGGTACACTTGTACATTGCTGGTGGGACTGCAAATTGGTGCAGCCAATTTGGAAAGCAGTATGGAGATTTCTTGGAAAGCTGGGAATGGAACCACCATTTGACCCAGCTATTCCCCTTCTCGGTCTATTCCCTAAAGACCTAAAAAGAGCATGCTACAGGGACACTGCTACATCGATGTTCATAGCAGCACAATTCACAATAGCTAGACTGTGGAACCAACCTAGATGCCCTTCAATAGATGAATGGATAAAAAAATGTGGCATTTATACACAATGGAGTATTACTCTGCATTAAAAAATGACAAAATCATAGAATTTGCAGGGAAATGGATGGCATTAGAGCAGATTATGCTAAGTGAAGCTAGCCAATCCCTAAAAAACAAATGCTAAATGTCTTCTTTGATATGAGGAGAGTAACTGGGAACAGAGTAGGGAGGAAGAGCATGAGAAGAAGATTAACATTAAACAGGGATGAGAGGTGGGAGGGAAAGGGAGAGAGAAGGGAAATTGCATGGAAATGGAAGGAGACCCTCAGGGTTATACAAAATTACATACAAGAGGAAGTGAGGGGAAAGGGCAAAATAATACAAGGGGGAGAAATGAATGACAGTAGAGGGGGTAGAGAGAGAAGAGGGGAGGGGAGGGGAGGAGAGGGGGGATAGTAGAGAATAGGAAAGGCAGCAGAATACAACAGACACTAGTATGGCAACATGTAAATCAATGGATGTGTAACTGATATGATTCTGCAATCTGTATACGGGGTAAAAATGGGAGTTCATAACCCACTTGAATCAAAGTGTGAAATATGATATGTCAAGAACTATGTAATGTTTTGAACAACCAACAATAAAAAATTAAAAAAAAAAATCATGATCAACTGGGTTTTACTCCCAGATGCAAGTTTGATTCAACACACTCAAATCAATAAATGTACTTCACCACATAAATAGAGCTAAGGACAGGAATCACATGATCATCTCTATAGATAGAGAAAAAGCATTCAAGAAAATTAAGCACCTATACATGTTAAAAATGCTTGAGAAACTAGGGATCGAAAGACCTTACCTCAACATTATAAAGGCTATATTTGACAAATCCAAGGCCAGAATCATACTGAATGCAGAAAAACTTGAAAGTATTTCCTCTAAAATCAGGAACAAGACAAGGATGCCCATGTTCATATTCTACACAGTTCTTGAAACTGTAGGCAGAAGAAACAGGCAAGGAAAGAAAATTAAAGAGATACACATAGGAAAAGAAGTAGTCAAATTATTTCTGTTTGCTAATGACATGATCTTATATCTAGATGATCCATAAAACTTCCTTCAAGAGACTTCCAGAGTTGATAAACAAATCCATCAAAGAGAGAGTGTACAAAATCAATATGCACAAATCAATACCTTTCCTATGCTCCAATAATGAATATGATGAGAAAGAAATTATGGAAACTATTCCATTCACAATAACCTAAAAAAAAGTACTTGGTAATAAATCTGACCAAGGGGTCGAAAGACCTCTACAATGAAAACTATAGAACAGTGAAGAAAGAAATCAAAGAAAACCTTTGAAGATGGAAAGACCTCCCAGGTTCCTAGATAGGCAGAAATTATTGTCAAAATGGCCACACTACGGACTGGGGATGTGGCTCAAGTGGTAGCGCACTCGCCTGGCATGCGTGTGGCCCGGGTTCAATCCTCAGCACCACATACAAACAAAGATGTTGTGTCCGCCGAGAACTAAAAAATAAATATTAAAATTCTCTCTCTCTCTCTCTCTCTCTCTCTCTCTCTAAACAAAAAAAATGGCCATACTACCAAAACATATCCTTCTCAGCACTAGAAAAAGACCATTTTAAAATTCATTTGGAAGTATAAAAGGCCGAGAATAGTCAAAGTCATTCAGAGCAGGAAGAGAGATGCTGGCAGCACAACAATAGCAGAATCTCAAATTATCCTACAGAGTTGTAGTAACAAAAGCAGTATGGTATTGGCATCAATACAGACATGAATACCAATGCAATATAGAAGGCACAGACAAAAACTCACATAATACTGATACTCAACAAAAGTGTCCAAAACATACACTGGAGAAAAGAGCCTTCCTAACAAATGGTGCTGGGAAAACTGAATATTCATTGAGTAGAAGAATGAGACTAGACCCTTATCTCTCACCCTGTAAAAGAGACAAATCAAAGTAAATCAAACACTTAGTAATTAAACTAGAAGTTTTGCAATTGCTACAAGAAAACACAGGGTCAACACAACAACATATTGGTAAAGGCACCCACTTCCTTAGCCACACCCCTAAAGCTCTAGAAATAAAGCCAAGAGTCAATAAGTGTGACATCATCAAATTAAAAACTTTTGCACAGCACAGGAAACAAGAGCAAAAGAACCTATAGGATGGGAGAAAATCATTACCACCTACTCGCCTGAAGGGGATTAATATTCAGTATATATAGAGAGAAATAAAAAAATAACATCTCAGAAGCAAATAATAAATGGGCAAAAAAACTAATCAGATATTTTTCATAAGAAGAAATATAAATGGCCAAAAAATACATGAAAAAAATGTTCAACATCCCTAGCAGTCAGGAAAATGCAAATCAAAACTATATTGAAATTATATCTCCAGTCAGAATGGCAATCGTCAAGACTACAAACAATAATAAATGTTGGTGAGGATGCAGGGGAAAAGATACAGTCATACAGTCCCATACAAGTACTGTTGGTAGAACTGCAAATTAGTATGACTACTTTGGGAAGTAGTATAGAGATTTCACCAAAAAAAAAAAAAAAAAAATCCTAGGAATGAAATCATCATATGACCAAGATATCCCATTCCTTGGTGTTTATGCAAAAGAATTAAAATCATCATACTATAGTGATACAGGCACATTAATGTCTACAGCAGCACAATTCATAATAGCCAGGTTATGGAACCAGCCCAGGTGCCTGTCAGCAGATGAATGGGAAAGGAAAATGTGGTGTGTATGTACACAATGGAGTTCTACTCATCTATAAAGAAAGAAATTATGACATTTGCTGTTAAATGGATAGAATTGGAGAACATCAGGTTAAGTGAAATAAACCAGACTCAGAGAGTCAAGGGTCAAAAGTTTTCTCTCATAGGTGGAAGCTGGAGCAAAGTAAGCAGGGGTACCCCATAAACATAGAAGGAAGGTGGAGTAGAGGAAGGGAGAGGCAAGAAAGTACAGGAAAAGGGAGGAGCTGTGGGATGAAGTTGACAGAATCAGGCTATATACATATATGAATATACCACAGTGAATCCCACCTTGATGTGTACCTACAAAATAACAATTAAACAAAACAATAAATGAACAGAAGAAAGATGGGTAGACTAGAGTAAGGGATTGGGGGAGGGAGAAAGGGAGGGAAATTCCTGGGGACTGAAATGGAGTAAATTATATTTCATGCATGTATGATGATGTCAGAATGAACTCAACTATTTTGTGTAACTCTAATGCACTAATAAAAACATTTTTATGTAAAATGACAAAACAGTTGTTGAAAACATACTTTAAAAAATAAACCAAAACCAATTTTTTAAACACCCAAAAGAGCAATAAAGTTCAAAAATAATAAATCAGTTTTATAATACAGAACATCAAACTGGCCTTTCAAGAAAATGTTTAAATCAATGTTAGATACAATCAATAATTAAAAGATTATTAATTTTTTACCAATAAGAATATTAGTTTTAGGCCTGCATATTTTTCTGATGTCTATGACTTTAAAATATCATAGTTACAGAAGTTGGTGACCCTAAGGCAAAGGATCCAAGTGAATTCCTGGATGAATTACATTGAAATCAAGTTCTAAATAGTGTCCCGATATAGTCACCTCCTATTGACTTGGCACCTAGGTCAATACCTTCCAAAGCAGATTCACCCCCCTCCAAAAAACGCCCCCCCCCACACACACACATACACACACAGACCCACAAATTTATATTGCTAATTCATTTAAAATATTGTGCATCTGATGATATAAGTAGAACAGAAATGAGTTAGAAGTGTAGTAAGTAGCCATCAGAACTGGTAAGAATGAAGAAGATCTAGGCTTGAGGCTCTGCAGGGAGGAAAACTAAAGAGGTTTGGTGGGGACATTGCTGCCCACTCACTGACTCCTGAGATGAACATTCAATCCTGCCACCACCATCACCACCGATACTAACTTCTGCATTCCTGATCTCTCACCCCAAAGTAAATGGGAGACATTTAACTGAAGTGGCCTGAAGACAATTGCTCACAATTGTTGCAACAGAGTCTGAGAAAGGAAAGATCCAGTGGCTGTACTTAGCTTCTCTGACTGCAAAGGGGCTCTTCTACATAGAATCACAACAGAAGGATTTCTGATGAGTTGACAAGAAAAATGGAAAAAATCCACTCCAAGAGAATCCTGGAAGAACTGTGATGTGGTACATAGCTACAAAGAGAGAATAGCCAGTTACTAGAATGTATTGTATTATTTGTTTACTTTTGTTTCTTCCACTAAATATGAGCTCCTTGAGGGTATCTGCTATATTTTAATCACATGAGTGTCTCTAAAGCTTGGTAGAGTCAGACATTCCCAATGTTTATTGAATGAAGAGAGAAATGAATGAATGTAACTAATCATTCTTACCTCACACTAGCAGTAGGTCTGGGGTGTGCTGATGTTATCTAATTACCTTATAAGTTAGAAGGATAGTAGGCAATTACCTATTAGTTAAAAGGATTAATAAGCCTGGAGTGGCCTAAAGATACATTATTTTCTAAGTTTCCCATGAATTGATTGCCCAGCACAGAGAGTAAACCTTGAAAATCATAAAGCATTTTGAAATATTTTATGATAATAACTCTCTCTTCTATGACAGGACAGAAACTCTGGGATGTGAGCCTAAAAATTTAGATATGGAGGAATAAGGATCAATGAGAGCCTCTCAGACCAGGAGCCATCTGGAAAATATATGGATCTTCTTTCATTTCTAGAGCCTGCTTCTTGTTACTCTTTTCTAAATGATCCATCCTACTTGTGTCAGAGATGGCTCTTTGAGAAAAATTAATGATTGATCCCCCAAAAATGATTCATTACACATTCAAACCAATAATTCTGATTAGAATGTGACTAATTACCTTTCTTGTCTTCCAAAGAAAATCCAGGACACATGAATTGAACTTTTGGGGGTCAAAAAAAAGCAAAATCCATGACTTTACAAATTCATCTCAGAAAATTTTCTGCATGTTATGATTAGATGTTTTCAAATATTTCATCATTCAGGATTAGACAGACTGAAAATAAGTATTCATGAGAGGCTGCAGGGTCATCTTTAGGGACATTGAAAAGGGTATCTATTTGTTACTCAAAGGTGTTTGTAGAGAAGATGCATAATTCATTAAACAAAGTAATTTGCAAATCATATTAGCTTAAACCTCTAGAATTTTAGGAATAATGTAGAAGTGCTTCCAATACAGGAAAGTATGAATTTATCTTGATTTTTTGCTGTAGTCAAAATCCACATAAAAATGCAGGATGTTTAGAGAATACAACTACCTACACAGTCCATGCAGCTTAACTACTGAACATATTCCAGCACACAGAGATAGCCTAGGAAACATATTCATTAGTCTTTTATTCTAAAATACTTTCTACTAAGCTTCCTACTGAATTCCAGTAGCTCTTTGCAGCTAAGAAGCAGAACAAAGCAAAAGTCTCAAAAATAAGGTGAACAATTTGTACTTTCAGTCCTATCTTGTGCTTTCATTAATTTTGTACAGAAAATAGGTTATCTACCCCAAATTGAATGGTAAGACTTCATAATTTTCTTCATGACCAAAAGGAAATAGAAGCTTGAAGAAATATGTTACACGGGATTCACTGTCTGCTTAAAGAGTCTACTTCTAGCTCTGTCCAAGTAGAAGAGTTTAGGTCAGCTAGCTTCAAACTCTGACTCAAGCATGACATGAGGATTCTCTTAGTGCTAAGAAAGAGAGAAAGGAAGACGTGGGCCGAGGGTGAAACCGGGCAGCTGGATGTCTATTAAGGACTGAGTTTAAAGAGACAGGCACCCAGTGAAACCGTGACTCAAAGAAGCTGTCTATATCTCTTCTTATTTTATCCACTTTCCCTGTTCCTGAAACTGGATTGTAGCTATCGGAAGGTTTTTCAGCCAACACCGAAAGTCATAGTAAGACAAGAAGTGGAGGCAGCAAGGAGACTCAACTCTTCCAATTATTCTCCTTTATAGCTTTGCTACAAAGGGGAGCAGAAAATGGGCGTTTTAAATAAGGCACATGGAAAGTCTCATTTTTTATTTTTAAAAGAAGAAAAAGAGATTATTGGTGTGGTGGATGTCCTTGAGCAGGCAAGAGGAAATGCAATCCAAAATACAAGTGGAGATGTTGGCTGGAGCTATAAACACAGACAATTCATCCACGGAAGCAGGAGTGGGGGAAAGAAGGGGACCTCTTTGGAATGTTTCTATTTTGGCAGTGGGATAGAGTACAAATCATGTGAAAAAGTGAGACTTTATAAGGCTATGTCAAAGATTCAAGGAGAGATGAGTGATTATGCCTAAAATCATCAGCAGAAAGGATGAGAGCGGGGGGGGGGGGGGGGGGGGGGAGGGGGGGATTGTGAACAGATACAGACACACAGCCTTTACAAGCAACGTTTGAGGTGGTCCAGTTAGATGATTGGATATCTCTCTCCAACCAGGTTAAGGTTCACAGATACAAACCTTGAGTGAGCCAAGCTTAGGTTTAACACCAGGTTGAGGTTTTACTAGCCATGGCAACAGGATTAAGGGAGGAATTAAAAATCTGGCTCTAGTCAGGCATGGTGGCACACACCTGTAATCCCAGTGGCTGGAGAGGCCAAGGCAGGAGGATCACACAGTCAAAGCCAGTCTCAGCTACTCAGTGAGGCCATCAGCAACTCAGCAAGACCCTGTCTCAAAAAATAAAAAGGGTTGGGGATGTTGCTCCAGGGTTAAGCACTTCTGGGTTTGATTCCCAGTACCAGGAAAAAAAAAAATCTGGCTCTTTTTAACCATATGGTTTATAGAAAACCCTACCAGTACCTAGAAAATGGTTACATGTTGACCTTAATTCCACCCTCTTTTGTTGTTTTTTTCTTATTCTATGTGCCTTCTTAACCAAGTATACAGAAACTTGAAAGATGCCACAGTCAGCTCTTGTTATTCACAATAGTGAAGTAGAAAGTCACAGAGAACCCTGGATGAGTTGAATACTGACCCACTTCCCAGGGGTACTTCAGGTGAGGTGCCTGAAAACTGCTGGTCATGACATTTCCATCAGCCAATCAATATATCATTTTAGTTTAGGTGTTTCCTGCTTAAAGACACCTTATTGAGTAAATATTTTTGACTCATTATCCTGCCAACCAGTATAATAACGAATGTCTGACATGAAGATATCTCACTCATATTTTTTTTTCTGTAAGGTGTGTCATAGCCTACTGGTGCTTAGGAACACCAGGTAGCACTTTAGCTCTATTCTTGGGGACCAATTTAAATGGCAAAATTACTAACAAAAAGCACAAAGATGCAAGAATGCGTCATGAAGACTGTGGAAAGGATGCTTGTTCATAGTCAGGGAGCTGGAACAAGAAGGCAAGTGCTGCCATCTTCTACCTCAGCTGGTAATGTGCTCCTCACACGGCTCAAATTCTCAGGCTCTCTGCAATATGTATGAATGACTGAAACCATTCCACAGACATTTTTAGACTCATTAAAATTTATTTGTAAGCCCCAAATCAGTGATTTTGATTGATTGCTTATTTGGGAGTTGTAAATAAATTTTAGTCAACAGGTTCACAATTATGGAATCTGTAAAATAAAATAAGATAATAAAATAAAATAATAAGGATCGATAACATATTAGAAAGAAAAGATCCCTAATAATGTTTGGATGTTGTTTGAGATGTCTTCTCTGGGCAATTTAGACAAAGACTTAAGATTGTCCCCCCAGCCACGTAGGAGATGGATGATGTGAACACCAATTTAAAAAAAAAAGAAGAATCCTATTTACCAATATAGTGGGCAAAAGAAAGGCAAAGGAAATTAGAAAGCCCAATTATCTGTGCTTCCTAATCTCTGAATACATCACCAAATGAAGTATTCTCAATATCATCTTCTTTGGGTTGGGCATGCTTGGAGATAGATAGAAAATTTTTGTTCTTTGAGATAATGACTTGGCTAGTATTAGGCTCTCTTTATGTAATTGTTCTAAAAAGAAAGTAATAGGATGGAGTCTGGTCTTTAGTATTCAGAGTCTTCCCTGGATCTGACTTTAGATGTCTTTCAGAATTTACTTCTTAACCCACATATTTCACCAATTCATGTCTATCAGAAGTAGGGAGTGGAGCAAATTCCTTAATTGTTGCTCATTATGGTAGAAATTATAATAGCTGATGTCTAATGAGAGTTTACTATATACCAAGTACTGTGCTAAACACTGTTTTAGTTAGTCTTTAGTGTAAACCTATGAAATATCATCTTGATGCTTTTAATTGCACTGAGATAATTTGCTTAAGATTACAGAGGTATTTACTCATATTTCCAGGACAAGGAAACAGAGGAACATAACTCAGCAGATAAAGCTTCTTACTTCAAAAGAGGAAGTATAGGCTAGCTTATGCAGCAGTAACATGCAAGCCCCAAATTTCAGTGATCTAACATCACAGAGATGAATTTCTCATATATGTATGCTTTATATCCATTCAGGATCAGTGTGGACCTGTGTCATCCTGTCTGCATTCCAGAACCTAGGCTGTTAGAACAGTCACTATCTGTAATATCATCAGTCAACCGAGTAAAGGGAAAAAAGAGAGAACAGCAGTATTACAAGAGATCATAATGTTTCCTTCTAGAAGTAACATTTCCATGTCTGTTCATGTAATTTTGGTTAAAATAAATCATATGACCAATCCTAACTCCAAGGGTTCTAGGAAGTGCAATCCTTCCAACTGCCTAGAAAAAGTGGAAGTATGTGGTAAACAACATTAATGGCCACCATACAGGGGCATGCTTCTTACTAGCTTACTTAGCCTTAAAGCTTAAAGACTTCTTAGAGAAGTAAGGGTGTTCATATTTGGCTTAACTGCTTTTTTTTTTTTTTTGTCTTAGAAGTTTCATTCTGTTTAGCAGGGAACTGGAATACTTTTTATACTGTTGGCCATAGGATTTTACAATAGTGAATTTATCTCTACCACCTTATTAAATACATAGCATAATACTATATAATGCCACTATTCCATTATACATTAATCTTCTGTCATTAGAGCAGGTGAATGTTGGTGCTAACCTTTCACTATTTTAACACATAGCTATTATAAATATCTTCTCTTGGGGGAAGCTTATGTTTTGTATTATTTTGTTTTTTACTGGTTTAAATATTGGAAATTTAGTTTCCATGAGGCTTTTCCTGTCATAAATGTTGCAAATAGTTTTCATGGTTTCCTCTTTGCCTTTAAAGTGTAATTATGGTTTGGCAGAACTTTGTTACGTAAGTAGATGAATACCCCATTTCCATGCCTAGGTATCATCTCAATAGTCAGAGCAAATGAAATCTAATTATGAACTTTGAGGTCCTAATACCCCATAACAGTCCTTCTAGCATTTTTCTTAAATTGGCTCCTTGCATGCTCTGATATGTATCTCTATAAACAGTACAGAATAATAAATGAAACACATAAAAAAAAAAAGAGATTTAGTATTATTAAATGAAAAGGAAAAAGAACACTAGGAAGACAGATAGGGAGAAGAGATATCCCTAAACAACGAGGGATACACAGAGATACAGATCATATTACATTTCCGCAGGTCATTTCTCTAACTTTTTTGTTCTTCTTCAGCCGCCAGTATTTAAGTGTACTTGTTTTCAGCTCCAAGGCACACACTTCAAATGCTCATATTTTCTCAGGTTAGATGACATCCAAGTGCAAGTCTAACATTTCATTCTTTGGTGAAAAGCAAGTTCATTGTCCCCTGGTAATGAAAAAAAGTTTTAGACTAATATTTCTTTTACTATCAATATATCCATCAAATGTGGAGACTAAGATTTAAAAAGACCTAGGCTTTAAAATTCTTCCTTATGGACTTGAACTTAACACATGTTTGTGATTTTATATGAAAAATTAGCATATGACTAATGAACTTATGAAATATTATAAAAAATTAAAACCTTAATATTCTTGACCATTTAATATGATGCCAAGAAATTTCTAAAGATAAATACAATGGTTTTAAAGTATAATGGCACTTTGGATCAAAGTTGGGGGAATCTTTCTGTTACCCTAAATGCTGTAGCTAAGGGTTTAAAAGTCAAATAAAATCTTGATTTGCCAGTAATTAATATAATTTCTTCAAAATGCATTATTGACCATTCCCTTGTTTGTTTTTTCTCTAGAAAATAAAACATTGAATTAATCCAGAGGTTGTACTCAGGAATTACATTGTAGAATATACTTTACAAGTCAATTTGATTTAAAAGAGGAAGAAAACTTTCTCACATAACTTTAAGAATAAAATAATTCATTTACAAATCATGGACCTTAGAATGTACTGTACAGATATTATAATCAGAGGAATTTATTAGATGTTATATACTAATGGAAAAAAAAATGTCTCATCAGAAAAGTAAAACCTAATTATGTGGAAGGGAATATTTCCACAGGAATCTTGAATTTTACTCAACAGAAACTTTCTGAATCATCCCATGAATAAAAAAGATTTATTTTTAAGAAAGAATTGGGAGTGTTTCCTTTAAAATAAGTCATCTCCTGAGGACTGTTTCATTACTTGATTCAACTTCTCCTGACCTTATGCTGATTATATGATAAAGTTTTATGAGGCCGTATAAAAGTGTAGCTGCTACCTTGGTGGGGGAAAAAAGGCCATAGCAAGTTGACTGCTTAAACTGCTCTATTTAAAATTGTTGCACAAAATTATGGCAAAAGGTTTCCAAAGGATAAAAGTCATAAATATTTTTAGAACCCTGATTGATGGACATTTTGCAGTATTTTGAGATGTTTCAAAATGGTAGTATATTTTTCTCTTGGTGAAAACTATAACTTAAAGCTAAAATGACTACACATCTCAGTTCTGAAGTAAATTACAGTAGTGTTAGTGGAAAGCATCTTGAGGAAGCCTCTCCTTTTGGTGTGCCACCCCTGAAGAAAATGTAGCGTAGCCTTTCTTCTAATAGATACACATTGACTATATAGCTTAGCCTGACTGAGGCCTCTAGGATCAGAACTGATCGTGTATGATAGCAGTACAATACCAATTTACATGCACAGAAGTCTCAACATAGGGACTTCAGTTATCTAGAATGTACCAAATATCCAAAAGATAGTTGAATAGATCAAACAGATGACATATAGACTGAATTTTAGCTCATTAAAAAATATTCAAGTCTTGGCTCTCAACTCCTTACTTTAGACACAGTTCTAGCTGCTTCACTTATTTACTTTCCCTCCCTCAAGAAAATTGGAAGCAATGCATTAGAAATCGGAGATACTGAAGGCAACAAATTCACAATAGGAAAATATGATAAAATATAGCCTGGGTATAAGTGACCAAAAAATAAAGGTAGAGCATAGATTTAAGAACTCCATACTACTAATAATAAACGATAAAAATTATAAATAATTATAACCTGGAACCATCTGATATGCTACAAAAAAATACCCACATATTTCAAAATAGCTTCAGAGATTCACTCCAGCATTGGCAAGTAGTTAGTATGCCTAACACTAATTAATAATTACAGTAATTCAATGGCACTGGGATGAGTAAAGGCACTTAATTGTCAGCCTCCAATAATCTGTGGAAATGATAAAAGAAAAATAGCAAACTCTAGCCAAGCATGGTGATGCATGCCTGTAATCCCAGCAAACTTGGGAAACTGGAGCAGGAGGATTTAAGTTCAAAGCCAGTCTCAGCAATTTAGCAAGACCCTGTCTCTAAATAAAATATAAAAATTGTGAGGGTCTAGCTCTGTGGGTTCAGCCTAAGCACCCCTGGGATTCAATCCCTGGTATTAAACAAACAAACAAAAAAGAATGAAAAAGAAAAATAGCAAGCTCTAAATTGGTTCTAGAAAAGAATGTCATGCATGGCTAAGGATTTTTGAGGAATTTCTGCTGAATATAGGGGAATTGGTACTGAAATGAAGGAGGCAGAGAGGGCCAATTGGGAAGTTCCTTTTATTTATCTCCAGCCTCAGAAGCTGGAGACCCAATTTACCCTTGTTATCTCACCAAGTTGAAAAGAGAATAGGTACCTAATGATGGAGAACATGATTTTTTTTGTATGTGGATAAGTAAAAATAAATAATTTACAAATAAAAATCAGCATTGATTGATTCATAAAAGCAGGCAGAAGAAACACTAAAGAAGAAAGAAACTACTATTACTTATCACTCATTGATATATAAAATGCTTAAAATAGTAGATGATATCTCATTGAATCCTCACATCAGTCTTGTGAAATAGAGATAGGAAGGGGACTTTTACAAGAGTTATTTACTGGATTTCAAATAGCTGGTAAGAGGTTGAACACACATAAACTGTGCTTTTAGCTACTAAGCCACATTTCTAATAAATATTAGAAATCACAAATAGGGAAAACAGTTTTCAAACTATTTCTGGTTAATGATTCATATACTTAACATAATAATTATTCATATAATTAGTAGGATTAATGCTACCATCCCCCAGGAAAAAACAAAGGGGGATGACAATTAGTAAAATTTGTCATGTGAAAAACATTTAACGCTGAACATTTAAAAACCTATAATATTCAGTAGTGGTAAGCATGCAGTGAGACTGACATGTTTTGCTGATAGAAATGTGATTTTGTACATCTTTTCTAGAAAATAATTTGTTGAATTGTCTACTATTCTTTTTTAATTTATCTATTTTTATTTGCTTATTTATTTATTTTAGTTGTTGGATAGACCTTTATTTTATTTATTTATATGTGGTGCTGAGAACTGAACCCAGTGCCTCACACAGGCCAGACAAGTGCACTACCGCTGAGCCCCAGCCCCAGCCCCAAATTGTCTACTAATTCCTAGCTCAAGTTTTTTCTGTATGATTTATTCTAAGGAAATAATCTGTAATGCAAAATTTTAAAGTATAAGTTTGTTTTAAAATTAAGTCCAATTACTTGCATAATTTATATTACCAAAATGAATAGTACTGTTTTTTAACAAAGAAAAATCTAAACACAATGAAAATGAATTTATAATAAAAGAATATTTCAGTAAAACAATTTGAATTCATTCAATCTAATCATTTGCCTTAAACACCAATAAAAAAATTTTGGTGGCATTCATTGGAAAAAGTTTGTTATAGCCATAAAACTGGAAACAGGGAGGAACATGGGAGGAACAGACGAACTCTAGATAGGGAAGAGGGGTGGGAGGAGAAGGGAGTGGGCAGGAGGTTAGCAATAATGGTGGAATGTGATAGACATCATTATCCAAAGTACATGTATGAAGACATAAATTGATGTAAACATACTTTATATACAAACAGATATGAAAAACTGTGCTCCATATATGTAATAAGAATTGTTATGCATTCTACTGTCATGTATTTGAAAAAATAAATCAATTCAATATTTAAAAAAAAGAACAGAAAAAAACGGGGAACAGCCCGATATTTATCAATAGGTAAAGGATAGGAAATTGTGGCACATATATGCATTAGAGTACTAGCAACAATAAAATCCACCATTAACACACACAACCAAATGAATGAATCTCAGAATAATCAAACTGAGTGAGAGAAATCAGACAAAAAAACAATATATATTATATGATTTCATTCATATAAAACTCTAGAAGTTGCAAACTAATCTACAAGGATAGGAAGCACATCAGTGATTTCCTATAGAGGACAGGTAATAAAGACTACTTGATGAAGGTTTGGGAGATGATGAGTATGCTCACTCTCTGAGTTGTACTGGTGGTCTCATGGTGTAGAACAGCCAAGTCCATCAAAGTGCATTTTAAATGTGTGCCATTTATTATATGTAAATTATCCCTAAATAATGTTATTTATTTTTCACTGAATTTCCATTTCCTTTATAAATTTGACTTAAGCTCCAGCTTCGCCCACTAAAAATACATTGCTAAAGAACCAATGACCACCTAATGAGGCTGGCTTACAGAAAATAAGTGCATTTGAGCAAAACAAATGTTGGGTTTGAGTCTGAGAATAGTAAAGGTGAGAGAAGAACTCAGTCTGTGATGTGCAAATATTTCTATAGGAAATGCCTAGTGACTTTTGCAGATAAAGTATCTGTAAACTTTCACCCTAAAGCATTCCTGAAGGGTTCTCATTAAGGAAATTTCCACCTGGCTTCCCAGGAATCTTGACAGGGGGGAAAGGAATGACCTCATTAGAAACGTATGCATTCCAGTTACTGGAAATTTAAATTCCCACATTAGAATGAATAAACTAACTTTCTGGTTTACATTATCAGTCATTTATAATACAAGTCCATTATCAATAAAATCTTCTTTGATTTTACTAATGAACTACAGTTTCCATACCTTCCAGTCTAAAAATGTGAACCTTAGTTCCCAGTAAAATTACTAAGCCATGCCACCATTTGAGGCTTCTAAGCCTTAGCTTTCTCCCACAGCCCCCAACATAATAATTTCTCTTCAAGCAAAGCTTCGGTGAGAAGGTTCTGATTTGAAAGCTTTTGCTATATTTCCTTGAGGAACTATTCATTTTCTTAAGGAAATCCTAAGAGTCCCTCCCCATTTGCATAAAGCAAAAACATTCTTTAGTAAGTCGCTGGCTGTGATATTTTTACAAATGACCCAATTACTCCTCTTTTAGAATCTTTAAGCATTCACCATTAAAGAATTTCTAGTCACACATACAGACATTTTTTATAATTACAGGAAAAACTAAAAAAAAAAAAAAAAGAAGCTACTAGAAGCAGAAAAAAGGTTTTGACTCACAGCAGAAATAAAGTTATTTAGAATTTATAAGTACTTTTCTGACTTTCAAGCAATGTTTGGGGAGGTAAAGTTCTGAGGCAACATTAAGATACCCTTTCCAGAACTAAACTGGGCCTGACACCTGTATCTGTAAAAAGAAATCACCTGAGATCAAGGTTCTAGCAATCTTCTAGCTTGATAAATACTAGTTAATGCCCTCCTGTGATTTTTATTCAGAATGCAGCTTTAGGCACTGTGCGAAGTTGTATTAAATACTCACGGCAACTGTTTGTCACCTAAGACATATTTTAAAAACACAATCATGTTTAAAAAGCACCCCTATTGAGAGAATAGGCTGGAGTCAGGATGGGAGGTCTGCTAAACTTTGTTGATCCTGAGCCAACTTAGAAGAGCTACATATTTAGACAGGGTCCCTGCAAAGGAAAGTGGTCTTCTCTTCTCCAATTTGTCAGACAAGACTTCAGAGTGATGTTAGGAAGAAAGGAGAAGGGAGTAACTGTTGATTAAATTGCTTGCCATTTCTTCATATTTGAGCCTGTTAATCATTCAACAAAGATACCAGGGGCTGGGGATGTAGCTCAAGCGGTAGGGCGCTCGCCTGGCATGCACGGGACGCTGGGATCGATCCTCAGCACCACATAAAAATAAAATAAGGTTGTTGTGTCCACCAAAAACTAAATATTAAAAAGTTTCTCTCTCTCTCTCTCTCTCTCTCTCTCTCTCTCTCTCTCTCTCTCTTAAAAAAAGATACCAATGTGCAGAGTCATATATAAGAGGCAAAGAGTGGGTGTCATTCTCCAAAGGCAAATATGCATCACTACATACACAACGTGAGTAGACATGCCTACATAGACAACCACATAATGTAGACCCTGCACTCAAAGCTCAAATAAAAGTTAATGAGAAAGAAAATCAAGTATGTTAAACTATCTCATCCAACACACCCTCCCCTGCAAGAAATTTTCAGTCATCAGAGGGAATCTTTGGAAGATGATCTTATGTATGGTGATCTCAATGGGTCTTATAGACACAGATCTGAGTTGTCAATCTAGAGACTGAAAGTCAATGGCAAGCCTCCATAGAGCATGGCACTGTCCCTTTGAGTTCTTAATTTTTCTTAATTGCCAAGCCTTTGCTTCTTTGTGATAATAAGAACAATATCAATTATTCAGACCATTTTTAATAGTTAATAAAGCACTGTGTTCTGAATTTTGGTCCTACCCTTCACTAGTTGGACATAGACTCCCAATGAATCAGTTATCTCATCTTTTAAATGGATGTAATAATGCATGCCATCTTGACACATAGTAGAGTCCCAATAAATGGAAATTGTCACTACTAACATTTACATAAGACTTCATCCCTTACTTATTTTTGGTCTCTAAACAATAAATCCTGACTTAGTAAACACTTAAAGTGTTGCTAACTTTCCTTTTTGATGGTTTATACACCTGTAAAATGAGGATAGCAAGTCAGAGAGAGCATATTTAAATCACAGTTAAGAATTACATTTGTAAACTGTTTGGAGCCCACTGATGAGAGAAAAACATTCTGAATTACATCCTTGGTACTTTAATACAAAATAAAATGCTACCTTGGGAGTAAGTTTCCCCTCATTTATATAATGTAAAATATCCTTCTGTAAGCTATAATGTATTCACAAAGGCTTGCTGTTATTGCTGAGAAATTGTTAAAATAACACACAAAATCTTTGTCAGAGAAATAAACCATGACACTATGTAGCCATGGCTTCATCAAAGAAGCCCTTAAAGAAAACCTATGAAAAGTTCAGGAATGAAAAAGCAACAGAAATAAATAGCTCAAAAATAGGTATTTTTTTTCCATAAATATTTTCTACATTATTTGCTTAAGATACCCTTTCCAGAACGAGACTGGGCCTGACACCTGTATCTGTAAGTACTTTTTCTGCTTCTTCTGTAAGTACTCAAATATTATTCAGAAATATCTGTGTATTGCTAAATTGGATGTCTATATAAGTATTCATAAATGAATAGTTTATTAAAACTAATGGTTATAATAATGAAAAGAAACCCAATGACAAAATAATTTTTTAGACAACATTCTCATGATGTCACCTGGATTATCTTCTGTATTTCTGATTCATAAAAGTATTTGAATCCTTCAAAATATATCTGGCAATTCAGCTTTATAAAAACCAATTCAAACACAGAATTCTTTCTAAAAATTAATTTTCAAATATGAGAAAATAAAACAGATACACTAAAAGATTTGAAATTTAAAATCAGGAGACTAAGTCTGTGTTTGATACCGTTTAAATGAAATTTAGAGACAACTAAAGGGAATTTTCCACCTTATATAGCTTAAATGAGAGGACAAAGAGGTGGATAGTTCAGACGACAAGCAGTGACCTATAAGATTAAAAAGAAGTCTCTTTGTCGCAATTTTATCATCACTTGTAAGTGATAAAGTGCCAAAAGACAGGCTTGTGGCAGTAGCAATACATTTTCTTCGCAGCACTAAAATCATCAACAAGGTGTCTGTATATATGGGGACCTGCTTGAATATGAAAGCAATTTTCCAAAGCCCTGCAGCTTAATTCCATTGTTTTCGTCAAGAAAGAATATTCTAGATCACAATTTTCAGTGACTGACTGTAATGGACACAGCTTGAAAAATGAATAAGCAAGCTCCCCAAATGATTGCTGGACAAGGCTCCAATACCAAGAGCAGCAATATTTGAATTTCTTAAAAAAGAGATTAAATGCAATCATGACTACTGTACATCTGTCTGCATAACATCCTTGCATGCTTATTCTATTAAATTAAATAGGGAAAGGGCAAGAGTGAAATAGAACAAAAAGAAAATCTAATACAACACATCTAGCTTCTTAAACATTATATAAAATCTAATATGCACATTAGATTAAAATGCTGAATTATTTTTAATATTTCACTATTTGAAAATAAAATAATTCCTAAAATAACTCAAAGCAATAGTGTCCTTTAATTGTATCACTTTAAACAAGTTCTCTTTAGGTTAGGTTTTCAAGTCAAAGGCAAACACAAAATTTGGAAAGCATTAACATATTGTACTTGGAGTACCTAATCCAGACATGACCCCAAGCAATTTTAATTATTCAGATTCATCCAAAGCATTTATGGATAATTTTATAGCCATTGACTTTTGTAGGAGTGTTGCTTAGAGAAGGGTAGCTACTTCTAAAAGTGAAGAGATAAGCAGGTTGTCCTGGGTCAAAAATTAATTGTGCTCTCTGCTCTTTTGCACCTCTTTGTGTAATTGGTTACATTTATGCTTTGGGGATTTTCTTATCCTTGGGAGAATCTTTTTGCTGGTTAATACCACAGGGGTCATATATATCTGATGATCTCAAATCAGGGTTTGATGATACTCATTTTATGACATGCATAAGTGTGTGTCACTTAAGAAATTGGCAGGGGTACTTGAGTGGTTGTTTCAGAGACATACAGAGGATAACGAATGACAGGGAAGTTAAAAAGATTGGATTACACAAGGGAAAAGGAAGAGCAGAGTATTATTGATGGCCTGACAACCTTAACTCAAATACATTGGAAAAACCTAGGAAGAAAAGCGTAGCATTATTCTCAACAAAGAATATGTAAAATTACTATTATTCACTGGAATTCTCAGTAAATAGTATGTTTCAGGTAGTTGCATTTTTAGAATAATTATAAAAAAGAGCTGCTTATTTAAAACCCTAACTTTGAAAATGTTTCTAGCACAGAATAGCTTAGTTCCATATTTCAGCTTAGTTCCATATTTCATTTACTGTGTAATAATTTAAGGCCTTACAGAAACTCACTAAGCACATCAAATATTACTGTAAAATCTATAGATGTAGAAGAAAAATAGTGTAAGCATTTGGACTTAGTGTGGGTAGACCTAGAGTATCCTTAAAGAATTGTTGAGAGCCACAGCTGAAGGGGCCCCAGCAAACTTCCAGCTGCCAGCTGATGATTGGCTCACTGCGGCCCCACGGAACTTCTAGCTGCCAACTGATTGGCTCCTCTGTGGTGATGCTCATTGGGCTGTTTCCCCGCCCTTTCAGACCATGGAGCTGCTCATTGGGGGACTTTTTTTGGCTCCGTCCACTCGACCCAGCCAATGGCCTCAAGAGCAGGAGGAGTGGGGGAGGTTGAGAAGCTTGTGGGAAACCGGTGGTGGCAGTTGGGCTCTGAGGGTTTTTCCTGAGGAGCTGTGTGGTGTGGTGTGTGTGTTCTAAAAATAAAGTTCGTTTCTTTTGACAAGTGGCTCCTGAATTGTGCCCAGTCAGACTGCGGCAAAGAATTAATTTCATAAATCCCTAGTTTGCTCTTGCTTTTTAGAGGTTGGTGTTCTGATTTTTAAGAAACAAGATGGAGGGGACATACTTGTTTATTGAGTATTCCTATCTCAAGGTTTCATTTATCTAGAAAAACACGTTATGAAGAATGCAACTAGATTTAGTGAGCCATTGCCTTAATCACACATTCAATTATTCTTGCTTACAGAAGGAACAGGCCACTATGGCAAAGCTTAAACAGTCGTCATGTTTTTCAAAACCGTGTCTGAAAAGCCATGAGCTCTCATCCCTAAAATTCCTTCTAAGAGATTAAGCAGAAACCTGCTCCAACAATCAGTGATCCCAGAAAATAAAGTGAAGGACTGAGGAACCTACTTTCTATTCTATGAGTCTACCTTTCATGCAACAGAATCTAAATGCCTTTTGGAGGGGTACTGAGGGAAATATTCTCAAATTCTCCATTATTTCCTGTATTCTCATACAAATTTTTCATACCCCTCTTAATTCTTTTCTTTTTAATCGTGGATTTTCATATGAGTGGTTTCTCCACATTAAAATATAGTACAAAAACTATATATCCAAGGCCTCAGGTCTATACTCCTCATAGTAGAGGAAGTGAAGGCACCCAGATGCCAGATTTGTTCAAGAACACGTGAATAATTCGTTCTTCAACCAGAAGGAGAACCCTAACCTTTTTCTGCTTTGTACATGAGTCTTTCATATTTTATAAGGAAAGTGGTCCTGAGTTTGTCTACACTACATAATATGTAATAGTTTAGGCAAAAGCTCTTTAAGTGACCTACATATGTCCTTTGAATTCTGGTTGTCTTACCCCCACAATCCATGCTTTCCCACTTCCTAAATGAGCTTTCATAGCCCTGTTTCCAAGTGTGATGAAGAGTTTGGCTCTGGAAGGTTTGTGTGTCCCTGGAAGGAAAGGAATGTTAGTTCTGCTGCAGAGTCTCACTTCTGATACTCTTTGGAGCGGGGAGATGGGTTTCTTTCTAGTTTACATATCCTAATGTGGAACTTGCTAGTATGTGTTTATTTTAGTGTATTAGAAGCCATAGTGATATTAATTGATTATTGGCTTCATTTAAAATATTAATCCTAAGAGTTTGGATACTAGTTTACCTCAGAAGATAAACTGTAGTTTTAAAATAGTAACTTATACTAAAATATACATACATATTATATATGTAATATGTATGTATATGTATTGCTTTTACTTACCAGTTGGTGTAAAATATGTCTAAAACCAACAACACATATTGAGTGTACAAAAAACCTTCCAGGTTTCCACAACACCACATACCAACTAGATAGAACAGATATCATCACCCAACAACAGAATATGCAGTTTTTCAAAAGAGAATTATAGAACTTTCTCTAGGATTTACCATAAATTAAACCATAAAATAAACCTCAAAAAATTTAAAAGGATAGTTTTAATTTAAAGTTAACAATCATCTAATGCACATTTTACCACAAAGAAATGAATTTAGAATTCAATAACAGCAGAAGATTAGAGAATTTACAAACATGTAGAAATTAAAAAACAGTATCTAATAACCAAAGGATCAAAGAAAAAAATCACAATGAAAATTAGAAAAGAGTTTTTGGATGAATGAAGATATACTAAAATTTATGATGCTACTAACCAGTACTTAGAAATGCATAGCTATAAATGTTTATAATAAAAATAGGAAATCTCTCAAATAACAACATAGTCTTTTACCTTTAAAAAAAAAACTAGAAAAAGAAGAACAAACTGAACCCAAAGCAAACAGAAGAAATAAAATTAATAAGCCAGCTTTAAGGTAGAATTATGTCTAGCCGTTTGCCAAAACATCGATTATGAACATTATGTTAAGTGAAATAAGCCAGTCACAGAAAGAAAGATATTGCGTGATCTCACTTGTATATGATGTGGAACCTAAAAAAAAAAAATCCAAATATGTGGAGAATCAACAGTGGTTTTCAGAGTTGCAGGGTGGTAAGGGGGAAGAAACAACTAGATGTAGATCAAAGGATAATAGTGCGTATGCAGGTTGAACAAGTCTAGAGGTTCGTGGACAGTATGAGAACTATGGGTAATAAGATTGTACTATACAGGGGATTAATGCTGAGTACATTTGAACTGTTCTTGCCACACACAAAAAGATAACTATGATAACTATGCTGGGCATGGTGGCACACACTATAATCCAAGTGGCTTGGGAGGCAGGAGGATCACAAGTTTAAAACCAGGCTTAGCAATTTAGTGAAGCCCTAAGCAACTTAGCAAGACCCTGTCTCAAAAGGAAGGAAGGTAGGAAGGAAGGAGGGGAGGGAGGGAGGGAAGGAAGGAAGGAAGGAAGGAAGGAAGGAAGGGAGGGATGGGCATGTTGTTCAGTGGTAAAGCGCCCCTGGGTTCAATCCCTGGTACAAAAAAAAAAAAAACAAAACTATGTGAGATAATGGATATGCTAATTTTCTTTACTATAATAACCATTTTACTATCTACATGTATCCCATAACATCATATTGTATACCATCATTATATATAATAAAATGTATTAAAAATACATTTTATATTTAAAGTTATAAAAATTAGAGTAGAAGAAAATGAAATGAATTGAAAAATAATCTTAAAATTTTAAAGAATCAAAAGTTGATTATTTGAACAGATTAAAAAAATTATAAACTTTTAGCTGACCTTACAAAAATACAAAAGATTTTACAAAAATACTACACACAACTTTATGTCAATAAATAGATAAACCAGGTGAAAATGTAAAATTCCTAGAAAAATTAAACTATTAAAATTGAATCAAGATAATGAAGAAAATCTGATCACATTTATAATAAGAGACTGAATTATTATTCAGAAATTATCCATAAAGAAAATCTCAGGTCAGATAAGTTACTGGTCATGTCTACAAAATATGTAAACAATCAATAGAGAATTCACAAATATGTGGAAATTAAACAACATTACTTAATAACCAAAGGATCAAAGAAAAAAAATCACAATGAAAATTAGAAAATACTTTTGGATGAATTAAGATATACTAAAATTTATGATGCAACTAACCAGTACTTAGAAATGCTTAGAAATTATTCTTCACAAACTCAAAAGTAGAATATGAAACCACTCCCCAGCTTAATCTTGAAAGCTCGTATTACCCTGATACTGAAAGCAAACAATACATCACATACACACACACACCTGCAGGTGCACGTGAGTACATACACATACAAAACTACAAATAAACCTTATGAATACAAACACACAATTTTCAACAAAATACTAGCAAACTAAATCTAGCATAATATAACAAATATTATACACCATGACCACATGGGATTTATTCCAGGAATGTGAAAGTGGCTTAGTATCCAAAATTCAATTAATATACTATACCATATTAATAGAATAACAGACAAGACAAAATAATAACCACTCAAGTAGAGGCAGAAGTTGCATCTATTCCTGAATTCTCAATAAAGTAGGAATAGGCATCAACAAAAACCCACAGCTAACAAAGAAATGAAAGATGGAGTGATTCTATTTACAATATCATCAAAAAGAATTTTCAAATCATGAATAAATTTAACAAAGGAAGTGCAAGATTTTTACTCTAAAAAGTGTAAAACACTGTTGAAAAATTGGAGATTTATCAAAATAAATCCTGTGTATGAATAAGAAGACTTATACACGTTGGTGTAGTCATGTAATATAAAATTATTTGGCAACAGGAAGGAATGAATCACTAATACATGTTACAAAATGGATGAATATTGAAAGAAACTGGTCCCCAAATACCATATATTTATGTTTTCACTAATATGATCCATCCAGGAAGGTTAGGCACATTCCTAGAGACAGAATTAGATTAGAGTGGACAGAGGTGGGGAGAGGAAAGAAGGGAGAGTGACTGCTAAGGGTCATGGAATTTTTTTTCAATGCAATTAAAATGTTCTAAAATTAGATGGTGGAGGCAGTTGAGGAATTCTGTGAATGAATGTACTAACAAATGCTGAATTGCACATTTCTAAATGGTTACTTTTACTGTGTATGAATTTTATTTCAACAAAGCTGTTACTACAAAAAAAAAAAAGGATTTAAAAATATTACATACCAAACTCAGGATTTTAAAATATTCTACCCCAAACCTAGGACCTAAATAAAAACGAAATCAGAAAATTATGAAATTATGCAGGGGACAGTTTAAGCTGTTAAAATGAATGTATCACCCCAAAACCAGTATGATATGGCAAATATATGACATAACACAGAACAGAGTATGAGTAGAATAGGTTGAACAAGTATAAAGTGACAGTATGAGTAAAGTATGATATGACATATAATACACAGTAGAAAATGACTCTGGGGTAGATTGAAAATGTAGTTAGGAAAAGATGACACTAGCCCACCGGGAAACAGAGTTCACACAAAGTGGCCTGGGAGTCAGAGATGTGAGAAGAGTCACCCAGGTCTGTCTCCTGTTCCACTTTGCTTCTCCTTCCTGCCTGTTGTGGTGACATGATGACCATATCCACACCACCAGATCATTTCTCTGTGAGAGACCAGGACTTAAGAGGCTGAACACAATGGACTGGACACATAGGCCTTGGACAACCCACCTCCCAGCTGGTACAATGGTCTGATAAATTTAATGGTGACAAAATGAACACACAATACCTTCAAATGCTTTCAGTTATTACCCTCTTTAGAAATGGGATGAAACTGTAAAGAGTCTACCTAAAATACCTTTTGTATTTGATTTCTTTATGCATAGTTTGAATACCTAATGTACTCTCTAGATAGTTTTATGTAAATGTGCAAGCATCAACATAAACATGCTAATTTCAAGAGTATATTTTTCTTTTTCTTCTTTTTTTTGGCTTGGTTCTCTCTTTTCTCTTGCTTCCCTCTTCATGACATCAAACACCTCCCCAGAATAATCCATATTAAAAACTAGTACCATTCATACTTTTCTCTATAATTCCAGGTAGTTATAGTCCTATAATCCTATGTAGTTATGCATAATCACATGTTGGAGACTGTCTTGGTTTCTTAAAAATGAGGTCATGGTGCACTGCTTCTCTACATCTTGATATTTATGCTAAAATACCTTTTGGAAATTCTTCCAAGTCATGTGATATGGCTTTCATTCATTCTTTCCTAGCAGCAGGACAGTACTAGCACTCCATGCTGTTACTATGTTGTCACATATTCAGCCATTACCCCCCTAATGGGCATTCATTTTGTTTCTACCTTTTGCCACTATAAAAAAAAAAATGTTCCAATAAACAACTTCAGTTCTTGGAAAATGTGACCTGCAAATGTTTTTGTTTCTAAGCTTTAAATTCCCAGGAGTAAAATAAATGCTAATAGATGTGGCCAGAAATGTTGCAATACTTTACATTTCTACCTCAATGTGTATATATCCTTTCCCCACATTCCCACCACAATAAGGTTGTAGTTCTTTGTAATTTTAGTCATTTATATATTACCTGTTGAATTGGTTAAGGATTCTATTCGTAATAAATTTTCAAACAAAGCTACAAGCCTAATTGAACCAAAAAGGAATAAATTTGCTCACCAGGTTGTACACTATTGTTAAGGGTTTGTTTCTCCCTCTTCTAGATTCTTCCTCCACATGGGCTCCATTCTCAGATTGGCCCTCCCCTTCTAGAAACAAAATGGCAGCCAGCAATTACGCATTCTTCCAGCTTAAGACCTAGAAAGAGGATAGCCAGTCTCCCAAGACACTTCCAGCAATAACTCTGAGATGTACTCCTGCTGTACACATTTTTTACTATGTATGATTGGGAAAATATGATGCCTTCCTTGGCTTAGGGCTGGATCACATGCTCAACTAAAGACCTAGAGGTGGAGCCTCAACCAGACCACGTGATATAAACAGAGGCACAGCACCCCCAAAATATCAGGGCTGTTGCCAGAAGAAATAAGAATAGCAAACATCCACCACATATGACTTAACATGTGAAATACTGCTACATCTTATTCACATTGCAGTTGTTACAATAATCAATGCTGATCTTAGATAAATTATGGTTCACTCCTTTAACTAGCTTTTAATATTAAAATTATTTACAATTTTAAAAGTACTATTTTGATTAATATCTCAGTAAAATATATTCTATCTTACATAAATGATAATCATATCATCATCTGTTATTACTTCAGAAATACCATTAGACATCTCTATTGTTATAAAACAGTGTATTCCAATATACTTAAGTCTATGAAAGATACAAAGTTGTTGAATTTTAATGACATTTTCTTGATTTCTTAGTCATTTATTTTTTCTTAGTTTCCCCTTTTTCTTGATGTTATTGTACCCATCTCTAACTTTTTTCTTGCTCTAATTCTCTACGTTTGAAAGCTGTCACTTATAATATGCAAGTTGTCTGGGAAAAAGCGAAAGTTGGCCCTAAGTGGGAACCTAAGGGGCCCTCCATTAAGAATGTACACTAGATTCAGTACAAAGATGCTAGGCCAGGATAAGTCAGCCTCAGTCATGAGGGGCTCAAATATTTTGTTGAATGGATAAAATAATTTAGGGTACTGAAGTTTTGTTTTTTTTAATTTACTTCTGATCCTTAGCTCTGTCAAAGATATTTAAGGTTGTCAGGTAACTGAATTTAGGATAAGTGGAGTTTCAATATATGTAGGTATAAAGAGCTGAATGCCTCCCCATCCCTGATTCCTGGTGAAAGGAGATATTGACCAAGGGAGTTTTTTCCTTTTTGTCCCTCAGCTTTATGTCACATAAGGACACACCTTGATCTCAAACGTTCCAGCACCCAGAACTGTGAGAATAAAATTTGTTCTTTTTAAATTACCCAGTCACGGGTATTTTGTTGTAGCAGGGAAAATGAAATAAGACAGTAGGATAAACGAGATTTTAATATACACATATATATGTGCATACATGAACACATATGAGGAAGTTTCAATTGAATGATTCAAGAGTGAGTCAACTTTATTTATTAAATTTTTGCTGATACTGGGTTATATTTTTTCTATTTATAAGTTGCTGTTTCTCCTACTTTATGTAGTATTCTTTTAACTTAAAGGAATGTTTTCTTACTTAATTTGGACTAAAACCTACAAATTTCTATTGTCTCATTTAATCTTCTACTCTCCTTATTCTAACACCAATTTTTATGGTGCCCATTTATTAAACACATAGGAAGTAGCAAAGATAAGTGTTAAAATAAAAGTAGAGAGACTAAAAAGCTTCTTCTCAGCAAAGGAAACAACCAGAAATGTGAAGAGAGAGCCTACAGATGGAAGAAAATCTTTACCTGCACCTCAGACAGAGCATTAATCTCTAGGATAGATAAAGCAATTAAAAAACTTAACACCAAATATCAAATAACCCCATCAATAAATGGGCAAAGGAACTAAACATGTACTTCACTGAAGGAGAAATACGATTGGTCAACAAATATATGAAAAAATATTCAACACCTCTAACATTTAGACAAATGCAAACTAAAACTACACTGAGATTTCATCTCACTCCAGTCAGAATGTCAATTATCAAGAACATAAGTAACAATAAATTCTAGCAAGAATGTGGGGATAAAGGTATACTCATGCATTGCTGGTGGGACTGCAAGTTGATGCAACCACTCTGGAAAGCAGTATGGAGATTCCTCAGAAAACTTGGAATGGAACCACCATTTCACCCAGTTATCCCCACTCTTCAGCATATACCCAAAAGACTTATAATCAACATATTATAGTGGCATGGCCACATCAATGTTTATAGCAGCTCAATTCACAATAACTAAGTTTTGGAACCAACCTAGGTGCCTTTCTTCAGATGAATGGATAAAGAAAATTTAGTGCATATACACAATGGAATATTACTCACTCATAAATAAGAATGAAATTATGGCATTTGTCAGTAAATGGATGGAACTGGAGGCTATCATGCTAAGTGAAATAAGCCAATCCCAAGAACCAAAGGCCAAATGTTCTCTATGATATGTGGATGCTAACCCACAGCAAGCAGGGGTTGGGAAGAATAGAAGTTCATTGGAATAGACAAAGTGGAATGAAGGGAAGGGATGGGGGAAGGATGAAAGACAGTAAAATCAATCAGACATTATTTTTTCTTTTTTGATATAAGCATACATGACCAGTGTAACTGCACATCATGTACAACCACAAGAATGGGAAATTATACTCCATGTATGTATAATATTTCAAAATACATTCCACAGTCCTGTGTAACTAAAAAGAACAAATAAAATTTAAAAAAAAAATAAGTATGAGGGAAAAACTAAAATGTCATGTTCCATTACAGTTACAATGATATTTACCTAATAAGGAACTTGATATTCAAAATCCTCGAAAAGTTTTTCTTTGCTGAGTATCTCTTTTCTTAGATCCCAGGGGACATCCTAGGCAGTTAACATCTTGTAATTTCTGGCACATGTTTATATCCCAGCTGTATTGTATTGTGCAGCAAAATATCATAGTTAAGAGCACAGACTCTGGAATCTCTCTAGGTTCAAAACCTAGCTTCAGCACGTACTAGCTGCATGAACTTGGAAAATAAACCAGACCTCCTTGTGATAACAGTGTCTATGTCAGCTGTTGTGGCTATTAAATGAGGTCATCTATGTGGAGCTCAGCAAGGTGCTGGTGTTCAATGTGTTCGATTAGTAACAGCGGGTGTCATTTGTTCACTTTTACCTTTTTACTAGATTGAGAGCAACATTATTCCCAATGCCTAGCACAGTGTCGAGTATGGGCCATGCTATACAAAAATGGTGAATAAATTGCTAGAAACTACTAGGTGACTTTTCTATACGTTCTTAGAAATGTACGTGCATATTTATGACATCTGAAACAGGAAGTACTAGTCTTAAGCATGCTAGAATAATAATCAGCAGGAATGAAATGCAACAACTACATATGCTTGTGTCTGTAGTAAAATTACCACAATTTCTGAATATTGTCCCAAGAAATCCCCAAACTGGAATTATGTTTTCTTTTCTTGCTTCCTTTTAAAAGGCTACTTATTTTCCAGTCAAAAATTCTCACAGTAATATTCTGTATAGATAAACCATGTTTTTTAAAGAAAACTAAGCCAATGAAGAGGAAAAATAATGTTTAGTAGTGGGAAAAAGAAATAGTAGGATTTTTTTTTTCTTTTTTAAAAACTACTCAGATTCTGATTTCAGAGCTGTTCAGATTTTCAAATAACATTGTCTCCAGTTGTCTGGTGAATCCTTCCTGAACACACTGACCCTGGAATGTCTTTGAGATGTCTCTATTACATTTTATACTGTGCTTTCTTTCCCCTGAGCCAGGCTGCTCCCAGCTCTCAAAATTATCAGATTTTATAAAATGAAAAAAAAAGTCAAACAAAAAGCAAATCCAGATTACACAGAGGTGTTAAGAGCCAAAGCTCAGCCATCACCTTTCAATCCTCTTATTAATACCCATGTCATGACTCTTGCAGAGGAAAAAGGGTTAGTGTCACCATCCTCAATCAGTGTTCCTTCATTCACTTTCATTAGGAGCCATGTTTTCCTGACAAAGGATAACAAATGGACACTGTTGGTCCCTAATGTGCTTTTGACTACAGATTCTGCACCATTTCTCTGTGAAGCAATTGCAATTATTTGTCATTTTAATATGACTTGGCAAGGAGGTCTGAAAAACATGGCTATTATTCATCAATATGTATATTTTGTACTTATATTAATATTAGAATATCATTATTACCCGTCCTGCATTGTATGAGCAAGATAAAATTATACCATGTAAAAAATGCATTAAATTCTCTTTGCCTGCACTCACATAGCAGAAGTAAAGGTAATTTAAGAGCTTACACCATTTATATGCTAAATGCTACCATTTATTATTATTAGTGAGGAAATACTTCTACCTTTGCACTAATGGAAAATATATCACCATGTTTCCACTATTAATTGGAAATAATATAGCTAATATGAAAACTCAAACCTTTTAAAGTATATCTATTAATTGTGTTACATTCTGAAATGTTCTAGAGCCTAATTTTTCTATTATGTTATAAGTATAATTTTGATTTTGGAGTATGATTCTTCTATTCTCTAGTTTTCATTCTTCTTTGGGGGACTTTTGCATATAGGATTAGTTTTGAAACCTTTGAGATTCAGGAACTAGCATTTTAAATAAGTACTAATGATTTATCAGCCAACCTTCTCTCAATGGATGTAGTTAATATTGTATTATAATCATTATGAATCAAGTTAAAACCCATCCAATTCTGAGTAGTTTTAAATTATTTCTGTAATTTTATCAATCCCCTTTTCTATAACCAGGATAGAGCTAATAAAATTCATGTGTGCTGCAAAATTTGAGTGTGTTACAAAGAAATACACAAATAATTCTTTTTAAAAATTGCATTAAGAGTAACACATATACACTACAATAAAAACCAGAAGAAAACCAATCAAGTAAATTTTCATGCTTGTAACATAAATAACACCTTCATCTTTATATCTCAAAGTAAAACTAAACTTTTTTTTTTTGTTTGTTACTGGGGATTGAACCCAGAGGTACTTAACCATTGAGCCACATTCCCAACTCCCACCCTTTTTAAAAATTTTGAGACAGGACCTCACTAAGTTGCTTAGGGCCTTGCTAAGTTGCAGAGGCTGAACTCAAACTCATGATTCTCCTGCCTCAGTCTCCTCAGTTGCTGGGATTACAGGTGTGCACTATCAGTCCTGGCAAAATTAAACTTTTAACTACTCAATTATTTACTAAGTACCTTGTTAAGTACCTGGTCTTGTTATGTGCAGGACACCATGCAAAGGCCTGACTTCAGCTCATTAGGCTTAGTTTGGGATCTAAGAAAGACAGAAAGGGGCAAACACCCAAGCATCACTTCACACTGTGTTGGTGGGTAAAGTGAGCAAGGAAGGAAGAGAGAGAAGCCTATAAACATTCAAGAGAGCAGTGACTTCATAAGGTGCAGAAACACTAGTCCTCCTCCCTCAGAAAACACACCTGCCTCAAAAGGATTTAAAGTCAGATTAAATTTTAGAGGAATATAGGAAGTAAACACAACTTTTCTAAACATTGCATGCAAATGTGAGAATGTAAGGTGTCTTATTTCTGTCAAGACATTAATGATGGTGCACTTTCCTTATTAACAAACAGTTTCAGTTACACAAATAAATACTACCCCCCAACAACAGGCTACCCAAAAGGAAAAAAAAGAAAAATAACAAAGACAGCAGGGACTCAGGAAACCAGGATCAACTCCCACCTGAGTGTCAGGGATGAGGTCCAGGTGCTGAGGTGTGACCTTGCATTTTAACCCCACACAACTCTTTCATAATCCATTAGCCTGAGATAAACACCTGACATCCATTATTGTAAGTATACACTTTCATGTGCCTCACTAAAGATAAAGACATGAAAAATATTATTTACTATTATTTTCTTCTTACAAATCCAGGGGCTGAGAAAGGTTGGGAGACACAAGACAGAATGATAAAAAAAATGTGTGCATGAGAACTTTCTCTTTCAAAAGGGGACTTGGAGCACTGGTATTCATTTGTTTGTTTTTCTGTGTGTTTTCTACGAGGAGTTGGCTCTCAGAGCTCTTTTCATAACATGGAAACATTTTCCCCTAGAATGTATGACATAGGACCCTTTAACATAGAGTGAGAAGACTGTCCTGTGCACTTCTTAAAAAGAAAACATAGAACTGAAAGATTATTGTTTTTAATCAACCTTTTTTGTCTCTAGACATAGAGGAATCATGACAGACTGGTAGACAAAAAGGAACCAAGAGACCTAACTTCCTTTTCCTGGCTTTGTCACTAAGTAAAATGGAGTGAGCACAAGGACTTAATTTTTCAGTACCATTTCCTGCTCTTTAATATGTGGAAAATAAAATTCAGTTCTTACTTATCACCTCAAGAACATTAACTTCACAGATATATGTTGAAATGATAAAAGTTTTATAAGGGAAAAGGGGGGTAAGGAGAAGCCTTATCTTCACACTGAAGATTAGGGAAGAGAACTACCTGAGTTTCAGGGAGGAAAAAAAATGAGGAATATCAGGTAGATTCAATTCAGAGCTAATTGGGCAAATTAATGAGACCCTCCCCAAGGCACAGAGACTGTCCCTTCTTGAGGGAGATCCTAACAGCACTGTAAGAAAGAACTTCTCTGAGGAAACTCTGAAGAACTTAAAGGAACACCCTTGATTTGGACAACTTTGATCTGGCAATGGCAGCGGCTGAGCAGAGGGTCATACTACTAAGCATTCCTTAGACAGTTTGGGGGCCACTGCATCTTGAAGACCAGGATTTTCACAGAATCATGCCCATAAAGGAGAGAACAGTGCCAGGTGACACCTCACTTGCAGAGTAGCGTTATTAAGAAAAATTTTGCTTTGCTGGGCACAGCGACACATGCCTGTAACCCCAGTGACTCAGGAGGCTGAGAGAGGAGGGTCACAAGTTCAAAGACAGCCTCACCGACTTAGCAAGGTCCTAAGCAACTTAGTGAGATCCTATCTCAAAATAAAAAATTTAAAAAGGGCTGGGGATGTAGCTTAGTGGTTGAGACTCTCTGGATGGTTCAGTCCCCTGGACCAAAAAAATGAAAAGAAAAAAAAAATTGTGCTCAAGAAAAAAAAATGAAATAAATATTATTTTATCCAAATTTTGCAGAGAAATATATGTTGTTGTATGTTTAAAAGCAGAAAATAGTAAAGCTGCTTAAATAACAAAAAAAAAAAAGAGAAACTGGGGATAAATAGAAGGATACTTTTTACATTCACTAGATTTGTTTGGGTGTAATGGAAACCAATTCTGACTAGCTCAAGAAAGGGAGGTTGAGAAGTTTTAGAAGGGTATCTGGGAGCTCAGGATGTAAGGAAAGGCTGAAGAACCAGGTTCCAGGAGGCCAGAAATGAAGGTTCACATACCACATGTTGAAAAAATTTCCCCAAAGAAAACTCAGGGACTGTGTGAAGTGGGAATGGATATTGAGAGCCTAAAAATGACAAATGTCTATTACAGATCTCAAGCATGAACAGAAAAAGTGGAGGTTAGAGTGTAGAAATGGGTAAGAGGCATGTAATCTTTATCTAAAAATCATACTAAAGACCTACCACATATTTACACATTCACAAAAAATCTTTGGAGAAGAACATTCATTTTAGGATCCTGGTAATAGCAAAAGATGAAGGGGTATGGGAGGGAATTCATAACCTAGAAGGAAACAGGTCAAACTTACTGTGGTTCTTATAATCAAACACCACAAACTGTTTAATGAGGTATGTTTGTATGTGCTGATAAAGAATACCCTCCAAGATATATTGTAAAGTGACAATTTGTAGAACACAGAACATGAGGTAACCGATTTCTGTCAAATAACATAGAGATGGACATAAATTAGCATATGCACAAATGCAGTAATTGGGTTTGCTTCTGAATGGGAAAAAAAGGTAGGGTTTTGGAAGATGTGGAGAAGAAAAACTTACCCCCCCCCCTTTTTTTTTTTTTTTTTTTACATAAGTGCATCTAGCCAGGTGCAGTAGCGCATGTCAAAAATCCCAGCGACTGGGAAGGCGGAGGCAGGAGAATCGCAAATTCAAATCCAGCCTGGGCAACTTAGCGAGGCCATAAGCAACTCAGCAAGACCCTGTCTCTACATAAAATATTAAAAAAGGGGTTGGAATGTGGGTTAGTGGTTGAGTGCCCTCGTAGAATCCCTCTACAAAAAAATAAACAAACTAAGTGCATCTATCACATTTTATGAAAAATTTTGATTATTGAAAAGGTACACACTTTTTTTTCCCAGTCATTACTCTTCTAGGGCAGAGGGGTGGGAGGGAAAAAGAGAGGTCAGGGGGTTAGCAAGGATGGTGGAATGTGATGGACATCATTATCCAAAGTACATGTATGAAGACACGAATTGGTGTGAACATATTTTATATACAACCAGAGATATGAAAAATTGTGCTCTATATGTGTAATAAGAATTGCAATGCATTCCACTGTCATTTACTTAAAAAAATCAATAGGAAAAAAAACTCAAACAGCACTGGGTCTGCAGCTATTGTGTTGCAAATAGTCCCCCAAATTGAGGAAATATTCTTTAAGTGAAAAATATTATCTTAGGCAGCAAAGAATTCACTCATGTAAAAAAAAAAGTGTCCTAATGAAATATATTGAGTTACAAATATATATATGGATTGAAACAAGTTGAGCTACAGAGGAATATATATGTATAGGGATATTCATCCCATTATTATTTATAATATAGAAATTGGTTAAACAAAGAATAGATTATAGAAATTATCAAAAGGCCATCACTATGAAGACATTTAAAATTGTGTCTTAGAGTATATTTTAAATATGGAGACATAAAAGTACATCAAATAAAAATAGTCTTTTAAAAAAAGAATGCATTCACATTTATAAAAACATAGATACCTGAATGAAACAATATGCTACAACATTTTGCTATATGACAAGATTATGGGTGATCTTAATTTTCTTTTTCACATAATTCAGTATTACCCAGATTTTCTGAAACGAATGTGTTACTTTGTCAGAAAAATAGTCACTTAAAAAGCACACTAAAATATTAATTAGAAGATTATTTTTTAATGTGTAGAATTTAAAACTTGTATTTTTACAACTCAATACTGAATTAAATCATGGGTTTTCCTGAATTTATTAGAAAGCTTAAATCTCTGCTAAGTAAACTTTTGACCCATCTTAATGTTATTTTAAATATTGACAATTAATATTTTAAATAGTATCTACATAAAAAGATAAGCTTTGTGGGAGGTATAGTAATGACTTTTTCCCAATCTAAAGAAATCAGATAACCCAGGAAATACAAAAATAGTATTTATTTTTAAGTTAAACATTAATAGCATTACCCAGATTTAAAAAGAATCAGTTCCCTCTCTGACAGTCATATCCTTGTGTCAAATATGAACTACAGATGGATTCAAAAAGTCACGAAAATGCAGGCCAGTCTGCTGGTTTTAAATGTGCATGGCATCTTGGCTTAGTATTAAATTCTTGGATCATGTCTTCTTCATTTAAGGATTTCGTATACAATAGTTTCTTAGATATGTCACCAAAAACTCAAGAAAATAAAGGGGAGAAAATATATAAATAAAACAATAAAATTTTGAATTTTAAATTGCACTATGAAAAATTAAAAAGACAACCCACAGGAAAGTTTTACAACCCATGTATCTGAAAAAATGCTTAACCATCATTATCCAGAAGGAAATTTCAGTCAGAGCCACCGTGAGGTCTTACTTCACTCTCATTTGGATGGCTATAAGAAATTTTTTTTAGTGAGGGTTGGACGGGGACATAGATAAGTCAGAACTCACACTGCTCACAGGAGTGTAAAATGGGCCGATCACCTTTAGAAGCAGCTCAGCATTTCTTCAAAAGACCTTGTGTAAATTTAACAGAATTTTACTGTAATTTTACTCGTAAGAATATATCCAAGAAAAATGGAAACCATGTCCACACACAAACTAGTATATAAATGTTCTTGGAATTGTTATTCACAAAAGCCAAAAGGCTAAAACAGACCAAATGTCCATCAGCTGATGAATGGATAAATTAAATGCAGTTTATACAGACAATGGAATATTATTAGGCAATAAAAAGAAGCAAATTACTGATATATGTTACAATCTGGATGAATGTTTACAGTACTGTCAAGTGAAAGGGCCAGTCACAAGGACACATATTGTGTGATTCCATATATATATATGAAATATCCAGAATAGTTAATCTGCAGAAATATAAAGTAGATGAGTGATTTCTGAGGGCTCAGTGTGCTTGGGGACCTAGGGGTAACAGAATAGGGTGTGGGGTATCTTTAGCAGGCAGTGAAAATGTTCTAAAACCGTGGTGAAAGCCAATTAACTCTACTTTAAGCAGGCAAATTGCATGGCATAGGAATTATATCTCAATATAGCTGTATAAAAATTAATGGACAATTCCAAGCATGCTAGAAAGATCTCAGGGACTATAGTAATTTTAAATCTTTCTTTAAAAAACAAAGAAAGGAAGAAAGAAAGAAAAAAGAAATCATGACAGAAATTTCTAAGTCCGTGCAAATAACTTCTCTGCTATCCTTCCATCCTACTAACAAGACCCCTTCAGATCTGGCTTGGTTTGTTGTTTGTTTGTTTGTTTTGTCGTTGTTGTTGTTGGTGTTGTTGTTGTTGACAGTACAGCATACTCATTTCCAAGGCAGAATAGATCAAAGAAATTTTAGGAGGTGTAGTTCTGACTTATTCCCCAGCACAGAAATGTTTTGCTGAGCTTTAAGGGATTTGTAAGTCTTCTGCCTGGACTGCTCACTCAGTCTTTATCCTCTTAGTTGTTTTTGTTGTTAGTTATTTTTCATAATTGCTTGCCATGACCCTTCCCAGTAAAAGTAAGTACAAGGCCTGTCTGTACATTCAGATTTCCCTCAACATACTAGGATTTTCTTTGATTTGTTCTCCCTGCCAGAATCTAACCAGAGAGCCCAAGACAGACAGGGTTCAGGACACCATCAGTCACCGAACATCCCTCACTCACCTCCTACTCCCCTTTCCCATTGCCCAAGGAATGGCTATGACATATCTAGAGTAGGAAGGTACAATATTTACATGTTTATGTGTTTTCCAAAATTTGGGGCCTTTCTCAAAGACTGCCCTGTTTCTCAAGCAGTTATGGCTCGGAAACTCAAACACTAAGAGAAGATTTACTTGTCACTTTTTGTTCACATCTTCTCTGTCATCTCTTATCCTTCCCCACATTTCTTCCTAATTGAAGAATGGTCAAGATGAATAAGAAATACTATATAAAGAATTGGTTACTATTTCAAATAATACTTCACCACATACAAAAAATAAGCAACTCTTCTTTAAATAATCAACAATCGGTTAAAAAATACAGAAAAAAATCTCATTTGTATTAACAGTATATTGGATATAAAAATTCTGCCAATAAAATTAGTAACAAATATGCAGTACTATGTTAATTTTTTCAAGGGAAATTTAGAATTCTACTAAGGAATATAAGAGATTGAAAAAAAACAGTAAGACTGCCTCATTAAGAAATAAAATTCAATACTAAAAAATTGTCAACTCTTTCAGAGAAAGTCTATAAATTTAAAGCTATCCTCAAATACCAATAGAATTTTTCACATGAAAAATTGATTCTAAAGTTCATATGAAAAGACAATTAGGAGCAATAGCTGGAAGAAAAGAAAGAGCCATGAGAGATGCATAATCCAGAGGTATTAAGAATACTTACAAAACTAAAGCAATAACATAGCTTATGACCTCCCACTGAAAACAAGACATCAATAAAACAGAATAGGGAATTTTAAAAGGTACCTAGCTGATTATAAGTGTTTAGTATATTATAAGGATAACATCATTCCAAATAAGAGAGAAGGTACTTTGTAAATAAATAGTGTTGAGAAAATCTGTCTGAAAGTGTTTGTTAAAAAGCAGATTCCTATATGTACAAATAGCACAAATTGATATAGAGAAAAATATATGACCATAATATAAAACTTCAGTAGAATTTTGTATAACCTTGGTATGAAAAAATCTTCCCCCAAAAAACATAGACCCTAAAAGTCATTGAGAAAAATATTGGAAAAATTCATTACATAAAACATTAAAATTTCAGTATGGCAAATAGATCATAAACATCATAAGTTAAAGGGCAAATCAAATGACAGATTAGAAACAGGTTTTACATATACTTAGTATTAATAATCTAATAAAAGAATAACAATCTAATAGAAAAATATTAAAGAGACAGTTTATATAAAGAGAAATACAAAGTGAAATAAAAAATTAAAATAATATTAAACATCTTGAAAAGGACAAATGGAAACTCAAATATCTAGTAAAAAGCAGCAGCAAACTCTTAATATAAATTTTTAAATTATTGGAAAGTTTATTGCATGGAGTTCATTCCTTAAAAAAAGAAAAGTCAACAAATAAATGACCTAACATTACATCTCAAAGCTCTAGAAAATGAAGAACAAATCAACACCAAAAGTAGTGGAAGGCAGGAAATAATTAAAATTAGAGCTGAAATCAATGAAATCTAAACAAAAGAAACAATTGAAAAAATTGACAAAACAAAAAGTTGGTTATTTGAAAAAAATAAATAAAATTGACAGAACCTTAGCTACACTAACAAAGAGGAGAGAGAAGACTCAAATTACCAGCATTCTTGATTAAAAAAAAGGTAATTTCACAACAGACACTACAGAAATACAGAGGATAATTAGAAATTATTTTGAAAACTTATACTCCAATAAAATAAAAGATATTGAAGACATCGACGAATTTCTTAAGTCATACGACTTGCCCCGATTGAATCAGGAAGATATACACAATTTAAACAGACCAATATCAAGTGATGAGATAGAAGATGCCATCAGAAGTTTACCAACCAAGACAAGCCCAGGACCGGATGGATACACAGTCGAGATCTACAAGACCTTTAAAGAAGAACTAATAACAATACTCTACAATTTATTTCAGGAAATAGAAAAAAAGGAAGCACTTCCAAACTCAGATGAGGCCAATATCACTCTGATTCCAAAACCAGGCAAAGATGCATCAAAGAAAAAAAAAAAAAAAAACTTCAGACCAATATCTCTAATGAATATAGATGCAAAAATTCTCAATAAAATTCTGGCAAATTGAATACAAAAACATATCCAAAAGATCGTGCACCACGATCAAGTGGGATTCATCCCAGGGATACAAGGTTGGTTCAACATATGGAAATCAATAAATGCAATTCATCACATCGGTAGACTCAAAGATAAGAATCATATGAGCATCTCAATAGACACAAAAAAAGCATTTGACAAAATACAACACCCCTTCATGTTCAAAACACTAGAAAAACTAGGGATAACAGGAACATATCTCAACATCATAAATGCTATCTACTATGCTAAGCCCCAAGAGAACATCATTCAAAATGGAGAAAAATTGAAGGCTTTCCCTCTCTATGTTCTCTTTCATTTCTGAAGAACCAAACACTTTATTCTGGTTACTACCAATATTGATGCACTTTCTTTTGGGCAATATATACAATATAAGTCTGAGTCTCCAACATCAGAATGATATTAGGTTCACTCAACATTGACGGTAAATTAAAATTGACCATATCATACAATCATTCTTGTTATTTCAACTGAGTTGGCACCATGTCTAAAGCAAACAGTTTTGTAATTGGTTTTGAGCACATGGTCTAATTGAAGAAACTTTATTGAGATTAAAAGAAACTATATCATCTGGTTTGTTGAAACTATTTTTAAATTTTTTTTAGTTGGAGATAGATTTTTATTTTATTTATTTATATGTGGTGCTGAGAATCGAACCCAGTGCCTCACACATGCCAAGCAAGTGCACTACTGCTGAGCCACAGACCCAGCCCTGATGAAGCCTTTTCTCAGCAATGCATTCTCAAGATATTTGGATTGACTGAAGAACTCTATATTATTCAGGCCTACGATCAGATAAGTTTAAGAATTTTAGGTTATTTTAGAGGACATTATTTGACCTGTCCTATAGACAAATTGGGGCAAGAAATAAACCTCTGGATGATAATTGCCTTTCAGTTAAGAACTCCATCACCATTTGAGTGAATTTTGAAAATTCAAATAAGATAGACCACAGATATCTAAATAAAATAATATTCAAGATAGGGCTTAACAGTCTACCTCCCTGCATTCAATCAGACCACAGTGGATTGAAAGTAGAAATCAACAATAAGACAAAAAGTATAAACTACTCTAATACCTGGAGACTAAATAATTCACTATTGAATGATGAATGGATAGCAGAAGAAATTGGATGAAATTAAAAAAAAATAATTATAAGTAAATGAAAATAATGACACAACATACCAAACTCTCTAGGACACTTTGAAGGCAGTTCTAAGAGGAAAGTTTGTAGCATTGACCTGGTTCATTAAAAGAATAGAAAGACACCAGATAAATAATCTAACATTACATCTCAAAGCCCTAGAAAAAGAACAAATCAACACCAAAATCCATAGAAGACAGGAAAAACTAAAATAAGGGTCAAATTCAATGAAATTGAGATAAAAACAATTCAAAAAAATCAATGAAACAAAAAGTTGGTTCTTTGAAAGAATAAACAAAATTGATAAACCTTTAGAGAAGGTAACTGGACTTTTTAAAAAAATAGTCAACATAGGAACATTACATGGATTAAGCTGGAGGATTACAGAACTTCTGTTGAACACATGACATAATACCAAGGTCTTAATGTTCCCCCAGTGTGAAGGTAGTTTATACATATCTAAAATATTGGCAAGAGTGGGGGTGGGGGTTGTAGCTCATTGGTGGGGCACTTAGCTTTCATGTACGAAGCCCAGGGCTTCCTCCCCTGCTCTGGTAAATAAAGAAAGAAATGAATAAATAAACACTGGCATGGAGATATCAGAAAGCTATTCACAAAAGAAATCATAGACAAGTAACAGCCAAAGTCTAAGAGAGGATTGAGAGGTAGTGATTTATAGAGAAAAATGAAAAAACTAAATAGATAAAGATTACTTTTGCTGAATGAAAAGATACTATGATATTTAGGAATGTTTTAAAAGTATGAAAAAGAAAATGACAAGGCTTTCTTTGGGACATTCCAAGGACATAATCAATGAAGTAAAAATGATAAGAATGGAAAGGGGGACACTAATAAATTGACCACAAAGTTTTTGACCATACTCCCAAACATGGCTTAAGTCTTATGCCTTTCTTTTAAGGCCATGTTCAAAGTGAAAACCAACTAGAACTTGTGTCATGTTAAAAATAAAGGCAAATTCTTCAAGAAAACTAAAGATACAACTATCAAATGACCTAAAGTCCCGCTACTGGCATGTAAAGGAAAGGAAATCAGTACATCAAAGAGACATCTTCACTCCCATGTATATTGTGATACTATTCACAAGAGCACAGTTATGGCGTTAACACATATGTTCATTAATAGATAAATGGATAAAGAATATGTAGCTCAGATGCATGGTCTAATAGTATTCAATTTTAGAAATAAAGGAAATCTGGCATTTGAAGCAACATGGATGAGCCTAGAGGACACTGTGTTATGTGAAATAAGACAGGCACAGAAAGACAAATACCCCATATTCTCACTAATACATAGAAGGTAAATAAGTTGATTTTATAGAAATACAGGGGGAAATAGTGGTTACCAGAGACTGGGAAAGTTGTCAGGGGGAGTGAGAGATCAGTTGTCAAGTGCAAAATAATTATGAGGAATAAGTTTTGGTGTTCTGAAACACCAGACTATGCGACAATAGTTAACAATAATTTGTTATATATTTCAAAATAGCTATAAGAAAAGATTTTGAATGTTCCCAACACAAAGAAATGATAAATGAGATGATGGATGTGCTAATTACCCTATTGAATCCTTACACATGGTATACACATGCATGGAAATAGTATACTATACCCCATGAGTATGTACAATTGCTATGTCAATAATTTAGAAAAAAGAAAATGGGCAAATTAACTTTCTCAACCTCTAATCTGTTATGTCTAATAGATTGCCTTATTGAACTCTACAAACTGGCATCGACAGATATAATCTTTGTGCAGTGTGGAAAGTATTTCAGTTTCAAAATTCAGTTGTTTGACAATAAAATGTGATGAACTACTGAGTTAGCAACATTGTGGGTTAATCTTGTAGAGCCAAAGAAACTAGACACACTGGAGAACATGCTGCAGCCAGACAAAACTAGTCAATGGTGATAGACATTAGAACAATGGTTACCTATGGGGGGTTTGATTGGAAACGACCATAAGCAAACTTTTGGGAGATGATGCTATTTATTTTTCTCCAGCTTTATGGAGCCATGATTGACAAAAGTTTATATATATATATATATATATATATATATATATATATATACACACACACACACACACACACACACACATACAAACATATATGTGTATATATACACACACATATACACACATACTTACTGTGTACACATTGTTTTGATATATGCATACATTGTAAAATGATTACAACAATCAAGCTGATATACCTGTCCCTCACTTCGTATAGTTGTGTGTATATGTGTGAATATTAGGATTTACTCTCTTAGCAATTTCCAGTATATATTGTTAATGGTGGCCACAGTGTTGTATATTAGATCTCCAGAACTTATTCATCTTGCCTGACTTAAACTTTGAGCCCTTTGACCAACATCATCCTGCATCCCAGTCTTGCACAGCCATCATTGTACTTTCTGCTTCTGTGAGCTACACGCTTTTGGATTCCAATATAAGTGAGACCATGCAATATTTGTCATTCTTTGCATATTCCTTATTTCACTTAGCATCATGTCCTGCAGGTTCATTCATGTTGTCACAAATGGTGGGATTTCCTTCTTCTTCTTTATAAGGCTGAATAATATTCAATTTGATATATATACTACATAGCCTTTATATATTCATCTGCCAATAGACACAGGTTAATTCCTAATTTGCTGTTGCAAATAATGCTGTGGTATATATGTGAGTACAGATCTCTTTGAGATTTTTATTTAATTTCCTTTGGAAAGCACTATTTCTTAATTGGGTTATTAGATATATTCTTTATTCAAAAGTCTTTAATTTATACACTTAAAATCTGTGTATTTCACAACAATGTGATTTTACAACAAATCAATTATTTAAAATTTCCTTTGCAATGTCCCCATAACATATCAACTATTTTTGCAAGATTATGATTTTTTTCTAACCAATCAGAATTTAATTTGAAGCCATATCTTTTATTTCTAACCAAAAGTAAACATGCATATTTATATCCAAAAAGATCAACAAACTGGTAAATAAGTACCAGAAGCCACCATATGCAAAGAACAGTCTGGTTGAGTGAGAGTCACTGTAACTCCCTCAACAAAGAACTTATCCATTGATCTTAGAAGTCACTTGAGAAACAAAATTTTTCAACTAAGGGCCTTGATAAAGGTGGACAATTGAAATAATCATTGAAAAATCATGAGTCATCATTTTCTTTTATTCTTAGTAATGCCACCACTCAGCCAAACCTGGGTTTACAAGAGGACAAGAGAATGGTAAGCTTTGCCTTTTATTGGTTCCTCCCCAAATAAGGGCACAGTATATGAGGCAACAGATACAATGTCTGCCTCTTGGTATTCCCCATCTTTCTGTGATTCCCCTCCCCTTAGATGTAGATAGGACCTATGACTTGCTATTAACAGAATAGGGCAAAAGTGATGGGTTCTCTCTCTCATGAATACTTTACATTACATGACTCTATTTGGCTAGCAAATTAAAGACCTTTTCTCCCTAAATGGACTAGAGAACTTAAAGGGCGATGTTGGAGGGTCCATGTGGCAGAGTTGGACCAGTCTTAGATGCTGAGAGCAGCTACCAGTTGACAACCAGGAGAAGTAGGGCTCCTTCATCTGAGGACTGCAGGGAAACACATTCTACCAGTGACCTGAGTGAGCTTGGAAGAGGATGCTTCCCCATTTACCTCCATGTGAGAATGCAGTTCATCCAACATAGACATGGCAGCCTTTTGAGACTCCGAGCAGAGGATCCAGCTTCTCTGTACCCAGACACCTATCCCATACACACTCTAAATTGTTTTAAGCTGCTAAGTTTGTGGTAATATGCAGGGCAACAATAGCAAACTCATAGTGTGCTCTCTCTTTGAATGTTCTATCTGAAACCCTTCAGGTAACTTCTGTGCTCCTTTGAGTTCCAACTTATTGCTGAAGCATGTGCTCAGGTCATGGTCCAGGGGATCCAGAGCCAATCCTCTGGCAAGTGTTTTTGTATTGGCAGACTATTCAACTATAGTTTATCTAACAAGACTAGATACATTTCTTCAGTTCCTCTGAAGAGATGAACTTATAAAGTTCCATCTCAAGCCAAAGAAATAATTTTCCATCTGTACATAATATAGGCTAGGCTTGTGCTTCGACTAAATGATCTTAGGAAATTACCCCAGCTAAATAAAATAAATATGTAACATGGAAAACAAAATAGAGAGCCATGTTGGCAGCTTAAAATTTTGAATTGTACATATTTGACAAAAAAATCATCACATAAATGTATTGAAAGCAATGTCTAAAAAGATTCCGCTATTAAAAATATCACCAAAAGAACTCAGAATTACTCACATAGCTCACATTTCAGAGCTGCTCATTTCAAAAAGGTCAAAGGGGAAGAGCTACAAGGGAATTTTTACTTTCAGTTTTATTTATTTTGTTTAATTTCTAAAAGTTCAATGTCATAAAAGAATTTTACCACCTGAATGTCCTTTGCTCCTCCTTGATGAAATGCAAAATAATCTTACTTCGGTTTTACTGAACTTGTTCTACACCCTTGTTGAAGATCTTCAAATCCCAACTATCTTTTTTTTTGATCAAAGCACCTTAATAAAGAAATAATACTTAGCTTCTACAAATATCTTATTAGGCTCCCTACAACACTTAAGAATCAGTATTAAGTCTACACTTATTCAGGTATATAGTAAAACATATATATATTAGTTTATCTTACAGGGTAGGAAACTCTGGAAATTGCATTAGAATAACTAAAGCCAAATATTGAATTCTTCCATTTAAAGGTGATAGTTTAACAATAATAAGTAGGTATAGAGTTCTGACAGAGGAGCACATGACAGCATAAATGAATAAGCATGCTACTAATTATGTGGAGCAAAACTTGTAGAGTTTACAAACTCTAAAATACACAAAACTTTTTAGAGTTGGAAAGTAAATGAAGATAAGATGGGAGAGTGTAAATAAATTAAAAACAAACTTGTAGAGTTCATACTTTGTTTACATTTATAGCAAGAACTAGCATCTGAATCAAACTGTGTAATTAAATTGAACAATAATTTTAAAACAAAGAACATAGTTAATAATTTTGACATAGGCTCAAGAGTTCAATGTCTTTCTACATTCATTTCAGGAGCCTGAATGAATTATTTTTCTCCGAGGGAATTCTTCATGCCCAAAAGGTAATATGTGCTTTTAGGCATACTTCTTTCCAAAGTAGTGAGCTACAGTACACTGTTTTGGAATACCAGATGCCATGGTCAAATAAGTTAGGGACACTTTGCTTGGTGGTATCTTCTGGTGATTCATATATACATACATTGGTATTTTTAAGTTGTTGAGGAGCCCCAGCTAGATAGAACTCTGTAATGTTGTTTAACACAGTATTTTCAAAACCTATTGAATTTAGAACACTTTCAAAGGTGCATTTATTAACATGCTTATAACAATTTCTCTCTTGTTTTGTGGTTTTCTTTTTCATTTGTTAAGAAAAATTCCTACAGAACTGTGTTCCATAGGATATGTATGGTCAATATGAGAATATGAAAAGAAACCCTGAATAAGCTTTAAGTATGAAATTGTGTGAAGCAGATCTTCTCACTAAATTATCATAAGAACTAGAAAAGGAGGAATGAAGAGGATAAGAAACAATGAAAACTAAAGTTGACAATCTACTTTCAGGATCTGATAGAAATTAGTCATTGTCCAGCCAGGTCCTGAGACTTAATACCTAGAGAAACTTGAACAATTGTACCTCTCTATCGCCAGGTGCTGTGTTCTATAATCAATTCTGCATTATTTCTCCACTCTTACCCTCACATTAATACTTTTCTCATCCACCAACTTTCCCCATCCTTGAAGAAAAATATCAGCATTCAGAAGGAAACAAATGTCTCGGGAACGAAGTCTGTATCGAAATTGGAGAGCCAAAGCAAACTTCTGAAGGCAGTTGAAGAAAGAATTCTAGTGTAACAATGTAGTATAATTTAGAGTTTCACAAATCCTATCAAAGTCTCTAAAAATCAAGTTGCTGAACAATGATGTTTCAGTTGATCAGAAAAAAATCTGACAAGAAAGTAGAGAATTGGCCAGGACCTGTGAATTTGAATCTGCTCTATACTTACAGATCAAAGAAAGAAATAAAATACCTATTGATCAAAAAGCAGGATGAAATGCCATGCATTTGCTCATAAGATTTGTTTACCAATATTCAGCCAGAAAAGATTCCCTCATTTGAGCATGAGTAGAAAGTACATGAGAAAAGGGGGAAACTGTGAATGAAGTACTACAGAGCAAGTAGGGAAACTGGTAACCCCACAGAAAGCAGGAAGAAATAAGAATGGAATGTCTAAACACTGTAGGAATGAAATGCAATCATAGAAAAATGGGCAACATAAAATCAAAAGAGAAATGAACACAAAGATACTCAAGATAAAATTTTAAAATGAAAAAAAAATTGTGATCAAAGCACTCAAAATCCTTTCTTCTATCTTTCTAGAAATATACAATGCATTATCTTTGTCTATAATCACCCTACCTTGCAACAGAGCACCAGAACTTTTTTCTCCTAATTAAAACTTAGCACCCATAGACCAACCTTAACCCCCACCATCACCATAATCCTAGTCTTCTCAGCCTCTGGTAAACAGAGATAATATATAGTTTAAATTAATGTAGTTACATAAGTAAATCAAGTTACAGAGTTATGTTCAATACCAAATTCTTTGAAATATCTAAATATTTATAAAAATTCCTATTACAGAAAACTGCCACTGAATGTATAGTTACCTTTAACAACAATAAGTCTCTGGTTACAGAAGTTTCTTAACCTCAAATAGACATTTCCCCCACCAAACATGAAATAAATTAACAGCTAACATTTTTACTACCAAAATTACTTCCAAATTACTATTGCCTCCAATGTTTTTCTCTTTTCTGTTACCAAAAATCATTTTCTAGAAAAAGAGAGGTACATAACATAGCAGGGATTCAAAAATATTGGACAGATACATAGAAGAATGGATGGATGCATGGATTGATGGATGCCACATAGATGAATGGTGGACTGACAAATAAGTGAATGAGGACAACATGTTTCTTTAACCACTATGCTCATATCCTCACTCAAAGTCATTATCTTCTAATTTGGCATCATAATCATTTAGACATGGATGATGGAAAAATTCTTACCCCCCAAAAAAAAACAAGCAAAATATTAGTATTAGCTTTGTTGAAAAAATAAATATTTTAGCAGTTTCATTATCTGAAATGAAATGAAAAAATATAGTTTTAAAATAAAAATTTATACTAGCTATGCTTTGCCTTAAGCACTAAATATTATTTGTGGTAAAAGTAGTACATATATTTTTAAACAAAAGATTTAAAATTATTTAAGTAGGATGCCAAATATATTTACATAAATTTCTAGATCTATTTATATCTCAATCCATAATATGCATCAACATAATATGACAGGTTTAAAATATTTTGATAACTGTTTCATGTATTAAAGCAATTTAAAGTTTACTTTGGAAGAAGTAGTCAATACTTTCTAAAATAGACCATAAAAATAACACAGGCATCCTTTTGATCCTCATGTGTATACTTTATTTGTCCCTGAAAAAAAAAATATATCCAATGTACCTTTCAGAATGATTTATTAGGTGTTATTGTTCCAGTGTTCAATATTGTTCAATACTGAACTACTATACTGATTACCACTCTCCACTCTGTGTTAGTTCTATCATGTGCTTTTATTTACCTCCTGAGGCAAAAACATTTTAATTGGTTTAGAGAAGCTTGAACTCTCTTTTATCGATGACAGATTTCATCAAAATGGAACCAACCCAGGAACTGTAATCCCAGGGCAGAAAAATCATGATCCGCTTTGGGTTTCCAAGATTTAAGGCCTATAAACTAACAGTAAAAAGAAGAAACTAGAGCCTCTTTGTGAGCTAAGAACTTTATTGTATACACATATACATATATATGTATGTGTATATATATATATATATATAATTTTAGCAGTTCTTAAATATGTGTATAAATAAATACATGTATATACACACTCACATGTGTACATACATAACAAATTTGTATGTATAATCATATGCAGTATCCTTCAGTATCCATGAGGTATTGATTCCAGAACCTTCTATAAATACCAGAATCCGTAGATTAAGTCACTTCTATAAAATGGAGCAATGTTTGTATATAAACTAAGCATATTCTCATATGCTTTACATCATTTCTAGATTATCTATAATGCCTAACACAATGTCAAAATATGCAAATATTTTTAATTCTATATTGTTTATGAAGTAATAACAAGAAAGAAAAGTCTGTATATATCAATAAAGATTCAATTTTTTAAATATTTCAATCCATGGTGAATGTGAAACCCACAGATACAGAATGCAACTATATACACATACACACATACATAACATATACATATGCTTATATGAAAGCACACATCACAGCACTCACATGTAATTTTATAGAAATATTAATATGCATGAAATAAAATACGTACAAAAACCTTTAACACAGCAAAACTATGTGATTTGTAATTCTAACTTAGGGAAGTAAATGAAGCTACTTAGTATTTCTCCTATTTTGTTTTGTTAATGGACTGCTTTTCAAATTATCTACACATTAAATTTACGAAACATTGCAGTCAATTTTGAAAAGATTTACAGTCATAGCAAATCCTGCTAACTGCATAAACTTAGGCAAATGGGGGCATTATTTTAATAGGCCTATATTTCTTTTAAGTATTCATTTTACAATGTTCCATTGTTTATGAATAATGCACACAAAATAATTTTCTTATTGCACAGAAATTGTATTTAGTTAATAGATTTTAGTCCCATGCAGATTTCACTATGTCAAAAACTGAAACTAAATTGTGATTTGTACAAAGTTAAGCATTAATTATAATACATGAGCAAAATAAATACTAATCACAATGATAGAAACCCACCTTTAGCTGTCACTTTTCTCATTTTAAATTTTATTTTTTTGTGGTAAGAATATTTTATATGAGATCTATTCTTTCAAAAGTTTTTAAATATACAATGCAGTGTTATAAAAATAAATAACAAGTGTTAGCAAGGATGTAGAGGACCCTGGTACACTCTTGGTAGGAATGCAAAATGGTACAGCTGGTATGGAAAACAATATGGAGGCTCCTAAAGTTTTGAAAATAGAACTGCCATCTAATCCAGCAATTCCATTTCCAAGTATTTATTGAAGAATTGAAAGAAAGAACATGAAAAGACATTAGCATTCCCATAGTCATTCGAGTTCTTCTCACAGTAGCCAAGATGTGAAGACAACCTAAAATTTCTTTTGAAGGAGGATTGGCTGTTATTTTTGCCAAACAAGCTGACAAGAGTCATAAGCCACTGGACCAGAAGAACCAATAAAGGCAAAGGAAAGCTGCCCCAGCTGACCCACTGCAAAGGGACACAGTCCTTCCTTGTACTGTATCTAATGAAATTGGCAATGTACAAATCCAATGGTCTTGCAGCACATAGGGAAGGTAAGATGGGTTGTTCAAAGTGAATGGGAACTGCTGTCTTTTTTAGTAAATTCTCAATCTAGGCCCACTGACAGTTTTCCTTAGAGCTAAATTGTGCATTACTTTTTATCACTGTTTCCAATATGGATTTGTTTTTTTTTTTTTAATATCTCTTTTTATGTCAAGCTAAGCAAAAGCTCTTGAGAACCACAGATGTTGACCTTAATGTCTCCCCCTGCAAAAGTCAGAGGCTTTTTCAGCACGGAAAGTTCATTTTATCTAGTCAGGTTACAAATGACACTGCATTATTTCAGTAGTCGGTGAATGAAATTATTATCTTATATAAGGCACATTTGTGGGTAGGTAGAAAAGTAGGGTTGTCTCTGTAATCTAACATGAAGGGTACAGAAAACCTACTTTCACTCTCAGTACTTTTCCAGTGTATTCATATATCCAAGTCACATATTATTCCAACACATTAAATACACATATGTGTCTGACACTTTACTTTCAATAGATGAACTAATTAAGTATCGACAGAGTACCTGCTCTATACTCACCTGTTTCTGGATATTATTAAAGATACAGAAATTATTGCTTTTAAGTAGCAGTTAACAATGTAGTTGGAAAAACAAGACCAACCCCTGCAATAGCAAGAAACAAAAAAGATCATATTAATTGAACTTCTTTTTATAGTCACAAACATTTTCTGCTAAAGGTCAGGCAGTAAGTATTTTAGGCTTTAGAAAACAGGAAATGTCTGTCAAGACTACTCAATTTTGTCATTGTAGTACAAAAGCTATCTAAACAATCCTAAATCAATGGGTATATCTGTGTTCCGATAAAACTTTATTTATAAAAAAAGGCAAAACTTTATTTATAAAAACAGGCAGTTGGCTGGCATAGATCTAACAATGTTGTTTACTGTCCTCAGATCCATTTTACAAATGCTTTCTCATTTAGGTTAACAGTGTCTTTGGAAGCACAAAAGTTGTTTGTTTGCTTCTTTGTTTAAATGAAGTCCATCTTATCAAGTTCTTCTTTTAGAGAGGTAATTTCTATGCGTATTCCAGGAAACTTTTCCTGACAAATATCTCAATGAAGTAATGTCAAAATAACCCAAAGCCAGCTTAAAGGGTCTTCCATTGAACAAAATTGTGACACTTTGAGATTTCAGAAGAATAAGATCATGTGATTATCAAATGTTTAATGAAACATTGATGAACATTCAACATTGATACAATAAAATTCACAAATCCATAATAATACTTGAAAAAGGGGAAAAATCTTTGAAAAAAAGATCATTATTGCCTTTTGTATTGGCTATTTAGCATTTTTTTTCTCTGAAAATTGGAAACTAAAGGGGAAAGCTAAATACCTCTTTCAATAGCAACTGTATTTTAGAGCAACCAAATTATCCCAGGTCATAAGAGTAAACTCTCCTTTAGAAGACTGCCAGAAGGAAGAACAAATTATAAAAGAATCATTATTTTGGAATATCTAATGAAATTATATCTTCAGATAAAGATGACAAATTTAATGATTATTACATAAATGATGGATTGGAAATTGGATGTGTACATGGTGCTAAAGGGTGCTACACAGATTTTCTGGTTGTAAAGGAAAATTTTAATGTACAATGAAGGAACAAAACTGTCATCTCCCTATTGTAATGGTCAGGGTTTAGCTTCATTGATAGTAGGACAACTAGTATGTTTCCATATATAATGCAATATAGATATACATCACTTTTGATGTGTTCTACTTAAAAATGCTTAACTAGAAACTATTCAATACTTTGAAATTAAATTCCAGGTTACATAAAATAGAAGGTGTTAAGTTATTCATTAAATAACACCATGAGGAAGAAATAAGACAATGTCTGGAAGGTAGAATATTCAACAAAACAATTGATTAAGTCTCTGTGCTGTGAAATTGCTTTTGATCAAAAGACAGACTTTTGGGACTTGATGAATCAGATGCAATAAATGACCCTGGATTCAGTAATGTTTGTAGAAACCAACTATAAAGACATCTGGCGAACATTTGGGGGAAATTTAAACATGGATCAGTTATTAGATGACACCAAGGAATTATCATAAATTTTATTAAGTATGATAATGTTATTTTGTCTGGGTGGCAAAATGTTTTTACTTTTTAGAAATGTATATTCACTTCTGTTGGGGGGAATGTTGCAGTATCAGCAATTTCTTTAAAATGATGTTAAATAATAAGGATTTTTAAAAGCATGAAGGGTCTTCACTCCAACGACTCTATATTCTACTATGCTCCAGTCCCTAATTCACTCTCTAGTTGATGTTGTATTGTTTCCTCTATGACAATTTTCATTAGCTGAAATCAGTTGATTGGTTGGTTGCCATCTCTCTCCTCCAGAATGTAATCCCTACAAGAGATAGGATCTTACCTGTCATGTTCACAAATATATTCTTAACTCTTGAAGAAATGCATGGTACATACTAGATGCTCAGTAAGTACTCAATTAAAAAGAAACACACACACACACACACACACACACACACACACATTGGTTCTAAATCACAGTTAACATTGTATTCATGAGACTTTAACGATTTCCCTTGCTTAGTTAGACATGTGGTTTCCTGTGGAAATGTGTTGACAAAATTGGGAAGGGGATGCTTTTTATTTTACATATGAATGGAGCTTGCACTGTGTACTGCCAGTTAACAAACAAAGAGAGGAAAAAGGATGAAAAGATGTGGGATTCTAATTCCGTGTTATTTGAAATCACATTTGAACCCTCTGCTGTGCGCAGCTGGACGACATCCCTATGAAGTTCAAAGAGCTGAGTCTTTTAGCACCTGTTTCTGAGCTGTAACCTGTTTACACTTTTCATAATAAGATGAAACTCAATGTTTTCAGAAAGCCAGTACATGAGAGTTCTAAACATATCCTGTTGAAATTAAATCTTCAGTCCTAAAAATACAGCTTGCAGTGTTCAAATGAAAGAAAATTAAAACATTTTATTTAAAAAAATGTGACACTGAAAATCATAATCCAAAGTAACTAGCCCTATGTGAATAGGAACATCTTTTCTATCTACAGGAGGCATATATTATATTAAGATCAGATTTAAATTTATAGACTACAGAGACTCTTTGGCTCAAAAAATACTAGTAACAGATTTTTGCCATATATAAAAAGACTAGATTCCAGAAAAAAAAAACACTAATAATAAGCCATATGCTTATCATTTTATGACATGGGCATTGAAAAATCTCTCCTAAATAATACATGCTACTCAAAGAAGTCCACCAGGTGGTAACCCTCATGATAGCATGTCTAAAAGTTACTCTACATTCCTTACTCTAATTAAAACATGGAGAACAAGGAGCAAGTTTCCTTGGTACTGACACTGCAACAAAAGCAATGGCTTCATGACCAAGTTTTCCAGGTTACCTTTTTTTTCAATTATTATTCTGATTCCCTTCTAGGTTTAGTTGTTATCCTTAGGTGCAGTTGTCTAAAAGGTATGTAAACACTCAAGGTAAGATCCAGTTGAGGAAAATGTATCTTCTCCCACCAAGCAAAATAATTACATCTATTCAACACATATGTGGTAAGAATTTGCTATCCACCACACTATGCTAGGGTCTGAAAATACCAAGAAAAAAAAAGAATATGGTCTTTGTCCTCAAAGGGCATATATTTTGTCTTGGGAACTGGCCTGTTCCCAAGATAAACCCCAACAGGAGTTCCATAAAAGAGGCAAAATATGTTCTAAAGCGATGCTGTATTGGTTCAGGTTTTAATATTAATGTTTTTCTTAAAAAGCAAAGGGGATCTGTTAAATACCCTATTAATAGATTAAATTTGTTTATCATCTGGAGACTGACAAAGCAAAGGAAAAACAAAGAGTTTATAAAAATTAAAGGTACTGTGCAAAGTTAACGAAAGTACTATTATAAAGAATTTCATCTTATTCATTGATATTGTTATAAATTTGATCAAAACTAGACATCTTAAAAACTATATAAACTTATCTAAAATATATAAATGTATAAACATAAAATTAAGCAAAATCAAGTAGTATTTCTTTAAGTAATGCAAGGAGACCTCAATATAACTTACTATAACAACCTATATGGAAGCCAAAAGTGTTTGAAGCAAATTCATCATCCATTTAGAATAGAAAGAAATTTTCTTGACTTGATTTAAAAAATCAGAAACCAATAGCAAACTATACTTTAAGTGTTCCTCTAATGTTTCCTATAAGAAAATCAATATTTCTTTTCTAATTTAATTGTGAGAACTAAATAATTTAATACATATAAAGCACTTATAAAACTTTTTGATATATGACAGTCTTTTTTACATTTTATACTTAAATAAGTTAATCTGCATAAATACTTAGGTTTGTTACATGAATAATAGTCTTCACTTTTTATGCTTAAAAACGTCAAAATCATTAGATTACAGGTCATAACAAAACAGGTCATTGACCAGATTTGGTCCATGGGCCTCAGTTTGTCAACCTATAACCCTCAAGTTTATAACCCACCAAAAAAAGGTCCATTAAATTAAGGAAGAGGATTCTCAGAAGATTGAAGAGTAGGAAGCACCAGGAATGTGTCTCCCTACATGAAAATAATTGCATTGGCAAATCTATCTGATGAAACAATTTGAATCGCTGGAGTCTATTGAGGGATTGCAACTTCCAGATAAAGGCTTGGACAGTGAATTGTGGTCAATTTTAGCTTTTAGCATAATAGCAACTACTCATCCTCCACCTTTGCACTATGGCAGGCAGCTGTGTATGCATTGCGAGAGCAATCTGCACACAGCTTGTGCAAGCTGAGTTTGGCAACAAAGGACCCTAGCCTCCAAATAGGAATCTGTACTTGCATTCACTGATCACTGCTTCTGAGCTTCTGATTACAGAGACACCGACAAAGAAACAGGAGGCCATTGTGGTTGAACTCCCCCATGGTGTTGCAAGCCCTACCCCTCTGACTGCTGACTTCCAGGGCCTATAAAGGGCTCCTCTCTGTCTACTCCAATACATTGTTCTCTTTTTTTCCTTTTTAGAAGTAATACATTAAGAATTAGAAAAATCAAATTCAAAAACATAAATAGGGAAAATTAGAAAGTGACTATATATGCCCATGGAAAAGTACAGGCTCAGGGAAGAACCAAGAAGACCTTAAGTTTACACATCAGGTGGATCCATGGCATAGATACAGCCCATATCCATTAAAAAATAATAATAAAATAAAGTAAAATAGCAAACCCTAGAGAAGGTATAAAATCTGTTCCCAAAGTTACCACATTATTAGATTTAAATGTCCAGTTTTCAACAAAAACAATAACAAATTGTCACATATATCAATAACCAGGAATGTATGAGACAAAGGGGAAAGTCATGGGTTGAAAGTACAGTTCAATGATACAGCACATGCTTAGCATGGATGAGGCTCTGGATTCAATTCCCAGCACCAAAAATAAATAAATGAATAAGTTGATCAATCAACAGAAATTGTCTATAAAAAGATCTGATGACAGATCTATTTTATAAAGACTTTAAATGAAGATGCTCAAGGAAGTATAGGGAGATAAGGGAAAAGTAAAGAAAACAATGTACTAGTAAAATGGAAATAGCAATAAAAAAGATGTGAAAGCTAAAAAGGAACCAACATGAACACTAGAGCTGAAAAATAAAATAACTGAAATGAAGAAATTCACTGGAGGGACTCAAAAGCAGATTTCAGCAGGAAAAAAAAAAAAGAATCAGTGAACTTGAAGAGAGGACAATGGAAACCAGAAGGAACAGAAAGAAAAAGATGGAAGAAAAGTGAACAGAACTTAAGCAACTTACAGGACATCATCAGGCAGATTGACATAAGCATGGTGACCAAAAGTTGGTCAGAAAGACAAGAAAGAAAGAGAGAAAATGTTGACAAAATAATGGCTTCAAATATCTCAAATTTTATAAATGGCACGAATATAAATGCACAAAAAGCTCAACAAACTCCAAGATGAACTCAAAAAAGATCCACACCAAGACACATTACAATTGAAATTTCAAAGAGAGAATCTTAGGAAAAAGTAAATTGTCACATATTAGAAGTATCAATAAAATCATTATCAAATTTCTCATCAGAAACTATGGAAGTCAGAATGCATTGGGACCAACATATTCAGATTGCTAAAAGAAAAGGATAACTGTCAACCAGAAATCCTATATCCAGCAAAATTTTCCTTCAAAAATGATGGGAAAATTAAGACATTTCCAGATAAACAAAATTTACGGGAACACAGTAACCCTTGGATCTGCCCTGCAAAAAATATACAAGATTGTTCTTCAAGATGAAATGAAAGTACACTAAACAGTAACACAAAGCCAAATGAAGAAATAAAGATAGAAAATATTTTTTTCTGATCACAATGGAATAATGCTAGAAATCATTCAAAGAGTTAAAACTGTAAAATTCAATGTACTTGAAGAAATGAAGCTATACTCTTAATAAGTGGATCGAAGAAAAAAAAACACAAAAAAATTAGAAAAGACATATTGTTGAAAATAAAAAAAATCAAGCAATGCTTAAAAGGAAATTTACTGTTATAAACCTATTAAAACCCAAAAACAAATCTCAAATCAACAACCTAATTTTATAATTTGAGGAATTATAAAAAGAAAATCAGGGAGAAAGGGCAGAAAAACAGGAAGTACTGAGGACTGACGTGAAGCAAATTACATTCCATGCATTTATGAGTATGTAAAAATGTATATTATATATAATTATAGTGCCTAATACAAAAAAGAAGAGCAAACTAAACAAAATTTAGAACAGAGAGGAGGGAACACAAACTACATACGTACAAATTCTGTGAGGCCAGCATTACCCTGACCCCAAAGCCAGACAAAGATGCTAAAATGCAAGAAAATTGCAAACCAAAATCCCTTATGAATATTGATGCAAATTTTTTGAGAAAAAATACTAGCACACTGAATTCAGTAGCATATTGAAAAGATTATACACCATGACCAAGTAGGATTTATTCCTGGAATGCAAAGATGGCTAAACATAAAAATCAATGAAATATCAATACAATATACCCCAATAATAGAATAAAGGAGAGAAGTACAGCATGATCAGATCAACTGATGTAAAATTTAAAAAAAAAAAAGCACTGAAAATATTCAACATCTTTTCATGGTTAAAAACAGTCAAACAAATTATAAATAAAAGATAATTATCTCAAAATAAATACAGATACAGGAATAAAGGAATATAATAAGTAATCACATATCAATTAACCTTAAAATTGATATAAAATGGAAAATTCCTTTAAAAATACAACCTATTATAAATGAAGCATGAAGGATTAGAGAAATTAAATAGCCTATATCTACAGATTAATATATATGTCATCATAAATTCCTCCCTCACTTACACACAAAAACACAGTCTTGAGCAAAGATGGCTTCAATATTGAATTCATTTAAGGAAAACAGAATAAAATTTCTACATAAAATCTTTCATGAAATAGAGGAGGCAAAAAGCTTTCTAAGTCATATCATGCAGCCAGCATCACCCCCCAAAATCAAACCTAATGAAAGCATTTTAAAATATATAATTACAAATGACTACCCCTCATCATCATAAATACAAGTCAGTAAGACATTGGCAAATCAAACCTAGCTATATCTAAAGAATAATCTATCATTACAAAATGGAGCTTTCATCCTCCTCCCACAAGTACAAGGTGGGTTTAACATTTAAAATCAATATGTGTAATTCAATAAGTTAACAAACTAAAAGAGAAACACCGTATGATCACTTTAAGTGGTGCAGTATTTAAGAAGGTCACCATGCCTTTTTCATTAAAAGAAAATAAAAATATTGCTACAATAATACAAATAGTGATATTAGTGTGATTTTTTTTCTTTCTTTTATGACTAGGAAAAAAGCAAGAATATCAACTTCTACCACTTTATACAACAAGGTAGTGAATGTTCTAGCTGAAGCAATAATAGACGAATTGTATTTCTAAATTCATAAATATCAGAAAGTGAGGACTGAAAACTGTTATTATTAAAAAATGATACGTTTATGCACTGTAAGAGAATTTTCCAGGTTTGGGGATGTAAGATATGAAATCAATTGCATCTCTATATAAAAGAAACAGATAATTGGAAAATAAAAAATATAAAAGGATATAACTTATACTAGTATTAAAAACAACTAATAACTACAAATTAATCTAACAAAAGGCCAAATTTCTAAATAGAAAACTAAAAACATTTGTTATAGAAATCAAAGTTCTAAATAACAGAAAGATCAAGTTGATTGTGTGTATCTCATTATCTATTCTCCCTTAATTCAACACTAAGATCAAAATTCTAGCAGGCCTTTTTGAAGAAATTAAAAAATCAATTCTACAATCTATTTTGAAATGCAAATAACACAGGATAGTCATGAGATTTTTAAAGTAGTAAAGGTGGAGGAATTATACTATAGTGAAGTTTAATGGTCAACCTGACTGAGCTAGAGGATCTCAGAGGACTGGGTAAAACATTATTTTGGGTTTTGGCATGAGAGTGTCCCCAAAAGAAATTGAATTGCTAAATTGAGTTAAGAAGATTGCCCTCATCAGTGATGGTGGATATCACTCAAACCATTGAGGGCTTAATTTAAGTTGAACAAGAATCAAGAGAAGACCAAATTTACTATGTGTATTCAAGCTGGGATATCTATTTCCTCCTACCTAGGACATTGGTCCTCCTGGTTTTTGGGCCTTCAGACTCAAACTGAATTGCACCACCAGTTTTCCTGTTCTCCAGCTTGCTAATGGCAGATTGTAGGGTTTCTAGCCCCCATGATTGTAGGGTTTCTAGCCCCCATGACCCCTGAGTCAAATACTACAATGAAGAAATTAATTAATCAGCAGTATGTTTCTCTGGAGAACTCTGAGTAAAACAAATATCTTGTTTCAGAAAAGCATATTTGTATTATTCTGTACATTAATCTAGATTCTAAAACACTGTCACAGTGTTTTAAAAAATAATATATCAATATCCAATAAGCAAATTAAAGATGCAGAATAATTACCAATCAGAATAGATAAATGGATGAGCCAAAACAAAGTCCAGAATATTCTCACACATGTAGGATTAATTGATATACAAGGTTATATCAATGGAGGAAGTAAATACATCTCAAGAATGGTGCTAAAAATTGGATAATTATCACTCCACATACAAAACTAATTTGGAATCAAACATAAAATCTAAAAATACAAAATTCTACTAGAAGAAAACATAAGAGGATATATTTACAACCAAGAATAAGGAAATATTTTAAAAATTTAAAATATTAAGCATAAAAAACAATTTAGACCTATTAAAATTGAAAATGTTTATTCATTAAAGATGCAAATAAGAACCTAAACAGAGAAGCTCTTGGTTGGAAAACACACCCTAAGGACATATACCTGGAAAAATGCATACCTAGGATAGCCAAAGAATTCCTATAAATCAACAATAAAAATATGAACAACCCCTAATTTTTAAAGGAATAAAGGTTTTTAAGAGACTTCTCAAAAAATAATATACCAATATCCAATAAGCAAATTAAAGGTGCAGAATAATTACTAATCAGAGAAATGCAAATTAAAAACAATGAGATACTACTAGACACTCAAAAGAAATGGCTAAAATCCAAAATACAAAACACCCTATATTTGTGAGGATAGAAAAATATTGCAAGTTGCATGCATTGTTAGTAAGAGTATAAAATATAGCCACCATTTTGGCAATTTCATATAAAATTAATAATTTAGGTACACTGTATTTCATCAGTTTTACTCCTAAAAATTTTCCCACAAAAAGGATAAAATGAGAAGATTCCTATTTATAACAGCCCAAGATCAATACTTCACCAGATTCAGTGTCTGAATCTAGAATCAATCTACCAATGAGAATTGCAAAATATATTGTGGATTATTCGTACCATGGAATACTATTCAGCAATGAAAAGAACTACTAAAATATGCAACAACATGGATGGATATCCCCCCAAAAAAATGGGGGGAGATGAGCAAAAGAAACCTGACATGCAGGAATAAATACTTTGTGATTTCATTCATATTAAATTCTTGAGCAGCGGCAGTTAACCTTTTGTGATAGAAATGAGAAAACAGGTAGATTCAGACATTCTGGAACAGAAAAACCTGTGCCTTTGTCCATTACTGCTGGTATTTAAAAAAAAAAAAAGACCATAGACTGGATAATCTATAAACAAAAACATTGTATTGGGTTTAGGCATGAGAGTGTCCCCAAACAAATAAGTAAAAACTTATTTCTCCCAGTTCTGAAGATTGGGTTGGATTTTTTTTTTGGAGGTGCTGGGGATTGAACCTGAGGCCCCGTGCATGTCAGGCACCCACTCTACCATTGAACTACATTCCAAGCTATAGTTCTGGGGGTTGGGAAGCCCAAGATCCAGACTTCACCAGATTCAATGTCTGGTGAAAACTTGTTTCTTTCTGCTTCAAATAGGGCACCTCTTGCTGAATGCTCACATGATGGAAGCGGCCAACATTGTGTCCTCAGAGGTGGAAGGGAGGAAAAGGGTTTCCCTTCAACCCCTTTTATTAATCCCTTCACAAGAACAGAGACTTCATAGCTTACTTACTTCCCAGTGGCCTCACTTGTTAATACCACCAACAATGGGGATTAGGAGTACATGCATTTTTGGAGGGACACATTCAGATCACACCAGTCAGGTTTCAAAGTCCAAAATATCATGTATTTTTCTATCCTGCCTTATTCCCTTCCTTCTGCCTCAGCCCCTCCACTTTAGCCCATTTTACCTTCATTATTATGCTCACAAAGGAATCTCTAGTTAACTCACGGTCCAGTCGTCTGCAAACTGAACATATGTATCCGAGACAGCTTGGTCATTGAGTTTGCTGAAGTGGAGAGTCTTGGGATCCCCTAATGAGCTTCAAGACAGATTCAAAACCCTCACTCTTATTCATGCTTCTGACCTTTCTGCTGGACTTTGCTGACCCAGGTTCCTGGTACTCTATTCTTTAAATGACCTGCATTCCTTCAATGTTAGGAATCTGCTTTCTGAAACTTTTTCTAATCTTTCTCCTTCCCTTCTTCACGTTCCCCCTTTTCTTCTCCTTCTTGGTTTTAAGGCCACTTCTCCATAGAAGTAACATTGATTCTAGAGACAGTGTCTGAGAGGATGATAGACCAAGAAGCATTTTAATAGCCTGGTAGGACAAAGAGAGGAGGATTGAGTCTGGGACACTCGCACTGGAAAGGGATAACTTATGTTAGTTTGAGAACCTAAAGTATTGCATTCCTAAAGTAGAACTGGGTGTAAACTGGAAGCTTTCAGGGTCCCTAGGAATGCAGTACAGCTTCAGAGGATCTCAGCTGTGAAATTTATCTGAAACAATCTCTGGTAGGTACAGCTCTCAGGGACCCCACAAAGGTTCACAAAAAGTCCTCTCTGGAGGAAGATATTATCCTATGCTTGAAACTATTTCTCTGAACAATTCTGGAATTGCAGTATCTATCAACAACTAAACAATAGCTGAGCACCAGGGGAGGTATGAAAACATGAAGGAACATAAGCAGATACGTCACACAACATAATCAGACCCAAAAGAACTCCACATATGGATCTTAACAGGCATAGATTTTAAAGTAATAATGAATGGATCAAACAAATTGTATTTTTATTCATCAAAATTGCCCATGTTAATCTGAGTTGGGAAAGATCCAAAGAGGGAGGAGAAGTGAGGCACAGATTTGGATACCCTCTGTCTTCAAATTCAGTTCCTGGGAACTGATGGGAGCTCTCCAACAAGGATTTGGTAGGGTACAGTCATGATAGTGGGTTCACTGATGGGGTCATGCTCCAGAGTCCAAGTTATTAACCACCACTTCCAACTCAGTGGACAAGCATTATGGACGTAATCTTAGAGTTCTCTTTCCAGACAAGTTCCATTATACTATGCTGTTCCTTTTCTAAAATACAATCATTCCAGTGGGACTGTCTTGACACTGAATTTTGTTCTCTTTGCCAAAGCCTCGTCTTAAATTTTTAACTTGTTTTCATAACTATTTAGTTAAAAGGTTAAACATTGTACTTAACTTTCACACAAAAGTATTGATATATTGAGTCAAATTGTGCTATTACCTAAATGTGTGAAAACCAGTCAATCCTTTTGTGACAAAACCCACTCCAACTATGACAAAACCTACTAAGATGACAATATTTTCTCACTGCATGAAGTTTTACTTAAAACATGTTGGTTAATTTTCTAGTCATACTAAATTTATATTTTCCAAAGGATTATTCAAATTTAAATATTGTGTATGGAGAATGATGGGGCATAGTGATTTTGAAGACATAGTTTGAATCTACAATTTTTGCACATGGCTGCTAATTTTCAAACTATTAGTTTCAGTCAGGAGCTTGCTGCCTAATTGGTTGGCTTTCCTGTTTGAAGACCATTGGTGTGTGTGTCAGAATAGAAACCTATGTTTTCCAGTCTACACACACATATTTTTAAAGTCGTTTATTTGTTATGTCAGCGTGCCAATTTCAGGTAGCAAATATATGCTTCATATCTGTGGCGTGATAAAATCAATGTGTATAAAACCTTCTACACTCAAATTTATTTAGACATCAATATTCTCTTTAGCCAGATATGTGAAAATTGTTATCTATTTGAGTTCAATACAGAGCATAAAAAGAATTTTCACAGAACCAAAGCACCATTTACTCAAATTTAAATTGAAGGTTGTAGACTAAGATAATATAGCATTTGAAAGCAAAATGTGTATTGCAGGCAGTCCACAGTGAACCCAGTTGGCGAAATCTCTCCACATTATTAAAAAGACTGATGCAAGAGGAAAGCATTTTAGTGCATTGAGAAATGCATTCCCTTATGGGATGAAATATCCCATTAGTGCAAATGTGGTCCCGAACTCTCATATGAAGTCGGGCCTGAGGTCAACAGCAATGCAATCTGTGGTACACAGTTCACCCGCAATTGGGCTAATATTCTACAACTGAAGATTTTCATGGGCTTGTCAAATCTTGTCACTCCATGAAGTTTCTAAAGACTAAGATTGCTTTAATTTCAATATTTTAAAATAAATGCAAGACCAATTCTGCTGTGATGGCATTTGTTTGCTGGATTTATGTTCTCTTTGTGCAGTATGGATTTTCCATAGAGAAAATACCTTCAATATAGTAAACAGCATCATTGGGCCCCCTTCCTCCCATCCCCTTCCAGATCCACTTTCCATTCTGCCCTTTCCCATGGGAGGTCAACTGGTAAGAACTACATTCCTGCCCTTCCCTCCCTAAGGTTTGCACTTGATTGATGGAAAGTCCCAGCAAGAACTCAAGGGGATAGAGAAGAGTGCTTCTGGGTGGCCAACGTCCCTCTACACGGTTGTCCTCTAAACACATGATTTTTCTCCTTCCAATTCCCAACACCCTACCTCCTCTCTTCCCATTGGTCCTGTTGTGACCACATTCTCTCTCTCAGGAATGCCAAGGTGCTGTATTGTATCTTGGAATTTCTCTACTTCCTGACCACTGCTTTTGTATAATCTCTTTATGAAACACCAATACCCACACAGGAATTATCCTAATTTGAATGTGCTGTTAGATTCTATTTGAACTCTGATTGAGAAAATTTACATCAGAAAAAAAAAGGTCTTAAGCTCTCAAACATAATACATAATATCTAGAAATGGGGCTCAAATTCTTTGAGTCAGAAATATATAACCTCCTTTTTTGTCATAAAATAAATAGTCAAAACTATTTTAACTAAAATGACCAAAGAATTATTAAATCTCTCCTTTACCATTTACAGGACAATATAAATGACACAATATAAATGTCTTAAAAGACTTTCTTCCATTCTTATTGAGCACCTATTAATACCAGGGGTTCTGCTAAGCAGTGGAGATGCAATGATGGATAAGTGATGCTTGCCTTAGCCAATAATGATAAGGCATGTTACAAGAATGATGTTGAACAGGAGAAGGAGCATTATAACCCAGCTCAGGATATATACATGCAAGACATTCCTGCAGGGAAAGGGATTATTTTCAAGCTAGAGGAAACTCAACCCTTTCACAGCTTGGAGAGAAATTTCTGGGAACGATGCTAGACTACAGAAGTAAGAGTAAGAACTAAATTAAGGTGTCATAATCTAATTGTAGATCTTTTAGAAAAGAAAAACTTGAGATACTTTTGTTTACTTAGATGATGCAGGGTAGAGGAATTTAAATTATTAAAATCAGTTCAAATGCTGCAAGCCAGAAGGACTCTATCTCAACCTGAGGATTTATTATCGCTCAGCCATCTGTGACCAATAGTCCCTACAGATTGTTCCAAATTTATTCTCCCAAGTTAGATCTATGATAGGAAAAAACCTGGCACCCTTTCAGTAGGTGAACATCTGGATTCATTTTGAACAGGTAAGAAACAGATACCTGATATTTTCAATTTTTAATGACCATAAGGAATAAGGTAGACATATATTATCCTATTGTAATAAAGTACAAAGAATTAATTAAATTAAAAGAACACTTAAAATAGTTGGAATACCAAAAGGCCTATACAACTGCATAAAGTAATTTTGAAGATTTAAAAGAAAAAATCAGCCCATGGGTAGGATGAAATTTTTGGTTTAGAATCTTTAGTCTTAAATTTTGTTTCAATTGAAAGATCAGTCATTTAAAATCTTTTTTTAAAACACATTTAAATTTGAATGTCTATAACTTAGATAATACACATATGATATAGTTAGCAAAGGGGTGAAGTAGACTTCATTCTCAGAGCACATGCATATTTATGTCTGTATAATACATATATACACACACATTTGAGTACACATATACACAGCCATATACATATATTCAAAACCAAGACACTTTCTAAAATGTATACACCAATTTTCACTTCTGCCAATCATCTATGAAGTGCTTTCCAACAAGTGAGTATATCACTTTCAAAAAATACTCAGCTAATAGGTGGAGAATTGTGTTACATTGTTATACATTGTATTTCTTGGCTGATAATGAGATTCAAAATGTTTTCAATTTTCAGTCACTTGTTATTGTGTAGGTTTATATGTGTAAATTGCCCACTATTGACTGCTATTCTTTTAAATTGGCTGTATCAGTACATTGTCATCCCCCTCTATTCTAATGTCATGCCATGCTTGAGAAGAATGAAAACTGGTCATGAGATTGTTTCACATACGACTTCCAACTGACAGAGGGAGGTTTTAGAGACATCTGTCATATTTACATATTGATGGGGGAAATTATGAATGGTTCTCTATTTTTTTCTAGATCAGTGAATAAAAGCTTAACAAATCTATAAAGAAATGCCCCAGGTTTGGTTTAAGGTAACCGTATTTAAAGAGTTTAAATTAAGCATACAAAATGTATTCAAACAGGGTAGTGCCCATAAAATACTTTGTCTTTCCTCTTCAAGTCAAAGTAAGGGGATAAACTCTTTATTCCAAACAATGAATAGTAATGGTAACATCTTTTTACAACATATCTTGATTCAACACATAATGCATCTTTTTAAAATCATACATTCTTTCTTCTTAAGAATCCATAATCATTTTGTGAGAGAATTTTCTTAATCTGCATAATGTTTCTTAACTCAGAGAGATATTTTAAGTCACTTAAATATCTTTCAATGTTCCCTCTAGTTTTTATTTTTAAATCTTCAAATTTCTACTCATTACAAATTTCTTTGTTACAGTGATTTTCTTTTTAGCACAAATAAAAATTCATTTAAACACATCAATGTAATATTAAGGCAGATTATTTAAAAGCAAGTTTTACATTCAAAAATACTAGTCTTTCATCCTATAATACTTAGTCACATATGGCATTTTGACATTTTCATTTTTTAAACAACTACTATGACTTGACACAGTTCTCCACAGTTATGAATATGAACAAGACAAAGACTGTAAAAAGTGTTTATGATTAGATTTGCCAGGTTTATCAAATTAAAAAAAATGTCCAGTTAAATATGAATTTCAGATGAAAAAAATTTAATATTAAGCATGTCTCAAATATTTCATGAGACACATGACAAAAATTTAAAATTCTCATTCATATGAAATTTGGAGTTACCTGGGCATTCTTTATCTGGCAAGTTAGTTATGATCTAATAGAAGAATAAAAGTCATTTATGCTAATAAACATAAAATAAACAATTGTATTAAGCACTATAAAACAGGAACCTAATCATGCTATATAAATTGAGAGATGCACGATCAAAGAAGGATTCATTAGAGTTGTTTCTAAAGTAGGTCTTAAGCCAAAGTCAGATTTAGATGGATGGTAACCACTGTTGTCCAAAAAAAGGAGAGCATGAGTACAGGTGGAGACAAGGGAAGGGCCACACATATCTTGCTAATTAGTCCATTGGTCCTAACAAAGAAGTGCATTATTGGAATATTTATGAACACCACATAGTAACCATGTGTGTAAGTCCCAAGTTATAAATGATGAAAGAAACATATACCTCATTACATTTCTAGAATATAAATCACAAATTCAAAAATATAATAATTCCGTAATACAATGTAAGTTGGTAATGTTATTTCTGCCTGGAAAAAGGACAGCTGTTTATATCAAGAGCTATTTCTCCCTCTACTGGTCATAAGAAGAAAAATCCCCAGCTAACATCAAAATAAGTTAAAATAAGGTTAAGGCAAGGATTGAACTTTTCATAACAAACCATTTGTTAATATTGACAATTTCTTGGAATATCTCATTTTAAGCTGTGCAAGTTTGTTTTCTTTTTCTACAATTCAGAAACTAACTAGTAGAAGAAAAGACCCAAAAAGTTGGGAGATTCATTTAAAATCATTAAAAGGTACATGTCAAATTGCTTAAATGAAACTCACCAAAGTTCTTGCTTTCCTCACCACTTTTAATGTGTAATCCAACTGAAATTCCCCAGAGGCAAAACACTAAATCTGCTATTAAATACATTTTCTAACTCCCTACAAGAGAGCTATACTTAAATAAAACTTACTCTGTGAGACTGTAAAAATACTGTTTCTATCCAAAACCAGTAAAATATAAGTCCACAAGAGGGGCTTAGTGATCTTCATTTTTAACAATTGCCCCCAAGTGACTGTGATAAAACCTACTTGGGAAGCATTTCATCTATGCAAATACTCCTTAATAAATTAAAACTCTTTAGCTACCAACTTGTTGCTGAACAGCTGATGGACTCCCAAGTATCCTCAATAAATTAGCACCACCTGTTTAACAAAAGTGAATTACTCCCTATTGTCTATTAGACCAATTCTAAAATCTCTCTTTGGCAGGAATTTGGTCACTTCACCAGCTGGGCTTGTCTCACCTACTCAGATTCCTATTCAGGATCTTGATTTGGACAAAGTTTCTCTCTCAATACCCACTCTGCAAGGAATTCCTGCAGAAAAATCACCCAGATAGAAAAATGCAACTTCATTTTTTTCCAAGGCTCATGTTCCCACATCTCCTGTACTGACTGCTACAGTTTACCATGGTCTTCACTTTCTATATATCCTCCGTGTTTGTCATGTTTTAGACTTGCTTCTATATGCTGTGTGGTATCTACTGGGGTCTTGTCAATATTGCCAATACACATGTAACTACTCTTTGACTCCCAAATCTTACTACTCCCATTCCCCAAAGCACAAGCCCTGCAGTATAGCACAACCTGTAAGGAATTCACCATTCTCATTCTCACCCTCAAGAAATTACTAAAAAATGTTCTTTCCAACCACAGGTAGTGCATATACCCTTAGAAAAAAAAATGTGGTAATATGATCTACTTGGTTTTGTTTTCTACTGATGTTTGGCACACCCTATACCTAGTGATAGCACAGTTGCCTGGCTAGCCTACTCAATAACCACCTATGAGTTAGAAGGAGGTCTTGGCTCCTGGCTAAAACTTCTAGATATTCTGACCTTCTGTAAATACCGTGGAATGTATCAATATCTTACAGTAAAGCTTTTGATAAACACTTGATGAGTTACCATAATTATGAACAGTCATCACACTGCTGTCTACGATACTAATTCAAAAGGCTTAAATATGTTGTAAATTCAGCATCTGATAGTATTTGTTTATGTTTTCAGGCTGCTAGTGTAAAATCTTTTTAAAATTCATATTGCTTCAATAAAAGCATGCCTCACTTAACATGTAGTCATGCTAGCCATTTCAAACTTTAGAAATTTCTTAATACTTTCATTTTTAGTTATACATTGACTAGTTAGCCTAAAAAGACCAATGTTAAAGCATTAGAAAAGATAGATAAAAATTAGCTAAACTTCTTTTAACTGCATCAGATAGAGTTTTTAAATATACAAGAGAAAAAGAATATTATCCAATTAAAAAAATAAAATAAAATGTCAGGCATATTTGGCAAAAAATAAAACAGAAGGTTAATTAGAAAATAAATGTACTTGTTATTGAAGAATCCCTTAAATATTCAAACTTTCAGGCTATTATGTTTATTCCTTTGACATAAATTTGTGCCTGGCAAGGCGTGGTGGTGCACACCTGTAATACCAGCAGCTTGGGAGGCTGAGCAGAAGGATCACAAGTTCAAAGCCAGCCTCAGCAATTCAGCAATTAACAAATCCCTGAGCAACTTAACTAGACTCTGTCTCAAAATAAATAAAAAGGGCTAGGGATGTGGCTCAGTGGTTAAGCACTCCTGGAATCAATCCCTGGTACCAAAAAAAAAAATGTATCTGCAATTTTCTCTGCTATTGTAAGACCATATCAAGCTATTCTGACTATGTACCTTTTATCAGGAACTGAATCCCAGCCAGAGCCTAACATAGTGCATGAGACATGGCATACACCCAATAGCAGTTTGTTACTTGGTTTGAAATGACTGAATGCTCTGATCTAGTTTCCAAGTGTTAATTTGATTTGAGAGCAACTATTAATTAATTAAACAAAACAGAGTAGAACATATATATCCAATTTAATTTGATGAAATTGCACATCAAGTGTACCAGTTGTCCATTGCTTCAAAGCAAATTACTATAAACTTAATGGATTTAAATAGCACTCATTTGTTCTATCACAGATAGGTAGGTCAGGAGACTGGCATGACATGACTGACATGACTCTGCTTTGGATTTCCCAAGACTGAAATCAAGGTGTTAGCAGCTCTGTCTGTTATTTGGAAGATGTGGGGGGAAAACATGCCCAAACTCATCCAGGTTGCAGGCAGAATTATTTCCTTTGCTGTTGTAGGACTGAGGTTCCCATTTCCTTCCTGATTGTCAACTGGAAGAGCTGAGCTCCTAGAAGCCACCCACATGGTTTCTTCCATCTTCAAAATCAGCAAAGAGCATAAAAATCCTAATCAAGCATTTGATCTCTGATTCCTCTTCTTCACCAGTCAAACCTTGGTTTTTGCAGGGCTCATGTAAATAGATTATGCTAACCCGGAGAATTTTCCTTTTGTATATAATATAATCTATAGTTACATTTATGGTGTATAATTTATAAAATTAGAGTGGCATTTCATCTTATGCAGAGGTTTTGCCACTCTCAAAAGGTAATGAGATTGTACAAAGATAAGGGTCATTAGGTATTTCATAGAACACTATTACACAAGTATATTAGTAGTTATGGTTTATTTTTAAAATTGAGCATACATGTATTAATTTAATGAGCATTTATGGCACTTCAACTATGTACCAGGTACTGTTCATGCAAAGTTAAATAAGCCATAGCCTCTGTCCTTTAAATGATTGATTTATGAACAAATCTTTGTGGTGAGTACAAAAATAGAGGACTTTAAATGCAAGAGTACATAAAGAAGGGAAGGATGAATCTGGATTTTGATACAGAATCCAGGTGAATGGTAGCATGAGATGATGAGATCTAAGCAGCAGACCAGATGATTGAGGGCCTTGAACATCTTGCTAAGAAGGAGTTTTAACTTTGTTGTATAGTTCAGATAGAACCATTAGTCATTATAAAGCTAGGGAATGACATGATATTCCTGCAACCATCAAACACCCAGACTTTGAAATTGTCACTAGCAATAAATAGTAAAATACTAGCTACAATATACGCAGACTGACTCACCATTACCATTACTGCATTTAGGAGAAGAGAATTTGATTGACCTACTGGCCAAAAATGTTAATGCAATTTTCAAAGGATCCTAATTTATAACTACATAGTTGCCTAGGCACTGAAGAGATCTGACTCAGCCTGGCATCTCCTCTATCAATAGTCTATGACAAATTTCTAATTTGCCATAATCTACTGTGTCACACTTCAAAAATTCCATGGCTTTCTCGCCCACCCTCTGCCAGACTCTTCAACAACTCACAAAATAGAATTTCTTTTATACACTAGAATTAAAGCTTTGCATATGTGCGTGTGTGCGCACGCGACACGCGCGCGCGCGCACACACACACACACACACACACACCTGCACTTTTTATACCTGCTGTTGCTTCCTGAGAAAAGGTTACAGGAATCTCAAGTAAATTTTAATGAGTTAGCTTCTTGGGTCTCGGAACTGATTTATGTGGGGAAGCATCTGAGATTTTGTAGTAAGTACATGGTTGACATGAATTATCACGTAGGTGTACACCATTCCACATACTTAGTCCTCTTAAAGAGTAGCCAAGTTACAGAAACAGAATAATTTTTAAATGTCACTGTTGGATCTCTGCTAACTACAAAGGATGAAGTATTTAGAAAATCAAATCACTGCCTCCTAGAAGTGACTCATCATTACATTACTTATTATCTGTGGAATTATTGTTTAAAGAAATAAATATGGGTGGGGGAGGGAAGGAAAAAAATCAAGTAACTGCCTTTCCAGGACTTTGCCCACTGCATATCCACCTCATCTTTCCTCCTGTTACCAGACAGGTGCATGACTCATGAATTTCTAGTTGGAGTTTTAACTTAATTATTTTTCCTCCTGGAATGGAGGTTTCTGTCAAAATCCATGAGATAGAGAAATTGAGGAGCCTGTACTTCCAAGGTTCCTTCCAAGGACAAAAATCAAAATATTAGTCATAACTTAAAGGAGCAAAATACCATCTTCTTTATAGGTAGTGTTTTTAAAAATCCTAGCACTGTAAGCGTGTTATGGTTTATCTGCAGTGTCTCCAAAGACTTCAACTCCAAAGATTGAAGGCTGGTCCCCAGTGCAGCAAAGTTCAGAAGTGGGGCTTGGATCGTGTCTGTCATTTCATCCTAGACTCTGACCTCCTGTCTGTGATATAACAAACAAGTGCTGCATAAAGTCGCCAAGTTATGATCAGTGGATTAATCCATTGTCACATTAATAATTTCATAACATTATTGGGAGGTGGTGGAAACTGCAGGAGGTGGAACCTACGTGGAGGGAATATGCTCCTTGGGGACACATTTTTGGGGACTATAACTTGTTCCCATGATATCTCTCTTCCCTCCTTCACCCCCTCCTCCTCCTGCTTCCCCTCCTCCTCCTCCTCCCCTGTCTCCTTCACCCTCTCTCTCTCCCTCTCCCTGGCCACCATAAGCTGGGAAGCTTTCCTCCATCATGCCCTGCTGCCATGATGTTCTGTCTCACTTCAGGCCAACTATGGACTGAAACCTCTGAAACCATGAGCCAAAATAAACCTTTCCTTCTTTAGGATGTTTATGTCAGATATTTTGGCCACATTGACTAAAATATAACTAACACAAAGGCAATGAGAAAATTTAGGACTTCTATAAGTTAACTACTGAAATATCCAAATTTCTCAGAAAGAATTTTGTTTTATTCGACTGAAAGATTTTTTCTGAGCATGTATTATGTTCAGGCAGTTTAGTTGAATGGAAAACTCTAATTTAATCACAGGATTTGGGGAGTCCATATCCTGTCCAGTTTTCACTATAACCTTCCCCTCATGGGAAGCTTTATTAGTCTTTATTAGTCCACATGTTCCAACTTCTTGCTGTGAGAAATTGATTTTATTTGTTGCCTTTCTTAGAGCCTTTGGCCCTTTTTTCTTCACATTCAAATTATGTATACTGTTGTCCTTTTAATCACTACCATTGTACCAATACATTTCATTAAACCCTAGGCTTCCCTCCAACACACCCCTTCGTGAACTGCAAATCCTTTGCACAGCCCTCAATGCACACATGGGAAGGAAATATTTGTTCCACTGAAATGTTTCAGTTAGTGCTATTTAAATGCCTGAAACTTCAATGACACAATGAAGATCCCAGGTGTGTGATGTGGGGAAAGGCAAGCTCCCAAGGACTGTCATGTACTCTCACAGCACCTATTCCTGTGGTCTTATTGAGTCATAGAGGAATCTATTATGTTGTCTTTTTCCAGGGTTGGCAAAATTACCTATACACATAAAGGCCATTGAATAGTACTAAAGAATAATATGCTATTTTCTGATATAATATTAGAAAATGGATGTTCTACAATTTAAGGGGTGTCTTTCAGTTCCAAGAAAACCTCCCATTCAGTTGGCTTCATAAAGCAGGCCAGACAAATTTCTATGCAATAAGGCCCCTGTGCAATTTCACAGGTTGAAAATTCAACCTCTTCTTGCTTTCAAAAATCTGATAATTAGATAATTTTTTCTCAACATACACAGGAATGCCTAAATATTCATTTCAATATATAACCCAAGGTATTGAGTATTTTGGAGAATTTGAAGAATTAACAAATCAAATGCTGCCAGCACTTTGGAGAATTAAATAATAATCTTCAAGAATAAAATTCAATCCATTTAGTCTATCAACAGTGTCCAGATTCACAAACATTTAGCACAAACTGGAATACCTGTCTTTTCTTGGGAGTTCTTCTGATTGATAAATAATTTATTTCTACTCTTGCTATCAAGAGCAAGAGAGTTATGGGAGCTGGTTTGTGAGTGATTGTCTTGTTTGTAATTTTTTTAGCCTAATCATACATTTTGCATGATAAACATAGACATTGAAAATAACAACATAATCCCCACACTTAATCACACTCCACTGTTCAAGCATATCAGGATTCTTATTGGATCAGCAAAATTTTTAACAGTGTTGTAATTTAACTGTATTCCACTAAGACTATTCATTATTCATATTGGGGGAGAAAATCTTCCAGAGCTCCCTCAGCCTGATCCTTTATTTTAAAATGTTCAGAGGTGAGAAGTTTCCTTAAAGTTACTCTCTAAGAGCTTTTGGTCCTTTCTTCTTTGTATTCAAATTATTTATCAGTTGTCCTTTTAATCACCAATATATTTAGAGAAGAGGGTAGAATCTTTTCTAAGGTTCCAGCAGGAAGGAATCAACACACTCAATTAGTGTTAGCAGCAGAGGAACTTTTCTTGCATCCCAGAAGCCATTGTTTGGACGACTTGAGTTTAGGAAGAGACATGGTGAGGAAGAGTTATGGGCTGAAGTCAAGAGAAAGAAGGACTGAGAGGAACAGCTGCCAGGGGCAAAGACATGTGAATGCTACCCTGGGAAATTCTCAAGCTTCAAGTCCATCAGAGTTTCTCACAATAGTAATAAGTTGTAGAAGTAAATTATAAAACAAAATAAGAAAATCAGTTTTCTTTTGTTAGAGCTTTACAGTCATCCATAGTAGTTGGGGTTCATCCCGACAAAATCACAAACGCATGGAAATTTGTTTCATTTCATTATCTCCTCCACCTTTTCCCTCACATTCTCCTTTTCCTCTCCTGTACTCCTTCCTATGCCCCATTAGGCTCCCTTTTGTTGATCCATTAACTTATGGTTGATTGTTTCTTTATGTTATCCTATCCTTCCCTCTCCCTTTTTCTTTATTTTACTCTAGCTTTGGCCTGTGACAGAAAACACTTGACCTTTGAGTTTCTCAGTTTGGCTAATTTTACTTAGCATGATACGCTCCATTTCCATTCACTTACCAGCAATTGCCATAATTTTATTTCTTTTTATGGCTGATAAGAACTTCATTTGTGTATGGATATGTGTGTGTGTGTGTGTTTGTATCACAATTTCTTAATCCATTCATCTATTGGGGCATTTTAGTTAATTTCATAATTTAGGTATTGTGAATTGTGTTACCATAAACATTGAAGTGGCTGTGTCTCTGTAATATGTCAATTTTAGATATCTGGGGAAATACTAAGGAGAGGGATAACTGGATCATATGATAGTTCCAGCCTAGTCTTTTGAGGAATCTCCATACTGCTTTCCAGAGTGATTATATTAGTCTGCAGTCCCAGTAACAATGTTTAAGTGTTCCTTTCTCCCCATAACCCCACCAGCATTTATTGTTGTTCATATTCTTGTGCTCTGATCTTGTGGTCATTGCTATTCTGACTGGAATGAGATGAAATCTTGGTGTAGTTTTGATTTGTATTTCTCTCATTGCTAGAGACATTGAACATTTTTCTATGTATCTATTGGCTGTTTGTGGTTTTTCTTTTGAGAAGTTTCTGTTTAATTATTTTTCCCATGTTTCGATTGGGTTATTTGGTTTTGAGGATTTATTTTTTTGAGTTTTGTGTATTCTGGGTATTAATCTTCTATCAGAGGAGTAGCTGACCAAGATTTTATCCCATTCTGTAGGCTCTCTCTTCATGTTCTTAATTGTTTCTTTTGCTATGGAGAAGCTTTTTAGTTTGATGGCATCCCACTATTGATTCTTGGATTTATTTCCTGCACTTTGGGGGCCTTATTATGGAAGGCCATCACTTATATGATGGACTTGTGTGACCCTGTTTTCTTGTAGCACTTGTAAAGTTTCTGGCCTAATTCCTGGTCTTTGATCCATTTCAATTTGAGGTTTTGCAGGGTGAGATATAGGAAGCTAGTTTCATTTTTCTACGTAAAGCTATCTAGCTTTCCCAGCACAATTGGTTAAAAAAAAAAAAGCTTCCTTTTTGCCATAATATATTTTGGCAACTTTGTCAAATATCAGATGGCTACAGGTATGTGGATGTGTCTGTGTCTTCTATTCTATTCCATTGGTCTCCATGTCTATTTTGATGTCAATGCCATGCTGTTTTTTTACCTCAGTTCTGTAGTATAATTTCAGATCAGGTATTGTGATGCCTCCTGCTTTGCTTCTCTTACTTAGTATTGCTTTGGCTATTCTGGGTCTCATATTCTTCCAAATGAATTGTTTTTTCTAATTCTATGAAGAATGTCATTGGTATTTTGATGGGGATTGCATCAAATCTATTGCTTTTGGTATTATGGCCATTTTACATTATTGATTCTGCCCATGTAAAAATATGTGATGACTTTCCATCTTCTAAGGTCTTCTTTAATTTATTTATTCAGTGTTCTATAATTTTTATTGTAGAGCTCTTTTATCTCATTGGTTAGATTAATTTTTTGAGGTTATTGTGAATGGGATGGCTTTCCTGATTTTTTCCTTGTCTGAATCACTGTTGGAGAATAGGAAAGCTACTGATTTATGGGTGTTAATCTTGTATCCTGCTACTTTGCTCAACTCATTTATAAGCTCTGAAAGTCTTCTGGTGGTGTTGCTTGGGTTTTCTAGATATAGGATCATACCATCAGTAAACAGGAATAATTTGATGTCTTCCTTTTTTATATGTATCCCTTTGATTTGCCTTCCTTACCTGATTGCTCTGGCATTAATATTTTGAGGACTATATTGAATACATGTGGTGAGAGGGGACAGGCCTTGTTTTGTTTCTGAGTACAAAGTAAATGCTTTTAGTTTTTCTCCATTTAGTATGATATTAAATTTGAATTTGTCATAAATGGCCTTTATGATGTTGAGGTAAGTTCCTTTGATCCCTAGCTTCTCCAGTGTTTTTAATATGAATGGGTTTTGGATTTTTATTAAAGACCTTTTTTGCATCTATTGAGATGATCATGTGCTTTTTGTCCTTAATTACTTTTTTTTAGAAAGAGAGAATTTTTTAATATTTATTTTTTAGTTTTTGGTGGACACAACATCTTTATTTTATTTTTATGTGGTGCTGAGGATCAAACCCAGCGCCCCGCACATGCCAGGCGATCACATTACCACTTGAGCCACATCCCCAGCCCCCTTAATTACTTTTAAGTGATAAATTACATTTATTGATTTGGATATATTGAACCAAACTTGCGTCCCTGGAATGAAACCCAGTTGATCATGGTGTATCACTTTTTGATGAGTTTTTGAATGTGGCTTGCTCATATTTTATTAAGGGGTTTTGCATCTATGTTCATCAGGGATATTGACCTGTAGTTTGCTTTCCTTGATATGTATTTGCCTCATAAAAACGTACTTGGGAGTGTTTCTTCACCTTCAATTTTATAGAAAAATTTGAGAAAAAGTTGTGTTATTTCTTCTGCAAAGGTCTGGTAGAACTCAGCTGAGAATCCATCAGGTCCTTGGCTATTCTTTTATGGAAGGCTTTTAATTGCTATTTCAATTTCACTAATTGGTATTGGTATGTTTAGGTGTTTTATATCTTCCTGATTCATTTTGGGCTGGTCATATGTACCCATAAGTTTGTCGATGTCTTCTAATTTATTGGTGTACCAGTTTTCAAAATAGGCTCTGATAATCCTCTGGGTTTCAGAAGGGTCTGTGATGATATCTCCTTTTTCACATCTGATCTTGTTTGTACCTTCTCACTCTTCCTTTAGTTTGGCTAAGGCTTGGTCAATATTGTTCATCTTTTCAAAAAACCAACTTTTCATTGCATTGATCCTGTGTATTGTTTTCTCATTCTCAATTTCATTGATTTTGCCTCTGATCTTAATTATTTTCTATTTTCTGCTGGTTTGGGGGTTAGTTTGTTCTTCTTTTTCTAAGACCTTGAGGTGGAGCATAAACTTATTTATTTGGGATCTCTCTGATATTTTAATGTAGGCTATAAATTTTTCTCTTAGAATTGCTTTCATACTGTCCCAGAAAATTTGATATGTTGTATCTCTGTCCTTTTGTTTTGAAGAATTTCTTGATTTCTATTTTCATTTCTCCTTTCATCCATTTTTTACTTAAGAGAGTCTTGTTCAGTTTCCATATGGTTTCTGTTATTTTTCTTTCTGTTGATTTGTAGCTTCATTCCATTATGATCTGATAGGATAGAAAGGATTTTAGTTTTTCTCCATTTAGTATGATATTCAAAGAGTGGGTTATATCCACTCTTTTGTATTTGGTAAAATTTGCTTTGTGGACTAAAATATGATCTAGTTTAGGAAAAGTACCATGTGCAGCTGACAAGAAGATAAATTCAACTGTTTGAAGATGGAATCTTCTGTAGATGTCCATTAGGTCCATTTGATTTATAATGTTGTTTAGGTTGGAGATATCTTTATTGATTTTATGTTTTGATGACTGTCTATTGGTGATAAAGGTGTATTGAAATCACCATGAGGTATAGTAACTGTGGTATAGTAACCTTGGCTGGCAGTTTATTGTGTTGGGGTCTATGTGGTATTTAATGTTGTGGAGTATTTTTTCCATGTAATTGGTATGTTGAAATGTGTGTTTACCATCATTATATCTTATTGTTGGATTGTTCCTTTACTGGGATGTAGTGGCCTTCTTTGTCTCTCCTGATTAATTTTTGCTTGAAATTTGATTGTCAATATGATAATAGCTACTCCTGCTTGTTTTCTTAGACTATATATATGCCTGGAATATCTCTTACCATCCTTTTACTTTCAGCCTGTGGATGTTTTTGCCTATATGATGAGTCTTACAACAGCATATAGTTGGATCTTGGTTTTGATTCATTACACTAATTTGTGTCTTGTAATTAGGGACTTGAGACCACTAACCATCAGGATTAGTATGGATATATATTTGTGGTTTCCTGACATTTTGATTTTTTGCTATATTTTATCCTGGCTTGATTCTCATTTAGTGGATTATTCTTCTATTGAACTTCCTATCTGGGTGCTTTGGGTATTGTATTTTAGTTCATCTCTGTGAAGTTTATCTTTGAGTATTCTTTGTAATGCTGGCTTGGTGCTCATGAATTCTTTGTTTATTCTTGTCATGGAAAGTTTTTATTTTCCCCTCGAATTTGAAACTGTGCTTTTTGGGGTATAGTAATCATGGCTGGCAGTTGTTTTCACTTAGGGCTTGGAATATCTCATTCCAGGCCCTCTTTGATTTTGGGGTCTGAGCTGAGAAATCAGAAGTGAACCTTATTATTTTTGCCTCTAAATCTGACATGATGTTTCTCTCTTGTGGCTTTTAATATTCTTTCCTTATTTTCTATGTTAGGCATTTTGATTATGCCTTGATGAGCTTCTTATTTGATTAGGTCTATTTGGGGTCCTATAAGCCTTCTGTAAGTGGATATCTATCTCATTTCTGATATGGGAAAAGTTTTCTGTAACTATCTCATTGAAAATTTTCTTTATGCCTTTAGTTTATATCTCCACATTCTCTTCTATCCCAATGATTCTCAGGTTTGGTCTTTTTTTATTAGTTACCCATAACAGTACAATGATCTTGATACATCATACATTTGAATCAAATGGGGTATAATTTCTCATTTTTCTGAGTGTACAGGTTGCAGAATCACATTGGTTATACAGTCACATATATACATACAGCAATACTAGTGTCTATTTTATTCTGCTGCCAGTTCTCATATATGCTGGTCATATTCTATGATTTGTTCCCCTTTATTGCCTTCTGTGTACTCAAGATCAATAGCCTGTCTTCAATGTCTGAGGTTCTGTCTTCAATGTCTGAGGTTCTGTCTTCAAGGGCTATGGTTCTACTGAGGTTCTATTTTTCTCCACATTTTAATTTGTTAATGATGCCTTCAAGTATTATTTTAATTTGGTTGATTATGTCTTTCATTTCTAGGACCTCTGTTTGGTTTCTTTTCACAATTTCTATTTATTAAAGTGGCATTTCATCTCCAATAATTGCTCTTTTATTTCCATTTTAGATCTTTTTTAGTTCATTGAAAATTTTAATATTCATTTTTATAATTTTTCTCTAGGTTTTTGTCCACCTCACTATCAGTGGGATCCTTTTTGGGGGATTGTAGATTTGGGGGGTAAATTTGTTTGCCTGTTGTCTCATGTTTTCAGAGGTCTTGGCACATCAATTGAGGAGGATTCCACTACCTCTTCTTCTTCTTTTTTTTTGCATATTTCTTTTTGTGTGTAATTATCTTACTTGTTCTGGGACTTCTATTTTTGATATATGCATAGATATTAAGGGTGTAACCTGAGTTTCCTCTGATTGTTCCTCCTTGGGTCCTTGTTTTGATTTAGGGCTTTTGTCTCCTTATTTCTTTAAGTTGGAGTAATGTCATAGAATGTTAGCTCAATAGCAGAGTCTCTACCTGTGAATTTTTAGTGTCTCTGTAGGTTCCTAGCACCTCAGAGAATAAAGTTGCCACAGACAAGCTACAGCAAAGTAACTGGGGGGTGACGAGGAACTTGTGTAGATTGATACAGCAGGAGTGGGAGCCGTTTATTGTAGGACCGGAGGGGTATATATACATTCCACACAGCTTATCTTAATTAACATAAACTAGATACAGCAGTCAACCAATAAGTAATCTCCACACTTAATGGCTCGCTGGCGTTACTTCACAAACCACTCCCTCTGCAAAACGCCAGGCGCAATCTTGACTTGTTTACAGACTCTAACATAAAGTGAAATAAAAAATAGCAACAACCACTACAAAACAACAAACAATACGCAGTATTAAATACCCAATTCCTACTCTGATGTCTTCAACTTTAATTGCCACTGAAAACCAACTATCAGCAGTGAAAACAAACACCAATAACTAGATCTGGCTTTAAAGCAAACCACAGGTGTCGACTATATCATCCACAGCTGTAATGATTGTATTAGCATTAATGGTAGGGCATTAGTTATATAAGCCAATGAGTTTGGAAGGATGGCAAATATACAGTTAATGAGGGAAAAGTAAACGTGCTAGGACATTAGGAAAGAGTTTTCAGTTTTAAAAAGTGAATAGAGAATGCAGAAGTGACGAAGAGCATAATCTTTCTATGGAGGGAGGGGGAAAATAGAAGCAAGGTATTGGGAGAGAGGGAGAGAAAACAATAGAAATTGCTCATTATCAGGAGCAATAAGAGAAAAAGAAAAATGATAAATAAACAAAAATAATACAAAATGAAGCTAAAATATACAATCTGAAAAAAACCCAAACCCTTAAAAGACAACACTAGGAAAAAATAATTACATTTAAAAATGCTAAAAATAAAAGATGAAGTGTATTATTGGGTCCCTGAACCAATTAGCACAGACAGAATTCTTCACACACACAGAAAATAAGAATAAAATAAAATATTGTTTTTTAAAAATTCTAAAGTCTTAGTGAAGAATGAAGAAAACTTCTCTGGTGAGATGGTCAAAATAGTTGATTAGATTGGGTGGTCACTGTCTGTGCCCTACAGTCTGCCTTTCCATTTCTTCTTAAGTACTGATAGAGCAAAGGGTGGTGGTTGTTAACCTCCTCCTGTTTTGTGTTTCTGTCTGAGCTGCCAATTGGAACAGCTTAAGATTGAACCTCTTGATATAAGACTCAGCTTCCCTTCTCAACAGTAGGAAGGGTAATGGGTTAGTACATTCGGTCAGTTGGCATTTTGTCCATTTGGACCAGTTTGGTGCACTCCCAAGATGCCACTAGGTGCAGTGTTCTGTGAAGGGACTTCCAGCAGGTGGTGCTGAGGCTAAAGACCTCAGGGGCTTTGTTGGGTGGTGCCTGCTTGGGAGAGATTAGATTGACCAGGTCCTTGGGCTTGACAGTAGTCTGTGTTTGATGTGGTTCTCTGGAGCCTCCCAAGAAATCCAGTCATGGGGCAGGAGGGAGCCCAACCTTCACTCACTGCTTCTGGGAGCCAAACATTAATGGGCTTAGTGCCTGAGGCTGTGCACCCTGCCAGCTCAGACTCCCACCTGACTTCAGCTGGTCACTGAGCTTCCAGACACAAACAAAGAAGAGAGTTGGTCTTCCCTTTCCCCTTCCTACTGGAATCCTCCTGGGTACCGTCAACTCCGGGCTTATTTCATTCACATTCCATCAGACCCAGACTAGGGCACTGGATATGTGCCTGCAAAGACATTGGGGCTGTGTGGTAGTGTTGTTTCTGATCTCCTGGTTCACATGGTTACCAAGATGGCACACTAGCCCCCAAATGGCTCAAACCTCAGTTCTCCAAGACCAGCTGAGGTATAGAGCAAGCTTTTCAAGCACCAGCATGCAGTGCAGCCTCTGGATCAGCCAACATTAGGCAGCATTTCTGATCTCAGGTTTCTCTCTACCAAAACTCTGTTCTGCTTCCCTCTGCCTGCAGTGAATCTAACCAGTGCAGGTTAGCTCCCATGTATTCTTTCTTCTTTGTTTATTGAACCCAATTTTCCTTTTAACAAGTATGTTAGCACTACATTACTGTAAAAGAATACCTGGGATAATCAACTTATAAAGCAAAATAGTGTATTTTGACTGACAGTTCTGGAGGTTTCAGTCCATGATTAAATGGCCCTGCTGATTTTGAGCTTCTGATAAGGTAAGAGATCATGGCAGAGCAAATCTACTCACCTCATGCTCAAGAAGCAAAAGAGAGGAAGAGGAAGGAGGCTTTGGGGTCATTTAAGTCCCAAACTATAGCAACAAGCAACAAAACTTGACAGTAAGTAGACAGCTTCTAGCTCAGTACATTAATACCATGTATACTGTAATAGGTATATAGTGCATATGAAAATATATACACTTATATATGTAGTACAATGTATGGTATAGCATATTATATAACAAAATAGTGTATTTGTTAGTTTTATCCAACTCCTGCTAAGGAAAGAGTATTAATTTTTGACAACATTTTGCAAAATAGTAGTATTTCTTGGTAGAAATTAATTTCATATAATAGTTACACTAGGCCTTTTGTGTTTTAAAATTATTTTAGCTTTGGTTACATGATTTCTACAGACCTATTTGTTTAGGCTGCATTGTAAACTATGAAATTAATTTTATGTATTTGCACATTTGTTCTTTTTAAGATAAATATTTATTAAACCACTACTGTATGTAATTTTGGTAGAGCATTACGGAAAAATAAGTTTGTGATTTACAGGCTTTAATATATTTGGGATAAAATAATAATATGTTAGCAATATTAATGAGGATCATTTGTACAAGGTAAGTATCTATAGTTTTGTTTTCTATATCATTCATCTTTTTAATTTTACAACAAATGTGTACTTATTTAAGGACAGGAGAAAAAAGTTCTGATATTCTATTGCACAATAGCTATCCATAATGATAATGTACATGTATTTCAAAAACACTAGAAGAAAGCATTTTTAATGTTTTCACCCCAAAGCAAAGAAAAGATGTTTGAGGACATTTCACCACAAAGGACTGAAAAAATGAGGAGATATGCTTATCCTAGCTTGATCATTACACAATGCATATTTATATTAAAATATCACACGACACCCCATATGTATAATCTTTATGTTTCAATGAAAAATAATTTTTTGAAGACCTTTAAAAGATCTACAAGAAGAGAAAAACTGGAAAAAACAAATGAGAAAAATTAAATTACATTCTAAAAATCATCCATAATCTCACCTTCTGGGGATAATCAGCATTATAACTTCATTTTATATCTTTCAACCTTTCAACCTTTTTTGCATATGTATAAGTGAATCGTATGTGGGAGAGGAAGCCTATGATGTACCTAATTCTGTGCTGGCTCATAAGGACATGTGTCTGTCAGCAGAGTGCCTTTGTGCTTTCTGTGTGGAATGAGATTGCAAGTAATGGGGAGATAAAAGCAGCAGCAAGGCTGGCTTGACTGATTACATAGGTAGGGGCATTGAAAAGCAATAAAATAGATCTGGAATATGGAAGAACCAAGCGACAGAGGTTGAGAGTAAACAGATGAATGTTAAAGAATTGTATATTGGACATGCCATGATAAAGACTGAAATTTCTTTTCAATATTTTGGAGGATGTTACTCTTCTAAATTATTTGAGTGAAGACCCATAGGTGATTTGGCCTTATATGAATATGTTCACATGATATAATACGTGTGGGGTCTATGCATAGCCATCCTCATCCCCCTTTTCCAATAACAGCACCAACTCCCCAAACCTAGTGGGCTTCTGACAGCCCCATTTTCAATGGTACAATTCTATTCTGCTGGCCCCACTTGAAACCCTAAGAATAGAAGTCACATATTCATAAATTCTTGGCCCAAAGTCTTTCAGAAATTTAGAACCAGAATTTACAGAATACCAAGTGGTTTCTAGATATCACTTGACTGCAATATATGAAGTTGCCTGGGATCAATGTAACCCCCTACATGGATTCTGGAATTAAACAGGCAGAGTAAATAGAGATGAAAGATGAAAACTACTGACAACTTTTTAATACATGGTTTAGCCTTTTTTTTTCAGATATTTCTCCTAAGTGGCCATGGACTCCTTGAGATATCTCTTCATTTTTATAATAAATTTCATTTGTTTTTTTTTCTATTTGTTAGTTCAAATTGGTTCTTCATTTGCCATTACATACATTTTTCATATGAATCCATATCTTTATCTCATCTACATTAATTACCATAAAATTAGTTTTAGATTGATAAATGCTCTGCAATTTATTTAATTAATCCCTATTATTGTACTCTTGTACATTGTTTGCTCTTATAAACAATCTTTGTGTGTGTGTGTGTGTGTGTGTGTGTGTGTGTGTGTGTGGTTCTGGGGATTTAATTTAGGAACTTACTCATGCTAGGCAAATACTAGAACACTAAGCTACATCCCCAACCTTTTTCTTTGGGGGGGGGGGGCGGGTTTACTGGGGATTGAACCCAAGAGTGCTTTACCTCTATGCCACATCCTTATCCCCAATTTTATTTTTTTTATTTTGAGACAGGGTCTCACTAAGTTGCTTAGGGCCTCACTAAATTACTGAATCTGGCCTCAAACTTCTGATCCTCCTGCCTCAGGCTCCCAAGCTGCTAGAATTACAGGCATGCACCACCACATCTGGTTTATAAACAATTCACACATATATTTGCATATTAATTTGAGAATATCCTTAGGGTAACCTTATAGCAGCATAGACACTGGATCAAAGAGTAGGTACATCTTTTAAGACTTTTGAGACATGTTGCCAAATTGTGCAAAAAATATGTAATACTTTATCAAAACTAGCCATAAATATTCGATAGGCAAATAGTAGAGATCAGTATCTTGTTTTAAGGTACATTCCTTTGATCACTGGAACAGTACAATATTCATTCATATGTGGGTCATTTTATTTCTCCAGTAGTAATAGTTACATATTTATCTTCTTGATTCACTTTTATCAGAGTATACAATTTTTCCTCATTCATTTTTAAGGTTCTTTTAAATACAAAACATTAGTTCTTTGTTTAGCATATGAGTAACACATATATTTTCTAGCATGTTATTTCATGTTTAGTTTTCAGTATGGCAGGTTTATAACCATTTCGTTTTTAATTTTTCTTGATTTACTTCATAGAAATCTACCTTCCACATTTCCACCTTTAACCATGGGCTTAGAAGTTCCTCTGGCATTCCAAGATGATGCAGCAATTCAGTTGGTTCTCTAACTCTTTCCAGGGTGATAATCCAATATTCGTGTCTGTTCTACTTATTAACTGGGTTCTCCCTCTCCCTCCTTCTCTCTGTCCCTCCCTCCCTTTCTTCCCTCCTTCCTTCTTTCCTTCCATCCTTCCTTCCTTCCATCCGTCCTTCCTTTTGTCCTTCTTTTCATTTCATTGCATTGACTAGAATTTTTAGGACAATTTTATAAAATAGCATAAATAGTAGGTAACTTACATTTGGTTGTATACTTTAGTAAACATTTAACAGTGTTTTTCTGTTAAGATCTTTTACCCTTAGACTCCAAAGTACACTGTTTACATTAACAATGTAACTTATTCAGTTTCCTGGGAGGTTTTGTGCAGATTGGAAGCTGACCTTTGGTATAGTTTGATTCTGGAATGTTGCCCAAAGCCCCATGTTGTTAAAGGCTTGGTCCCTTGCTTGGCACTATCAGGAGATGGTGGGACCTTTAAGAAATGGGAGGGGCGGAGTTTAGGTTATTGGGGAATAGTGGGAATATAGCCCCTTCCTTTCTCCCTTTTGCTTACTCCACACTCCCACCATGATGTGCTGCCTCACCACAGGCCCAGAAGCAACAGGACCTCTTGACCACAGACTGGAACCTCCAGCACTGGGAACCCAAACAAACCTTCCTTTTTTAAGTTGATCTGCATCAGGTGCTTGTTATAGTAAAGGAAAGCTGAATAATATAACCTTGCTCAATGCCTTTCTAGCATCTCTGTAGCTATTTTTTTTTTGTCCTTTGACATATAGATAAATTATATTAATAGATTTGCTGATATGATACCATCCTTAAAATCCTAGAATAAATCCAATTTTGTAATTATTTCAATATATGCTTTAGTTCTTCTAAAAAAACCTTAATATTTATGTCCAAAATTACATTGTCCTATAGTTTACATTTTGCTACATCTTTATTCAAGTTTATGGTATGGCTATATTAGCTACATAAAGAGAATTCAAAAATGTAATATCCTAAGTCTAATAAGACTCAAGTATGGATTAGAGGTCTGTTCTAGCATTTAACCATTTTTTTAGTGATAGTTAACTCTCTCTCCCTGTTCTTAACCATGTGGTTTTATGGTGTGTGTGTGTGTGTGTGTGTGTGTGTTTTGTTTTGTTTTGTTTTTTGTTTTGTTTGTTTGTTTGTCTACTTTCTTTATGGAAGTTTTACTTTGTTATGAAAATTTTCAAACATACAGAAAAGTAGGGGGAATTATAATCTAAAATACCATGAAACCTCACTTAGTGCCAATGGCAAAAATGACAGTGCTTTTTACAATAGTTTTTAAATCTATCGCCCCTCAATTTCTAGCTGATTTTTATTTTTAAGAAAAATCAGGATACATCTCTAAATAATGCATGAAAATGAATCAAGGAAGCACCTTAGCCACTTAAGTTTCAAGGATGTTTATTTGCTTCCAGCAGAACATCTTAGCTGCTGTAGATAGGACAGATTATGTGCCTAGAACATTTGATAGAACTTGCTCATACAATTTCTCAAACATGTTTGGATCATCACTCCTCCAAACACTTTTTTTGCATTTCTTCTCTAATCATTAATCTATTTACAGTTACAATTATATGTTTTATGTGTTGTTCAAAAAAATCAATCTTTCTATTCACTGCTTTTAGTTGAATATTTTATGCTTTTCTGTTTGTACTTTCCCTATGCTTTTTGGTATATTTTAATATTCTTTTATTAGGACTTTTTGAAAGAGATTTTTAGTTTGTTATGTTTGTGCCTTCTTGAAAAATATTTCCTGAAGTTAGTACTTTTACTTTATCCCAGAAATTGTATAAAATGTATTCTATATTTTTAAGTAGTAAGTTTTTATTAACCTTTGTTATTAATCTCCATTTTATGGCTTTGTGACCAAAAATGCTTCCTATAAAATTTACACTTACTAAGAAAAACATTTGTGGCCTAATATACCTATGACTGTTTTAAATATTCTAAGGCACTGTTAAAGAAAGTACATAGACTTAGTTTAAAAAGCAAAGTTTATTATATTCATGCATGCATGAATGTGATTTTAAAGTTGACATTCTTTGTTACATTAGTTACATTTATATTTCCAAAAATATGATGGACCGGATATCCTGAAAAATTCTCCCAATTCAAACCATCTAGAAGTTATAGGTAAAATAAAAAAACCCTTTTAAATGGATAGCTTCCAATAAAGTAAGGAAAATTCTTAGGAAATAAAATAGGAGGAGTGGACAATGGAAACCAGAGGAGAAGCTTAGGCTAAGATTTATTGATCAAGTGTTCTATGAAAATTTGAAGGGACACAATACAATATCTCACCCTACTCAAGGAGTTAGAAGTTATATACCCACCTCCTACACTTATGGAGGGTTTATAACAGTGTAGAAGTAAAAAGTCCAGCAATTATAGCCCAAAGAATAGAAAAGAGAAAATGAAAGTACACTGTTGTGAGATATGAAGTCATGAAAACAGACTTTGGTTGGTTAAAAAAAAACACAGTATACCTAGAAGAGCCACTAAAAGATAAAACCAACTGAGGAGATTAAATGGAGTGCAAAAACAAACAAAGATTCAGTTGTTCCAAAAGAAGTCAAGAAAAAGGCCAGGGGAGAACAAAGGACAGATAGGACAAATAGAAAACAAATAGCAAGATGATAGATTTAGAACTCATCAAACAGATGATTGCATTAAATATAATTTCAGTGGACCCAGAGGACTCAGAGTGAGACAGGCCTACACAATGACTTCATTTATTACCTTTCCCTCCAGGTACATGTACTTGAATGGGGAGTGGAGTGGAGTTTAGACTACTTCGGGTCCCTAGAAATTGTCACAAACTTAGGTCCTGTGTCCAACTATTTGGGGGATATCTGAGTATTTTCTCTCCCCAGTGTATATTCCCTAGGTGTCTTTGTTGAAGGATTAAGAGCATTTGTATTTTACACACTTGCTGCAGAATTACAGAGCAATTTCCCATGGGGACGAGACCTCTTTTTCAGGCAATAAGTTCAGAGTCTGAAAACCTGCTCAGGCCTAGATTCCTAATTTCCTAATTAGGGCATGAATCTCAGTTTCTGCTCATCCATGCTTTATGTCTTTTGATTGCATGTGGTAGGAACTGTCTTTATTGACACTGTGATGCATGACTCAGATGCTCTCTCCATGAATGGCTTCACATCCCAGATGTGGGGAGTAATATCTGTACACAATCTTCAGCTGCCAGTACCCTCAGGTGTTGCTTCAACTGCAGCAAGACCATCAGTTGAGTTAAGTTCATGCTCTTTTCCAGAACAGCCAACATCCAATAACTGCTTGACGCAAGACTATAAAGGCAAGGCATCCAAGCTCAACTTGGGACAATTCTGAAGGGTGATTTTGGCTTCAGAACTCCCAAGTCAGCCAGGACTGGTAAGAGGTCTGCAACACAACTGGATCTCCCTCTGCCCAATCCTGCCTTCCCAACCCCCTTTCCACAGCTGTTGAATCCACGTTAACTACTAAGGAACATACTATACCCTCTGTCTCTGAACCTAATTCACAGAAAATCCAACCTGCAGCATTGGAAGCAAGAGTAGTCTGTGCAAGAAAGAGATAAAATATGGAGGTTCAAAGCTGGTACTTGCCACTGTCAATGAGGAACCCGTCACTGGTGTTAGGCAGAGCACAGGTGCTCCCAGGAATGTTCACTGGTGGTGAACTGGGATGACTTATCAGTAGAAGAAAGTGTACTAGCTGGTGTGATATATCAGGAATTTGAAAAATTGTGTAGGGTGTAGTAGCTACAAGGACAACAAAATAGGATGGATATAGTTAAACTGTATTAAACTCTGAAAAAGATGACGAGGAAATCTGAGAGAGACTGATGGCCAACTGAAAGATAAGTCAGAAAACCAGATGGCATTTGTACCACCAAGCATGGGGAAGGCTGCAAAAGCTGAGAACTGTGACAAAGATAAATTATTGGGTAACAAAGCTCTAGAGAGTTGAACTCAAAAACCTAGTCAGAGCCACTATGCTGAAAGCAGGATTTGGGTTGGAAAGAATGGGTCCTGACACATATGAAAGGGATATGTGGCTTGATGTCTCCTCCACATCTTGAATAACTAGATTCCTTTGAACTCTCATCCTGCATTCAGGCTCATCCTCTCTGTTAGAGCTAGCATTTCCCATTTGAAGACCATGAAGAAGTCTCTTCCCTGCAATACAACATGGGCCCCACTTAGGATCTACCTCCTTTCCTGGTCTCTAGGCCTATAACCAAGTTGAAACCACAGCTTCCTAGTCAGGAATATGATGGTACAGGATAGAGGAAGAAAGGGACTGTACTTGAAAGCAGAACGTTATTTGGCCAGTGGGAGCTGTATTTGGACCCATAACATTCCTCCTCCAATATTCCCAAAGGGTGAGAGTGATGCTGGTTAGAGGAGAAGCTTCTGGAAAATACATGATGAAGCAGATACAAGAGGTAGACTGAACTGAAAATTCAAAGCCATCACCCATTTAATAAAGGACTCATTGCTCCAGCTCCTAGAAGCAGAACTGGATGACCTCCAGGGTAGGTGGGCATAATTGAATCCATCAAGGGCCTGGATAGAAAAAAAAATGTGGAAGAGTTTAAATTTCCCCTCTGTCTGGTTTCTTGAGGTAGGACTCCAGTCATTCCTGAAGGCCAATTTCTAAGGCCTTAAGACTTGAGCTGGTATATACAACACCAGCTTTTCTGGGTCTCTAGTTGGCAGAATTTCTAGATTCCTGGGCCTCTAGCCTGCAGGTCTCTAGAATTACATCTGCTTTCATAATCATTCTCCAAAGCTTCATAATCATGCAATGAATAATAAATCTCTCTCCAAAAGATAGATTTTTAGATCTCCTTTTGGTTCTGTGTCTCTGGAGAACCCTGACTAATTTTTGTCAAGGGTGGTCCACATCCACTGACTCAACAATGTGGGATACAAAGCTCTATCCATTTCAGCCTAACTGGGGCTATGCAAAAAGACCTTTGTAGTTTCTCAGTTCACAGTGGGGTCAGACAAGCCTGTATGCACCTCATCTCCATCTGCAGAATGCTACCTTTCCCCCCTCAATTATCCAAGTTTCAATTTTTTAATATTTATTTTTTATCTGTAGTTGGATACAGTACCTTTATTTTATTTATTTATTTTTATGAGTATAGAACCCAGGGCCTCGCACACGCCAGGCAAGTGCTCTACCACTGAGCCACAACCCCAGCCCTCCAAGTTTCAATGTTAAGGGCATACCTAAATAAACAACCTGTTCTCTAAATATCACTTTCTTCCTAGAAAACCCCACCTGTGACACTACTCATCACTCTCTCCCTCAGGAACTCCATGTGCCATCTCACAGGACCCCTGCAGGGCAGGCTCCCCTAGAAGCAATTCCAATCTTTCTATCCATTACAGTAATTACGTATGTAATCTTGCTTCTGAGTCTCATAGGCTGCCTCCTGGTATCTACCTATCTATACCTGGTATCTAGCTCTCCTGGGATCTAGCATACCTATTATCACTAAAAAGCTCAGCTCTTAAGCACTCAGTTCTTAAGCTGAAGGTACTTAAGTACCTTCAGCCTCAGCCTACAAAAGACTGGCACTACTGAGGTTCTCAAAAAGCTGGTACCCCTCCTGCTCACTGAGGAATCACTTATAAATCTGGTAAATGTAGTATTTGTAGGCCCCCCTGAGCATAGTGAGTTAATGCATTTTCTGGTATAGAAGACTCATTCTAGCATTCTCATTTCTTTGATCCTATTTATCTCCCACCCCCTTCATGACTTTTCTAGCATCTCTATTTAATGTAGGCCACTAGGTTTTCCAAGCTCAGAGACATGCTTACTAACTAGTACATAGTAACATGCAAAGCAACTTTATAGTGGAGAAGCCTCAAGCGAACATTGTGGGACTGGGGAACTCACATGCTACTGGGGAGGATGCACAGCATCACCTTTGTGATATTCCCTCCAAAGAAGCATAACCCAAATCTCATCCCAAGGAAACAAACTCAAATGAAGTGATATTCTACAGAAGATCTGTCCTATCACTTCAAATGTGTCAAAGCTGGTGTTGATGGACTATATTGTGTGCCCTCTCTGCTACAAAATTCATACATTGAATTCCTAACCCCTAACTTGAATATATCTGAAAATAGGACCTTCAAGGAGGTAATTAAGGTTAAATGAGGTCATAATGGTAGGACCCTAATCTGATAAAACTACTGGCCTTATTTTAAAGATGGAGAGAAAGCAAATGAACTCTCTCTATGCACACACAGAGGAAAGCCTATGTGAGGTCTCAGAGAGAAGCTATCTGCCTACAAACCAGGAAGAGAGGCCTCACCAGAAACCAACCCTGACAGCACCTTTAACTAGGACTTCCAGCCTCCAGAACTGTGTAGAAAAATAAATTGTGTGAGGCTGAACTAGCAGGTGACTGGGTCCATCTCCCCTGCTGAGCGATGTGGTATCTGGCAGGGTCATGCTGCTGCTGGATAGACCCAGTCTGTGTCCCCTGCTTGGGCGTGCCTTCCCACATCCCCATGGGTGGAGCTATGCTCACCTGTTCCTTTGTAATATTACCCCTTGCCCTGTTTAGGATAGAATGTTCCATGGAAATGCCTTTTGTGTGTGTCCCCTTCTCTTACTGTGCACTTGGGTGTGGCCTATGTAGTTGTCAGTCAAGCTGCTGACAGCAGACATCATGAAGCTAGACTCAGCCCCCTGAAACCTGACCCCTTGCCTCATTTGAATAGCTTCTCCTCAATAAAAGGGGTCAGCATGTGCACTCTCTCTCTTTCTGTGGACCCTTAAGGTCAGAGGAGCCGTCACAGCACTCCCAAAGAAAAAGGTATTCCTGTCTCTTGTGTGGTTATTTCACACAGCCCAATTAACCCAGTTCCCCTGGAGTGATCCCTGAGTGTTTTAGTCTCCAGCAACCCAGCAATAAATGTCTCTTGCTTAAGCCTCCCAGTGAGTGGTATGCTGGGTAACAGCTTAAACAGACTAATGCGACCATGAAAACCACAAGAAAGAATTGAAGCCTTTGTCTTTGGAGTCAAAGGGAAAACAGAAGAACTGGTATTACCTTTCTGTTATATATGCATGAATCTTTCTTCAGCAGGAGAATCTTTAAAATTACATCTCTGTTTCATCATTTGTCTCAAACCTCATCTTTTAGTATTTTCTAAAGAACATTTTGCTTAACTCCTCAGAATCCAATTCTACTCTTCTGTCATGCTTTAGCAGAAATATGATTGAGTAAACTGGAACCGAAGGCCAAGGAATAGTTCCTAATTTGTGTAAGCCCATTCTTTTTAAAGATTGTTTTCTAACTTCAAGCCTAAGGTAATCTCAGCACGGGGACCCTATGACAACAGTTAGGAGTGGATGCATAAACTGTATTCCAAAATAAACATTTGTTCAGAGGTGGAGGGGGAGATTTTTTTGTCCATCAAGCTAAAAATGTGATAGGAACCAGCCTTAAAGTGAAGTATAAACTAGATGCATTAGAAGCAGAGGAATAGCTTGATTGAGGGTCCTTGATGACATTGTTGAACCCCTTGGTGACACTGTTGTCATCCCATTCTGACCCTTGCTGTCCCCTGGACTTCTAGTTATGCAAGCCATATTCATTAATAATTTAAGTCACTGCAAGTTCAGTTTCTATGACTTACAGATGAAAGCGTTGATGTCAATTATTTATAGCTTTAAAAAATCAAACAATTTTTGCTAGAAATATATAATGAGTACTTATTCTGACATAGTACTATCCTATATGCAGTGAACAATTCAGAAATAACTTCTCTCCCTTTGTACAGCTTATTTTGGCTAATCGTCTTTATTTTGACTTTTCCAATGTTTCTCTTACCTACCTCAATTTCTCCATTTTATGGCTTACTATAATCTTTCATCTTAATTCTGGAAGGATTATTCAAATTGGCTCACTTCAGAGCTAAACTAATCTTCTATAGCACTAATTATACTGTTAATAGTTTATACTACAGATCTTTCTTCTGTTTTTAAAAATTTCTTCATCATCCTGTTCCTGTCTACCCTACTTTGTTATCTTCCCTCTCCCTTTTCTTCCCTATCTATTGACATTCTACATTCTGTTTTATATCCTTACATTTTTTTTTCTAAATAAATGGCATGTAGTCTTGTACCCAACTAAGGATGCAAACAATGATTTGAAATGTATACTTTTGCGGGGGTACTGGACATGGAACTTAGAGGCAGGTGACACTGAACCACATCCCCAGTCTCCTTTTTTAAAATTTTTATTTTGAGACAAGTTCTCATTAAGTTGCCAAGGCTGGACTTGATTTTTGATCCATCTGCCTCAGCCTCCCCAGTCACTGGGATTATAGGCATGTGTCACTGTGCCCAGCAATCCACATTTTTTTCAATGAATACAAAAGCATGCTCTCATCCTCAGCAAGAAGAGTTAATCAGGAGGCATTACAATACCAGACTTTAATTATACTACAGAGCTATAGTAACAAAACAGCATGGTATTGGCATCAAAATAGACATGAAGACAAATGGTACAGAATAGAAGACACAGAGACACATCCACTAAATACAGTTATCTCACACTAGAAAAAAAGGTGCCATAAACATACATTGGAGAAAAGATACCTCTTCAATAAGTAGTGCCGGGAAAATAGAAATCCACATGTAGCAAATGAAATTAGACCCTTATCTCTTACCCTGCAGAAAAGTCAACTCAAAGTGGATCAAGGACCCAGGCATTGGACTCAAGACCCTGCACCTACTAAAAGAAAAAGTAGGTCCAAATCTCCATCATGTCAGCTTAGGAACCAAATTCCACAACAAGACTTGTAAAGCACAAGAAGTAAAATCAAGAGTGAATAAATGGGATGGATTTAAACTAAAAAGCATCTTCTCAGCAAAGAAAATAGTCAAGAACATGAATAAAGAGCCTACACAATGGGAGAAAATCTTTGCTACCTGTATCTCACATATAGCATTAATCCCCAGGACATAAAGAGCTGAAAAATCTTAACACCAAAAATCAAATAACTCAGTCAATAAATAGGCAAAAGAACTGAACAGACACTTCACAGAAAAAAATACAATCGATCAATATATGAAAAAAATGTTCAACAACTGTAGCAATTAGAGAGATGCAAATTAAAACTACACTGAGATTTCATCTCACTCTAGTCAGAATGGCAATTATCAAGAACACAAGTAACAATTAATGTTGGCAAGGATATGTGGAAAATGGTACACTCATACATTGCTGGTGGGACTGCAAGTTAATGCAACCACTCTGGAAAGTTATATGGAGATTCCTCAGAAAACTTCGAATGGAACCACCATTTGATCCAGTTGTCCCACTCCTTAGTATATACCCAAAGGACTTAAAATCAGTGTACTATAGTGAAACAACACATAAATGTTCGTAGCAGCTCAATTCACAACAGTTAAGCTATGAAATCAACCAAGATGCCCTTCAACAGATGAATGGGTAAAGAAAATGTGGTGCATATACACAATGGAATATTACCCAGCCATAAAGAAGAATGAAATTATGGCATTTGCTGGTAAATGGATGGAAGTGGAGGATATCAGGCTAAGTGAAATAAACCAATCCCAAGAAAACAGAATATTCTCTCTGATATGTTGATGCTACTTCTTAATAAGTTCTAGGGAGGCAAGAATAGAAGTTCATTGGGTTACACAAAGGAGAATGAAGGGAATTGAGGGGGGAATGGAAATAGGAAAGACAGTAGAAAGAATTGGACATAGCTTTCTATGTTCTTATATGAATACAAGACCAGGCTACCTCCACATCGTGTACAACCACAAAAATGAGAAGTTACAATCTATGTATGTATATCAAAATACATTCTACTGTACCTAAAATGAAGAAATAAAACAATTTTTAAAAGCATGCTTTCTATTATCAAGAAATAAAAGACTTAAAGAAAATAAAAAGTTTGCCTTCATTTTAAAAATCATTATTCACTTCTCTGAGATAAAGAATAAAAGGCTAATATACATTTTGCCTCCTGCAGAGTGGACAAGGGATGATATACAATTTTAAAGAATATAATGGCACATGGGAATTGAATATTAACAAAATAAGTCTTGGATTTGCCCTCACCTTTTGTGCCTGGCAAAAGTATATTCTCCATTCCTTACTTACTTCTTCATCTAGAAAAAAATGCCAGGTCTGAAAGTCAGAGAACTCCCACTGCTCAATAAAAACCCTAAGACAGAACAATATGGTAGCACTATTCATTGAGGAGATAGGTATGCAATGTCTAATGTCAAAATTTAATAAATATAATAATTGTACTATTCTACACACTACCATTTGTTCTAATTTTCTTCACTTGCTCTACCATGAGCAAATATAGTGATGATTAAAATTTAATGTGTTAAGTCCACATTGTGTAACAAAAAAGGCCATATAATTTAGGGAGATCTGGCTTTAGTTTGGGCTCCAATATTTTCTTCCAGTCTAACTCTTGAAAATACATCTTAGTTGTGAAATAGGAATTGTTACAGAGTTATATAATAAGAACAAATGAGAAATGAATTTGAGAATAAGTTTTTAAGTGTATCTGTGAGGGGCTGGGGATGTGGCTCAGTGGTGGAGCGCTCACCTAGTACACAAGAGGCCCTGGGTTCAAGCCTCAGCACCTCTTGGAAATAAATAAATATAAAGGTATTGTGTCCAACTATAAATAAAAAAATAAAATATTTTTAAAAATGTATCTGTGAGCCATAGAAATAAACTATTAAATGAGTGTTACATATTCAAACTTATTCTAGAGAAAAGTTATTTTAAGAAAATCTTCTAGCGTTTATAAAATAAAGTATGTACAGTATATTGATAATTACATCATTTAACATATTCCTTTACTTAGGCTTCTGCTCCCAAATATATTTTGTCTACTCTGAAACTGAATATTCCATCTGCTGACCAATTCAGCTAATTGATCCAAATGTTTCTAAATATGTTTGTTCTATTTCTTAATATTTGTGTTGCTTACAGTTTTAGTATTGCTAAAGAAGTGCGTTATTTTCAATTACTTTTTTTTTTTTAAGATCATCCACATCAACAACACGGGACTAATTAGCTTAGAAGAGCTAGCTGTTTCTGAAATCCCTAAGGACAATCACAAGAAGCCTCAAACTAATCTCTCTGTCGTGAGCTGTGCCAACTTCTTATTACCACCTTCTGTGGTCATGCTGTGACTTTGACAACCACCCTTAAGCAAATAAAGTTTCCAGTTTACATAGTGGATCAAAACCAGAGCTGGGAATGGGACAAACCTGCTGTCATTCTCTCTTCATTCCCTTTATGACATGGTATATAGGTTACCCATCCCAGGCTGTCCCTGCATGACTTGGCCACAACATGAAAGGCATCTCATAGTGCTGTTTCATGTAATATGTAACTACAAAGAAATCTCTTGGCAGAGCTGTAAGCAGTGTTATATTTAATAGCATTTGTAAAAGAAGACACATAAATAGGTATTAGGTGTCATCTTATTTCTCTTGTAATTAAAAAATGTGTTCTTTATCAATATATAACAATATTTTAAATTATAAAATGAATAAAAGAATCATCATATTCTTTATATACCACAATGTATAGCTACCTATTATAAATATTATTTTGGCTATTAATTGCTTTGTAGACAAAATAGGACACATATGTCATGCAATGTCTAGCATTATACATTAAAATAATATAATCAATTTTGTTGTGCAATGCAATTTTAACCCTAGGCAGCTTTTAAACTCTTAAGATCCAAGTTTCTTAAGATGCAAAATTACTGACCAATGACTTTAAAATGTGATATGCTTATAGGTACAACTATTACAAAACAGTTTTCTTTCTTTCACCACTCTCAAACTATAATACAATGGCACCATCTGTTGATGGAACAGCAGAATTGAAATTCTAAATGACAACATAATTATAAATATTTATTGGAAATAAAAAATCAAGGAACAGGACATAGGCCATTGCCCACAGAACATGTGACAGAGTGACATAGTTGGACAAGATTTGACTTAATTCCATTAATTGCTTTTTTTTGACTCTTTCATTCTGCAGAAGGACACAGAATTTTTTTAAGGGTTGATCACTGCATGAACATACAATATATAATTAATATTAATTTTCTCACATATATTTAAATGTAAATTTTAGAAAGAATATATTCCTAACATTGACTTTTTCCATTCAAGACAGTTGTGTCAGATTGAACAGTAGGGCTTTGCTATAAACACATTTTTGGAAACACAGACTTCATATTTTCTTTTTTTTTTTTTGGAAACATGCTGTAAAATGTATAAATGACCAGTAAACACATTTTTAAAATGACTTTTAAAACACAGCAAAATACTCTCAGATGCATATTTATACTTGCAAGAAAGTAAGGGAAATCCTAGTATGCAAAAATTTTCAAGAACACAAAAAAGCAGAACAATAAACAATAAGCTGATTTTTTCTCCACTGTTCAAGGGAAAAGTAAAGGGATCCAGATTGGTTTCAAGGGCTCCAATCAAAGATATTAACTGAAACTTATGCGATGTCCCTAGTTAAAACTGAGCCATTAGAATGGCTGTACCCACACCAAAAGTGTGAATTGATTAAAATGTCCCACCAACTCAGGAAAATGACAAGCAATCTTGTTTGTCTTGACCTGAGATCTAGATGGATAAATAAATTGTCTGATTTAAGAGTGGTAAAGGAACATTCAACTGGTTTAAGGATGCATCTCTGCATGGAATCACTGGAAATACCTGGATAAACCAAATTTAAAACCTATTTGAGAGCTGGGTACAGTGGCATACACCTGTAATCCCAGTGCTCAGGAGACTGAGGCAGGAGAATCACGAGTTCAATGCCAGCCTCAGCAAAAGCAAGGTGCTAAGTAACTCAGTGAGACCCTGTCTTTAAATAAAATATAAAATAGGCCAAGGGATGTGCCTCAGTGGTCAAGTGCTCCTTAGTTCAATCCCTGGCACCCCCTCCCATAAAAAAAAACATATTTGGCGGACACATATTCACTTATGCCCATTCAGTTATAAAGGATTCCCACAAAAATGTTCCACTGAAAGTGAGTCCATAAATCAAAAATCACAAAACTAAAAAGAAAACCTTTGATCTACCATTCAGAAAATATTATAAAATCTCAGGCAAATTTGGAAAACAATTAAATGGAACATACATGAATTAAAAATATAATAATTGAGATTTAAAGTTATACATATTGTTTAGAAGCAGGTATGACAGAGCTAAGCAGATGATAAATGGAAGACTATGATGCAGAAATATAATGCACAGAGAAGTAAAGAAATATAAAATATGAAAGAGAAATTAGGCGTGGCAGATGGAATGATGAAGTTCAATATACATCTACTCAGATCCCAATGACAGATGGCAGACAGAATGATTGACAGAAAATGTTACAAGGGACATGGCTGCACTTTTTCCCAAATGATAAAGACATGAATCCCCCAAATGGCAATATAGCACTAGCATCACGGAGGATAAACAGAAATAAAGCACCTAGATAATCCAGTGGAACAGAAGAAAAGCAAAGATAAAGAAGCAATTTCAAATACAAACAGCAAGACAGACAAGTTTCCTGAAAGGAATGATAACTAGACTTACCACAGGCTTTTTAAAAGTATAGCAAAATGCAGTTGAAGGTATAATAAAGATCAGAGAGCTTTCTTGCCATTTTCCTGAGTTGTGAACAACTTTTTTTTTCCTATTCCACAGGTTCACTAAGGGTACAGCCATTGGAGGGGCTCAGTTCTAACTAGCAGCATCACACAAGTTTAAGTTACTATCATTTGATTTGAGCACTCTTAAGTACTCAAAGATCTTGTTAGTTTTAAGGGATGAGAGAAAACAACTCTCACCTTATTCTCACATTGTATTTTTATTTAACAGGAATTAATGTGGTATATACTGTGAACTCACACTGTTTAAGGATATTCTAAACATTCACTAATTTAGTTGACATGATTTAATCCCCATAATAACTCCAAAAGGAATAATTTTAAATTCTTATCTTCTTGGTGAGGAAACTGAAGAAAACAGTGGGAATAAAGTAAAATCCACAAAGTCACATAGCTAAAAAAAATTTAGAACTTAGAGTTTTGTCCCAACTAAGTTACCACTTAAAAATAGTGTTAAAATAAAAATGCTTCTGGGGTTGTGGCCAGTGGTATAGCACTTACCTAGCATGTGTGAGGCACTGGGTTCAATTCTCAGAACCACATAAAAATATAAATAAAAAATGCTTCTTTTACAAACATTTAGTGACCATAAATTTTTTTTAGAATAATTTTTATATAAAGTTATTCCTTAACAAGCAGGAAATTAAATCCAAAAAGTAGAATTGTTAAACAACAACAACAAAAAAAGTGGGGGGATTACTATGTAAACCTAACCATCCTTAACTGTAAGAGCAAGAACAAAAGCAAAAACATGAATACAAGTTTAGGGATTATAAAAATAAGGAGGAACTAAATATTAGACACTACCATTTTTATTCTCATCATATGTTACAGATAAAAGGAATAATTTTCAGATATAATAATTCTAAATGTGTAGGCACTTAATATGCAATATAGAAATATATAAAACAATCTTTGACAAAACAAGAAATATCAATAAGTCAAATTTAACCATGGGAGATCTAACATTCTCCTCTCTAAATGACTTACCAACTAGATTTTTTATAGTTTTAAGATGGCAGATGAATAAAATAATGAGTTAACCTGTTAATCTGTTAGAAATATATTTAAAAATAACAAAAAAATCAGATTGCAAATAGTTTCTCAATCATTTACAAAACTTTTATAAAAACTGAGCTTGATTCCACATCATGTACAACCACAAGAGAGGGAAGTTATACTCTATATATGTATAATATATCAAAATACATTCTACTGTCATGTATAACTAAAAAGAACAAACAAAAAATTTTAAAAAAAGAATAGGGAAAAAAACTGACCATGAACTAAGCCTAAAAACAAGTTTCACCAAATACTAAGTATAAGGATTAAAATCTGTGTCCACTGAATAAAATATAATAAAGATAAATTTAAAAATAGATACACCTAAGAGGTCTCTAAGATTTTAAAATCACATTTTAATTAACGGGTTAAAAAAGGAAAATAAAAAGAATCCATAAATATTAAACCAAATGATAATTATAAAATATTCTATACCGTAACTTATATGAATCTTAGCAATTTTAAAGCACTAAATGCTATAAAAAGCATTGGACAATTTAAAAAATAACGAACTAAACTTTCAACTCAAGAAGTTAGGAAAAGAAACCAATAAACAGAGCACAATTTGTACTCCCAAAGAAATAATTGATTCAGGCAAGAATTTTCAATGGATGTTAAACCATTAAATAAAAAGGTAATGGATTTAAATTGAAACAGAGTTAATGTAGATCCCACAGATTACTTGCTGGTGGTTTCTTACACCAGTGATCAAAGGTGGCAACACTAATGATCAGATGGAAGTTTTAATGTGATTTAATAGGAAAATCATTGGAGCAATATCATCATCATCATCATCATCATCATCATCACCACCACCACCACCATTATCATCAATAGGGATTGAATGCAGTGGCAATTTACCACTGAGCCACATCCCTAGTGCTTTTTAATTTTTATTTTGAGACAGGATATCACTAAGTTGCTTAGGGTCTCACTAAGTTGTTGAGGCTGGTCTTGAATTTGTGATCCTCCTGCTTCAGCCTCCCAAGCCTCTGGGATTACAGACATGTGCCACCATGCCTAGCACATTATTTTTTAATAACTTTCAAAGAAGTGTTTTGCTACCTAATTAAATATAATCAAAACTTTATATCTATATTACCAATTTACAGGACATTTTTAGGAAATATCAAAATGCTAACGTGCAAATTAAACAACCTCACAAGGAAACAATCAATCATACACACTTAAAAAACTGGGTATTCTAAAGGAAAATCAATCTAGTCTCTTTAACAAATTAATGTAATTAAAAAAAAGAGAGAAATGTTTTATATTGAAATATTCTCTGGAGAAATGCCATATGTTATCATTGATTAAATCATAGCCTGAAGAAACAATCAAAGGCATTGTGGGACCTAATGGAGACATTTGATAAAGACTGATATTAAATCACTTTAGGGACTTATTATTAATTTGGTTACAAATAATAATCATGGTTTGGTTATGCAGAATAAGTGTTTTAATTTTTAGAGGTACATACTGAAATAGTTAGGGGTAAATTGTTATGATATGTGTAATTTATGTTTTAAAATTTACCAAAAATAGATGAAACACATGATTTAATAATTAAATCTAGGTGACAAGTTTATTTTACCATTCTTTTCATTCTTTCATATGTTTGGAATTTGTTAAAATAACACATTTCAAAAATAAAAACTTCATTGTCATTTGATTTTGAAGGTACTAATGTGAGCCAGATCTCTGCCTGTCTGTCTAGGCTCTGCTTCTACCAAAGACTGCTTCCTAAATCTGCAGAATGTATGACGCAGAAAGATCCAGACACAGATGTCATTCATCCTGCAGCAAGAATGGCATTCTGCCTGGACAGCATCCAGGCTGGTGACCATGAAACTAACTGAACCATGAGTTAATGATTATCAGACACCTCTTTCTCCTCTTACTTTTAATATAACAACACCAACTTTGAGTCAAACAAATTTGGACAGCTCTGTGTTTGTCATCTTGTCACTGCTGTAACAAATGCCTGGGATAAATCTACTAAGGAGAAAAATGTTTATTTCAGCTCACAGTTTTAAAAAGTTCCAGTCCATTATTAATTGTCCCTGTTGATTTTGGGCTTCTAACAAAGCAATACCTTATGGTAGAAACATGTAGTAGAGTAAAACTGTTCACCTCAGGAATAAGAAACAAACAAAAGAAAGCCAGGAGGGGGCTGAGGTCCCAGAGACTCCTTCAAAGGCACACTCCCAATGACCTAAGATCCTCTCACTAGACCTCACCTCTTAAAGGTTCCACCACCTCCCAATAATACCACCCCCGGGGACCAAGCTTTTAACATGTGGACCATTGGAGAACATTTAAAATCCTATTTAGGAGAACCAAGATAGTTTTGGAGACAGTCTGAAATCAAATTGAAAACTTTCTGACCTTATTTATATCCAGTTTTACTGACTTTGTTCCATACTTGCAGAATGTTTTTTGTTGTTATTTTTTTGTATCTGTTCAAGTCCATTCAGTGTCTAAGCTTCACTCAACAGAAATAGCTATGCCTCTTCCAGAACAGGGAAGTAGAGTTCGATATTATTTTGGCAAAAATTAAGCAGTTCAATTCCATGTGCATTTACTGGAATCTTGACCTGTTTCAGAGAGGTGGGATAAAAGTTATGAGGGACTTACACAGATACAAGCCACAGAAGAAAGCAAAAGTAGCAGTACAAGAGACAAAACTTGAGCATTACAGGCTGAGAGTAAAACATGGGACAGGCTATGGGTAATGACAGCTTTGTTTCATCTTTAGTAATCCTTTAATTTCTTTTTCAAAATTTTTTGGCCTTATGGGTTGGACCTCCTCTATGATATTGTATGGAAGTGATTATTGTGAGCATCTTTAACTGTTGCCAGTACACAAAAGGAAATCATCTAAATTTCCTCATTATGTTGTTGTATGTTGTCAAAGGCTTTTTTATTTGGGGGACCTGTAACAGGAGCTATGAGTTCTCACCTAGATTCCCATTGATCCAGTGAATGTATCCATTCCTAAACTATTGTGAATTATGGACAGTTAAAGTTTACAACTGTTTCTTCTTACAAAGAATTCCCCTGACCAAACTACAGTCACAGGGGCAACCAGTGGCTAATAACTGATATTCATTACAAAGACTGTTTTTAAACATAGTATTGAAGTGTTGAAGAAAGAAAATGACAACTGGGCCCAGTGGCAAACACCTATAATCAAAGATACTCTATCTGTGAGGCTGAGGCAGGTGGATCACAAGTTCAAGGTCAGCTCAGTAACTTAGTGGGAGGATCCTGTTGCAAAATGAAAAAAAATAAAAGAGCTGGGAGTATAACTCAGTGATACAGAGCCCCTGGTAACCCAGCTGCATGCACATACATGAAGAAAAGAAAATGCCAGGCTCATATTCTCGTATTTATTAATCAGTAATCTAAAACAGTAGGAGAGTCAAAAATCCTCCTTGGCAGTAGCATTTTTAAATCAATTCTTGAAATGAGAAAAATACATGAGTTTAAAAGCCAGACAGAACTTACTTTTGAGAGTAGAAGAATTTCAGAGAAAGCCTAATATCCTTTGCTGGATTAGGGCTTCATTAGTAAGAAGATATGATTGGAGGATGAGATATTTTGATGCAGCTCTTTTCTATGTATGCCTGTCACAGACAACCTGACTATCCTTCTAGTATGGAAGTTGGCTTACCAATAGAGCAGAAGAGCCAGGATACCAATCAGAAACTACAATTCCTTTAAAGACCTACATTTGGAAATTATATACCATGATTTGTATGATATTATATTGATCACACAATTCAGCCTTTTTCAGTTATAGTCAAGGGCATGACTATGAAGAGGCATGGAACATTTGTTGCTTTCTCATAGGCTGACAACCATAGTTTTCCTCTGACCTCTATCAGTATCTTCTCAATACAAAATATACTTATTCCTTGTCTAAGGTACCCAAAAGTTTCATATTATTAAAGTGTTAGCTTTAATTATACTTTAAAGCAGGTAAAAGTGTGGATGCACTTCTTTAGGTGGGGTTTTTCAAGAAAAAAAAAAACTAGTTAGCTAGGCAAGGTGGCACAAGCAATGGTAATCCCAGCAACTCTAGAGGCTGAAGCAAGAGTATCACAAATTCAGTTCCAGCCTCAGCAATTTAGTTTCACTAAATTGTCTCAAAATAAAAATAAAAAGGATTGGATTGTAGCTTATTGGTAAATTACCCTTGGGTTCAATCCCCATTACCAAATAAATAAACTGGTTATCTCGTCTGCACACCCATCATAATGGTGGAGCAGGTTGCTTATTAGTTGACCTTAAAGTAAGATTATCTCACAGTAGCTAGATGTGCTCAATGTAATTACAAAAGTTCTTAAAAGTAGAAAAGGAACACTGAAGAAGTCAAAGTAACCTGATGTTAGAAGGCTTCAACTCACTTTCATTGTCTGAGTCAAGCTTATAAACAACAAAAACATCACATTCAGTTTTTATGAGACTGGAAAATCTAAGATTAATGTGCAGGCAGATGTGGTGTCTGATGAGGGCCCCTTTAAGATTCATAAACACCTCCTTCTTCTTGTGCAGTCAGAGTGGAGATGAAGCACTAGCTCTCTGGGGCCTCTTACAAGGGGACTAATCCCAACCATTAGAGCTCCACCTTCATGACCTAATCACCTCCCCAAAGCTCCACTTCTTCATACCATCATTGTGGTAAGACTGACTTTTTGAAGCTGGAAAAGACAAGGAAATGAATCCTTTCTAAAGCCCACAGAAAGGAGCACATCCCTACTGATACCTTGATTTCGATTTGACAAGATTCCTTTCACTCTGACCAACAGAACTCTTAGATAATAAGTTTATGTTGTTTAAGCTACCAATTTTGTGATCCTTTGTTTTAACTGCAATGGAAAACAAACATACTTCCCCTTTATACTCTTTAGACCTACACATTTCCTATGCTTTCTTGATTAATAGGGTAATAGTTTTATGTGGTAGTTTTAGCATCTCTGGCTTCCTTACAGGGTCCGGGTAGCTGTTTCTCAAATCCAGTTTTCATGCAATGATTTCAGTAAATGTTAGGCTTCTGAAGTTAAACTCCAACTTATCAAGTCCTCTTTCCACACATAGAACCAAGTGGACCTACAGCTTTAATTCCCATTTGTGTTCCAGTTGTTTCTAGTTTGTGTTCCAGTTGTTTCTAGTTGACAGAAAGGCTAATTCAACTTGCTCAAGTTGAAAAAGTTAGAAAACTTAGTGTTGTGTCAAATTTTTATATAATGCTTTCTTTAGGTAGAAAATGCCTTTATTTATGAGTATCTTCCATGTGTCAGGAAGTAAGCCAAATATTATGCATGCATTAATTTTTCCATGTATTACTTACAATACACGAAATATATGTTTCCCTGTTTTAGAAAAAAAAAAAAGTAGAAGTAGAAATTAGGTAATGCTAGTAAGTGCAGACGCTAAGGGTCTAGGTCTGTATGAGCCAGAGCCTGGCTTCCTAATAACTATGTACTGCATTCTAAGGTAATATGGCTTCCAAGGAGCTTCTAAATGTCTCTACTTTCCAAAAACAAAAATACAAATTTTAAAAAGTTAAGATTTTGCCCTTCTGTTTAAAATTCAAAGAACAAGGGATGTTTAAGTTTTCTTCTTAAATGACACAAATAGAAACTTTCCCAGAAGCTAAAAATAACTCTGCTGGTCAATGAACAAAACATGGTCTTCAAATCCAGGTGTTGCCCACACTCCATTTTCAAAAATTAAGGGTGAAGATGCTATTCCACTTACAAACAGACTGCTTGGTTTCCTCCAAATAACTTTATAATTCTGCCCTACACCTGGTAGAGTTTTTTTCTAATGCACCAACATACCATAGCTTTTCAGATATTTCCAGGTAGTAATTGGTTTAGGAACAGATAGGAAAGGCTTTTACTCGTGCGCAAATCTCTCTCTATAGGAAAGGATGTTGCCTCACCGTGAGGTAGGTTTGCCTAACTACTATTACAAATCTTAAGAAATGGGCGAATGTTCTCTACTCTACAGTTCATGCCCCTGACCCGGCAGCTGAGGCCAAAACCGTGCCCAAGTGGTGATGGTGTTCCAAATGGGCAGAGACGCCCACTCCCTCCAGCCCTCTGCGGGAACGACTTCACAGTACAAAAGCCGCCTCACCACCAAAATGCTCCGGACAGCTTAAAAAGCCGGCGACACGCTCCGTGCCCTTCCGAAACTCTTCCCACCCCACTTCCGCTTCCGGGGAGGTGACTCCCAGGCCCTGGGGCTTGAGGGGCGGGGTTAGGGAGGAGCCGGAAGCAGCTCCACTTCCGGTACGGAAAACTCTCAGCTGCGGCTCTGACCCGGCTTGACAGGCGCGGTCCTTGCAAGTAGCGCTGCCGCCTTTCACCTCTCTCCTGTCTAACCTTCAAGCTCGTTCGCGGTCCCGAAGCTCCTTGTCTTCGAAGTCGCCCCTTCCCTATGTTCCGGGGCAGGAGTCCTGTAAGCAAAGATCCGCCCGCCGGTACCCCATCATGTCCGAACTGACTAAAGAGCTGATGGAGCTGGTGTGGGGCACCAAGAGCAGCCCCGGTCTCTCTGATACCATCTTCTGCCGCTGGACGCAAGGTACCCTGACTGGGTTCTCACTTCCAGCCGCCTCTTCCTTTGCCCTGTGAGAGTCTAGCTGTGACACCCTTCTTTCCAGACCCTCGCGAGCCCGCACCCTATCCCACTACCCATGCTCAGCGATGAAACAGAATTTTCTAAAAACGCCCTCTTGCTTTGTGGGGAAGAGGTTGAGTAGGAGAGAGGTTACAGCTGCCTGCTGGGGCGCCTCTTCCACCCACCGGGATGCCCTTCAGCTGGGGAGAAGGGGCGGGTGGTCCCTTGCTGGGATGCAGTGTGTGACAAGGAAAGTGTGCCCTTTGCCTCTTGTCAGTTTCTCAGTGCTGTGGTCCTCTGGATCTTTACCCTGTAGATGTATTTTATTGGTCTTTGGTCTGTTTTTGCTTCCGAAGGAGGTGTATGTTATCTGTGTTTGGTCTATTTTTGGAGGGCGGGGAGTCCACAGGAAAGTTAAGGCGGCTAAACCAGAAAGCAGTTTTGTTGTTTGTATTTTAGTTACGTGATTAGGCGTGATACTTCCAATATAAATAAAAGGCTGCTTGCTACAAAGTTTTCTCTTGGCCCAAAGTATTCCCGGGTTTGAGATAATATCTATTAGTATCCGATAGTATCTGTTACACTTGAAAAGGACTGTGGATCACAGCACTTCCTGTGCAGTTCTAATGTTATCCAGACAGGAGTTTTGCTTATGTAAAAATTCTTAATGATACAAAGAGTATGAAATAAAAATAACCATTTGATTCCTGCACTATTCTGGACTCTGATCTGGGCCCTTTATACTAGTAGTTGTCCCGAATTCTTAAGTCCTGATAGTAAAATAACACCTTATTAAGGGGATGTGAATTATGGTGAGGTGAAGAGTATAGCCTTTGGAGTCACCAGTAATGTATGTACGTATGTAAAACACTATTATTATTTAGAGAACACCTTCTCAAAAGATTTGGGTGAATTTTTGGTACAGTAAGTAAAAATCCCTACTTTAAAATGTATGTTTTGTAACAAAAAATCAGAATTGAAGAAGTCATCCCTTCTTTTAGATATGCCTGTTTTAGACCTGGTAAAGTTAAGATGATTTATTACAGTAAATTGGACTAGTTAGCCTACACTTTAGTTTTCCAAATGAGAAAAATGAGTCATGAAGGAATGAATTTCATATCTAATTCCCAACAGTTCTGATTTCATTATTTTGCTTTGAGTTTCTAAACACATGTATTTAGTTTAGCTCTTTTTATACTGTATGTCAGCTAACCAATATTTTGTAAATTCATGGACACCTGTATTTGCAGATTAATGTTACTTTGTAACAGTCAACATTTATTAAGTATTTTACAATGTAGAAGAAGGTAATTTTCAACCTTGCTTACATTGTGCAAATTCAAAGAAAATTTTAGGGAGGCAATTCTAGTAGTTAAGAGCACAGTCTTTGCATGTGCTTAGGTTCTAGGTTCATGTTATTTAAATTATTTAAGCCTCAGTTGCCTTCTCTGTAAAAATGCAGATAGCAGTGTCAACTTTAAAGGGTTGTTATGAGGATTAAAGGTCATGTAAATATATTTGGCCACTTAGCACAATAGCTAATGTATAGTAAATACTCTGTAAATGATAGTCATTGTTAAATAAAATTAAAAAGCATTTGATTGTGAACTAGGCCCAAGATCACACTGACTTTGCCCTGACAATTACAAGAAATTATTTTATGTATAATCGTTATTTTAAATAGGAATTTATAATGGTATATTAGAATGCTCTTCCAGCCAACTTTTAGTTAGGTGGAAGTTGCTTAACAAGATTAAAAATTAGTTCAATTCAGATTATTTTGAAATCAGGGACTTTTTCCCCCAAAGTGGTTATTTGTATTGTGGATATCTAATTCTTTAAGGTCTTCCATTGGTCAATATTTTAAGGCAACCAAACATATATTTTAAGTCATCATCTCTGAGTCAGGTGCTGTTCTTGGTTTTGTATGTCGACTGTTGTATTAATTCTGTCATTCTTAGAGGTCATTGCTAAGTCTTGCTGTGGAAGTCATTTGGAAATGTGGGAATAGGCACAAGACACTGCTGCATTAGTAATGTGACATCAACCCTGGCTTTATTTTGTAGTAACAGTGTTTTGATTTGACAACTGCAGTCTCAGTCCTTTGGAAGCATGATATAAGGGTAAAATATATAGGATAAATACAAAGTTACATCTGGTTATACCATATGAGATTATATTTATTGGTCGAGTTAAATTATTTTCATATGTCTGCCAAAAATAATATGCTGTGGGAGTGACACATAGTTGTTTTTACATTTTTAGATAACTCTCTACTGCAAATCTCATTTTTATAAAATAGGTAGGGTTTTGTTTTTATTTCAAAGACAAGAAGTCACTTAGAGGCTTGAAGCTGGCTTTAAAAAAAAAAAAAAAAAAATATATATATATATATATATATATACACACACACACACACACACACACACACACACACATACATACACTTATAAATGTATCCTGTACTCCATTTCATTTCTGCTATAATTGCCTAGAGTACTTTATAAGGAAAAACATTTTTCATTTCTTTAGTTCATTAGCACCATTCATTCTTTTCTTTCTGCAAACTAAACCAGAGTTTCAGGGCCTTGCAGTTGAGACTTAATAGATTATGAGGGAAAATAAACATAAGTTAAGCATATATAGATGGTAAAAAAAAAAAAAAAAAAATAGAGAATTCGGGGGTGGATTGGCCTGAATGGGCCTAACTTTTAAGATGAGATTCAAACAAACATTTGATGTCAATGATCTAGTAGTCATGCAGACATAGGAAGAAAGTGTTCCAGGCAGAGGAAATGGTTGTTCTAAGAGACTTAATGCATAATAAACCTTGCCTGTTGCTTGAGGACCAGAAAAGAGGTGAGTGTGGCTGGAGAGGGTGAAGGAAGGCAATAAAAGATGAGCAAAGAAATAATAGGGCCCAAGTCATAGCTTTCTAGGGCATTATAAGAACTTTGGCTCTTATTCTGAATGAAATGGAGGTTATAAGATAGTTTAGAGCTACAAAGATTTTAAAGAATTGTTTGTTACTGTACTTGAAGATAGACAGTAGTGGATTAAGTTAGGCGATAAAGTAAGAAAAGGGACAACCGCAGTAATTCAGGGGGAAAGGTGGTTTGGATTAGGAAAATAGTAATGTAGATGGTAGAAAGCGGTCATATTGAAAAATTCCAGCAGAACCAAAACAAACTACATTTAATAACAGCAGAATTAATGTTATAAATAAAAACATCTGACTTGAAATTAATTGTCAAATTTGGCAGATTTCTATAAAGGGTTAATGGCCTTTTCCTCAATATTTTTGTAGCAAAAGCAGCCATACTGCATTTATAAAGCATATGAAGACTGTAATTTTCCAATTGCCAATCTATATTATAAATGCTCAAACTATTTCTCCCTCCTTCCAAGCTTTTTTGTTTCCTTGTTTCATGTGAAGATTAGCCAGAAAGGGAAAAACAGTTTTGCTATTTATAGCAGTTCCATGTTTGGGGATTTTTTGGAGGGTGAGAGTGCAGGTGTTGGGGAGGTGGGGCTGTGTTTGATTGAAATTAGCGTTCTAGGTTTTTAATATTGGGGACAATATTATATAAAATGAAAAAAAAAGTAACAAAAGTGAGGGGTAAGTTGAAAATGTAAGTATGAAATGTACTAAGAGTTAATTCCTTTGGGTTCAAATTTGATTGGGAATTATTACAAAGGGATTCAATAGTATTCTAAAGTAATAAAATGATATATCAGTATCATTCATTTTTTCCCCTCAAAGTGAGTATAATGCTATGGATCACATCATTTCAAATATTTTATTGCTGGAAGCCTTTTATTTAAGTATAGTTTTTCCTTTCTCCAGTACACCTAAGTCATAATTTATCTAACAGATTTTTAAAATTAATATATAAGCACATATGACAAAATTAATTCCTTGATAGTTTTAACACATAATGTATTTTTTTTTTTTTGTGGTTGTAGATAGACAGCATGCCTTTATTTGTTTGTTTGTTTTTTTATTTTTTATGTGATGCTAAGGATCCAATCCAGTGCTTCACACATGCTAGGCAAGCGCTCTGCCACTGAGCTACAGCCCCAGCCCCTAACGTATTCTTTTTTATTAAAAGACTTTGAAGTGTCTCATAGCATCATATTTCTATATTATGCTTTACAGTTTTTGAAAATTTATTTAACCCTTACAACCTTGAAAGATAACAGAAGACAAGTATAGTTGCCCTCATATTTTTTGATAAGAAAAGTAAAGTCCAGTTCAGATATATGACTTAAACAAGATCATCTAAGCTTGTAGTAGTCCAACAAGTCTTTCTATGGTCATGTTTACATAGAATACAAAAGTTATAGAGGCCATGCAGTTGTCAACTGTTTTGAGTAAATGTATAATGTATAATAAGTCATGAAAATGAGACTGAAAAACTTCAGAGGTTCATGGCTTAGGTTTAAATTATAAAGAACAGACTTTTTTGTGGTTTATAATATTGTGATGTGATATAAAATTGTATATTATAATCAGTGGTTAAATGGGTCATTTCAGATCTCATCAGAAAAAAAAGACAGTTTGTGATATGTTAATTCCTTTTAAAACTAGGATATAATGTCAGTATGAAAACCCTTGACAAAAAAAGTAGCTCAGTGTCCTAGGAAGTTCAAACTCAAAATCTTTTAAAAGCCTACTTGATATAGTCTCGTTGAAGGATAAAATACTTAATTTCTATTTAGCTAACTTCATTTCAATTTAGGCTTTAATAGTATTTGTCATTATCAATTAATACACTCAAATATGCATACTGGAATTAAACAGAATTTATATAAAGCATATCTACCTAGAAATTCTCTCCTTGGTATTTTAATAGCCAAAGTACAAAAGTGATTCATTACTATGTAATTCGAACTATCAATTCCACCCATGGATCCAGAAAATTGCATTATATTATTAAGAATTTTAAGGAAGGTTAGAGTCCATTAGTAATTCACATTTATTACATACACAGAAAGTTGAGCAGAGCCTATTTGTTTTGTCTGCACTTAAGATGTACAACACCAGGGGTCCTTTCCTTATTCTCATTGGGCAAATAACAAAGACCTCTTGATTTCACCTCTTGTTTCTAAGTTGCATCTTGAATTTGATTGTCTTAATGCAGTAACTAGCACCCTTAGTTACACTTGGCCTTGCTAAATTTTCCCATCTCCTTACCAATTTCCTCTTCTGCATTTATCCTCTTATCTAACTCTCAGTCAACTGTGTATTGCTGGCGAAAATTGTCCAGCATTAATACAAATGTAATTAAGTCCAAGTTTAGTCCTTGCTACTTCTTAGTTCTTTATCCTTGTTAGCTTTTTCAGAATTAGCATTTCCCTCAATTCTCTACCCTTCTCATTTCTCTCACTTTTCAATAATTAACATCTATTCACTTCTTTGCCCATATTTAAATTAGAAGCCTTCTGAAATTCATCTTGTAAGCTAGCAATTTTCAAGTTTTTTGAGCTTATTCAAAAATTATTGAGGGCTTCAATATAAATAATGCAAAATTAATAAGCCCCTGATTATTTTTTGCATTTAAAAAAATCTCTCCAATGTCCAGCTTGCTGGATGACTGCATTCTCATATTTGCTGTCCCAGTTCAGTCTGTTCCAATATATTGTTTTGATTGAAGTTATGCAGAAAACTCAACTTCACACAGATATGTAATTGAACAAGTTATAATTGAATAAGTTATAATAACCATTGATATTATTTGATACCACACCAAAACTGAACAGGCAGTAGTCTTTGAAGTTGGCTGCAATCTGGAATCTGAAACCACAACAATGAACTTTTCCTACTCAGTTAAATTGAAATCCATTGATTGTCTTGTACTTTGACTGGATCTCTTGCCTGTGCACTAATTTGTACCAATGGATTCATTTGGAAATTATTGGCCTATTGCTTATGACAACCTTTTGAATGTATTTACTTCACAATACCACCACTCATCAGAGAATTCTTTAAGCTTTGAGAAACTGTCAGATTCACACTTGTAGATAGTTTCCCAGGTATTGTTTGAAAACTTGAAATTTTATTACAATAATACTGCCAATTATTTTCCTTAATTTGCCATGCTAACTTAATTCATTTATGAGAAAATATCAGAAACCTAAGTCTGAGTAATTGTATTTTATTGCTGGTTCTTCATACTAAAAACACAAAAACAAAACAAACAAACAAACAAACAAAAAACAATAGCAACTGAAACCAGCACTCATTTAAGAAAGTAGCAAGGTTAGTTTGCAATTCTAAAAATTACACATGTGCTTTTCCTTGAGGTAACTGTAAACCATCAGACTTTGTAGAGAGGAGAATTGCTTTATGGATAGTTTCCATTTTGTCACACATAATACTAAAAAGAGATTGCATTAAAGGCCTGATTTTAAAAAGTTAGCTGTTTTTACTATTTCAGGGCATTCTTAAGTTAGTTTGACTATGTGTATGGTTGTATTTACTACTACAAAATTACTAGTACATTTTGACAGCACTACCTTGATATATGCTAATGAACAAGCAGTTTAACCCACTTCGCTTTTGTACCATTACTGTGAATGTCAACAAAGTTAAAAGGACAAATAATGTCTTAATATTATATTACAGGAACTATTTTAACTTCTAGGGAGCCCCCTGAAAGCATCACTTCCAGAGGATCTGTGAACCATATTTGAGAATCTGTCTTTAGCCCACCACTACCAAATTATATTTTTTCAGCTCTCTTTTAAGAATTGGAGTCTTTAAACTTGCTTTTGCCCATATAAATCATACTCGTGCCTCCCTGCCTTTTTTATAACACATACCCTCAGTCTACGTAAATATTAATTCTTTATCCAACCACCCTTCAGTGGATCATCCTTTTTATCTTCTGCCAATTTTTTTCAACAAATAGCTCATTTTCACTATTTTTCCTTCTAATTTGAATCACACTTCAATCCTTTAAAGTTTGGCTATTTTCTCCAGCACTGCAAGTCCCGCCCCCCCAACCCCCCAGTGAAAGGTTTAATCCAGTAGGTTGTCTTTATTTGGCAGCATTTATAACAGTTGACTACTCTTTGCTTCTGATTTTTTCCTTCCCAGAACCTGTCATGTTTTTCTCTTACCCTTATTTTTCTAATCTGTCAGTCTACATTGCTGACTCAGCCCCTGATCACTTCTTTAATGTTTCCAACTTCATTACCTTTGTGTGTGTGCTCATTTACATAAACTGACGTGTTTCAAAAGATTGTAATTGCTCTTTCTAATTCTAACTTCTGTCCTGAGCTCCAGACTACTTCTAAATGTTGCTAAAAGGTCTCAATTTTTTTGAAACTGAACGTGGTCTTCATAGAAACAACCCCCACTCCATTATCTTCCTTTTGAAAACTTCAGCAAGCATTAGTTGAATAATGGCAATACACCATACCGTGGAAAAACAGTGTTCAATAAAATGGTCAAAATACCTGTAAGGTAAGGTGGACAATGAATAAATAAACAATATAATTACAGATTACAGTAAATAATCATTGTGCTGGAGGATTATAGGAGAGACTGATTGGATTAGGAAATATTTCTCTGAGGAGTTAACTTAGGTCCTGAAGAATAAGAATGATTTAGAGAAGAGAGTAGGGGAAAGAGCATTTCATGCAGAGAGAACAGCAACCGTAGAAGCCCCTGAAAAACACCTTGGGATGTTCTAAGGATCTAAGGTCACTGCAGTGAATGAAAGAGTGAACTGAGGGCTGGTTGGATTGGTAGATCAGCCTGAGTCTTTAAACTATTAAAAGGAGTTTCCATTTTATTCTAATTGGATTGAGAAGCCATTGAAATGTTTTAAGCAGATTGTGACAAAATCTAATTTTCATTTCTAAAGTATTCTGTCAACTCTGGTGAATAGATGGAATATATGTGATTTAAGGAGATAGGGAGGAAGTGGAAGATCTGTTTGAAAATTTTTAACAGTATTTTAGGTGAGAAATTGTGGCAGTTAAATGTACATGCTCGAGATTATTCTGGATCCTTGAAAGGATGAAGCCTAAAAGAAATCAGAATTTTTTAGAGAAAATGTTAGCAGGTGTTTCAAGCTAAGTAACATCACTTACAGAGGGTGAAAAATGGAATATTTGAAGACCTGAAAGAAGACCAGTGTACCTGGAGTCTAAAGAGGGAGAACTGTCTGGGGTGAAGGAGGAGAGATGGGCAGAAGCCAGTATACACCACCATATTAAGGAATTTAGACTCTGTGTCTGGAGTTCTAAACCAGGCTATGTTTGGGGACTTCCTGGTTACTCGCAGTAAAGAAATGCAGGGAATAGATGAAATGGCCCAGGTAGAATGTATAGGATAAAAAGAGCAGAGATCCTAATGCTTGCACCTGGGGGCCTTCCACAGTTAAAAAGAGCTGATCTGAGAGACTGAGAAGAAATAGAAAAAGGAAAACACAGAGTAAGAGGGACCAAAATTCAAAGAACAATGATACTTCAGAAGTTCTAGTAAGCATTTGAGGTGATTCTCTGGGAGGTTAAGTAAGATTTGGAAAATAGCCTGTATTGGTCACATTGATGAACTTGGGTGAGAATGCCTTTGGTATAGTCATAGGTTAAAAACCAGATTGGTGTGAGTTGAATAATGTGTGAGATAAGACAAGTGAGATACTATATCTAGTTGGGGGCCTTTGAGAGAACAAAAATGAGGAAGTGTTGGCTGGAGTTTTTGGTGGAATCTTAAAGATGTTTGTAAAATGTGAGATACACGTTTAAATGCTGCTTAGAAGAGAGACTGAAGGAAGAGAGAAGGTAGAAAGGAATGAGTATGTCTTGTTTCAATTGTTATCACCATCTTAATCTAGAAACCGCAGAGACAGTTCTAATTTCTTCTATACCAAGGCTTTGCTCCACTTACACATACTAATCAAAACTTAATTTTAATCTCACACGTCAACCAAATCTTAATTTTGCCCCAAATATTGTCTAAAATAGTTTTTCTTCTCCACATGAATGTTGCTTTTATTAGGTTGGCATCTCTGTAGGGCTCTTGAAACAACCTTATCCCGTTCTGGTTCTTCAGCAAAAATGAAAAACATTGAGTGATCATGTGACTACTAGAAGGTCTTGCCTGGTTGAATGCTGGTTTGGTCCTTTGCAGTTCGAACCTCTTGTTATCTTCAGCTCCTCCCATTTGCCATCTCCTCCAGCCTACCCCATCCTACCCTTTAGCTACATTAAATTTCCCTCTGATTCGTAAAATTTCCCAGCTCTTACAATGCTTTTTCTTTTAATAAATGTTTTTACCTGAGTTTCATTTGCGCATCCTTTTTCCCCCACCAGAGTCTTATTCAAGATCAGTCTCAAAGTTATCTGTTATGACTTGATTCAGTCAGAATATATTGTATCATTCTTTAGCCAAGGCACTTTCTTCATTCTCTTGTTACAACATTAACTTATTCCTTTTAGTAATCTTCTATTTGCATGTCTGTCTTCAACTGGATTGTTGTCTTCTCAAGACTAATGATTGTAACATTTCTGAATATATCCTAGAGGATTGGTATAATATCTGATGTTTGTTAAATATGTGGTGGGTGAATGACTAAGTTGTAATCAGTAATGAAGTTTGATAGATTCCTAGCATGTGGAATTTTAAGAATAAAAACAGAGGCCTAGGGAATTGAAATGCTTTCCTTCAGGTTATCTAGAAAATAACTGGATTCTTCAGACTTCTAGCTCAGGGCCCTTTGAAGAACTTCTGTAGTCACTACCAATCAGTGCAGGTAGGATAATGCTTACCTAAAGATAGAGCTAATATAATCACATTTATCATCTATAGTGCCATTATTAATTTACAGAATGTGACTCAAAGATTGAAATAATAGAAAGATATGTTTGGAAGGAGTCCTAAAAATTCTGTTGGAATTCAGTACATTGTCTAGTCTTCCTTAGAATAAATTAAATAATTTAAAAATCAGGGGCTAAAGGTGTAGGTCACTGGTAGAACATGTGCTTAGGTTTCTTCCCCAACCTCAAAAAAAAATAAACGAAAAACTAAAGTCAGATTTAGTGACTTTATGACATTTGCCAGTAAATGGGTAGAGCTAGAGACTATCATGCTTAGTGAAAGAAGCCAGTCCCAAAAAGCCAAAGGTCAAATGTTTTCTGATATGTGAAAGCTAACCCACAGTAAGGGGGTAGGGGTGAGGGAAAGAATAGAAGTTCAGTAGATTAGACAATGGGAAATGGCAGGAAAGGAGTGGAGATAGGAAAAGGAAAGACAGTGGAATGAATCAGATATAATTTTCCAATTTACATATATGAAAACATCACAGTGAATCCCACCATCATGACCATCCACAATAACTGAATCCTAACTAGAATAAGATATATTCGATACTTGTAGGATTATATCACAATGGATTCTACTGTCATGTATAACTAAAAAGAAGAAATAAATAAATTTTTAAAACTTTATTTAGTGTCCTTTTACTCAGTTGCACACTTCATCTTCCTAGAGTGGTCCCTAGGTGCAAAATTATGTGTGTGCACGCATGTGTATAAATTCACTTGTGTGTACTTGGGAGGGCTAACATTGATTACATAGCTTTTTTCAAAGGGCTTTTTGATGCTCCCAAAAGTGAAGAACTAATGTACCTGATGACATGTAGGTATTTGCTGTTCTTATAAGTGAATGTTCTTGAAACAAAGTACATGAAAAATTCGTTTAGCTGCTTTTTGAATTACATTTTTAATCTTTGCTACTTGCTTTCATTTTTAGGGTTTGTGTTTAGTGAATCAGAGGGATCTGCATTAGAACAGTTTGAAGGTGGCCCCTGTGCTGTTATTGCACCCGTTCAGGTAACATAGACTACTTTACCAACTCCTTAGAGGGACATATTCAAACGTTTCATATTTGGCATTTTGTTTTCTAATGTCTGTACTCTATATAATTACGAGACATGGTCAGTTAATTATTTTGCTCATATAGATTTCTATAAATATCCAAAATAAAAATGAATTCAGTACATGGGTGAGCATGGTGTACAGCAGTAGCTTCTTCTCTGTTTTCAAAGAAAAATAATAGGACTTCCCCAACTTTCAAAAACGTAGGAATCATTGATCATGACACTTTTATGATATAAAGAACCTATTGAATAATAACATTTTATGCCTTACATAGGAACAATCAGTAATTATACTGTTTTCATTTGTTCTTTGTATAAAAATTATTTTCTGAAAAAGTTGAAGATATGTTAATATTTTCATAGCCTAAAACTTAAAGTATTCATGTGTTGGCATTACATACTACTTAGGCTATAGCTTTGGCCTTTCTAAATAATCATAGCATCTGATTTCAAACAGTTTCAGAAATTGTCTTTGCACCAAAGCTAGGGCTTATATGAATGTCATTGATTTTAAATATGAATGTTTTTCAATTTGAAAGACTGATTTGTTATAAATTCTAACATTGTTAAAGAATTTTCAGTTTACTGGTAATGCTTACAATATCTGAAAAGTACTGCAACTTTAGAATTGTTAAAAAGAAGCTCTAATTTATTGCTTACATTTTTAATCATGATTTTAAAATATATATTTAATGTGATATATTTACTACTCACTGGGTATAAAGAATATATTCCTGTCATCTGCAAAGTAAGTTTTTATCTCAAACATTATATTTCATATAATTTTACATTATTAAATTTAAAATGTATTTCTCAAAAGGAAAAAATTCCCTCATGATGGATTCCAAAATGTGTCCTTATAGCTCATTATTTCTTTGAAGAGTGAAGTTGACTGTAGAGTTGCATTAGTAAAGTTATAAATTAAGAAAGATGTGATGTCTGACTCTTACCTCAGAATTAACTGAATATTTAAAAAGGAATTCAACCATAAGTTAGTGATTATAGCTGTTGTATTGAGTGAGTGAAGCATATTTTGGTCACTAGTAAGAATCTTACCTGACCTGAATTTGGAGATGCTTTTATAGTCTATATATAAATTAGATTTTATGAACATAGCCCCACTTGATCAGTAATACTACCCTTAAATTTTTAGCAAAAGTTTATGAATGTGGAGAAATGCACAGGAGTTTAAAATTCAGTATATATCCAGAAGGTAGTTAATTTTATAAGTGGGGTGATTTTATGTAACAAGGATAAATGTAATGTTAAAAATTCTGATGTACTACCACAAGAATGGGAAGTTGTTACTCCATGTATGTGTAATATGTCAAAATACACTCTACTTTTGAGGTAATGATTTAGTTTAAGAGGCACACAAATCTTTTCAATCAATAATATAACTTTTTTTTATTAGTGTTTCAATGTAAACACCAAAACTAAATCATTAAGAATAGAAATGACAGATGGGGTTGCGATTGTGGCTTGGTGGTAGAGCATTTGCCTAGCATGTGTGAGACACTGGTTTTGATTCTAAGCACCACATACAAATAAATTAAATAAAGGTCCATTGACAACTAAATATTAAAAAAAGAGTGTGACAGAAATGATTAAGTCTAGATATTAAGTTAGACTATAAAATTTAGAATATGATGATACTAGTTTTTCTAGCACCATAATAATAGCATGATAACAGCACCAAATCTACAACTTCATCATAAATCTTACCTCATTTAGCAGTTTATTGAGTTTATTACATACGATGATTTTTAAAAAAGAACTAAACATCAATGGTGAAATAAAATGAAATTTCATATAAATGCCATCGATATGATTTGTTAGCAGTTTGAGGGGGAAAATTAGTTTAGATCTGATACTATATACCAAATATACTTTGAACTGTTTAATCATAGGAAGACCAAAAAAATAATATATTGTCAGTGCTTTAACAGAAGGATTACTTTAAGCTCAGTTATATTTGCAGTGACCATTAGCAATAAGGGGGTATTGTCTTTCTAATGGAAAGAACCTGTAAAAATTGGTTAGAAAAACATAGAAGACCTCAGTGCTGAAATGGACATAAATATGTAGTTGTAGCAGGTAGGATGATACTGGACTAAAATAAATAAATAAACAAACAAACAAACAAATAAATAAATAAATAAAACCCCACAAAAAACAAAACAACAAAAAACCCTGCTGAGAATCCAAGAGAATGAAAATTAAATTGTAACTAGAGCCTATTACCTACTTTTAAAAATTATATGAAATTATAATTGCCAGTGCATATGCAGGTAGGATGATGCTAGCATACTCATGCACTGCCAGCTAATACAAATTTAACACAAATTTGAACTTTGATTTTGGGAAAGAATTTTACACTGTAATTGGAATCATAATCAGATTTTTTTTTCAGTAGTTGTACCTTCTGTGAATCTTTGTTAAAGTAATAATCATGGAAAAATCTGAATTCAAGAATAAGATCATATTTATAGTATCAAAAGATTGCAACAACCTAATGTAAAATGATTTAAAGTAAATTTTGGCAGCTTGATAGACTTAAGTACTACTTAGATTATATTTATGAATTTCTATGGAAAAATAGAAAGCAATGTGCCCATTATGATTCTCACTTGTAAAAACAAGTGTGGGAAAAAGACCATAATAGAAATACTGTGCATCACAGTGGCAACAATGGTTGTATTAGTGGTGAAATAATCTTCACCTCACTTCCAAAATTTTGTAATGTAGTTATATTAATCCATTTTATGGTGGTTGTCATTTTGGGAAAATTCAGAAAAACTTGATTGTAGTATCTGTAGGTTTTATTGCTATGTGAATGTTATTGAATATTAGTTTTATTGTTAATTGTCTTTCAATCAACAGCTTATTAGGTGCCAGGTACTGTGCTGAGAGTATTACATAAATTTTCTCCTAGAATCTTCACTGCAACCTTCTAAAGATTGTACAACCGTTATTTTTAGTAAAGTAATAGAACCAGGATTCAAATCTAGGTTTGTCTAACTAAAAGCAGTCTTTAGTCTGTTTTTCTAATGCTTTCAAACACATGTGAGTGAGAATCGTCATAGTAACTTATTTTTCTTGGATCTGCCCTTTAGAGATTCAGATTCAATAGATGCATTTTAACCAAGTCAGGTGAACTATGAGAGGGAAAATCTTTACTGCAAGCAGATGCTTTCTGTTAACTAACCAATTCAGTTGACTTATTGAAGGGAAAGATCAGAAACCAGTTTGTTTTTGCTTTCAAATCTTATAGCTTTTTGAGTTAAACCAGAAAGTTAGGAGAGCTCCTTATGATTAATTGATAACTCTAATAACAGTATTTCTTTTATCACACATTAGAGATAACAGAACCACTTTTGTGTTTACATTTCTTTTACCCCAACAAATCTAAGGGAAATGTAGACTTGTTCCTGTTTTGTAGGGCCCTCACTTAGTAAATGGAACAGAAAGTTTTGTAATTTCCAATTATGTGTCTATTATTTGAGTCTATTCTACATAGGAGAAAATATGTATTGGAGAGGAATGTATATCTAGAATCAAATTCATAGTAGTATATTCCTAGTAAATAACCATGCACTTACTGTTGAATGTGAAGGGGAATCACTTGAAATTTTTATAGAACTATTCAAAAGATCAGAAGGAAGGGCAAATTAATTTTTCCCATTTTAAAAATAAATTGATAAGAGGTATGTTTATAATGCATTCTAATTCATGCTTTAATTGTATAAAGGCATTTCTTTTGAAGAAGCTCCTGTTTTCTTCTGAGAAGTCATCTTGGCGGGATTGCTCAGGTATAACAGCCATCTTCTAAAACTTTTATTCCATCCTCTATTTTAAAAAAGATCTATGCAGCATTCATCATCAATATTTTAATTAAAATTATCTATCTTAAAAAGTAAATTATCAGTCGGATATTTTTTCCTGAGGTTTATTTTTATAATGTTTCATGAATAGCAACTCAAAATTTTAAGCTGTTTATTTCCAAATTTGATTTTCCTAATAACTAAGAGATATAATACAGGGTAGTATGACAGAGAAAAACCTTTGGCCTTTTGCTGAAACATACATTTCCTAGAACTTTGTGATGATAATATACCATAAAGAAAGATCATTATGGCCTTTATATTTTGTCTTATTTAGCTCTGATCGACAGCTCAGAATTATATTTGCTTCCCTGCATCTTTTGGTATAATGTCTTACACAATGCAAATACTGCAAATAATTCTCAGTTGAATTGCAGATGGGGCTCTCATAGCATCTGCAACATGATTAAGTCAGAGATCTATAGTACTACCTGATAATAACAAACATTTGCATTCCACTTGACAGTTTATAAAGATCTTTCCTTCATTTACACAATTTCATGTGAACCTCACAATAACATCTGGAAGAAGGTAGGCTATATTATGATCGCAGTTTTGTATGTAAGGACATAACAGCTTCCATTCCAAACCATGACTGTACTAATGATTTTGAATTTAAGAGTTAAGGTGTCATACTTATATACATATGTACTTTCATTTCTGAAATGCAAAATTTTAGTAAAACTATTTAAGAGATATTTTCATAATAAATCTTTATTAATAAAATTTGTACTTCTTGCACCAAAATATATTCACTTTGATACAAACTCGTAAAGCATTGTCATAAAGGTCAGAAAGGCTTCAATAATTATAAAGTAGATGACATAGTTCCTGTGTTTAAAGACAGTTTAATTCATTAGGAGAAACAGAAAGCTCCTGAGTCATTGAATATGTAAACAGCTTATCCCCTTTATTGGAAGGTTTCAGAAAATTGTACTACTTCTGAAAAGTAACACAGCTTGAGAAAGGCAGTGTTGGCTAAGGTTCAGAGAAAAATGGTCTGTGTGTTCTAATGCTCAAATCACTACAATAGAGTGTCAATAACTTATGTATTATATAGCATAACCACAATGGCCTCTACTAATGTAATGAATTGTGGTCTTATATTTGCTGACAATGTGTTACCTCATTTTTCTTATTCCTGTGGGATAGGATGAAAAGACATTAGAATTCAGAAGAAAGGATAAAAATAGAGGTCTCAACAGGCCTTGATGGTTGTGCTTGGTTCTGCAGTAGAGGAAACTTCAGGTTAAATGCTACGTTTGTAGCTTTAGAAGCATGATCAAAATCAGATTATTCCAAGTGGCATATTCTTTCTCATAATGTTTAATTCTGAATTTTCCAGGACTTTTTCTATCAATGATAGTATGTAAAGTGATGATGTTTTGATCCTGAAGCACACCATAGAATAATTTACCATCTGTTATTCTTGGGTTTTCCACATTCTTAAAATATTTGATTTTCAATATTAAATCAAAACATTTTTACTATTGTTGTTCATCATGGGATTTTTTTTCTGAAAAAGCTATTATAACTTATACTTTGATTATTTTTAGAGGACGAGCAGAAGGAACTTCTTTGTCATACCTTATGTGATATTTTAGAAAGTGCTTGTTGTGACAACTCTGGATCATACTGCTTGGTTTCATGGTTAAGAGGAAGGACAACTGAGGAAACTGCTAGTATTTCTGGGAGTCCTGCAGAGTCTAGTTGCCAAGTGGAACATTCTTGTAAGATACATTTTTATTTCCTGAAATAACTTCTTATGCTTTTGTTTTAATGAAACTTGAATTTTTTGAAGAAAATCTTTTTTAAATTTCATAACATCTTTCTAATCGAAGCTTAATTAATAAATCTTAATATTTTCTATTTATCTTTTGATTTTAACTACTAGTAGATATATTTTTGCAAAAAAAAATCTCATAATGATCTTTTAAAGTTATAGATAACTTCTGCTTGATAGCAATCTCCCTTGAGCTTCAGAAATCTTATTAAGAAAGTTAAAAGAACAAAAATTGTATACCTTAATTTCAGACGCTTTAACGTTTTTCTTTAGCATTTAAAGTAAAGGAGACATTTGATATCAGTATATTTCTTTTCTTTAGTTGCTTTCTAGAGCAAAGATGGGGACATTTTTTTCTTAATTACATGCTGTTTTTTCGCTCCCGAACTTTTTGGTCATTGTTATATATGTGGATTATTTTAAGGTAATTTTAATTATTGCTGAAGTTTTTCATACAGCTATTCTTTTTCCTACAAATTATGTATTCTGTGGCATTTAGCTTTTAAAATTTTTTATGTGATTGACCTAAAAACTGTCAGAGAAATGGGTGGATTCCTCTAGTGGTGTGGAAACTAGATTACATAAGAGTTGCTTTTCTGATTTGCAATTGAGGAATAAACTAATAGGTGATTTTTGATAAGTGCTTCTATTGGATAAGTGACTTATTTTACATGTAATGCATTCCATTTACTATACTCTCTATAGAAATTATTTAATAAAATTTGATGGCTTTATTTTTAGAAAGTAAATTTCAATTGCTTCTAGAGACATCTTACCTTCCATATAGGATTAGTTGTGAGGCACCTTTGCCTCCTGGACTATAATCTCTATAGAAATTATTTAATAAAATTTGATGGCTTTATTTTTAGAAAGTAAATTTCAATTGCTTCTAGAGACATCTTATCTTCCATATAGGATTAGTTGTGAGGCACCTTTGCCTCCTGGACTAAAATGTCCATGTGTTGTCATTGTCTTCTTTCTCTCACCTGTGCAATTAAAATGACTTAAGCCTGGGAAATTCTAATAGTACATTTGCAAGGAATAATTTTTAAAATTTAGACAGTTGAGTGATGTACCTTTTTGGGCCTTTCCAACAGAACTCAATATTTTTACGGCTGATAATGACATTTGAAGACAAGTTGAAAATATTCACAAGGATTATAGTAAAATATATCAATTAATATTGTTTTGGAATATTTTCTACATTTCACCAGGTTGCATGTAACATGTTTAATAGTTCCAGTTAGGATATTAAAAATTTGAGAGAATAATTAAACTATTTAAAAGGCATTTTAAGGAATATGTACTTAAAGTCAGTCTGTAATTATATGAGAAACTGTTAAGCACTTTTTAATGTGATATTTTTCATTAGAATCTTAAAAATATGCTGTGTGCTCACCATGGACTCTGCTGTGCATCCTGTAGTGATAGGTTAAACTGCCCTGATTATATGCCCTTATCATTCGCGGGGTTTGCTACTTTAGTAACTAATTTAAGTGGGCATTATCATATTGAATTCCCCTTCAAAAGACAGGCTACAGTAGTTTTCCAGTTTGCTTTGTGCCTCATTAAGTTGACTTGACATAAAACCATATTTGAACTCCATTTTAAATTTTGTGTACATTTGAACCGTTTTGTTAACTGAAAATTTGAGAGCTTACCTTAGATAATGAACTGAATTTAAATTAAAATTTTTATTCCATATAACAATCTATTTTACCTGTTCTTTATTCCCAGTTCTCTTCTTCTTGTGTTTTATTTTTCACCATCCCTGCCTGCTAAGCTTTTTATTTTGCTTGCCTTTTTTTCCCTCTAAATTACTATCTTTATGTCCACTTGCATAGTATACCTAGTAAAATTATTGTGATAATCAAGCCCTTTGGAAAAAGTAGTCTAGAATTTTTAATTTATCCTAAAATTGCAAATGTGAAGTGTTTTCCCCTTCATTAATATTACATTCTATACATATACAAACATTAATTTCATTGGCTTATGTGGTGTGTATATTTTTGGCTTGTTGGTAATGCACACTTGTTTGCAGTAGTGAATACTTGGGTTCAATTTCAGTTTGTTTCCCATATAAACCTAAAGATTATTTAAATTAATTCATTTGGCCTTCTAAAGATTTTTTAAAAATTAGTTGAAACATTTGAAAATTAAAACTGTGCTATGTTAAGCTAGCATAATGTGATATTTTTAAATTGTCAGGAAATTTTAAAAATTTTGAACTTATAATGAATCAATTTCCCAAATTCACAAGAATGTATATTTGAAGCTATTAAGATTCACTTTATAAAAATCTAAAATTGTTTATTGTGAAAAAGTAGTGATTGTATTCAGTTATTTTGAAAGACTTTATCTTGAAAGACTTTAACTTCCAGGAGCCAAGACTGAGTTTAAATCTCAGCTGTGTGTTCTTGAGAGAAGTCTTCTCTGTACCTCATGTTCTTCTGTAAAATGGAGATCAGAGGGTCCTTATAATGATTAAATGAGGCCAGACCTGGCACTTGGAAAGCACTTAAGCATCACCTTTGGTGAAAATTCTTTCTTTGATTTCTTGGATATTTTAAATTTATACTTGTACTATATTAATAGTATAATCTATGTTACTGAAAACTTCTCAACAATTACATGAATGAATACAGAAACAAACTTAAAGCTGTTGTTGAACCTGTGTAACTTCAATGCTATGCGTTTTTATAAAATTTTCTTTAATAATGAAGCATTAAACTTAAAGATCTTATAAAGGAGGAAGCTGATGATTTTACGTGGAACCATAAGCTGAAAGATAATTTGAAAGTGAAGGGCACATGACAATGGTGTATGAAGCACTGATTGTCATTAGTTTCTCCTTTTTTATAAAATGTCCTAGTGTAACTGAATTGAAAATAAATGTCTGTTATTTACCCTTCTACATTCTCAGTATTATATCCATTTTAGTTATAACCATTGTAACTAAGACGTTGAAATATAAATTCATGTTATAGTAGACACTAAACAGAACCTTAAGGGAATAAAAGAAATAGGGACATTTTTTTTATTGCTTGAAAGTATTTACAGCCTGCTGTGTGTATCTTGTGTCATTTATTTGCCATGTGTAGTGCTGAAAAGTGTCTTTTATGTATAGCTGCCTTGGCTGTCGAAGAGCTTGGCTTTGAGCGATTTCATGCATTAATTCAGTAAGTAACATTGGAACATTTAAAATACTTACTTTGTGGACACATTGCCATTCTAAGTCTGTTCATACTGTGGATTCTTAGATTGATATAGCACTGTGCTACTTAAACACAAATTTAAAAATCCCTTGCTTAAGGATTTTTTTAACTGAAAAATATAATTTATGTGTATATTTAATTATTTTAAGTCCTGAATTAGCTATCCAAGCACACTTAAAAATATTACAAGCTTTTTCATCATTACAATGAAAAAAATATGTTAGCCTAATGTTTTTCTGACTTGAATTAATATAAAATTTTTTAGTGGATAAACACTAGAATTATTGCCTGTGTACCAAAATTTTTCTTTAATATTCAAAATGCCTATTTCATTAAAGTGTTTAAAATTTTGTTACAAAATAAAAGGTAAGGATGGCTATGTTGATACAATTATAGGTAGCATTGGGAATTAATTTATTAGAAAAGAAGCCGCAAATGCAAACGATAGTTTTAGCATTGAGATAATTGTTAAATAATTTTCAGGCTTTAAGAGATAAAATTTTCATCATTATTAAACACTTCTTTAAAGAGAGCCACTCTATTCTCTAAAAAAAAAAAAAAATGTATATTAAAGAATTTTATTGATGCCAGGCATTTTACCTAAAAGATGAAGAGGGTCCCCTACCGAGTAGATGGTTTGTTTTAATGGTATATACTGTATAGAGTGGGAGTTGGCAGAAATAGAATTTGCTTTTAATAGCTAAACTTGTAATTGAAAGTTCGAATACTTACAAAAATCTCCTGTTTATATGTATGTTTTAATGTATAAAACAATTTAAATTTTTCCCATTTGTGAATGTAGTAGATCTCATTATGTTACTAATACTTAATTATTTTTCCCCCCCCAGAAAAAGATCATTCAGAAGTTTATCAGAATTAAAAGATGCTGTCTTGGACCAGTATTCAATGTGGGGAAACAAATTTGGAGTATTGCTTTTTCTGTATTCTGTGTTACTGACAAAGGTTTGTTTAAGAAGATGCTTCTTCTGCCCTTTATTAGTTTAGTACTGTTTATCCTGCTGTGATAAGTAATTTTTTGCTGCTGCTGGTGCTTCTAAATCTCAAAATAAAAATCACTTAGGCTGATAATAAGAAATTAACTCATATTTTCTCTCCATTCACTTGTTACTTAACCACTTTGAAACTTTCACCTCTGCTTTTCTGTACTGCAGAAGTTAGCAATGATAATCTTTATGAAATGGTGTCAGTTCTTATGAATTTTGCTTTCTTTGATCTTAGCAGTTTTTGGCATTGACCCCTTATCCCCTTCTGGGACTCCCACTTCTTTTCTTAACTTATCAATCATTGTGCTAGTTTTCTTCTTATGCCTCACAATTCTTTTTGTTATTGTTGCCGTTGTTATTTTCTTCGATAGCTTCTTTCTTTCTTAGGTGTTTTCTGCTTTCCTTCTGAATTTTGGTATTCCCTATATTTCATTCTCTAGATTCTGTATGCTTTTTATTTTGTGAATATCTCACTCTCTCAGCTTTATGTGTTTCATTCCAATATCTATACTTCTAGTCCTGCCTTTTTTTCCCCAAATGCCAGATTTATATTGCCAGTCACTTGTTAGTCTCAGTTGAATATCCTACTAGATATATAATGCCTGAAATCAATTTTTTTCATTTGAAAAATGTTTATTGAGCATTGACTTTATGCTGGGACTTGTGCTTATTATAGTATGAGATATTTTTAATGGCTCTATTCAATGTTGTGAAAAAATTACATGTAAATAATTATTTTCCGGGACTGAAAATTGATGCAACCACGATGGAAAGCAGTATGGAGATTCCTCAGAAAACTGGGAATGGAATCACCATCTGACCCAGCTATCCCACTCCTTGGTTTATATCCAAAGGACTAAAAATCACTGTACTACAGTAATGTCAATGTTTATAACAGCTCAATTCAAAATAGCTAGACTATAGAAGCAACCTAGATGTCCCTCAATAGTTGCATGGATAAAGAAAATGTGGTATATATACTCAACAGAATATTACTCAGCTTTAAAGAAAAGTGAAATTATGGCATTTGCCAGTAAATAGTTGGAGTTGGAGAAAATCATGCTAAGCAAAATAAGCCAATCCCACAAAACCAAAGGCCAAATATTTTCTCTAATATGCGGATGCCAATTCACAATAAGGTGGCGGGCACTAGGGAAGAATAGCATTATCTTAGATTAGGCAGACGAAAGTGATGGGAGGGAAGGTGAGGGGAGGGGATATAGGATAGGAAAGATAATATAATGAAACAGACATTATTACTGTATGTATATTTATGACTACATGACCAATATGATTCTGCAACATGTATACTTAGAAAAATGAGAAATTATATCCCACCTAGGTATGATATATCAAAGTGCATAAATGCATTCTACTGTCATGTATAACTAATTAAAACCAAAAATTTTAAAAAACAATTATTTTCATTTTGGCAATGGGTTTGGTGTATATTTGCATGTGCAAAGCGTAGTGAGAAAATAGAAGATATGCCCAAGTTTATGAAGTTGAATAATGGGCACACATCTTATAGTAGAGATCACTGATGGATATAGGAATTTTATGAACAAATAAGTTTTGTGTAAGGAAAAGCTGTAATAATTTCCAAGCAGTTGGAGCAGCAAGTCTCAAAGGATAGGTTTGCGACAACATAGGTTTAGGAAACTGTAAATACTCAGCATTACTCCAGCATAATATGCCATATAGCTAATGTGAAAGATGAGACTGAATACTTACATAAAGAAGTCTCCAAATATGAAGGTCCTTGTATATCATTCAAAAAATACTTCAGGTTTCATCTGCTCAAAATTGGCAGAGAAAAATAATTGAAAGTGACAAAACCTTTTTATTGATACAAGAACCCTTAAATTGGAATAAGAGTTTAATGAAAAGATTTGTTGTATGAATATAAGTCTAGAATAAAAGTAACCATAATAGTAGGTATTGGAACAGGTGAAGCCTAAATCAGGACAATGACCATAGAGTGAAAAAAAGAATATATTTAGAGATGAGTAATACAAATAAACCAAATATTTGACTTACTGAATATAAATGAAATAACCAAAGTACTTGGGAATTGGGTAGTTGTTGTGAATGGCACTAATGGTGATGTCTAAGATGATTGGTGTGTGTGTGTGTGTGTGTGTGTGTGTATATATATATATATATATATATATATATATATATATATATATAAAAACTTTGGGTGCTTCCTCTCTCTCACCTTTTACAGCCAATAAGTTATCATGCTAGTTGTTCTTTGAGCTACTCTTTGAAATGATACCTCCTTCCACCCCAGTGACTGTGTCCCTTGTTCCTGTTATTCATTTTGACTTTATCATAACTTGCTTTGTGTTGTTTACAAGGATGGCAAGTGCAAGATCATACAAATTTTTGTTTCCCTACAATCATTAAATGTTTACACATCATTAAGTGTTCTGATATTTGATTAGTCAGTTATGTATATAATTTTTACAACCAATAATGTGATAGAACCAGTGGTTAAAATTAGGTGAATAGCACAATATGTATCAGTTTATCTGTGTCATTTTGGAGTTGATGAGGTTAAAATACCTAGATCTTATACTCCCATCTAGAACTTTTTCAATTTGGGTGTCTTCTGGGGGGATTAAGTGTAAGGAAACTGGTTTTCAAGAAAATAAACTTTGTGTCCTCCTAATTTATATTTTATTTTGTTGCTATACATTTGAATTGCTAATATTTGGGGAAAAGCCTGATCAGAAATAAACTTTCCATTTTCTTATGTGCCAGTTACATCTTTTGTATATTTAATTTATATCTGTTGACAATAATATGTGGATTTATTTAGTACTGATAAGTTTTTTAATGACCTAAAACAAAATGAGTTGTTTTAGTGGGTATACTAGGTTTTAATTTAATTTAGCCTAAAGTAAATATTAACTTTTGTATTAAATAAATTTTTTCTTCTTCTTGAAAGTTAAATATTCTCTCTATCCTCTCTAATGAACAATGGATTTATTACCTACGAGTCTATTAGTGTTCTTTATGTAGAGCCCATGAAAGAAAATGGGTTTTGAGGAACTAGTGCTTATAGTTATCTCAAATGTACCCCCACTTCAAAGCTGGTAATTCTTTGAAAGAAAGATTATGTAAATGTATTTTATTAAAGTTATAAACTGGTCATTTTTTAAACTACCATAATTTCCATTTTAGTTTTTAAATTAATTCTGCAAATTCTTGTTTTTTTAGGGCATTGAAAATATAAAAAACGAAATTGAAGATGCAAGTGAACCTTTGATAGATCCTGTATATGGACATGGCAGGTAATTAACCAAACTCTCTGACCTCCTTTGAGAACTTTAGTTTTTAGGAACTTACGGTAAAATGTGAGTGAGGTAGATGAATTTCTTGTTAGTAGTGTTGACAGCATGGAGTCTGTGGGTTTGAGCAGTCTTGGGCTTTCTGCATTGCTTTCCTTCGTGCATTGCTTTATGGATTAGATGTTAGCTTCCAGTTGACAATGCATTGTGTCAAGTTTTTAAGATAATAAGAGGTATTTTTAACAAATTCTGCTTTGTTTCATTTATGAAATTTTTAAAAAAGATTTTACTATTTTTGAATTTGAAACAACATCCTTACCTATTTGAAAATGGTTTCTTGTTTGGGAGGAAAAAAAAAAAATCTCTATTTCCTCTGGGGCCACCTTCCTCTCAAGGTTTTTTAATAGCCCATTTTTAACAAAATTAATAGAACATCGATACATCATCTGCCCTCCTTCCCTCCCTCCCTCCCTCCCTCCCTTCCTTCCTTCCTTCCTTGCTTTCTTTTTTCTTTTTGTAATGGGGAACGAACTCAGAGATACTTTACCATTGAGCTATATCCCTAGTCCTTTTTATTTTTCTATTCAGAGTCTAAGTTGCTGAAGGTCTTGCTAAATTGCCTGCCCAAACTGGCCTTGAACTTGCAATCTTCCTGCCTCAGCCTTCCAAATTGCTGGGATTACAGGTGTGTACTACCACACCCAGCTGATAGTTAATTTACCTAATCCACGAGTCCTTCTTTTTAGACCATTCTGCCTCAGAGGTTAAATTCACATATCTTCGATCAAAGACAAAACACATTAATAATTACATATTTTTAAAGATGATAGTTAATTATCTATCATTTTTATTCATTGAAATATGATATCTTAAAATTTGTTGAATTCATATGATTATATAGAATAATAGTTACCATTGTAGCAATGCATTTAACAAGACTAATTATATAAAATGGAAAATATACTCCCCCTAACTTTATTTCTTAACATGATTTCATGTAAAAAATTACTTTATCCCTTACCATAGGAATTACTTGACTTGAAGACTAGCTTTATCCATATTTTAATTGCCTTTTAATTTTTATTAATAGCCAAAGTTTAATTAACCTCCTACTGACGGGACATGCTGTTTCTAATGTATGGGATGGTGATAGAGAATGCTCAGGGATGCGTAAGTATATTTGTTTGTGTTTGCTTTATTATTAATACTTCAGTAGAACACAGTTGATTATTATTCATCTATGCAGTGGCTGCACATGATTTAGAAGTTAGGGTAAGTGCTTTCTGATAGAAGAATCCTCTACAGTTGCCAAGACACCATGGCATCAAGGATATAAATTCAGAGCCAAGCAATATTGGGGTTCACTTCCAATCAAGTATGGCTTTAGTCAGGCTGTTGAACTACTCAGGCCTTTTATATTCTCTAATATGATATTGGGATTGTAGGACTAACTTCTTTAGAAAAGAAATAACAACTCTATACAGATAGCACAGATTTATTTGGAGACATATTGCAATTGTTGCTTAAAATGGAGGAAAATTACAGGTTATTGTGATTTGAAATATTTGCCTGAAGAGCTTAGTGGGTATTCCTATTACTTTTAATAAGCATAGTTTCCTTTAAAATGCTGGGCAAATTTCATTTTATTACTGGTCAATATAAATTTTTTAATTTACCCATTCACCTTATATTAAATAACTACTGTTTGCCTCTTATTGAAGTGTTTAGAGTAGGACGTGAAGCCAGATAGTTCCTTTATTTCGCAGGCAAATTTATTATACAATTGTTTCTAATTTATAATTACATAAAACTCATCAAACAGCAAAGCAAATGTTATGATTGAGAAAATAAGTTACTACTTTTTGTTCCCATTTAAATGATTCTTAAATTTTAGTTTTTCTCAACTTTTAGAAATATGTATAGGTAACAGAAGCATGAAAGGATACAGTGTTAAGAAAATTAAAATTTGTGGAATGTCAGAATTTTATTTTATTTTATTTATTTTTTTTCATAACTTTATTTTATTTATTTATTTTTATGGGGTGCTGAGGATTAAACCCAGTGCCTCACTTGTGCTAGGCAAGCACTTTACAAGAGCCATGGCTGGAGTTTAACCACAGTATTTTTTATGCAAAGAAAAGTATTTGAGTGCAATTTGAGAACTGCTTGGCAAGATAACATCACTTGAATTTTGACAAGTATGTAACAAGGATTATGACACTTTCTTTGACATGTTGAAACTGTCAGTTCAATAGCAGTTCCTCTTCCTACTTCTTTTACATATTTATATATATGTAAATTCATATATTTGTACATAAAGGAAGGATTCAGAATATAAGGTTTATTTTTATTTATTTATTTTTTTATTGTTGGTTGTTCAAAACATTACATAGTTCTTGATATATCATATTTCACACTTTGATTCAAGCGGGTTATGAACTCCCATTTTTACCCCATATACAGATTGCAGAATCACATCAGTTACACATCCATTGATTTACATATTGCCATACTAGTGTCTGTTGTGTTCTGCTGCCTTTCCTATCCTCTACTATCCCCCCTCCCCTCCCCTCTTCTCTCTCTGCCCCCTCTACTGTCATTCATTTGTCCCCCTTGTATTATTTTTTCCTTTCCCCTCACTTCCTCTTGTATGTACTTTTGTATAACCCTGAGGGTCTCCTTCCATTTCCATGCAATTTCCCTTTTCTCTCCCTTTCCCTCCCACCTCTCATCCCTGTTTAATGTTAATCTTCTTCTCATGCTCTTCGACCCTACTCTGTTCTTAGTTACTCTCCTTAATCAAAGAAGACATTTGGCATTTGTTTTTTAGGGATTGGCTAGCTTCACTTAGCATAATCTGCTCTAATGCCATCCATTTCCCTGCAAATTCTATGATTTTGTCATTTTTTAATGCAGAGTAATACTCCATTGTGTATAAATGCCACATTTTTTTTATCCATTCGTCTATTGAAGGGCATCTAGGTTGGTTCCACAGTCTTGCTATTGTGAATTGTGCTGCTATGAACATCGATGTAGCAGTGTCCCTGTAGCATGCTCTTTTTAGGTCTTTAGGGAATAGACCGAGAAGGGGAATAGCTGGGTCAAATGGTGGCTGCATTCCCAGCTTTCCAAGAAATCTCCATACTGCTTTCCAAATTGGCTGCACCAATTTGCAGTCCCACCAGCAATGTACAAGTGTACCCTTTTCCCCACATCCTCGCCAGCACTATCTTATATTTGATAAAGGGGCTAAAAGCATGCAATGGAGGAAGGATAGCATCTTCAACAAATGGTGCTGGGAAAACTGGAAATCCATATGCAACAAAATGAATCTGAATCCCTTTCTCTCACCATGCACAAAAGTTAATTCAAAATGGATCAAGGAGCTTGATATCAAATCAGAGACACACCGTCTGATAGAAGAAAAAGTTGGCTACGATCTACATACTGTGGGGTCGGGCTCCAAATTCCTCAATAGGACACCCATAGCACAAAAGTTAATAACTAGAATCAACAAATGGGACTTACTCAAACTAAAAAGTTTTTTCTCAGCAAAAGAAACAATAAGAGAGGTAAATAGGGAGCCTACATCCTGGGAACAAATCTTTACTCCTCACATTTCAGATAGAGCCCTAATATCCAGAGTATACAAAGAACTCAAAAAATTAGACAATAAAATAAAAAACAACCCAATCAACAAATGGGCCAAGGACCTGAACAGACACTTCTCAGAGGAGGACATACAATCAATCAACAAGTACATGAAAAAATGCTCCCCATCTCTAGCAGTCAGAGAAATGCAAATCAAAACCACCCTAAGATACCATCTCACTCCAGTAAGATTGGCAGCCATTATGAAGTCAAACAACAACGAATGTCAGAATTTTAAAAAACTATAATGGAATCTAGTCATTTTTCTATTTCAGAAACTTAAGAACTTGAGAACTAACTTCATTTCCATTTTAGTCATATTTTTAGTTACTATGACCAAAAGACCTTTAAGAACAATTTTAAGGAGGAAAAGTTTATTTTGGGGGCTCACAGTTGCAGAGCTCTCAATTTATAGAGGGCTGATTCCATTGCTCTGGGCCTGAGGCAAGGCAGAATATCATTATGGAAGAGTATGATGGAGAAAAGTGGCTCAGAGCATCCTACCAGGAAGCTGAGCTCTAGAGAGAGCTCTCTTCTCACCAAGGAGAAATATATCCTAAAGGCACACTCAAATGACCCACCTTCCAGGCATACCCCATCTGTCTACAGTTACCACCAGGTTAATCCTTATTAAGAAGTTCATGTACTCATTCGGTTAGGACTCATAACCTAATCATTTTACCTCTAAACCCTCTTTCATTGTCTCACACATGTGCTTTCGGGGTCATATAATATCTAAACCGTAACTATTACTGCAAAATTATTCACTTAGAGGTAAGGTTAGAATGAGAGCCTAGTTTTGCTAATTTTTGGCAAGTGTCACAGCATAAGGAGTGAAATTCATAGAGGGGAAATAGTCATTTTGTTGCTCTGTTATCTGTAATTAAGCTTATCCTCCTCTTAGAGCTTTATTCTGACATATAGCTGAAAGCATTTCATCCTGCCTATTAAAGATCTATCAGTCTCTCTTGATTATATAGGCAGGTTTCTTTGTTCTCTCTCTGCCTCTCATGTTGGCTTGTGCTCATCCCCACTTTCTTCTTGCTTTACAGAATAAGTTTGTTAATTATGTAAGTTTTGGTTCTTGATATATGCAGATTCATCCTTTTGTGATTCTTGAAATATTGCCATTCAAGGCTGTCATCTTGCAGTGAATACTTTTAAGTATTAAACCAGAGACTCTGTATCTAATAGAAGAAAAAGTAGGCCCTATTCTTCATCATGTGGGATTAGGCCCCAACATCCTTAATAAGACTCCTATAGTGCAAGAATTAAAACCAAGAATCAATAAATGGGATGGAAACAAACTAAAAAGTTTCTTCTCAGCAAGAGAAACAATCTGTGAGGTGAACAGAGAGCCTACGTCCTAGGAGCAAATTTTTACCCCTCACACCAGATAAAGCATTAATCTCTAGGGTATATAAAGAACTCAAAAAGCTAAGCACCAAAAAAACTAAAAACCCAATCAACAAATGGGCCAAGGACCTGAACAGACACTTCTTAGAAGAGGATATACAATCAATCAACAAATATATGAAAAAATGTTCATCACATCTAGCAATTAGAAAAATGCAAATCAAAACTATTCTAAGATATCATCTCACTCCGGTCAGAATGGCAGCTATTATGAAGACAAACAACAATAAGTGTTGGCGAGGATGTGTGGGAAAAGGTACACTCATACATTGCTGGTTGGACTGCAAATTGGTGCAGCCAAAATGGAAATCAGTATGGAGATTCCTTGGAAATCTGGGAATGGAACCACCATTTGACCCAGCTATCACTTTCCTTGGTCTATACCCAAAAGACTTAAAAACAGCATACTACAGGGACACAGCCACATCAACGTTTATAGCAGCACAATTCACACTATCTAAACTGTGTAGCCAACCTAGATGCTCTTCAGTGGATGAATGGATTAAAAAAATGTGACATATATACACATTGGAATATTACTCAGCAATAAAAGAGAATGAATTCATGGCATTTGCAGGTAAATGGATGGTGTTGGAGAAGATAATGCTAAGTGAAGTTAGCCAATTCCAAAAAGATGCCAAATGTTTTCTGTGATATAAGGAGGCTGACTCATATTGGGGTAGGGAAGGGGAACATGGGAGGAATAGATGAATTATAGATAGGGCAAAGGGGTGAGATGGAAAGGGAGAGGGCAGGGGATTAGCAAAGATGGTGGAATGTGATGGTCATCATTATTCAAAGTATATGTATGAAGACATGAATTGGTGTCAACATACTTTATATACAACCAGATATGAAAAATTGTGCTGTATACTTGTAATAGAATTGTAATGCATTCTGCTGTCACTTATTTTTTAAAAAAATAAATAAAAATAAAATAAAATAAATCAAAGTTTAGCAATGACTTTGAAATATCCTGGAAAAGAAAATAGGCAGAGTATATTTTTTACATTTTTCCTTAATCATTAGGAATATTGACTTGAAGTTCAGTTACCTGAACTTAAGATCAAAATCAATGCATTCATTTGGCATTTATTAGATTTGTTTCCTGATAACATGGTTGGAGATATGTACTGTAGGAAAAATTAGAGTTACTACTTTAAAATGCTTAGACACGTCACATTACTTCTCTTAGTTATTTTTTCATATAATATGAAAGTAATATCTTCCTCAAAGGGTTGTAAAAGTTAAGATCAGATTTCTAAATGTCTTCTCCGGCTAATAGAAAAAACTATTTTCCCTCAAATGCTTATACACCTTGTCCTAGGGAGACTAGAACATGTAAGCAAGTAACTGTGGAATAAAGTCAAATTAAACATTTTGAAATTAAGTACCATAGACATTCAGAAGGAGAAATTTTCTGGATTTAGCTTGTGGGAAAGTAGACTTCAGGAGTGAACATTTTAATGGCCATACAGAATGAGCAGAAAGGCATTTGGGAGAAAGTGCAGTTATATTTCGGAATGAGGAGGCAGAGCAGTTAGAATACAGTGTGTGATTTTCAATTCTAACTACACATCATCATTTGGGGAGCTTAAAAATATATGAATATTGAGCATGGTGTTGCACGCCTATAATCCTAGCAGATTGGGAGGCTGAGGCAGGAGAATTGCAAGTTCAAAACCAGCCTCAGCAATTTAGCGAGGCCCTAAGCAACTCAGTGATATAAATATTAAAAAAGGGCTAGAGATGTGTGGCTCTGTGATTGAATGACCATGGGCTCAATCCCCGGTACCAAAAATAAAAATATATGAGTACTCAGAGACCAACATGGAACAGTTATATTAGAATCTCTAGGTGGTAGGCCATGGGGATATAATTTAAAATTTATCCTAGATGATTTTTGATATGCATCCAGGTTTGAGGAAAATGTGAATTAGAGCATTGTTTATGTGACAGACTAGTAAGAGGCAGGATTATCAACCTAGGTTAGGGTAAGAACATAAAATTTCTAGAAGGCTATAAAGTCTAAGCCTTTGTTGACAAGTATTAGAAGAAGCCATTGAAAGCACTGAACAGAGAAATAACATAAAACTTATAAATCAAAACCCTTAACCTGAGACAAGATTCACCTGATTATCTCAATACGAAAGCATTTGACCAAATACAGCATCCATTCATGTTCAAAACACTAGAAAAACTAGTATAGTAGCAACATACCTCAACATTGTAAAAGCTATGTACATTAAATCTAAGATCAACGTCATTCTGAATGGGAAAAAAACTGAAAGCATTCCCGCTAAAAATGAACAAGATAAAGATACCCTCTTTCATCACTCAAATTATTTCTGTTTGCTGATGACATGATCCTATATTTAGATGATCCAAATACTCTATTAGAAAACTTCTAGAACTTATAAATAAATTCAGCCAAGTAGCAGGATGTAAAATTAACAACTTTAAATCAGTTGCACCAATGATGAATCAACAGAAAGAGAAATTAGGAAAACTATATCATTCACAATAGCCTCAAAAAACAAAAAACAAAAAAAAACCTGGGAATCAATCTAACAAAAGAGGTGAAAGACCTCTACAATGAAAACTACAGACCAGTAAAGAAAGAAATTGAAGATCATCTTTAGAGGATGAAAAGATCTCCCGTGTTCTTGGACAGGCAGAATTAATCTTATTACAATAGATGCTATACAGATGTAATGCAGTGCTACACAGTTGTAACACAATTCCTATTTACATTCCAATGATATCCTTCATAGAAATAGAAAAAGCAGTTATGAAATTCATTTGGAAAAATAAGAGTCTCAGAATAGCCAAAGCAATCCTTAGTGAAAAAAGTGAAGCAGGATGCATGATAGTACCAGACCTTAAGTTATACTATAGAGCTAGTAACAAAACAGCATGGTACTGCCACCAAAACAGACATGAAGACCAGTGGTACAGAATAGAAGACAGAGACACACCCACGTAAATATTTATCTCATACTAGACAAAGGTGCCATAAACATACATTGGAGGAAAGATAGTCTTTTCAGCAAATGGTGCTGGGAAAACTGGAAATTCATATGTAGCAGAATAAATTTTAATCACTGTCCATTACCCTGCATAAAAATCAACTCAAAGTGGATGAAGACCTAGGCATTAGACCAGAAACTCTGCACCTACTAGAAGAATATGTAGGCCCAACCCTCCATCATGTTGGCGTAGGAACCGAATTTCCCAAAAAGACTCCTAAAGAACTAGAAGTAAAATGAAGTATCAATAAATGGGATGGGTATCAAATTAAAAAATTTCTTGACAGCAAAGGAAACAAGAGTGTAAAGAGACAGCCTAAGAATGGAGAAGATCTTTGAGCCCTGCATCTCAAGCGTTAATCTCTAGGATATATAAAGAACTTAACGCCAAAAAGACAAATAACCCAATCAATAAATGGACAAAGGAACTGAACAGGCACATTTCATGGAAGAAGAAATAGGATCAGTCAACAAATATATGAAAAAATATTCAACATCTCTAGCAATTAGAGAAATGCAAATTAAAATTATACTGAGATTTCATCTCACTCTAGTTAGAAAGGCAATTATCAAAAGTACAAGTAACAATAGTGTTGGCGAGGATGTGGGGAAAAAGGTACACTCATACCTTGCTGTTGGGACTGCAACTGGGTGAAAGTACTCTGGAAAGCAGTATGATGATTCCTCAGAAACCTTGGAATGGAACCACTATATGATCCAGTTATCCCACTCTTTGATATATACCCAAAGGACTTAAAATTAGCACACTGCAGTGATGCAGCCATTTTGATGTTTATAGCAGTTCAATTCACAATAGCTAAGGTATGAATTCAACCTAGGTGTCCTTCAACAGGTGAATGGATAAAGAAATTGTGGTATGTATACACCACAGAATATTACTCAGCCATAAAGAAGAATGACTATGATATTTTCCGGTAAATGGATGGACCTTCAGACTATTGTGCTAAGTGAAATAAGCAATCCCAAAACCCAAAGGTCATAGGTTCTCTCTGATGCTAACACACAACAAGAGGGCAAGAGGAAGAATAGAAGTTCATTGGATTAGACAAAGAGGAATGAAGGAAAGGGAGGGGGACAGGAATAGGAAAGACAGTGAAATGAATCTGACATAACATTCATACGTACATATATGAATACACCACAGTGAACCTCTACAATTGTGTACAATCACAAGACTGGGATCCTATCTATAATAATATGTACTCCATGTTTGTATAAATATGTCAAAATATAATGTACTCTCAGGTATAACTAAAAAGAACAAAAAAATCTGTTTGTAGGATATACTAGAATGGATTCACAAATTGAAAGTTATAGCACATAGCCTAGTCGGATGAGGGGTAATGTGATGACAGAAGATACAGCAAAGAGGGAATACAGAGCAGCTAGTATTTGTGTACTTCAGTATGTTAAGCAGTATGTTTTGGATATTATATTTTAAACCTCAGTGTAGTTAAGAAAACTAAAGCCAAAATACTTTAGTAATTTTCCCAAAGTCAATCACCAGAGGCCTAAACTACCTGTACTTTTGACTCTTGCCCCAAGGCCTGTTCTGATTTACCAAAACATGTTCCCAGGTACCACTTTACCACTGGGATAGACAGTACAGAACTGCAGAATCTCTGGGATTCAGCACATTCTGTATATGAAGGAAAGGTACAAATAACTACAAATAGTGGGTTTTCAAATGAAACTTGTTGACTAAATTAACATAAGAAACATGACGAGTTGTTTAAAAGCACTTTATATGTTTTTATGGAGGAAAAAGCAATCTTTACCTTCAAGTGTTTCATTTGAAGTGAATGGCAACTCTTTGATGTTGATAAGAATGTTCATTATACAGTGGTGACAAACATTGAATATTCCATCAACTGTTAAGTATTTGAATATCTTTTTTTTCCTTTTGCTCACCTCATTAATGTAACTACCCTATGATCATACTCATTGTACAGATCAGGAAACTGAGACACTGGGTGGCTGAGTATCTTCTTTTTAATTTTGCATAGCTTAATAAATAGTATAACTGAGGCTTGAAGCACAGTTAGTTAGATTCTGTACAACAGTATCCTTAATCAGTATGATGTAATCTCTGTTTAACTATGTATATTTTATGTATATTATCTCATGTATATGTGGGATGAGAGAAGTTTATCTTATTTAAATTTCATGATAACCCAGAGAGGCAGATGTTTGTGCCACTGATAAACAACTGAGATTGAATATTTATTCCATAGGTTCTTTGGATAAAGTTAATAAATGAGCCATGCACATATATATCTCAGTCAAAGAGAATGAAGGTGAAAAGGAGACTATGAAGTTATCATCAAGGTTTTTCTTTAGAAAAATAATTGAGATAGAAACCCTAATGGGAGAATTATACATAACTTTCAAGAGTTAGAAGTCTCCTAAATTGTAGACCAGGAAAGAGCCACTTTTAGTAGAATAATAGGAAATGGGATCAAGAGTGTCACTAGCCTAGGGGAGGTGCACAGTTCTTTGAAGAAATAATATCCTGAGAAAAGACAAAGGCATTTTGACCTGTGAAAGAATTGAAACTTGACATTTTTGAAGATTGCTTAGAGTGTGTATGCAGAGATATAATTAGAGAAGAATAAAAGAGAAAAAGGGTTTAAATCAGTTGCTGTAAAGAATATAGAGATTATGAGAAAAATTTAACAATGTGCATTCAGCAGCAATAGTTTAGGTGAGATTAACTAGGATTATTTTAAAGTGAATCTGACCAATAAAGTTTATAATTAGTTTTTTTCCCCCCCTATCAATAAACTCCAATCTGGCAGTGGGAGAAAAAATGGATATTTTATATTTAGCCCAGGAAAGGCCAAGAAGTTTCAGTGAAAGATGAACAGGGTATTTTCTCGCCTTTATTTTATCAATGTTTCATCTGTCATGTGTAGTAAACATTTTTTCTCATATGGGCTTTTGCCTTGAATCATGGTGAACATTTAGACTGTTTATAATTTTGGCTATTACAAATAATGCTGTAGTAAGTATTGCATATGGGTCTTTTCATATATTACTACCAGTTTGATTTCTAAAAGTTAAATGTGTATTACATATTTAGCCTTTTGTTAAAATTTTTATTTACAACCTTATTAAGATATAATTCACATATATGTTTAATACTTAAGATGTACAATTCAGTGATTTTTTTAGTAAGTTCTCAAGAGTTGTGCAGCCACCACCACAATCAATTTTAAAATATTTTCCTCATCCCAAAAAGAAATCTTGTTCCCGTTACCATGTTTCTTTCCATTCCAGCCTGGTGACTACTAAAATCTACTATTTGTCTCTACTAAATTTGCATGTTCGGGACATTTTGTAAAAGTAATACAATGTCTGCTCTTATGACCGGATTTTTTTCATATATCATAGTGTTTTCCATGTACCAGTACTTTTCTCTTTTTATTGATAAGTAACATTTAATCTTACAGATATACCACATTTATTCCTTCATCAATTAACAGACAATTGGAGCATTTCCACTTATGTATAATACTGTTAGAAACATTAATGTGCATATTTTTGTGAGGACATGGTTTAGTATTATTTACTCTCTCCCTGGGAGTTAAAATCTGATATCATACAATAATTCATAAGATTTAGCCTTTTGAGCAACATTTTAAATATTGATAATGACAAATTTCCTTCTGAAATTTGCTACACCAACTAGTAAAGAATAAACTTCCATCTATGAAAGAGAGGTCCCATTTTCTGCATCCTGGCTGACCCTAGAATTGCCAGAATCATCAATCTTGAATATTTGTTTGGTCAGTTTATTTACCGGTGATAGACTTTTAATTTATACTTCTCAGATTTTACTGAGCCTCAGCTTGATTATATTTTTTCATGTATTTGTCAGCATTTAAAATTTCTTCTTCTGGGAATTTCTGCTCCTCTTTCTATTGGCATTTTTGGGTAAGGAGTTATTTCCTTTCATTCATTTTCTAGGACTATTTATAAATTCTCTTTTAATTGTTTGTATATTAATTGTGTTGCAAATATTTTCTTCCAACCTTTCCCCTCTCATTAGCATTGTTAATGATATCTCTTATTATACTCAAGATTTTCATTTTTTTGAGGTTAAATGATTTGTTACAGCTTGGTTTACTTTTTTTTCTCTTTGTATCAATTTTATATTTCTACCACCCCAAGATTAAACTGCTATTCTCTAATATTGTCTTCAAATGCTTTTGTGGGCCTTGTTGTTTCTACCCCCCCCCCCTCCTCCTCCTCCCCCTCCTCTTCCTCCTCTCTTTAGTCTGTCTGCATTACTTATGAGTAGTATGAGGCAGGGATCTATGTTATTTTTTTTTAACTTGTTTTGCTTGTTGGTGATCAAACTCATATCCTTGCATATGCTAGGCAACCATTCTACCCTTAAACTACATACACCCTCAATCCTACTATTATGGTCTAGATGTGAGGTGCCCCTAAAAGCTCATGTATGAAACAATGCAAGAAAGTTTGAAGTAGATATAGAGTTAATCCTTAACCTAATCAGTGAATTAGTCCCCTGATAGGGATTAACTGAGTGGTAACTGAAGTGGTAGGGTGTGGCTAGAGGAGATGGGAATTGAGGTGTGGCTTTGGGTATATATTTGTATCTGGCAAGTGGAGATCTCTCTCTGCTTCCTGATCGCCATATGAGCTGCTTCCCTCTGCCACACTCTTCTGCCAGTTCTGCCTCACCTTGAGCCCTGAGGAATGGAGCTGTCTTCAGTGAACTAATAAGACCTCTGAAACTGTGAGTCTTCAAATAAACCTTTTCTCCTCTACAATTGTGCTGGTCAGATTTCTTAGTCACAGCAATAAACTAGACTACTAAAATACTTACCTTTTTACTTTTTCTCAAAGAATTACCCAAAGACCTACTTCCATTCAGTTCCCCGCTGGTAGGAAACAACTCCATAATCAAAAAACAAAATGCCCATATTTGTAAGTCAATCTTCTAGCTCATCTATTCTACTGATGTATTTGTGAGGTAATATGTAAAACTATGCTATTACACAATATTATATTTTGATGTTTGTTAGTACATGTTTCTTGATATTGTACTTTTCAAAATTATCCATTCTGGGGGTTATAGATCCATAAAGTACATGCTTAGACACTAGTTTCCCTGGGTTCAACCCAGCATGTGCACACACACACAAATTATAGTAATTTCTATGCTGGGTTTTTCAAATGAACTTTTCCCCATGTTTTCTGGTTTTTGTTGTAAGAAATTTGTGAGGACTTGGAGTGAAGTCACATTGAATTTGTAAATGATTTTAAAGAAATGACACTCTTACAATATTGAATCTTCCTATTCTTGTTCCATATGCCCTTTAAAAAAATTAGTGTTTATCACATAGATCATATAGGTCCCAATTCCCCATGCCGCATTCTATCCCAAATGTTAAAGCTATCTTTTGCTTCTGTAATAGATAGAAATACACTGCAAGCTGGGCTTGGTGGTGTATGCCTGTAATCCCAGCAGCTCAGGAGGCTGAGTCAGGAGGATTGAGAGTTCAAAGCCAGCTTCAGCAATGGCGGGGTGCTTAGCAACTCAGTGAGACCGTCTCTAAATACAAAAATAGGGCCAGGGATGTGGCTCAGTGGTTGAGTTCCCCTGAGTCCAATTCCCAGAACCAACAAAAAAAGAAATACACTGCAATAAAACTAATTACCCTCTTTGCATTCTTGCCCACTCCCTCAGACTTTCACATTGCCTAGTGTGTTATTTTTCGATCATGTTTCTCTCACATTTAAAACCATTTACTGGCTGCTTCCCCTTTCAATTAAAATAAAATCCAGATTCCTTTCTAAGACTGATATCTTTTCATGGTCTATTTCCTGTCTGTCTGTCGTCATTTTTTACCACTGCTAGTCTTTTGATCTGCTTTGTTTTCCTATAGATGAGTTTTCCCATGAACGCTTTTCTACCTTAAAGGAATCCCTCTGTATTTTACACTCTTTATTGTTTATATTGTACATTTATTATTTTTGTATTTTTATTTTATGGTTTTTTAAAATATTTATCTTTGTCATATGAGATTGGTGTAGAAGTGTCAACTGTTATAAATCAGAAACATAGAGTCTTGTTTTTAAATTAAAATCACTATTGTAGTCTATCGAGGCATAGTTATTTCAAGTTCACGAATTCGTGATACATATCAAATAATAATATAAACTCTAAGGAATAAGATCATTTTGAAATTCTGTTATTAAGTAATGAGTTGCAACTAAGTGGCTAGGTGCTATACAAATTTGAAAAGTGTTTGGTTTATAAAAATAGGAGAGCTGGGCACAGTGGTGCATACCTAAAATTCCAGTGGTTCAGGAGACTGAGGCAGGAGGATTGCAAGTTCAAAGCCAGCCTCAGCAAAACTGAGGTGCTAAGTAACTCAGTGAGACCCTCTCTCTAATAAAATACAAAATAGGACTGGGGATGTGGCTCAGTGGGCCAGTTCAATTCCTGGTATTCCCCCAAAAAAAATTAATAGGAGAAAGATCAGAAATGCTATTTTTCTCAAATCTTATTTGCAAAAATAAGTTTAATCGGAACCAGGTTACATTTCACATTTAAAAGATTATCTTTTAAATGTGAAAGATACAAATTTGTCCCCATACAAATTTTAATATACTTTTCAATAGTGTTTTTTTATCTGAAATTTAGGTTTAACTGCGTATCTTTATTTTACTTTTTGTTGTTAATTTTAACAGTGCTAGTTGGATGCCAAGTTGAGCAATCTAACTTCTTAGGAATACAGCAGACTACCAGTAAGTGAGTTTAAAAAGCTCTTCATGCTCATATGTAGTTCAAACATGGCTCAAAATTATAGGTGCCTTTACCTATAAGTGAAATGCTAAAACCTTTTTCATTATATTCTTTTATTTTAGCTGTCTTAACATCCTTATTTTAAAAAGTCTTTTTTTTTCATTTTTAACTACAGATTCTTTATTTACTCAAAGACCTTATATAATCTCATCCCAATTTAATTCTTCCTCATCACTAACTTGTGCTAGGGCAAAATAATGCTACTTGCATTCAGATCTTTGTTCTTGCTTGTTGCTGTGCCTAAAGAGCCACGTCACATTTTTTAAACATTACCATCTAAACTAGATGCCTCTTATCTGTGCCTGTCCTATCCTTCAGTGACCACTTCATATACCAGCTCTTCCAGGAAGAGCTTCTGATTCTCATGGCTGAAAGATCCTACCTCTAAGTATTTTGCTTTCCTGACACTTACCACATCCTACCTAGTCTCTTAACTGCTTATTACTAAATTGCCCTTTAGAAAATCTGATCATCTGTCCTCTCTGGGATACCTTTGTAATTTTGCACTATGCTTAGCATGTTCTTTTCAATACTTGGCACTCGGGTATGTTTGTTAAATAAATGTAGGATAGTTAACTGGTTTCCAAGAGTATATAATTTGAATATTCCAAGAGAGATTCCTATAGACACCCTCACAGCATAATTGATAGTGGAAGAGAGGACTATAAAATAGCAAATTCAAGTACTTGGAATATAACACTCTGCATAGAAATATAGTTAATCTCATTGAATTAATCAGATATGTGTAGATGGGGACTGATCTTGATTAATCTTTAAGATGCAATTTAATGCTAGGGTAAGAAAACCAAGTTAGACAGAAAATTCTAAATATACTCATAATTTTAAAAAGGTGAATTCATAGAAGCAGAAAGTAGAATGGTGGTTACCAGGAGATGAGGTAAGTTGGAGAGATGTTGGTCAAGGGATACCAAATTTCGTTAAAATGTTGGAATAAGGTTAAAAGGTCTGTTGTACAATATGGGGACAGTAGTTAAAGGCTACTTTAATTATGATTTTAAGTGGTCTCACCATAGAAAATAAATATGTGAGTTAATACATTTATTAATTAGTTGGATTCAGCCATCTGACAGTGTATACATATTTGGAGACATGTTCACTATCAATATATACTACTTTTATTTGTCAATGAAAAATAAAAGACACATGTATATTAGTTAGGCTAAAGAAGAGTCTTATTTCTTTGATGCCATTTATACTCTCATGTGTAGCACTCCCAAAAATTCAATTAGAAATTGGGTAAGTCTTCATGGTTGGTTTGTCTTTTTATTCTTTTAAGATAATAAGCCAATAATGGGAAAATATGAATATATATATAACACATAATTATTAGAATTTTCTGCAAGTGAAGAATAAAATAAATAATCTTTGAAACTTTCTGAGAGTCTTTACAAATAAATTCTATAAATTGTAATTTGTGAGAATATTATATTAAAGCCTTAATGATGCTTTTTAACTGTCAAAAGAAGATAATTTTAAATATATACTGTTTGATTTTAAGTATATACTCTTTTTAAGGAAATAGGCTTAATATATTTTTTAAACATTACCATCTGAACTAGATGCCTAAGCATGGGATTACTGATCTATTTTGAAAAAATCACTACTCAAGATTTATGAAAAGCTATTTGGTATATTTAACAAAATATTATATACTATTCTAGATATTTGTTTAAACTCAAAGAAATGGATGATGTAGTAACAAATCATAACACTAGGTGGTAGTAATTGATTTTAGAAATTATAAAATGTTTCTCAACATGTATTCTTTCTTGAACATGTAAACATTTAGTACTACTTACTTTGTCAATTTATTTCAAAAGGAAAAAAAAAATCTTTACGTGCAACTCTTTTTAAAATAACACATTTGAACAATCCAAATTTGATGTTTCTAAAATACATTGAAAGGGAAGTACCTATAGTTTTAAGAAGCTTCAAAACAAGTCATGAAAAGATATAGTTAGGGATACCAATATCACTGGAACTCAAGTGTAGAAAATACATGCAAAAGGTTTATACATTCAACTAATGAATCCTCTATCTGATGAGCCAAACTATGTGCTAGGTGCTGAGACTACAAAGGTAAGTCTTGAAACAAAATTAGTATAAAATTCAAGAGTTCTATATAATAAATGAGGAATTTGATATAACAATATTGAAGATCTAAAAATTTGAAGACTCTAAAACTTAAAAAATTTCTATAATCACCTTATTTTGTATATGTGCACTTTCCTATCATGACTATGGAGTGTCAAGGATGCAAATAAATGAAGACTGATTTAAAATATCCTGTGTGTGACCTTAATGACCGTCACACACTAAGGGTTAGGTTTTGTCAGGCCTAGACCTGTGTTTCTCTTATGAATTACACATCCCTAATAAAATATTTTATTGCATGTGGCTTGGATCTATGGATGAGAAATAGGATAAATGAAAGACCTGTCCTGGATAAGGCTCACTATCTCCCATGGGACATGCAAAAAGACAGTGGGAATTGGAAACTCTATGCTATGTGATAAACCCAATGGGGCACAATAAACCAAGAGTATGGAAACAACAATAAATACCAATGAAGGAAGAAAGAAAAAAAAACAAGGATTGTCTTTGTAGGAGATCAGTATCTTTCCAGCTTTCCTTCTTATCCAATAGGTGGGGTTGTCTGTTGTTTGCTGGTATCTCCACCCTCAGGATAGTGAAGGTTATTAGGATGGGAAGATTGGTCTTGGGGGCATAGCTCCTGAAAGTGGGGTATAGCACTTTCCAGTCTCCAATGGAGACTGCACCCCAAGTATCTCCTTTGGTACCCGCTCGTGTGATGTGGGCACCTAGTCTTATCTTGTTATATCACCTGTAGACCTCACAATTCCTGGTCTCTAATTTAATCTCTAAACTGTATCTCACTCATCCCAATCATGAACCTCTCTATCCAGAGGTCTTATGAGCTGCATTCTGGGGGTTGTGCACCTGTTGAGGAGAGCTGTTTTATATTGGGCAGTTCAGGACCTGGTATTGCAAGCTAGGGACTAGGTGCATAGCCACAAGCACTGTGCCGGGTTAGCAGCTGCCAGTGAGGGAAGAATGGGGACTTTCCATACCTTGATATTGCTTCTGAGTCCCAGCTGGTGTTCTAAGCTGGGAGTTTCCCCAACTAAAGATGGCACCAAAGGTGTCCCAAGATGGAGGCGGCTGCTTTCAGCAATGGGGTGTTGGGTCAGGTGCTGCCAGAGGTGACATTGAATGGTGTGTTCAGAGATGCAGCTCTGTGGCATGCAGTATTGTGGCTGCCAGCTTTCTCTGGACCCAGTGCAGTATCCCCAGGTGCAAACTCCCATATGTAGAGGACTATGGCAGTGGTTGCAGTGCCCCAAGATGGAGGCAACCAGGAGAACTTGATGTTGGTAGATGGGAGTCCGCACGGGAGTAGCAGCCAGAGTTCCTACACATGGGCTGCAAGTGGGTGTCCTACATGGAAGCAGCAGCCAGGATTCTTGCACAGTTGGGCAACTAGGAATCCTGCACAGGTGCTAATTCCGGTGGTCCTATTTGGGCATCTGGAGGTCCTACGTGGACGAGTGGACGAGAGTCCTGCGCTGATGCTGAGGCCTGGAGACCTGTACCATGGTGGCCGTGATTTCTGTGCAGGAGCAGCTGGGGTGGGGGGCAGCAGGGGGGTCCTCTAATCACTCTCAGAGAAGCAGTATTCCCACTATTGAATCCCAGAGGTCCTGGAGAGACACAGAATGCAGCCTCCCTCTAGCCCGCCATCTTGGATCTTCCCTATTAATTGTAAATTTACAAATCCAAAAAGTTAAACTAATATATATATAGTTTTACAGTGAACATAAATTTTAACCAGGAAAAAATTCTACAGACATAGGGAACCAAATGTATTTATTATACTTCTGCTTAATAAAAGCAAGGTAAATGCTACAGTCTCTGAAAAGATTTTATCATCACTGTTACATCTCTGTGAAATAATCTGTTACCTCTTCATTCTTTCCATGCTTTCTTCTTTCTTTCTACCTCCATGACTTTAAATCTAACCTCTGTGGTGATGATTCCCAAATCTCTATATCTAACTCTGGCTTGCCTATCTTATGCCTTCAGGTTGTTTGTCTCAATTTAGAAGTCCTAAAGATACATGAGTCCCAGCTTGTCTAAGGGCAAAATTATTTTTTCTATTCATACAATACCAGAATATACTTCATAATCCTTTTTAAGTTAATCACTGTTTATCAGGTTCCCCAGGCTAGATGCATTTAAGGAAGCTTTGGCAAACGTTTAACTTCTTAAATACATTCAGTTTTTCATACCTCTGCCATTTCCTCTGCTTTGAATTTTCTTTTACCTCTTTTTGGCCTGGAAAACTCCTGCGTATGCTTCAGGATACTGCTCCTGTAAGTCTTCCGTGACACTGTAAGCAGGTGCTTGTATACTGCAATGTGTTTGTGTGCCTGTGCATGTGTATACACAGCACAAACATTTTTTTTTTCATTTGTTTCTTGGTAAACTCTAAGCCTTTATAGGGCAGAGACTATTTTTCCTTTATTATTTCTCCTATCTTAAGCATACTACCTGTGTCCATTTATAGGAGAGAGGGATAGCATAAAATATCCATGTTTTAATTGTGCTACCCAGTGATAAATTTTACTAAATAAGCATGTCCACTTTTTTTCAAAATCAACTCAAGTGAACCTTTTTACATGGATATTAGTCTTTACTTTTACTAGTAATTCTTTGGATTTCAGGGAAGAAATTATTAAACAAGTTAACATTGAATATAAAGTTTTATAAATACATTTAAGATACATTACCTTTATTCATCACAAAGATAATCTAGTGGTATTTTATAATTAGTGATAATACAATGATTTGATTTTACCTCTTAATACATATGTGCTGTTTCAAAGTATATTTCCAGGTAAAAGTATTTTGGTGTAGTATAAATATAAATATTTAAACACATATATATGTATAAGTACTTCTCAGGTTTATATATAAATACAATGCTAAGTTTTTGGCTTTGCTTTTTTATTTTGCAGAACTTCTTGGTATACATGAGCAAGCAGCTATAGGATTCTTAACATTAATGGAAGCTTTAAGATATTGTAAGGTAAATTGATTTTTAATATATTTTGAAAGTGTTTTTTTCACATGTTCTCTGTTGTAGATAATATTTTTGTTCCTGTGATGGTACATTTTAACTTATTACTATGCCATTCTCTTCATTTTCTTTCTGATCTCCCAGTCTAAAGTGGCAAGGTGAAGGATGGTTAAGCTGACTGATCCTGAGATTCCTGTGAGAGGAATAGGCACAGAACTCAGAATAAAATAATATATAAAATATACAATATGACTTTGAATTTGAGGTGCCAAAATCTTAGAAGGAATCATTCTATCTAGGACCTCTGCCAAAGCCTAAGAATGATTCTTGGGGCTAATCTAGTTATTTCTAGATGTATTAAATTTACATAACTATTATTATAATATAGAGGTGCAATATAGGTTTAAAAACATTTTATGTATACATGGAACATTTGATCTCTAGGGATAAGTCATTCTGTTGAAATATGTAATTTCATTTGATTATGAATTAGAAAATATGCCTTGAATATTTATGTGTTAACAGGCATTGTAAATTTTTCATTTATTTGTTTTACTTTGCTATATTTCTTCCAGGTTGGTTCTTACTTGAAATCTCCAAAATTTCCTATTTGGATTGTTGGCAGTGAAACTCACCTCACCGTATTTTTTGCCAAGGTATACTTCTAGCAGGATTTTTTCTTTAAATATGACATCAGACAAACAGGTACTATAAGTCCATAAATTGTATTTTGTGCAATGTCAGTCTGTTTTCACTAATAAATAGAAGTTAAGAAGTTAATACTACAGAATGTATTACATTGTTCCAGTATTGGGATCATTTCAATAAAATTTGTCACTCACTAGTGTTATGGAAGAGTCACATTTTGGTTTGCTTTTTTTGGTAGGGAGGATAAAAAAAATCTCACATGATCTAAAAAAACTATATCTCCTTAGAAAATAATTTAAAAATCTGTTCAATGGTATTAAAGTCAAGTGTTCTTTAAAATAGAATATTTTCCACAGTTTTAATTTGTGCTTCATTATAGTTTTGAAATAAATGAAATGCATTTGTGTTTCAAAATGCTTATATAAAATTATTTTAAGTCTTAATCGTTGACTACATATAATATCTTTTCAAAACTGAGTGTTTAAGAGCTTTGGTCTTAACCTTCGTTTAAATTCCAGCTTGCCATTGCCACTTACTAACATTTTTTATCCTTTTTTCTATTTGTAATGTAGAGATTAATTAAAGTACCTTGCTCTTAATTGTCAGGCTCAAATATAAAACGTTTAGCAGTGCCTACTACAATTTAAATGCTCAGTAAAGCTTAGCTGTTTTCATTATTGTCATTTTCACAACAAAATTTAAACATCTCTGTTATCATAAGGTCGAATTATTAGTTTTTGAACTGAATGGGAAAATATAAAATTGATCCTTTGAAGGTTTTTAGTTCTAATGAATTTTTTGGATTCCTCCTTGAAATTTTTAGCAAGTATTTATCAATGTAAATTTACTTGTTTCTATGAATTGTATAAATTGTGCCAAAATCAGAATTGATAGACTGTTAAATTTTGTAGATATAATTTATTATTTATTCTCTTATTACTTTTATTGTGCTAGCAAAAGTTCAGTTAGCAAATTTAGAACAAGAAACATATTAAGTTTTCTTAAACTGGGAAAGTTATCATGTGCGACTCTTAATAAAAGTACAGGCCTTTTTTATTTGTTACTTTTAATCAGAAAATTTTTGCTTTTTACTTCCCTCCCAAAACAGGGAAGAAGAAGTTGAAAGCAAAATGTAAACTCCAGAAACAGAACATCTTCTAATTAGTGATGATTTCATTGTTAATATATTTCCAGAAAAGAAAAATTAATTTACATATGTAATTTTTTTTCAAATGAACTGTATTTATCTCCAACCCCACTCTTCAACATTAGGAAAATTAACAAATTATACCAAGCTGTATGTTATAAATGTAAAAGAAGATGAGATGAAACTATTTTAAATCTTACAATTGATATTTAAGGAATGATTTTGTCAAAAATAGATTTAGTGGAAAGTTAATGCACATATATATCAACTGAGCTCTATGAGTTTGCAGAATCTTGTATTTAAGCATCTGAGTTAGAACTGCTGACAGAGCAAAAAGAACAAATTATGCCTTCTTGATGAAACATACACTTTTTGCCTACTACTCCTTGTATTTATTGTTGTTTCCATACTCTTGGTTTATTGTGCCCCATTGGGTTTATCACATAGCATAGAGTTTCCAATTCCCACTGTCTTTTTGCATGTCCCATGGGGGATAGTGAGCCTTATCCAGGACAGGTCTTTCATTTATCCTATTTCTCATCCATAGATCCAAGCCACATGCAATAAAATATTTTATTAGGGATGTGTAATTCATAAGAGAAACACAGGTCTAGGCCTGACAAAACCTAACCCTTAGTGTATGACGGTCATTAAGGTCACACACAGGATATTTTAAATCAGTCTTCATTTATTTGCATCCCTGACACTCCATAGTCATGATAGGAAAGTGCACATATACAAAATAAGGTGATTATAGAAATTTTTTAAGTTTTAGAGTCTTCAAATTTTTAGATTTTCAATATTGTTATATCAAATTCCTCATCTATTATATAGAACTCTTGAGTTTTATACTAATTTTGTTTCAAGACTTACCTTTGTAGTCTCAGCACCTAGCACATAGTTTGGCTCATCAGATAGAGGATTCATTAGTTGAATGTATAAACCTTTTGCATGTATTTTCTACACTTGAGTTCCAGTGATATTGGTATCCCCTAACTATATCTTTTCATGACTTGTTTTGAAGCTTCTTAAAACTATAGGTACTTCCCTTTCAATGTATTTTAGAAACATCAAATTTGGATTGTTCAAATGTGTTATTTTAAAAAGAGTTGCAAGTAAAGATTTTTTTTTTCCTTTTGAAATACATTGACAAAGCTAGAAGTTCATTCAGTGATGAATGAGACTGATAATATATTTATTTGGTTCAATTTTAGGTATTTTTAACTATAAATTAGTGTTTATATATTCTTTGCCATATAGAAAACACTGGAAAGTTTGCTGTACTTGGAATTAATAACCACTGATTATTTAGTCATTCTTTAATATTTCTATATTTGAGCTATCACTTTTGCCCATTTGTTTTGTTTTTATTTTTGAGTTTTGATTTGGTTTTGGTAAATTTATTCATTCTGTGTTCCATTGCCTTAAACAATCTGTTTCTACCCCAGCAGTTTATTGTAGAAATTAATGTCTTTTTCTGAAAATTCTGTTAATGTGTTTGATTTAAATATTTTGTGTGTTGACTGTTCGAACTGGTTAAAATTAAGTTAAAAAAATTCTATACTTATAATTTTTAAGGCAATCTGTACTTTAGCATTATGAAATGCCAGTGAAAAACAGTGGAATTCTTAATGTGCTTCAGGTGATCACAGTTTCAACTGTCTTTAGGTATTCAGAAACTCATTTATCAAATTTTACTAGCATGTAAAGTACCTGGCATTATGCCAGGTATTGTTAATATAGTGATGAGCAAAAATAGGTGTGACTCTTGTTCTTATGAAGGTATGCATTCTAATTAAGGAGGCATTCAAATTTTCACACTTACAAAATTAGGTCTACAATGCTGTAAGAATCTCTTACTTTTGGAGGATTGGGATGTTTCCTTGAGGAATTGATATTTAAAATTAGCACTAAAGGCATAAGAACGATTAAACTGAGGAAAAAGGGAAAGCCATTCTCAATGGAGGAAATAGTTGGAGCAACAAATGCCTGCAGAAGGAAAGATTGTGGTGAGAACAAAAACTGGGAAGAACAGGAGCACTGAGAATTAGTGGTATGACGTGAGGCTGGAAAAATAGGCAACCATGTTACTCAACATCCTAAGAGTAATGGCAATCACTAGACTTGGTAAAAAATTGGGGGTGGGGGCTAGTTTTGTGGTAGGTAGGAAGGAAGGGAGTGGGATTAAATTTACATTTTGGTAAATTCACTCTGGTTAATTGTGGAACAGACATAATGAAGAGGATAAACCCTGTTCATATAAGATAGGGGAGAGCAAACAAGACTTGTCATATTTCAAGTTTAATGAAGAATAGAATTTGTCCAGGGTAGTTATGTAAAGAGGAATAAAGTCCATAAATTTGAGAGACTTATTCCCAAAGTAAAATGTCAACATTTGGTGATACATTGGATTTGGTCAATGAGGTGTAATTTTTAGGTTATAATTATTTTCACTGTTCTATATTCACATGATAGATTTTTGTAGAATGAAAGCTTTAAGTATTAGACCCTGATAAGTAGAAAGGGCAGGTGTTAATTTTCATCTTGAAAATTAAATTTAGACAAATAATGAGTAACATTAACTACATGTTAGAAGATAAAGCTCAAATTGATATTTCATCAAAGAATTAGTATCAGTTTGGTTTCTATTCATTTGGGTAATTTAAAAGTATTTACTTCAAGTCAATGACTTTCAAATATATGTGAATTGGAATTTGAAAATAATTTATATTGTGCCAAAGAATATAACTTCTAAATTTTCAAATATTCTTATGTAGGTAGTTTCATGGCTAGCACTAAAATATTTCCACGGTCAAGTGGTTGATGGCTTTGGCTCATTTTTCCAAATTGTGCAGATAAATCTGCATATTTTCCAAGTATATTGATATGTACAAGCAGAAGAAAGCTCTTACATTTGAAGAAAGTAAAAGTGTATTGTCCAACTTTTAAAATTCTAGAATTTTCTTTTCCATAAAGATAATCTCTCACATTCCAATTTCAGTTTTGCTTTGCAAATTATATTTATTTAAATCTGTTTAATATCTTTTTTACCTTATTTCCTTCTCCATCCTTCTCATTTCTAATCTACTTTCCTTTAGAAGTTGAATCTCTAACTTTCGGAATAATCCCAAATTTTCTTCCCCCTCCCTCCAGCTTTTTTCTCTCCCAAAAAAAGAATCCAGTTAAGTGTTCTCCATTGTTTGTTGTTTATCTTTTTTTAATGCAAAACTCGACCTCAAATTCTTGATGTTGATTTTTTTGAGCATTTATGTTTATTTATAGATAAACCATTGATCAAATTATAGTTATTTCAAAGGGGTGTTTGTCAAACAGTTAAAATTTCCTTTTAACAAAATGTTCTTTGTTTGATGTATTGTTTTCTGGTACATAGTGGAAAACTAAGATTTTAGGCCCTAGAATGCTGTGTGTTAAGCATTCAAGATATCCTTAAATTTATCATGGTACCTTTTGAAAATACCTATTCTAGTACTTATCACCATTTAATTTGTCACTATTTTAAAACTTCAATAACATTTAAATTTTCCTCTTAAATGTAATATGAGAAAGAATGGTTTAGAATACCCTACTTCTTTTGAAGACTTGATATAATATCCCTTGTACTATTCTCTGTGGAAGTAACTATTTGATATTCTCTTACTTGGTACATTTATCTTTTTTTTAATTTTTTTTTTTTTTAGTTGTAGTTGGACACAACACCTTTTTAAAATTATTTATTTATGTGATGCTGAGGACCAAACCCAGGGCTTTGCACATATTCTACTGCTGAGCCACGCCCCCAACACCGTGGTGCATTTCTCCTAAAATGACTTAGCTAGTGCCAATAAATTGTTTTTATTTTTAAGTAGTTTTATAAAAAGTAGGTGTACCATTTAAAAACCTTGATATGGGTCAAAATTGCTTTAATATGTTATTATCAAGCTTTAGAGTTTTTGCCTTAATAGTCATCATCTTAATTACATCATAAATGTTTGATTTTTACCTATGCCCTTTCACATATAAGAAGAAAAGAAAACTTATTTGCTCAGGGTTATAGGGCAAGGCAACTACAAACTTAAGATTATGTAAAAATGTGGATGTGTAACCGATGTGATTCTGCAACTTGTATTTGGGGCAAAAATGGGAGTTCATAACCCACTTGAATCAAATGTATGACAGACGATATGTCATGAGCTTTGTAATGTTTTGAATAACCAATAAAAAAATTTAAAAAAAAAGATAAAAATCAAGATTGACTTCTTAGAATGTTATCACTAATTTTACGAAGATAGGCCTCGCACTAAGGGTTAGGATTTAGAAATGAGAGAGTCCTTTGGCAATAGACAGAATTTTGGGCAGCCTGGCAAGCAATTAAGACATTTCCAGACAATAGAATAAGATTCATGGTGAGTTGGTTGGTGGAATCTCAATTAGGAAGACTAAGAGTAAATAAGAGACTACAGTTTGGGTTACCTTATTGAAATGGCCCCGTCAAATAGTCTCACAGTGAGGTTTTACAAGTCCTGCCCACATAGACAGCATTTTCTGGTTACTTTTAAGTATGAGCAGACCAAGGATCACCAGATTGATCTTACCAAACACTTAAGATTGATCCTAATAAAAATTGTGATATATAGCTGTGATGAACATGGTAGGAGGGATTTTAAGATTACTAAATACTCTTTGGTTATGAGAAATTAACACTGCATAGCTACAGTTTAGAAGTGGCTAGTTCTCCCAAAGTTTACATGCTATAATCTTGGTCCCCAGTATGTCAGTGGGGAGAGGAGGTGAAACCTTTAAGAGAAGGAGCCTGGTTGGAGGTAGTTAGGTCATTGGGGGCATCACTGTCAGCAAGACTGGGGTTATTTCTGACAGGAGTGAGTTGTTACAAAGCAAGGCCATATTGCCTCCTTGGCTCCTTCTGCATGCACTCCTCTACTATGTTGGGAGGCAGACAAGGGGCTCTTGTTAGAGACCAGACAAATGGACTCTGGCCCCAGAACTTCAAGCCAAATAAACTCCCATTCTTTGTAAAGTACCCAGACTCAGGTATTTTGTTTTACCAATGAAAAACAGGCTATTATGTTAAGCTAATGAACCAGGAAATAGTACTTAGTACTTATTATACCCTATATGGAAGGAAAATAGCTGAAGAACTAGCTTTTTTTATTTTACCTGATCAATTTAAACACTCATATAAATTGAATAGACCAGCTTTGTTTAATATTTATAAATAAACATTGTAAATCTATTACTCTTATGTTTAAGGTTTACTTTCATGGTTTGAACATGGATAAGAATTGTTTCCCTTCAGTGAAATAATCTCTCATCTATTTTGGCTTTCCCTTTTGAAATGAATGGTTTACTCTTAAAACTATTAGGAATTTTAATTATTTAAAAAGCACTAATTCATGATTTCAAATTTGAGTGCTGAACTCTTTACTTGACAGTTATCACTTCCTGTGTTAGAGGTCCAGTGGCCCAGAACTTAGCTTTCAATTTTATTAGAACCATTTCCTGACCTATCAAAAATCATTAAACACATTTATCAGATTGGAAAAGATTTTCACACGTCAGTTTTTTGAAAAGTTAACAATTAAATTTTATGAAAAGGTTATAAAACTTCTGGTTGATCATTTATTACCTAGTTCTATCTTTATGAAAATTTTTTCCCTAAAATTTTTAAATTGTCTTCCATATTTATAAATCATCTTTTCTACTTGGTGATATAAACAAAGAGATCTTTTGATCATCTAAACATTAGCCTCTGTGAAACAACAAGACTGATACTGTACTCCTCAACACAGTATCTTAAGGAGTTGGCTTATGAGTAATGCATACAAGCTATCCTTTGTAAATGGGAGTTTTATAGCTAGCACTGAGGGGGAAATATCACAGAAATCTAACTATAGGAACCTTATAGGGAGTGTAAAGTCATCAAGCTGGAAAGTTCCCACAGAACCTTCTAATAAGAGGATGTGGAAAGGTGAAAGGCAGTTAAGTAAATGGACCTCTTCAAAGAAGGAAATTTAATTCCTATTAGGTAGGATAGAAAACTTTCCAGGCAGATCATCTGAGCTATGGAAAAACAAAATCTTTAGATCTATAATATGGAGTGGGAATGTATACTCCGGGCATGGGTCTTAAGAAATCATATTTTTACTGAGATTAGTTGAGAACTTGCAAACCTATTGCAAGGGTAAAAAATGTATTTTGTAAAGGAGGTGCTTAATTTAGAACCTATTCTTGTACTTATTTTTCTTTGTGAATTGTTTTTCCTAAATTTCAAATGATAAAACCAGTTCTTATATAAGAAGATTGTGTAATGTACATCTTCTGATACATTTTATTTCTGTTTTTAGGAATCAAGTCTGGTCTTGAATACATATTTATATACTTTAAAGGATTGTTGAATATTTGCCTTCTTTTTCTTCCATCATTTTCCCTTTTGATTCTTTGAGTTTCTTGGTATTTGGGCTTTAAGAATAAATTATTTGGGCCATTTTCTTAGTTTTTTCTTCAAGAACTAATTATGAAATTTGTGAGGCATAATTATGAAATTGGAATTATGAAATTCAAGATGAGGTACATTAATATTAGAATGATATGAGTAAAGGGGTAGACGAAATGTCTTTTTATCCATTTGAATCTCAATCTGGGATGACAGCTGCTGATCCAATATAAAAAATAGTTGACACATACCTATAACACCTAGTTTTATCTTTAGAAGTTCAGTGATTAATTCCCTTGATGATCCATTTCAGACTTTCTTTTGAAGTTGGGAGATGAGTTTGACATCCCTTTTTTGTTCTCTTTTATGGACTCTGTGTATACATAACATTACCTTTGACTTTTCCTATAATAAAGCAGTTTTCAGGTGAGAACATTTACGTATTAATGTGAAAACATATTAACATTTTTTTCTTTTTTTTCATATTAACATTTAAACACAAAATGTATAGAGAAGCAATTTAATGTGAAGGAGAAACAAAACATTTACCTCTTTCTCTTGGAGCTGACAGTGTTCTCACAGTGGTATCTGTTATGGGAGTCTAAATAGAATTCTCTACCAAACAAGCTGCTTTGTGTTTTACTCTTTGATGTATATTAGGAAGATTATTACAATTAAATATTGGGCCCTTTTTGCTAGATGTTTAAAAACCGCATAGTTCTGCTTTAACATTTCTGCATTTCTCTACTTAAACAGTTTTCTCTAAATAAGCAGTTCTAAGGAAAAGAAGCAAAATGATGCTTTTTATAGCTTTTACTGCTTACCACCATTAAAAAAATATTGGTTAAAATTCATGAGAATTGAAATACTTAATTCACAGACATTTCTAACAGTTTTCTCCATATTTTAATGCATTTCATCATCCCATCCATTTGTCGTAAGTAAATTTTAAAGTTTGTATATATGTTTAGATTCTGTCTTACTACTACAGAAAGGAAATGGATTTAAGAGACTAAAGTATTTTTTGTAATAACTCCTGTGATTTTTAGTACCTATTGTCTAAAGTCAAAATAACAAAGACACCAAAGTTAATTTTCTCCCTGAAATACTTGAAAAGTTTGGGTAGAACTCTACACAGACTAATTGTTTCATTGTTAAAAACATGAATTTTTAATCAAACTTTTTCCTACCTGCTTTGCATACTTTGGGGCATCAGCAATTTGGGGTTATGTTAATGTGCTGTACCATCCTAGTACTAAAATTTTTTATTTTTAATTATTTTGAACAGAAATCTCTCCAAATATAAATGTTCTTGCCTCCTTAAACAAAGTCAACATTAATTGTATGTAATATTTCTTTGCTCCACTCTGAATGTCCTCATGCTGCTACATTTGTATATTTGGTATTGGGGTATTTTCTACATCATTTCCTTTTAGTTACTTCTTGATCATGTCAGTGATATTGGAAGAGAGCTCTTCTCCTGAGAATTTGTTTATTTTTGTTACAATATAATACAAGTAATTGTCTAAAGAAGATAAACTATTATTAATAGAAGGGCCTAACTGTGTAAAATGTATAAATTCTATGAGATTTCATCAATACTATGGATCAGTGTTCATAAGTCAACACCTCTAGCTGTGTCCATAATTGGGGGGTGGGGGTGTGTGGAATTGTAGCCAATAGAATTGATAGCAGATTAGGGCAAAATCTTAGGTATTTCATTGTATGACCATCACTAAATCTTAATAAGTTTGATTTGTTGTTGTTGTTGTTGTTGTTTGTTACCCTCTGCCTAGAATGTGATTATAAATTCCTGCTTGGCACTCATGGTCTAACTTGGAAATACTTTTGCATTATGGTTGTCATTTCTTCTACTTCTTTGTTCCTATTTTTCCCATGACGTACCTTCTTGTGACAGAGAGCACCTGATTTGTTTTTCCACATTACCTAATATAGCAAACATTTGGCATTGTATTAAATACTATTGAAATGTAAGGATTAATAATATCTTTTAATCATTTACTGAGTGTTGTCTGTTGGGAATTATGCTAAGTATCTTACTTGCATTTGTGTTTCACTATTTGATCTAAACAAGCTCTAAAGTACCATTTTCATCTATATTTTATAATCTGTGGCCAATTAAAAAATGTCATCTCCAAGTCATGAACAAATTATAGGAAAACGAAATCAAATCATTTTGCTATAGAGAGGTGGATGCAGATGAATTGACACTTGAATGAAAGACATGGTAAGTTTTAGAATTATATGAAAGGTCAGCTGTATTCTAGGTTTGGAAAAAGAGATGTGTGTGAAACATCATACTATTTTTGGAGAGTAGCAATTGATTTTATAGTTAAGCCATCCTATTGCTAGAAGATATTAGGATGGAGTCAGAGACTGGGGATTCAGATATCAGACTAGCTTACATAATCAAATTTATTCCCAAATCATCTTCACATTATATTAATGTTTATCTTGAGATAAAAGACAAAAAACATGAATATCCAAAGCATGAATGCAGTGCAAATTCATTAAAGTAGAGCAGATCTCTTAATAAGCAATAAATTTCTCTCAAACTATGATGAAATGTTGATTACTGTGATTGTTTTTCAGTCATTGAAACCTTGTTTAAAATATTAGGGGGAAAGAATTGCTTGGGGGAGGGATGGAGAACATCTCTTTCTTTTCATTCATACTAATCCAGGCCTAGCTAGGATATATTATTGGTATTGAGTAGATTCAGTTTCATTAATCTCCGTAGGCATTCATTTCCATATTGTAACACATGAAGTCTGCATATGTTGAGGTTCCCTTATTTGTAGCTTTTGTTAAAATTGGTCATTGAATAGCATGAGGTAGGAGAAAGAGGAAGAAGCAGATCAGGTGTGCATAGGAAGAGCAAACATTTATGTGATACAAGCAGTATCAAAGCCCATCCAGAACATCAGGTTTTAATTCTTTTGCTTTAGTTAGCAGACAACTCTAAAATTTCAGTGGTTTCCACAGTGGCATTAAAGAAGAGGTCAACAAGAGCTGTCTATCCTCCAGGAAGGAGGAATATTTGACTACTGACAGGACAGTGTTTAGAAATGCCTACTGGGGGTGATAAAAGGAATTTAACTAAGTCTCTTATTTATATTTAAATTCTCTACATCATAACCCCCCCCCCACTTTTTTTTTTTTTTTTTTTTTTTTTGCCTGAACTGGAACTACAACTCCCTCTGCACATCACCCCAAACACATACCCCGAAGTTTATTTCTCTCATCTACACATTGACTGAGGTGTGCTCTGTGTGCTTCCTTTACTGTAAGATGTGGCTTGAAGGAACATGCAGCACTCCTGACAGAAGGGTGAGAATGGGACTTCCACAAAACTTGACAGAACTCTTATAGCTTCTGTTGGAGCTAACATAATGGCACTTCTAGGTGCATGTCTCTGGCCCAAACAAGTCACCTGGCCAAAGATGATATCACTGCAGCAAGAGAGTTCACCCTTCCCATAGAAAGGGACTTCAGGATCTCAGCAATAAACAGTGAAGCAGTGATATTTAAGGAAGGGGAGGAGCAATTAATTGGAAACAATAATGTCATCTACCACAGTAGATTATTTTGTGTCCTGGTGACTTAAGAGGGTTTAATTCTGATGATCCAAAGAGTCTTTACTTAGAAATAAAGAGAAACTTTTTCAGATTTAGTATGCCTTTTACCTTTTTGTTTGTATAACACTAACTTCTGCCATCTGTAAAAGTCATTTTTCTTTAATTATGTTGGATATTCATATGCTCAAATTAGCCTTTTCACTACTGTATTTCATTAAGAAAACAGGTGACATCTCTTAAATGGTGTTTATATAAATGATAGTAAACAGTGATTTGAAAGACTATTTTCCCAGAGATGTTCATAATAGCATCCTAGATGCATAGGAGAGTAGTCACAAAGTAGACACTTGAGGCATTAGTTGTCCTGTGGCAGAAATCAGTTGAGAAGAGATTAAGGATTTTCAAAGTAAGCTGTGTAGTCACGATAGTGGGAGAAAAGGCCCTCTCATTAATAACTGTAATGAGTATAATATAAGAGTAGCTCATATCCATCAGACATTCCTTCTACTGCCTTATTTCCACTGTATATTTAGAGTGTTTTTCTGGATAAAGATCTTCAAAGTGTTTTTCATTGTCGCCTGCCCTGATGACTTTACTGATACAACATAAATTGTAGTCTGCTATGGAGATGGCCTGGGGCTTTTGTACATTTTGGAAAATAATGGAAAAAGTAATTCTGTCCTCTACGTTCAAATGATATTTTGAGAATATTTGATAAGTGGCTTATAAAAATGATGGGAATAAATTCTAAGTATAGTTGGTGGGCAAAAAGTTGGTATTAAGCAGAAGTGATTATAAAGTAAAAGTTTACTTAAAGGTAAATTATACACCAATTCGCTTGTTTTTTGAAGAGGCTTTTAGCACTATAAAAAGTCTGCAAGCTAAAATGTCATTTATTTATATGTTTTATATGCCTGAAGTTAGGTTAGGCTTTTGGAGGTTCTTTAATTACTCATGACAGCAAATTGTTCTTGATAATAGTGAAAAGTATAATGAATAAACTTTAAAGATCTTTTCATTAATAATCTACTTATATCTAGCTAACATAGTCCTTATGTTTCACTACATGTTCAAAAGGATAGCTAGTGTTACACATTTTCAAAGGTTTATGGTGATCAGTGAATAATTATCTTGATAGTACAGAGAACTACATGAAAAAAGGATACTTCATTCACAATTGTAGGATATAAGATAGTCCCATTATGCCTTGGATTTAGCCCTCCTTCTCTGGCACTTTACCAATTAAAGGTGGGTGAGGTTAGATAATGTGTAAAGCCTTAATTTTTAGCAATCCCTTTTGAACAATAAACTGGCCATATAGAAAGTGTTTACCCTAACATTCCTCTGACCAAAGCATCTAATTTTTATCAGACTAATATAGAGAATTGCTTTTAGGATAAAAATAATTTTGATTGTGAGTCAGCTTATATAGCTAAGAGCAGGCAGTATTTAAATATTTATCTCTTAAGTTTTGGATGTTTTTCTATTGATTGTAAATAAAAGTTTAGATGCTTTACTTATTAAAATTTTCTTCTAAATGGAACCAGGGATGAAAGTTACTACTGACTTTAGTAATTTAGAATTACAGTTTTGGAATCTTAATTATAATCAGTGGCTAATTTAAGCAGAATAAAGGATTAGTGTGCATTTTTTTGAACTTCATATTAGGTAATAAGAAAATTATCTAATTTAAAAATTTTTTAAAGATAATTTTAAAAATATTCATGAAAACATAGCGGCATGTTTTTTTTTTTTTTTCATGTGTTAAACTGTGATCTTAAGTGCATCAACTGAGTCTACCATTTAATAAGCTTGACTGTTAAAAATAAAATTTAAGGCTGCATGGGTAGATTAGGAAATCTAAAGCTGTTACTATATTAAGTTTTAGAAATGGAAAATCTGAGGAGTAGAATATTCTTCATATTCTTCACATTTACATAGGTATTACATGAAAGTTTTATTTCACTTTGTCCTTTGTAATTAATTCTTTTATGTACCATAAGAAAAATATGGGAGCTAAAATACCTCTCCAAAATATTTTGCTTTAGCATTGTAAAACACACTGGATTAAATGAAATTCTGTATTTCTGTTCACACTTGCACAATAAATCACTACATTTATTATTAGTGTATTACAAAATTTGCAACATGGATCATTCTACAAATCTTTGTATTAGGAAGCTTGTTCACAGATGTTTAAATTAATTGGTAAAAATTTTTTACAAATAAATTGGTAAAAATTAGTGCTGCAATTTATATTAAATAAAAACTTAAAATTTCAGTATGAAACACTTTAGTGGAATAGAGGGTGGTCTTATAAATTCTGATTTCATCAGTAAACATTTAATTATATAAACAAACTTATTACTGAGACCATTTTCTATAGTAATCTAGAAGGCATTGTAAACACTCAAAATAAGCAAGCCAGGCTCACTTTGGAAGACTTGTGGGTGAGAACTTTTGGAATATTTTCGTTAGCATTTACTGTTATCCCTTCCACCCTCCCTTCTTCTCCCTTCGGATATTAACCACATCTTAAAATAAGTGGTACGATTAAGAAGAGTTAATTCTCTCCCTTGTTTTTTTTTTTTTTTTTTAAAGGTAGCAGAATACAACAGTTACTAATATGGCATTATGTAAAAATGTGGATGTATAACCGATGTGATTCTGCAATCTGTATACAGGGTAAAAATGAGAGTTCATAACCCACTTGAATCTAAAGTATGAAATATGATATGTCAAGAGCTATGTAATGTTTTGAACAACCAATAATTTTTTTTTTTTTAAAAAGGAGAGTTAATTCCCAAGGAGTTTATCAAATTGCCTGTTAATTCCTAAGGAATTTAACAAATTGGCCTATCACTGAGGTCAACAGAACAAAACATGATTTTTCAATTCTTCAAGACAAAATTTGCTTTATTTGAAACACTTACATTTGGTGTTTTTATTTTATGGGATTTGGCCAGTACAATTGGGATGTTTTGGAAGGAAAAGGGGAGTTTCTGTTAGGTTGGTAACATATGGTTTCATAGTTGTTACCCACTTATGGAATTTTGAGATACTTGTTTCACATATCACAGTGTGCCATGCACGAAGATAACTGCATTTGTTGTACATGGATGTTTAACCATTACCTCGAAACTCTGATTCATTCTTCCATCAGAACTGATTTCCCTTTCTAGCTGCTGCTCCTTTTCTTTTCAGTTCCTATCAGTCCTCTTCTCTTCCAGTTTCCCCACCTTCCTACCTTTCACAGTTCTGTTCTTTCTACCTAGAATTCCCTACGTTGTTTCTTCTTTCTGACAATAGCCAGTATCATCTTTACAAAGAAGATATTTTGTCTCTTGAGGATGATTAAGACATATTTACACCCCAATATCTGTAGAATAAAAGGAAGCATGTTTAACACTTAACAAATGTTATAATTCAGCAAACTTTGGCTCTAAGATCAAATCAATCCACTACCTATTTTTGTAAAATGATGTTTTATTGGAACACAGCCACAGTCATTTTTTTTGCTGCTGAGTTTTTTTTTTTCTTTTTTACATAGTCACAACTAGAGGCAATAGATATATAGTGCACTTTTCATTAGAATTCATTTTAATTAATTCCATTCTAGATTAGCAAAACATATATATTTTTTTAAATTTGTAACCTTTGGAACTTAGACACAAAGTATCAGGCAGTTCTCTTAAGTCCATCTTCCACTCCTGCATTTTCTGAAGCCTTTAATGCCAAAGTATTTGATATAAACTTTTATGTGTGGCTAAAAATGTGGAATCTTCCTGGCTTCTCTCAACTTTTCCCAAAACATCACTTTGTAGGAATATTGAAGAAATGCTTTGATAATACTGTCCACCATCTCATCCCCCTAAAAGGTGTTTTGTTTTACTTATATTCTGAGAGTGTTTTATTGTTTATTATAAGTTGACATCTTATATGAATTCCTGGGATACAAAGTAATGCAATGTGGACTACAATGTGGAATCATTAAATCACATTAATTAATGATCTGTCACCTCAAATACTTAACTTTTTTAGTGAAAACATTTGAAATTAACCTTCTTAGCAATTGTGAAATGAACAGTATTTATTATCTGTATTCACCATGCTATGTAATAGAAGTTTTTTTAAAAAAATTACTCAGGCCTGTAATGTTTATCCCCTTTGACATTATGCCCCCATTTCTTCCACTTCTATAACCACCACTCTACTCTCTGCTTCTGTGAATTCAGTTTTTAGAGTTCGTATATGTGAGGACAAAAAATATTTCTTTCTATGTCTGACTTATTTCACTTAGCATAATGTTCTCCAGTTCTTTCCATGTTGTTATAAATAATAATTTTCTTTAAAACTAAGTAGTATTCCATTGTCTCTATATAATACATTTATGCATTCATCTGTTGAGGAACATTTATCTTAATTCTATAACTTGGCTATTATGAATAGTGAATCAAAGAACATGGGAATGCACACATCTCTTTGATTTCAGATCTTTTGGGTAAGTACCCAGAAGTGATATTGCTGGATCTTATGTTAATTCTCTCTCTTTTTTTTTTTTTTTTTTGGTGCTGGGGATAGAACCCAGGGCCTTCTTGTGCATGCAAGGCAAGCACTCTGTCAACCTGAGCTATATTCCCAGCCTGTTGTTCTATTTTAATTTTTCAAGGAACCTACGTGTAGTTTTCCAGAATGGTTATGCTAATTTACATTTATTCCCAATAATATAAAGGGGTTTCCTTTTCTTTGTTTACTCATCAACCCTTGTTATCTTTCATCTTTTTATAAAAGCCATTGTGGGGCTAGGCTTGTGGCTCAGCAGTAGAGCACTCGCCTAGCACGTGCAAGGCCCTGGGTTCGATCCTCAGACCACATAAAAATAAGTAAATAAAATAAAGGTATTGTATACAACTACAACTAAAAAACAAATATTTTTAAACAAAAGCCATTGTGACAGATGTGAAATATTATCTCATGTGGTTACAATTTGCATTCCCCTAATGAATAGTGATATTGAGTATTTTTTTTCATATGTATGCTGTCCATTTGTCTGACTTCTTTTAAGAAATATTTATTCAGATACCTTTACCATTTTTAATTGAGTTTTCGTTTTCTTCTGAGTTTTTTGAGCTCCTTATATACTTACATTTGGATAGTAATCCTTTAGCAGATGTATAGTTTGTAAATATTTTCTCCTGATTTGTAGGTTGTCTTTATACAGTTTCCTTTGCTGTTTAGAAGGTTTTCAATTTGATGTAATTCTATTTTTCTGGTTTTGTTGCATGTGCTTTTAGGATCAAATCCAAAATAATCATTGCCCAGACCAATGTCATTGCTAGTTTTCCTCTAGTAGTTTTACAGTCTTTGGTCTTACATTTAAGTTTTCTTTCATTTTGTATATGGGATGAGGTAAGCTTCTAATTTTGTCCTTCTACATGAGGAAATCCAGTTTTCTAAATACCCATTCATTAAGACCTCCCTTTTGACATGGGAGGGTTAATTTCTGGGCTCTCCATTCTGTTCCATTGGTCAATGGGTTTTGTTTTTGTTGTTTGTTTCTTTGCCAATAAGATGGTGCTTTAATTGCAATAGCTTTGTAATACATTTTAAAAACAGATAGTGTCTGGCTTTGTTCTTTTTGTTCATGGTTGCATTGGCTATGTGGGATCTCATGTTCTATATGAATTTTAGGAATAAGATTTTTCTATTTCTATGAAAATGGGGTTACAATTTTAATCAGGATTGCACTGAATCTGTATATCACTTTGGGTGATATGAACATTTTAACAGTGCTAATTCTTCCAATTCATGGTCCTAAGAGACTATTATGAACAATTATACACCAACAAATTGAATAATCTAGAAAAAATGGATTTCCTAGATAAATACAACTGTCAAGACTGAATCATGAAAAAATAGAAAATCAGACCAATAACACATGAGGAGATTGAATCAGTAAAAAAATCTTGCATCAAATGAAAACTTGACACCTGTTGGCATCACAGCTGAATTATACTAAGCATTTAAAGAACAACTAATACCATTCCTTCTCATATTCTTTCAGAAAATCGAAAAGGAGGAAATCTTCCAAGCTCTTTTATGAGAACAGCATTACCCTAATACAAAACCAAACAAGGATATTACAAGAAATGAAAATTATAGGCCACTATCCTTATAAATATACATGTAAAAATTTTCAGCAAAATTTAGCAAACACATGGGAAGGATAAATCACTGAGACCAAGTAGGATTTATCCATGAGACACAAGGATGGTTCAACATATATAAATTAATAAATATGTCACATTAACAGAATGAAGGACAGAAGCTATATAATCATCTCAGTAGATGCAGAAGAAAAAAAAAAAGCATTTTACATTATTCAGCATCAATTCATGATAGAACTCACCAAATTAGGCATAGAAGGAATTTACCTCAGTAAAGATTGCATATAAGAAGCCCATGACTTCTCAACAGGGAAAACTAAAAAGTCTTTCCTGTAAGGTTTGGAAGAAGACAAGGACATCCATGCTCAGTTTTATTCAACAAGGTATTGAGAGTCCTTGCCACAGCAGATTGGCTAGAAAAGAATTAAAAGGCATTCAGCTGAAGGAAAAATTATAATTGTCAGTGTGCTGATAGCGTGATTTTATATATAAAACTAAAGTCTGAATGTTTTCTCTGATTAGTGGATGCTGATCTACAATGGGCGGGGGGGTAGTGTATGGAAAGAATGGAGGAACTTTGGGTAGGGAGGCGTTATAAGAATAGGAAAGATGGTGGAATGAGATGGACATCATTACTCTAGGTACACGTATGATTGCACGAATTTTGCGTCTCTATCCCATGTACAACCAGAAAATTGAAATGTTGCACTCCATTTGTGTATGATGAATGGAAATGCATTCTGCTGTCATGTACAACTAAGTAGAACAAATAAAAAATTTTAAAAATATATAATACCCTACAGATTCTATTAAAAACTGCTAAAATTAGTGAATACATACAGTTAATTTGCAGGATACAAAAACCTATACACAAAAATCAGTATTTCTATACACTAACAACAAACTGAAAAAAAAAAAAATCAAGAGTGCTTCCATTCACAATAATTACCCCAAAAAAACATTTAGAAATAATAAAAAGACCTGTACACTGGAAATTATAAAACATCGATAAAAGAAATTGAAGATTCAAATAAATGGAAAAATATCCTATATTCATGGATTAGAAGAATTAATACTGTTTTGTTTTTAACTAAGGGGAAAAAACATTTTTTTCTTCTATTTACATTGTAGTTTTAAGTAATACTTATAAATTCTAAATAATATTTTAAAATTCATTTGAGATCTTTTCTCATCATTTATTTGAAAAAAAAAAAAGGTTGAAGTGGAACAATTGTGAATAGAAAGAATGACTATATCTTTATCCCCTGCCCTATAAATTTCCCCTTTGCATAAAATTTGGTCTGCTTTTGAGCCAGAAGTTCAGTTGTAGTGTTCATCTTCAAATTTCAACAGTTTTCTCTAAAGGGAATATTGAAAAAGAAAGTAATAGGGGTATAACAAGTAACTTAAAAATTATTCTAGAGTAGATGTAGAAATTTTTACAACTAAGGTTTGAAATTAATAAGGGAACTGAAGAAGGATTGCTTCCTAAATCTGAGAGTTGAAACTACTAGCTGTGGCCCAAAGTTACTGAGCAAAGGCTATATTTGTGATGCATTAGAAAAAAAGAAGATTTTAAGAAATATTGTTTGGAAATAGGTTAATAATCAAACATTAATTCAAGAGTATGGTGACACATACCAGAATTATAAAAGCATTCTTCCTTTGACCCAGCAATCTCACTTTATTGATACCTTTTAGTGCAACTACAAAATATATGAAATTACATGTTCTTATTTATTTGGTGCATTGTTTATAATAGCTGAAGATTAAACACAATTGAAGCATCCAGCAATAAAGGAAATCTGAAAGGCATTGAAAGTTATACCAAAAGTAAACTTGTCCCTCAACGTGTGTATTATCAGTAAAATAACATTGAAAATGCAGGAAAGGGGATAGCAACAAGTTTCTATCAAGAGCTGGTAAATGGGAAACAATATACATTACCAAATTTTATAAATGCCAAAAAATCTTTTACTGGAATACATAAGAATATGCAAAGCTTGCATAATTTGCCTTGTTTTGATTTCTATTTCTAATTTTTCATAAAAACCAAATGTGCTACTAAGATTCTCAGGAACCTAGTCCTCATGGTCAGGTAAGAATTACTGTAATTCTTAGTTTGTTCATTTGTCTGTGAACAGAATAAAATTTGATCTGCTGTTGAGCTTCTCCTCAATCAGGAGTTCAGTTACGCTAGTCATCCCAGAAGAGAAATTGAAAAAAGAAGTAGGGGTACAAAAAGTTAAGGAAGCTAAAGTTGATACTAAAACATATGTAGAATTACAACAAAAATTATTACATTTCTTAGAAAAATTGTTTCCATAGGAGAACAGCATTTTAAATTTTATTTAACATTATGTTCCACAACTTCTTTAAAAGGATTTGAGATGGTGGGAAGGGAAACTTGTTCTTTGAGTTTTATCTCAGCATATTTATAGGTAAAGGCTTAACCAAAAGCTATGACCAGAAGACAGTAGGAGCCTAGATTCTACATTTATGCCAACCAAGTAGTAAAATTTTACAGTGACTTGGGTATTTGGAAGAAAACTTTTATGAATCAGTCAAAGATAACACTGAAATTTTGTGCTATAGAATTGTAATAGTAATGCTCACTGTGATAAATTAGTTATGATAGATCATTTGTTTTATGGGGAAAAGGAATAATTCTGCCTTAAGATGTTCCCTATGAGTTAGAAAAATTAAAAATTTGTTTATGCAGAATTTCATTGATTATTCTTTGGTTAGGTATTGCTGAGTCATGATTTTACCAAAGTGATGAATTTCAAATGCATTACTATATGTAATTCTATAAATCTTTGCTGCAAAAATCTTAGTTTTGAGTGTTGAAAACTAGAATGTATTTGTTATAGTTCTTTTTTGGGAGGGAGGGGGGTTACCGGGGATTGAACTCAGGAGCATTCCGACTACTGAGTCACATCCCCAGCCCTATTTTGTATTTTATTTAGAGACAGGGTCTCACTGAGTTGTTTAGCACCTTGCTTTTGCTGAGGCTGGTTTTGAGTTGGAATCCTCCTGCTTCAGCCTCCCAAGCAGCTGGGATTACAGGTGTTATACTTCTTAATACCTATCTAATCATGTAAAGAAATTCATGAATTGATTTTTTTAGATTGCATTTTTATAGTAACTACCTGTATAATGTTACTCTTCAAATGTTCATATAAACCTTCACATGTATTTTCTCAATGCTTTTCTGTGTTTGAAGTATTATTGCCATTTTCACATGTACAATCAAGGCCTAGGGAGTTTGTAACTTATCTAGTCACACACCTGTGATACATAAGTAGATCAAAATCTCCTGACTTTTTATCATTTCTTCTCCCTGATCTAGTGTTTAATTTTTATTGTGATGATGATATAGCAGGTTGATAGCATGTGTTTTATCTTTTCAGGATATGGCTTTAGTTGCTCCTGAAGCTCCTTCAGAACAAGCCAGGAGAGTTTTTCAAACCTATGATCCAGAAGGTAAAAGATCTGATTATGAACTGTTTTATGTCTTTATGTATTTGAAGTATATTGAGATTTACCTGAGTTTTATTGAAAAGAAATATTGATTAAATTTATGAAAAGTTTTAAAGGAAAATGATGAAAAGAGAAACCAAAAAAATAACATATGTTACCAATATGTTAACTTTAATGTTAACTTTTCTTTCTTTCTTTCATTATACCTTTTCTCTAACTTAAGAAACATCTAAGTTTCCCTTAGAATTCATAATCTTTTAATCTTTTGATAATGTTTCATTCTACTTCTTTAGATAAGGAAGTGAATGGAATTTATATCCTCAAATTTTTCCTACTACTGAATCATGTTAAAGAATAAATAAATTCTATTAATAAAGTTTTAAAATATATTTTGAGCTAATCATCAAACTTAAGATGGATTGAAAAATAGTAACAATTTCATATGGAAATAAAATCGACATAAAAAGTATAGTATAAGATTCAAAGAAATGTTGTGATTAATTGAACTGAAATTAGAGAGCTGTCATGAAGACTTTGGAGGGAAAGAGCACTTTTGGCAAATGGAGGCTAACAGAAAAGAAAGTGATGGGTCTGAGATAGTAACTATTGTGTGGCCGGAGTAGAAAGAAAAGCTGTAAGAAAAATAATTAGGTAGAGTTTACTATTGCAAAGTGTTCCTAGAGGCCCAAGGTTAGTGTAATAACTGAGAAAATTAATTATATTAAGTGTTGAATTTATATTTTAAAGAAATATATTTCAGGGCTGAAGATATGGCTCATTTGGTAAGTGCTTGCCTTGCATGCACAAGGCCCTGGGTTCAATTCCCAGCACCATAAAAAAAAAAAAAAAAAAAAAGAAATATATATCAGAGAAGTTGAGCATTTTCCTGGAGTATACCCTCTTGTAGATTTAAATACTTTGTTTCCTATCATCTGTAACCTCCTTTTAGATACCTTACATCTCAATGGAAAGTGTCACTTCACAGTCATGCACATACACATATATGCCTTTGTTTCAGGACTTCTGTGGGGGCATGTTTCTATCCATACTGATGTTAATTACAGTATAAGAGAATTCCTTGTAGCATGGAATACATTATAGCCTGAGGTATGCAGGATGGCATGACAGATTAAGTGGGCATCTTCCCAGAGTTTCTAGTCAGGTCTTTATGGTACAGAATTTTTTAAGTGATTTTACAAAATATGAATCATATTCTTACACCAGGTAACTATCCAGCACATTCTAAAACCAAACATATGACTTCGTAGTCTGCTGTGTTGGATACTGCTATGTTTGTTTCACAAGTGAAAATTTTTGAATCAGAATTGAACCTATGGGTGAATGAGCTTCTTAAAAAAATGATCATGCAGTGAGAAAATTAGAGGATCTTGAAGATAAGAACCATTAATGAAAAAGGGCACAAGAAATACCTTCACAGCAAGGGGTGTTCACAAACAGAGGAGACTGAACATTCAAAAAAGCTCATTAGAAGGCTAAGTGAAAGAAACTCAATAATGCATACACTAATACTAAGGTTTTTAAAGTAGGAGACCTTGTCATAAGCAATAGATTTTTGTGTTTACTTTTTGCAATTTTTAAAATCATAGATGAGGTACTTGAACTATTCATTTTTTTGCACTTTTACCAAAAAAAAATCAAAATGTATTTTATTGCCAATAATCACAATTTATAATCAGTGGCAATTTTTTTTCAAATTGAATCATGAGAGATGCAATATGAAAATAAAGTTGCTCTTCCTACTAAAGACAATTGTTGATTAAATAAAATTTCTTTCATCTACAAAGTTTCGTTTGTGTCAGCTTAACAGGACTATAAACAATGATTAAAAAGCAAGGAAAACTTTTTCAGGTACCTCAGAATAGAGATCATCTTTATGATAAATCATGTATATAAAGATAAACTTTTCTTAAAAACTGAAATTTTTCACTTTCAGTGTTTACAAACAGTCATTTACAAACTAATCTGCTCTTCTACTAATTTTGATGTTTTTTCCTCCTAAACATAGTATACCTTGCTTTCACGATATAAGCAAATCAAGCCTGCTCAGAACATTAAGCATACTGTCTTACAAGCTTCTAAGTAGTTTTCAATTTCCATTTAGCAGAGACTGGTTTGGGGACAATTGTCCTTTGTCACTCTCCTTAGATACTTGAAGAATAATTGATCTAGAGAGGAGCTAATGAAAAGGAACTGGAGTTCTGGTACCCATGAGTATTTTTGTATCTTTATCTCACTCGCCATACCACTTTGTCTCCCACTGTTGGATGCTACTCAGGTATCTGACAATTGAGTTAACCTGTAAGAACACTGTTCACACACTGTGCCATAGGCATATTGGGAGTTAAATTAATGGACTAGTGCAGGCATCTTGCATATTTTAAGCAAGTGATTCTGGGACATTAATCTGGCTTATAAGTGGGGACCTGTCTAAAAATAACAGTGACTGGCATTTACATGGAGCATTACAGTTCATATTACATTTTTGCATCCATGATCCCATCAAACTTTGCCATAAACTCAGGAGATAGGCAGGGATTCTATCCTCATCGTTGTTCTTCAAAAATAAACAACTTTGTGACACTTCTCCAGAACTACATACCAGGGAGTAAGAACTAAGACTGCAGTCTAAGTGTTCTACAAGATCAAATACTTTCTCCCCCTCACTATTCCCAATGTCTTTTTTTAAAGGCTAAAATCTTCAAGTAGTACTTTTTAACTCAAGTTTTCTTTGAACTGTTGTTATTAATTTAGTGGAATAAGGATTCTACTTGAGTAACTTCCATTTCTTAGAAGCTAACTTAGAAGATCAAAATCATATTTTTGTACTGTTAATTTTGGTAGCATTCCAAATGAGAAATTTTTATTTTAGCAGGACCTTGATATCTCACATCTAATTACTTGGCTCAGTTTATTGATCAATCCCAAGTCAAGGAACGAAAATAAACACTAGTATATGTGCTCAGGGTATCAAAAGTAAAGTGAATCGTCATCAGGCCAATGCAGAGCATCATGCGTGCATTTTTAAGAATGTTCACATTGCATTTATTTATTGCACCTTTTGTGGGGGGTTGTATGTGGCTTTGTACTCAAATGTCTGTTTTATAGGAGTTTTTATAAAATAAAAAAATAGTGATGGAGGTAGATTGATCAATGTGATCAGATATTGGACAGAGGAACTTTGTAGTGCCTCCTAAAGAACCTTGTAATATCAAGTAGATCTACATGATAGCTTATAAACTTATCCAAATAATTTTTCCTGTCTCCTGAAAAAAAAAATAATTTTGCATTTGGAGATTGTAGATTTTAACTGTGGCTTAACTAAGCAACATAATTTTTCTCTACCTTTCAAATTCATCAAAGCTATGCCCACAAAACTTGCAAGTTTTCACAGGTGCCCTCAAACAAATAATTTATTCTCTCTGCTTCAAATTATCAGTAACTTGACAAATTAGAATTATTCTAAACTCTTGCCTTAAAAATTGTACTTTTTTTCCTATATGATTTGTAGCTTTCAAGTTGAGACTAATCTGTCTTCAGATGGGGAAACAAGTGCTTAATGATGTTAAAGAACAGAAAAAGACCTTTGTGCTGTTATAACTTCATTTCCTTTTTGATAGACAGTGCACACTGTCTGAATGAGCAACCACACACTTTATTCTGTAGTATGATTATAGGAGCAAGGCTTTTGGACATCTTGTCTCCTTGGCAAGATTTTTAAAAAATCAACTAAAGCCTGAAAAAAGACATTGTGTGGGATGCTTATTTAAAGCTGAGACAGTCTTTAGGAATGAGTAAATGATTAAGAGAACTTGAGCACTGTACATTTAAGGCAATAAACAGTTTGCTTGTTTAAAACTACCATCATTTCTAACTACCCTACAAGGTTTTTTCTGTGTCATGTACTATTACATCATCAGAGTTTGAGCCATTTGGCAATGCTATTTCCTCATCAAGCCAAAAAAACATTTTTTTTCCATAGAATAGCCATCATCAACATTTGATTCTACTCTACATTTCAACTTTAATTTTTTTTTCCATTAAATCTATAGCTCTTATTTCAGTCATCAAGCCTCTTATAGGATATCTCTTCCTAAGTTGTCTATTACCTAGTAGTCACTACATCCTTTCAAAATGTTCTATAACATTGTAACAAAGGGAATTATTTTCTTAATGGGAAATACTTTGTTTATTGAAAGATACACCTAATAAGTTGTTATAATTTTAAGTAGAAAAAAACGTTTACCCATTTTACAGATTTGTAAGACTGCTTAAAGAAGAAGTAATTTGACTTTAAGGTTTCATTGGAGTTTTCAGGTAGAAATTATGTGGTTAACTTTTTTATTTGAAATCTCCTCCCAAAAAATCTTTTGTCCGTGTGCCTTATAAATCTAAAATAAAAGAATCTGGAAATAATAGGCATTGTTATAAAAAAAAAAAAAGTAAACTTAATATGCTATTCCTTAATTTTTTGTATTCCTTTTATGTGATTTTCCCCCCATGAAATCTGATTAACAGTACTAGTATTTCTTGAGGTAAACTGTTATTTGAAGTTTTTTCTGATACTTGTTTTTTTCAGATAATGGATTCATAGCTGATTCACTTCTAGAAGACGTAATGAAAGCATTGGACCTTGTTTCAGATCCTGAATAGTAAGCTAAATAGGGAGTGTCATTTTGTAAACTCAAAAAGATTCCATTATATTTTAAACATTATATTTATCTTTTTAAAAAAATTTAAGCCTGCATTATAAAAACTAGCAATTTATATAAAATAAAGATTTAGAAAGAAATCAAACTAATCCATTATGATAGTAGAGACTTAACATATTTAAAATGAGCTTCCTTTCCCACCATGTACTGCTGCTTTTTCTGAAGTGCTGAAAATGTCTTTAAGTTTTAAGTACAGGTATTCCATTTAAAGATTTTATTTCTTTTGTGGTTTCTGTGAAATAATAAAAGAACCAGCAGGCCTCTAATTTTCAATCTTAAATAAAGATGACTAAATACATTGCACTTTTCTAAATGATTAACTGATCTTAACCCTTTGTGAATGACTTCAGTATATTTTAGGGTACAGAATTTTAGTATTACCTTTGTCTTATCTTGTTATTCCTCTAAAATTAACAATCTATAAAACATAACTTTCTTTATAGATGTAAGATCTTTAACAAGAAATATTTTCTCATTGGTAATAAAGTGGTTATGTGTATTAGATCTCTCCCAATTTTTCCCTTTTTTTCTGCACAATTTTTTCTTCACGTTTTTTCTGACAGTGAATAAACTTTCGCTTACAGAACAGTAAAAACAAAAGCAACATGAAACATTAGTATACACAGTTTTTAGAATTTGGTCCTATTTTTAAATAAGTTCAGGTCTGCTTTTTTGGAAATGTGGAATACTTATAAACTAATCACATCTGAATTAATGTTTCAGTCATCTTAAAACTTTGTTTTACCCATTCTCAATAATTAGACAAAATTATTTCAGCTTAGAAGAAATTCAGAGTTGAACTGGTCTGATAAATGATAAAAGAGTAATTACTGTTTTTCTTCCAGACTGATTTCCACAGAGACCATCTTGTTTGCCCTGCTCTAATTTACAAAAGAGAACTGAACTCAATTTTGGTTACTGATAGTTCTTAAGATGGGAAGATGAAGGAGAAAGGGTCTTTTTTGTTATTTTCAAATTCTTGCATGGATACATGCATATGTAATTGCCCTTTTTTCATCAGAATACATAGTATGCCTTGAATTATAGTTAGTATAGATGATTCAATCAGCTTGTTTTCTTAGAAGTAGCTGAAAGACTAGACTAAGTTCATTCTGTAGTTTGGCCTATTCACATAAAATGTGATAGCCCATAATCTAGAATACATTAAAAAGTTAAATATTGTAAATATAAACAAATGTGCCCATTGTTTCATGCCATAACCTGGCCTTGCTCAGTCCTGCTAAAATATCATGTCCTTTGTGTAGTGTCCTAGAAGAGATACATGGCTGTAGGATGCAAATAGCCCACTCACCATACCACACATAAGATACAGCCTGCCCTGGAGTTTACAGGAGACATGGCTACTGCAGTGCACATATGGCTTTCTTAAACCTTAAAGCAAAACTTACCCTTACAAGGATAGCTTAAACTCTCTTTAAGAAATAAACTCCTAGTCATTGACCCAGACAAAATACCCACACTCCCAGTCAGGAAGTCCTCAAACCCCCTGACTATATCTGGCCTATGTCATGGGCTGCATCTGCTGCCCATCTCTTGAGAGTTTGAGCCACAGAAGATGTCCAGATTCATTTTGACTTGAATTGAACCTTAGAGGAGAAGTGCCCAGTGAAACCCCAAACACAGTGTTTTACTTGTTATATAATGAGCTAAATTTAACTTGGAATTATAGTTTGAGATAGCTGAGAGAATAAAACTTTTCTGAAAAGACCATTTTTGTTTCTTAAAACCCTCCAGATTTCAGTCCATTTTAACATATCGTCTTTCTAGTCATACATAACACTTTTTACTAACCTTGACTTCACCTAAATGGCAAAGGTTATATAGAGTTCTATTTTCTTTAGACTACTGCTAGACCAATAAAGTACTTACCACTTACTCTAATTCACTGTACTTCAGCTCTTTGGTGATTGTCTTTCCTCTTTAACCTTCAAGTAAGCATTTTAAGACTGTCTCACTTAGATCTTAAAAATAACCTTTTTAAAAAACATTTTTGATTATCTGATGTACCACTGCCTTTTGACATGTTTTTCTTCTTAGGCTGAACATGAACTTTTTTTTTTTTTTTTTTAAGTTAAATGCTTCATTTCGTTGTTAAATTCAGGCTTACCTGTGAAGCAAGAAAATTTGCCTTTGGGAGGTAACAAGACTGAGTTTTTAAGCCTTGGTTTTTAAACTACCTAATAAGGAACAAAAATATTCCAAAGTCATCATCATAATTTAAATTTTAAATAGTAACAGATTACTCTGGTTTAAAAATAACCAAGTTTTGGCAAATTAAATGTCATTCCTGTGTATTTGTCATTAAGATTCTAAAAAGAACAGCTTTTAGAATTTTTGGCAGTCAAATGCGTTATAGTACCAGTAATTTAATCATAAAAGAAAAAAAATAAGACCTTCCCCCTTTGGTATTCACTGTTTTCCTTTTTTCTCCTATAGTATAAATCTCATGAAGAATAAATTAGATCCAGAAGGATTAGGAATCATATTGTTGGGTCCATTTCTTCAAGAATTTTTTCCTGATCAGGTAACATGGTTGAAGAAATACATTTATTGTTTTGTTCTGTTGGCGGGGCATCATCTGTCATGGTTTGGGTATTTTTTCCTACTTCTTTAAAATGTCCTAAGGTGTATATGAGAGACTAAGAATACTCTGTTATGTAAAGAACTTCTCCATGCAGAGAGGTCAGAGCCCTGTGTACTAATACATTAATGCAGAGCTTGGCAGTGCAGTTCTGGTGTGCCTGGGGTATACACACGTGCCAGTAGTGATGGCTGCTTGGAGCAGGGAAGGTGGCAAAGGATACTGCAGACACTAATATTTATACATAACCATATTGTTTTTTTCTACAAGGATAAAATTCAGAAGTATATGGAATAAAAAAAGATCCTCCATTCCCTCTCATCCCCATGTTCATTCTCATGTGTAACTATTGTTAATAGATTAGTATTTATCTTCTAAGAATTTTTTAAATATGGAGAAATGAGGGTAAAGGTGCCTATAGGTAATAGGAGCCACTACTAGTTAACCTAAATTCCAGGAGAATCTCAGTTGTATCAAAGAAAAGGTGGTGTTTTGTTTCAGTGGAGCTGTGCTTTTTCATACTGGGACATGTCTTCTGTAGGATGTTGATAGTAGCTCAGTTATTTAGAATATATGCCTGTTACAAAACCCTTGAGTTTTGTCTGGGTCACTGGCAAGCTAATTCTATATCCTATGTTGTCTTCTTATCTAAGAATTTTACTACTGAACTGAACTACTTAGATAGTTACATGGTGGTCATTTTATCAGACAACATGTTGTAAATTGAAATTCATTGTTTCAGTTGAAATTCCAATTTCTTTTCTACCTCTATCATAAAAGAAATGTATTAGTACCAGTAATTTAATCATAAAAGAAAAAAATAAGACCTTTTCTACAGGTAGAAAAACTATAAAAATGAAAAAATGGTTGAAGGAAATTTGTAAGATATAATTATTAAATTTTAAGATAGTTGTTATTTTCATAGTGTTTTTTATGAATTAAAAGTTAAGCTTTCAAATGATATTTTTTGGAATGAAACCCATAACCCAGTATTGTAGACTAAGTTGGAAGCATATCAGTGCATTATATAATTGTTGTCTATGCAAGAGTGATACCAATGTTCTTCCATGTTGATTGAAAGGAAAAACTTATTAAAAAGAGTAAAAGTAGGGAAATATTTTAGTTAAGTATTTTTGTGTTATAAAATATCACATGCACATAGCTAAGCATAAGTGAAGAAGAACTTATAGTGAAAATTTATACTTCCTTCTTCCCAATCTCTTCCCCAGAAGCACCTGTTGCAGCTTTTTGGTTTTCTGGGAATTACTCCATTTAAGTTCTTTGCTTTGTCAAATGATTCCCCAATGAAAGGATCAGCATTTAAGAAACTTTGATTTTATGTTCATTGCTAATTACAGATTGCTTGATAAAACGATATAAAGTTTTAATAGTACTTTATTTATATAGGGCTCCAGTGGTCCAGAATCTTTTACTGTCTACCACTACAATGGATTGAAGCAATCAAATTATAATGAAAAGGTAAGATAATTCACATAGCAATTTGTCTTCAACTGGGTTGATGAAATAAGTACATATGTATATAGCAACGTCAGATTCCCATAAAGTGGTTACCTAAGGTTATTCCAGGAGTCTCTTTACTATCAAAACATATTTTAGAATTGGTCATATCGATTTGTTCAACATGATACGGTACATTGAAGATCTACATTGGAGCAATAGTTTCACTGTGACAAAATAACTGCATCTACATGCATAGTTTTACCCTTGGCTTTGTACATATTTCTAAATTGGCATTATGGTTAGTATAGTGAATGACGTTACAGATGCATTTAAATGCAGAAGGAGGTGACAATAGAATTTAAGAAAAATATTTTAAAGGGTTAAAATAACCACAATGTCTAGCATTTATTGAGCATTTATCAGGTATTATATGAAGTATTCTGTTTATACCCATTTTATAGAAGAGGGAATTGAAGCACAGGTAAGCAACCTTGTCGGAGGACAAACAGCCAGAAAGTGGCAGAGCTGGGATTGAAACTTAAGGAGTCTAGCCCAGAACATGCCCTCTTCCCCATTATGTTTTCTGTTTTTCTTTGTAACTCAAAGGCATGAAGGTGACTCATGTGTTCTAAGCAAAAGTTTTGTCTCACCACTTCATTGTTTTGATGAAATACCACTTTGTGTACACATGTAATGTCTATTATGTTTGTATTTATTCAAGAAACAGTTGTGGTAAATAAAGCTAATATTAGAAAGAATAATCCCTAACATGCCTTTTTAATTTGATCTATGCATGCTGGTTTTATAACTATTTAAATTGGAAATGGCAACAGAAAATAGATTATAATGTGAATACATAATTTTGGTTAAATCTAAAATACTAAAATTTACTTTTATTTTCATAATATAAAAGTAAAGTTCCATTAGGTCCAAAATATAAATTGTCAATAAGAAAACTTGGATGTCATTTCTTAATGTGTGTTAATGAGTGCTTCATCTGGACTTTGAAGTTTTGCATAGCTTTGAAATAGAGGTGCTTTATAGTCACTAGTTATTCACCTACCCAGTTCCTGCAAGGTAGTCAAATATTATCCATATTTTACAGATAAGACAGGGAGATTAAGTGACTCACCCAGGGTCACACAGCAAGTCATTGACAGAGCAGGGATTGGAACTGAGTTCCTGATTCCCAATCCTGTCCTTGGTCTGCTTGGCCACGCTACCTGTGTATAGTAAGTTTTCAAATTATGCTTGTGCGAAGTATCTGGCATACTAACAAAGATCAGAAATCAAAACAGAGGGGATATTAACATGACAGTAGTATATAGCAACTATAAAGCAAAGCATGAATGTCATTAAGTTACAGAACTATAATATTATGCAGTTACTTGGGAGCTAGTGAGGTGCTATTAAAAACACCTGGAGGAAACAGGGAAGGGGACTACTATGCCTGATCCTCCAAGCAACAAAAACTAGTTGAGGTCTCCAGAAGTGGGCCACAGTACTGTGTCCAGGCCCTTCTTCTCCGTGTTATGAGCAAGTGAAGTTCTTTGTGAAAATAAGTCTTACTTGTCAAGTATTATAACTTGAGAGTTATATTCCTTGTAGAGAACTCCTCAGGAAAAGACTCTTTTGCTTTGGGGAATTGAAAAGTGAGAGTTGTAGTTTTAATAGTAAGTTTATTTCATCAACACTAGAAACAAACTTATATATTAACCAAAATAAAGTATTTAAAAGAATTTCTCATACTAGAAAATGTCTTTAGAACTTTCTAAAAAAATTAGATATATGAAACCAAATTTATCTGGCCTAGCAATACTTTAGATGTAGAAATAATGTGTCTTTTAGGGAACTATCATTTAAGGCTGATATTTGACTCCTTAGTCAAATAAGTTGTGGCTTTTATATTGAAAGAACATTACTATAATCGTGTGTATCCACCAATGAATATGTAAGAGTCATTGTATATACTTTAGAAGAAGGCAATTTATATATTCTTATTAAATTATATAGTTAGAATTTCTGTTGGTACAGAAAATAAATTAATGACCATTTCTTTCATGTACACAGAGAACCCTTTGTAAAGAGTTAGGGTTTTCACTGGTGCAATATGGCATAAAACATTTTATGTATTTTATTTGAAATGGAAGAAATAAGAATAAAAATTTTCTAGTATTTAGTGACCATTTTTATGTGCAGTGACAATGATCACATAAAACATAAGTGCTGGCTAGTTTGATCTATCAGCCTCTTCCTACTATTTGATTGTACTACATGAAAAATCATGGAGAAAAAAATTTAAAAAGATGTCAGAACAAAGTACATTCATAAGCTGAATTTTGGCAATACTTAATAACAAATTTAATTTCCAAACATGCAAATTGTCTTCAGCTCTGGAAATTCAATCTTTAAATTGAAAGGAGCAAATGGAATCCTCCTTAGAATGGATAGCTATATTTCTGTTATGGCTTTCCATTTCATGAGATTGGCATGAGTGTCTGAGTGCCTCAATATTACAATAATAGAAGTGATGTAAATGAGTATAATAATTGAAATTTTCTTTAAATAATTATTTGAAGGATGATTTTCTTCTTATTAAAAACAGTCTATATGTGTCTTGTGATTCACATATACTTTTATTCTAAACATCATCAGGTCAGCTAGCAATTAAAATCTATATCACTATTTCTTTGCAAATTTATTTTCACATTAATTAAGCAAATATTCTTACTCATAATTTCTATCAAAATAGATGAGAAGTTCCACATAAAACCCTATATAATAACTTGCTAGCCTATAAAAACGTTCTCACAGAAGAATTTACTAAGAATATTGATTGAGCTTGGTGGTTTTCTTTTTTCAATAGGTAATGTATGTAGAAGGAACTGCAGTCATTATGGGTTTTGAAGATCCCATGCTACAAACAGATGACACGCCTATTAAACGCTGTCTCCAGACCAAATGGCCATACATTGAGTTACTCTGGACCACAGATCGCTCTCCTTCACTAAACTGATTTGCCTAAGTATTTGTAAGGAAGATTGTAATAACAGATGTTGAGAGAGGGATTTATGACTGGCAATTGGCTAAACACTGGTATCATTGATTAACTGTAAATAACAATTAAAAACACATTTTTGTGTTTAAGATGTTTTATTATTTGTTTTAAAGGTTTACCTTAAAGCTTATCCTATTTTAACCCTTTGTGTTGAAATTTACTAGCAAAATTAAGCTTTAATCAAAGTTCATCACTTTTGCAATCAGATAAGTATCAAAATCACTATGTATAAACTTTTGGGTTTATTTCATTCAGGCACATTTTATTGTTTGATTGATTCTGGCTTATAATAAATATATCAGCTTTCACACTGAAATGCAGAAGTTAATTTTTTCTTTTCAAAAATCTTTTCCATGAGAAATTCTGATAAATAACAATTTATCAGTCCAGATCCTTTGATAATTGGCTTAACTCTGGCATGTTTAAAAATGTAGAAACTATCTGAAAACTTCCCACTTATTCACAGGTGTCTAGGGGATGTATTTTTTAAACTGATAGAAAAGAGAATGTTTGATAGTCTTAACACTGTTAACTTTCACTGTGTTCCCAAATGCTTTTCCAAATTTGTTCCAACAGCCCTGTAAGCCAGCTTTCTTGTATATTTATAAATGTGATAAATGCATGAGAACATCTGTTACTACATTAGTATATTCCATTATTTATTATGATCCTAGTTGATAGCCTAAATAAAAACTTTTTTCTTTAACTCTATCCTTGCATTCTTACATTAGTGACAAATAAACAAATACTTTTAAATGTTACTGGCTAGACAACCTGAAAAACACAACATCCAAAACTTTTTTAATGATCCAAACTTTACCTAAGAGCTCCGCTAACTCTCACAGCTAGAAGCACAGAGCCTGGGTGGCAGCCATCTAAACCAGTGAGCAAAGATGCAGAAGCCTCATCCTGTTTACTTGAGACAGACTTGCTTTATTCTAATAGTTTGCTCCACAGAAGTTTGAAACCTGAACAGCCAGAGCTGGTTCTGCCTTCACTTGTGAAGCAGTCAACCATTTAGTATTTTCTTATATATTTTGGAGCTGAACTTTACCTTCAACAGCATACTTCCTGTGTGAATCTGGGGTTTTATTTTGTTTTTGTACAAATAGTTACAATATAGTAAGTAAATTTTAGCACAAAAAAAAAAGCGGCATGAGATTTCTATGTATAAGTTGGTGACATTTTGTTTCAGAATTATGACACAATACTCGCTACTAGAATTCCAGCTAAAAATATTTGTAAAGTATTTTTGGCTGAATCTTGGCTGCCTCAGATGTAATATATGCACATGCGCGCGCACACACGCGTGTGCACTTCACACACACATTGTTTGAATTAATTTCTCTAACTCCAGCTTTAAATTCCGTAAGGATTATGAAAACATAGATTCTCTCATAATCATCTACCCTACAAAGTAGTAGGATGCTCTCACTGTACTATGCAACAAATCATTCCAAAACTTCATGGCATAAGACAATCTTTGTATTAGTTTCACGGATTTTGTCATTTAGAAGTTCAAATGGCACAGTGGGGGGATGGCTTGCCTGCTTCTCTGTCTGGAAGCTCAGCTGAAACACTCAGTGGCCAGGGGCTAGAATCATGTGGCAATGTCTTTACACATATGACAGGCATGACTGGGACCTTTGCTTGATATTATTGATAGATGTAGACACACTGTCAAACAACTACAGGTATTTTTTTTTTTTAACACATGAGGGCCACTTACCAAAATAGATTAAGCAAGTCTAGAAAATGCTGTGTAGAAATTAAGTAACACACTTCCGAACAGTCCAGAGGCCAAAGAAAAATTGCAATGGGAATTACAATATCCCTTTCCCTGAATGATAATGAAAATGACCTAATAAAATTAGTTAAAGCAATGCATACGCAAAAAAATAGTTTTAAAATGAATATATTAGAAAAGTAGAAAGTTTGCAAGTTGGAAATCTAAGCTTGTATCTCAACAATATACACGAAGAAAATAAAAGGGTATAAATAAGGTAAAAGAAGTATCCACAAGTAGAAGAATGAATTTGGAGCTGGGGTAGCTCAGTGGTAGAGTGCTCACCTAGCACATGTGAGGCCCTGGGTTCTATCCTCAGCATTACATAAAAATAAATAAAAGTAAAGATATTGTGTCCATCTACAACTTAAAAAAATGTTTTTAAATAATTTGGACCCCTACCTCACCTTATGCAAAAATTAGTTTCCAATGATTACATATTGAATTTTAAGAACTAAGACTCTAAAATGAATAGAAAATAGGAATGAATCTTTGACACATGTCGAAACGTAGGTGAACCTCAAAACGTGCTAAGTAAAAGGAGTCAGTCATAAAGGGCTACATTTATGATTCCATTTTTGTGAAATCTCCAGATTAGGCAAGACCGAGACTTAAATGCATTAGCAGGAGCTGGGATGGGGATGGAGTGGGATAACAGGATTGGGGAATGACTGCTAGTGTGTACAGAGTTTATTTGGGAGTAATGAAATAACCTAATATTAAACCATGGTGATGGTTGTAAACCAACTGAACTGTGAGGCTAAAAGAAAAACCAGTGAAATAGAAAACAGATCTATAGGGGGAAAGCGCTCAGCAAATCCAATAGTTCCCTGAAAAAATAAAAGTGTTAAACCTGAGAAGACAGATCAAGATAAAAAACAAAACAATTTGGAAAAGGGGGAACATAAATTCTCTGGATATTAATAAATTATGGAAGGAAATTATGAGCTGTATTATGCCAATGGATTTAAAAACTTAGATCAAATGGACTATTTATTTTTAAAACAACATAGCAGAATTGACACATGAATAAAATCCCATATTCATTAAATTTAGTAAGAATCTTCCCACAAAATTCTTGGCCTAGATGGCTTCACTGGCAAATGCTTCCCAACACTTAAGGAAAAAGTATCAATTTTTAAAAAAAAATTCTCCCAAGAAATAGAAAAAAATACAACACCATTCAATTTATGACTCCAGAATGACCTTGATTCAATACTAAAACCCAATGAACAAGAAGGAAATATTATAGATAAATATTTCCCAGGATCATGGGGGAAAAAATCCTGTACATATTTGAAACACATGAATAAATTAAAACGTGTGGTTTTCACATTAACAGAATAAAGGAGAAAAATTATTTCAATAGAGCATAGAAAGCATTTGATTAAAAACTAAAATAATAAGCTCAGAGGGGAATTTCTTATATAAAGAACATTTACAAAAAAATTATTCTTAATGGTGAAATAGTAAACACTTTCTCCCCAAGTTCAAGAGACACTATGATCTTTCACCTCTTCTGTATAGTATTGTCCCATACAGGTCCTAGCCATTGTAATAAAGCAATAAAATAAGTAAAAAGCAATTAAAAAGATAAAATGTGGTTCATAGATAATACACAAAATACTCTGTAGAAACATTTAGAATTCTTAAGTTAACTTAGCCAGTTGCTGGATACAAGATAAAAGCGCATTTTTATAGACATAACATAGGCAATTAGAAAATTTTGCTTGGAAAATCATTTCCAATAGCATCAAAAAATACCACATACCTAAGAAGAAATCCAGTCAAAGAGATGCATATTTCTATGCTGAAAACTAGTAAACATTGCTAAGAGATGAAGCAATAAAGAAATGGAGAGACAGACCATGCTCATAAATTCAAAGACAATTAGCCAAATCTTCCCAGATTAAGATTAAATTCAGTGAAATTCTAATCAAAATCTCTCACAAGTTTTTTTTTTAATTTATAGAATTTTATAAACTGATTACTTTATATGGCAAACAAGGGAGATTGAAAGTAGCCAACATAATCTGAAAGTAGAAAAACTAATTTAGAGGATTTAATTATCAAATTTCAAAATGCTTTATAAAACTACAATAATTAGATGTGGTAGTGAAACAAATCACTGGAACAAAATTCAGGTTAAGTATTCCTTATATGAAATTCTTAGAATAAGAAGTGTTTCAGATTTGGGATTTTTTCAGATATTTTAATATTTCTATATACATAATGATATATTTTGGGAATGGAACCCTAGCCTAAATAAAATTCATTGCATTTCATATATACCTTATAGCTAAAGGTAATTTTAAATAATATTTTTAATAATTTTGTGGTGTGGAATTTGGTGCTCAAAAAGTTTAAGACTTTTGAGCATTTTGGATCTCTTTCAAAACAGACTCAATACAGCTGGATTCTCTTTAAAAAAAAATGGTTCTACAGCTAAGTAGAAAATGTTCTAGTTAATAAGTAGTGTTTATTGGTTAGTGTTTATTTGAAAATTATACTTAATCCCTACCTCAGTTCATACACAAAAATTAATTTGAAATGGAAAATGGACCTACAGTGAATTTATAAAACTAAACTTCTAGGGATGAACACAGGGTAATATTTTTTATGATTTTGCAGGAGTCAAAGATATCTTTAAAAGAAAACATATAAGATTCATTTAGATTGATAAATTGGACCTTGTTTGGGGGCTTCTGTTCATCGGGCATTAAGAAAGGCAAAGGTAATACAAACATCAGAAAAAGATACCTGCATTACATACATATGACACAAAGGACTGTATCCAGGACTTACAAAGAACTGCTATCAATCAAAAAGAGAAAGATAGCCATATTTCAAAGTGGGCCAGAGACCTGAATTTGACCTCTGAACTCGCATGAACAGTCGTGCCAAACATCAAGAACAGTCAATGTCACCCACACCTTCAAAGATCCAGAGACTTGGCACACAGCACAATAAAGACAAGGACTAGTCTCCCCCCCACCTACCCCCAGACTAACTGCCCCAGTATGTATTGAGCAATGTACCAACGTACCAATGTATCAATGTACCCAGTCCCTTTTATATATAATCTGGGTTGAAAATAATATTCATCTTCATTCACAGGAAGTTTTTGAACACTGTTATATGCATTAAGCAAGCTATTCAGCATAAAGCATCCTAGCACATATACGATGATCAGCAAATGTTTATTCTCTCTGCTGTCCTCTTCCTGGCACTTAAGTATACCCTAGACTGAATCTAATTAAGATAATATTTTATAATTATAATTTATAGTAAGTACCTATTTAATTAAGAAAAATACACAAATGGCCCACTGCCATATAATATAGAATTTACCATATCAGGTTATGTGTCTTACAACAATTTTCTAAGCATAAGAGTTTCTTCCATGAAGGTATTTTGATGTAAGACTGACAGTGAAAATATTTTTTTCACTGTGTTCTGAATCAGAGTTAATACTAAACATCTCTACTGGAGAACACTAACTCATTCTATCAACACAGTGGTTACATTATGCAATAATATTTTCTTCCCTGTCAATTACCCTTCTTTCCTTGTTCACACTAACTGATGTTGCATATTAAATCAATTCACTAATTCTAAACAAGTATTCTAAGTGAAAAAGCAAATGTGAGCAATTTCCTGCTGTCTTGGGGAATTAAATTAAAACATTTTGTCTATAAATACATATATAATCTTGTTAAAATTTTAATGGGGGAAATATGTCAAGTCAAAAATCATGCTAATCTGAGAAAATAAAACAAAATTATCTTTCATTTTATTTACTACATTTCCTATATTGTCTTATTTACTTACTGTCACATTTTACTCATTTTTACAGTTCCAAGAAAGTCAAATACATTATTTCCTCACCTGGCAGAGTCCCCAAATTCTGACTGGATTACACAGCATTTCTTAGTCAGGATTAGGACCCAGAAGCTAGCATGTGGACATCTCTGATTCTAAACATCACCAGTTACATGACCTTGAACAACTTGCTTGGTTTCTATTCTGTTCTCTATTTCTATTCTGCGAAATGAGTAACTGAGCTTTCTAAATATTATGTGTGAATTATCTTACTCAAGGTAAATATTCAAAAAATTGTGGGGATTATAATCATCATTATCAATTTACTCACCAACAAATGACTCAATATTCTGGACAATCAAAAAATTCTACTAACTCAACTATGATAGATGGGAGAAAAAAATATCACCTCACCAAAGGAGATGGTACACAAATATATTGTGTACCAGACAAATAGTAATAACTGTTTAAAAGACTCAAGCCCCCAAATAATCCACCCTTTTAGGGAACAGGATCAATGGAGCAAGCTTTCAACAGGGATTTGTGTCCTTCCTGATGGTATTAATAAGCACTACTATAACCTTTGTAAGCTTTTCAGTGAGCAACCAGACCTTACTTCTGCCTGCAGAAATTATGGAACAAAATTGGGACCCAGCAGTGGTGTGTTGAATTGTTACTGAACATAGTACTCATTTGTCATCTACTATAATTTTCAACCATTAAGGGAAATTTCATGAGTTAATTTTTCTCTTAAGCTGAGGGGTTTTAAGAATTGTCCTCTATTGTCTCAGTAAATTCAATATGTGCTCTAATGCCTGCCTAGGTAGATGAATATGGGGTATCAGACTAAGCTTCCACTGACCAGAACCCCTGTGCACCAAGAAATGTTGATACTGAGTGGCCCAAAGAAATCTTCACTGGTGCAATTTGGACCAAATTAAGATCCATTGTCTTGCACAATGGGGACTTCAACACAAGTAACACCTACTTGTCCCTGACCCTAGGGCGAGGCTAGACTGACAGGAAGTGAGTCCATGGTCTTCAGGGACTGGAGCCAATAAGATTATCACCCTTGGGCTGGAGTTGTGGCTCAGCGGTAGAGCTCTCGCCAGGCATGAGCGAGGTGCTGGGTTCGATCCTCAGCTCCACATAAAAATAAATAAAAGAAAGGTATTGTGTCCAGCTACAACTAAAAATATATTAAAAAGAAAAACGGCTATCACCCTTCCTTCTGCCATCAGATCCTTGTTCCCTAGGTCTAAAATATTCCAGTTGGCTGATCTAGTTCAGCTCTGCTGCTATGGTTCAGCAACCATTGTCTCCCACTTCCTGTCCCTCTTGCCTTGTAGAAGAAAATGAAGGTATAGAGGAGGGCAGAGTCCTGTGGTGGTCATCTTTGTACAAGTGAAATATTCATGCTGAGAGACCACACCTTCCTCATCCTGGGCTTGGAAGTAGGTAGAGGGTCTCCCCTTCCACCAGGTAAGAAAAAGACTAAAAGAAACACTTTTTGAGGTGGTAGCTGTTGCCAGTATGAGAGACCTCCTCAGGCAGCAGGGACAATGACATATAGATATGGCCTGCTGCACGAGAAGAGAACTGGAGCAGGTGGCAAGCAGCAGCAGCAGCCTAGGGTTGTCCCTGGGGAAGTAGCCATATCTGAGTTATCTGCAGGTGGCCCAGCGAGGATGGCCACCCAACAGAAGTTCATGCATGAGGGGATGGTGCAAAAAAGAGAGGACCTTGACACATTGCAAAGAGCTCACTTGGATGGGTACCCACTTGAGAGAGCGGCATTTAGGAGCCCACTGAACAGAGAACATCAATGGTAGTCTCATGTCATCCAGGAAAGGAGTAACAGCCCAGACAAGACTGCAGAAAGAAGGGCGCATTGCTGTCCCTCTCCTCCCTCCTTGCCCCAGCACATGGGAGGATCTGAGGCAGGGCATGGGAGGAGGTATCTCAGACACATTCCAAGCACTTCCAACACCACCAATCCAAGTGAGGTCCCTACACAAGCTCAGGAAGAGCGAGGAATGCAGGCAGGTAACTCTGACATTGAGTCCGAAACCAAAGCTTCAGACTAAATTGCTTCTAATAACTACAATTGCGCTGAAAGTTTAGGAACCTTAAAGTCATACTTAATCCCTCTCCCTCCCTTCATCCCACAATCAAATCATCCCCAAAGCCTGTCAGTTCTCCCTTCAAAATATATACACAACCCAACCCCCTGTCACCACGATGCTACTTCCATTTCTGTACAACCCAGCATTATCACGTTCCTGGATTATTGCAAAATGTCTCTCCACCTGTATCCTGGCTTTTAGCCTTCCCCGACTTTGGTCTGTTTAGAAAAGCAGGTAGAATGATCCTATTAAAATTCAAGTCAAATGGAGGTACTCTTGTGTCCAAACTACTCCCAAGGTTCTGCACTTACCAAATCCTGTTCATCTCTGATCTTACTTTTGGTAACTTACCCATAAAAGCACTAGGTTTCCTAGATGCAACTGACCTCTTTGTTGTTGTTCTTCTGATCTTCAGGCATGTTCCTGCCTCAGGGCCTTTGCACTTGCTTTCCCTCTTCTTGAAATTCTACCCAACATATCAAGACTCACCCTCTGCTGATTGAGATGTGTGTTGAAAGCCTGATCCTCAGTGTGGTGATGTTGCGAGGTACTGGGCCCTTGTACAAGGTAATTAAGACATTGGAGCATCATCCTCAGAAGAAATTAAAGTAGTGCTCCCAAGACCTTAGTTAGTTCTCATGGGAGCTGTTATAAAGAGCAAGGCTGGCCCCTCCCCACTCTCTGGCATACTGTCTTGACACTGTGATGTCATCCACCATGAGATCCTCATCAGAGCCAACCCAATGCCAGGGTCAGTAACATGCTCTTGAATCTCCAGAACTATGAGCTAGATGAACCTCTTTAATTTACACATTTTCCAGCCTCAAGTATCTTATTATAGCAATGAAAAATGGAAGAATACACCCCATTCTTTTAAATCCTTCTCAAATGTCATCTTCCAAGTAAGACCACCTTGACATTTAAATCTTAATTTCTGCTCCACATCCCCAGTATTCCCTCTCTCCATTTTCTTTATTTTTCGATTCAGCTCTTATCAACATCTAATGATGCTGTGATAGAGCATATTAATATTTCCAATTACGTGCTTTCTACTCATTAAGGATTAGTTCATATGGCTTACTTTGGTCAATAAAGTATAAGAGAATGTGATGTGGGCTATTTCTGGGCAGAAGTTGCAAAAACCATAACATGATTCTCCTACCCTCTTCCATGAGACCAGCATGACCTGGAAAGGATTTGTTCCTTGATTCTGAAGAAGATACAGAGGACATCAGACAACCTACAAAGGTCATGCTACCATCTTCGCCATTTCTTTCTTGGGTTGCTATCATTATATAATCCATTCTAAGCTAATTGATGCATTTATTTATTTTGTTTATTATCTATATTTTTTTCCTATGACATAGGCCCAATTAAAACAAGATTTTCCATTTGTGTTTTTCACTTGTTCACTTCTGTATCACCCATGTTTAACACAGTGGGAACTTAGTATTTGTTGAATGAATCCCTCCAGCCAAGAACTTGTCAAAGAACAATAATGGGAAACTGTAATGAGTGTGATTTAAATCAGTGACTGAGAAAAAAACACATAACATCACATTTATACCACCACAGATTTGTGATCACACAACTGTAAACAAATTTTGCTATTATGCTTATCATCACTATTTGTATGATAAAGAATATCTGTAATTGTAATTGTGCCATAAACATGGAAGCTGTTGGTCACTGGGGATGGCAGAAAGTTCCAAATACCCTTGATATGCAGCTGATGCTGGATCTCTGCTGCTGGCTGGGAGTTCAGCTGAAGTTCCATTCCATCCTCAGCTCTGTGCTACGAGAACTTTCCCATAAGTGTGTGGACTCCCTCCACCCCTGCCCCAGCCCAAGAGCTAAATTCTAGAAAGGGCTGTTCCAAGAGAACATGGCCCAGAGTATAATAGCCAAGTAGTTTCCATTTGGATCATGTTTGCTGGGTTCCTCTGGCCAGGCCAGACACCTTGCCAAGCTCAGGATCAACAAGAGAGGTGGCTACACCAGGACACTAGCACCAGGAAGTCAGGTTGTTAGAGGTGGGCGAAGTCGCAGTCCACTACAGACACCTCAGGAAGCACCTGCAGCAAATACGAATCCAGCATCCAAAATCTCAGACTCATCACTTATCTAAGGGGGAATTCATCTGAGAGGTCATTTCACACCAACCAACTTCACAAAAGTCCCATGTATAAATAAAAATGCAAATCTTTTAATTTTCTTGGGAAATACACCTATATCAAAACTCAATGTTTTATAGATAGATAGATAGATATTCTAAAGTACATGTGTGAATACACGAATTGGTGTGAGCATACTTTTATACAATCAGAGATATAAAAAATTGTGCTGTATATGTGCGATAAGTATTGAAATGCAAAAAAACACAAATATTTGTCATATGTAGGTTCAATTAACACAAGATTTTTCACTTGTATTGTTTACTGCTATATCACCAGTGTTTAACACACAGTGAGAAGTCAATGTGTGTGTGTGTGTGTGTGTGTGTGTGTGTGTGTATTGTTGAGGTGGGGAGGGTCAATAGGAGACCAAATTGCAAGTCACTTGTTCAGCAAAGAATCAGGAAAAAAAAAAAGAAAAAGAAAACTCTGCATCCTCAAAAGGACATTTACAGCAAACTAATGACAGCTCATAGATTATCCTTCTCCAAGTCACAGAGGGTTTCCACCTCAATCACAGGAACTGTCCATTCTAGTCCATATCATGAGAACTCCCCCCACCCCCACCTCGGTACAAATCTAGACAGAGCATCCAGCTCCACCCTCTAAGTCTTCTTTAAAGACTTACTATAGACTTGTGCAATCATTAATTCAGAATTAAATGCTACTGAGGTACCAAAGACTTATCTTCTGCTAGTTTAAACTTAAATTAGTAGATTCCGGATGAAATTCAAGGATTCTGGTTTAAATCTATACAGAATACCTCATAGTTGATTAGGGACCCTTATAGATAATCCAGCTCACTTCTGGAGGCTTCTTTCCAGCATCAGTTGTAGAGAGCAATATTTTTGCACATAAAAAGAGTGTACCCTTTATGAGCATGACCTTGTCAAACAAATGTTTAGAAACATCCGTCTGGTATCACTCTTCACAATGCACGACCAAGATGGAAAAATAAATCAATGATGAGGGCCCTGGAAGGAAGAAGGAATCCAAAGCAGCATGAGGGCTTGTTTGAGGGCCACATGTTGGATACGATATACAAAGAGAAGAAATAAAGATGATTCAAATAATTTTATTAAGGGGGTGGGTGAGAAAATGGAATGCAAGAAAGACAATTATTTGGAATAAAATGGAAGGAACAGAATGGTGAGTTATTTGGGGGATGTATCAAGTTTTAAAATATTTATTCCTCTGACAGGTTATGTTTTAGGCTCTTACTTCCCTGGGGGATCTTACATTTGACTGGAGAGAAGCAGACAGCAATCATGGTAGCAAATAAGATAATTTCCAATGATAATAAATAAATGCTATGAAGAGAATAAAAATAAGAAATGGGATATAGAATGAAGGGAAATTACAGGGGTGGGTGACACAACTTTGTTCCCTGGGGACCTCAGGGAAAGCCTGAGACCTTAACATGAGAATGAGCCACATCAGTGAGTATCCTGAGGGCAGGCTCCCCAATAGGTACAGAAAATGGAAAGAACTGAGGCAAGAACCAGGTTTGCATGTTTGAAACCTGGAAATGACGTGGGACAGAGGTTAGTTTGGAGAAGACAGGCTGAGGCCAGGTGATACAGGAACTTTAGCCTGTGGTGGGAAGTTTGGATTTTATTCTAATAGTGATGGGACACCATTGAAAAACATCAAACAAGAAAGTGTAAGGAGATTTCTGGTGGAATTTTTTTTTTTTTGATCTTCTAGGTATACAATCATATCTATAATAATAATTTGAATTCTTATTTTCCTATCTGTATTCCTTTAATTTCCTTCATCTGTCCAATTGCTCTGGCCAGTGTTTCAAGAACTATGTTAAATAGAAGTGGTGAAAGAGGGCATCCCTGTCTTGCTCCAGTTTTTAGAGGGAATGCCTTCAATTTTTCTCTATTTAGAATGATGTTGGCCTGGGGCTTAGCATAGATAGCTTTTACAATGTTGAGATATGTTCCTGTTATCCCTAGTTTTTCCAGTGTTTTGAACATGAAGGGGTAATGTATTTTGTCAATGCTTTCTCTGCATCTATTGAGATGATCATATGATTTTTATTTTTGAGTCTATTGATGTGATGAATTAAATTATTGATTTCCATATATTAAACCAACTTTGCATCCCAGGGGTAAACCCCACTTGATTGTGGTGCACTATCTTTTTGATGTTTTTGTATTCAATTTTTCAGAATTTTACTGAGAATTTTTGCATCTATATTCATTAGAGATATTGGTCTGAAGTTTTCTTTCTTTGATGATGTGTCTTTGTCTGGTTTTGGAATCAGGGTGATATTGGCCTCAAAGAATGTATTTGGAAGTGTTTCCTCTTTTTCTATTTCATGAAATAGTTTAAGGAGTGTTGGTGTTAGTTCTTCTTTAAATGTCTTGTAGAACTCAGCTGTGTACCCATCCAGAACTAATAAATGAATTCAGCAAAGTAGCAGGATATAAAATCAACACCCATAAATCAAAGGCATTTCTGTACATCAGTGACAAATCCAAAAAAGAAAGAGAAACTAGGAAAACCACCACATTTATAATAGCCCCAGGAAAAATAAAATACTTGGGAATCACCTTACCAAAAGAGGTGAAGGACCTCTACAATGAAAACAAAAGAATGTTAAAGAAAGAAATTAAAGAAGACCTTAGAAGATGGAAAGATCTCCCTTGCTCTTGGATAAGCAGAATTAATATTGTCAAAATGACCATACTTCCCAAAGCACTATACAGATTCAATGCAACCCCAATCAAAATCCCAATTACATTCCTCATAGAAATAGGAAAAGCAATCATGAAATTCATCTGGAAAAATAAGAGACCCAGAATAGCTAAAGCAATCCTTAGCAAGAAGAGTGAAGCTGGTGGAATCACTATACCAGAACTTAAACTATATTACAGAGCAATAGTAATGAAAACAGCATGGTATTGGCACAAAAATAGACCGGTAGACCAATGGTACAGAATAGAGGACACAGAGACAAACCCACATAATCACAGTTATCTCATATTAGACAAAGACACAAAAAACATATATTGGAGAAAAGATAGCCTCTTCAACAAATGGTGCTAGGAAAACTGGAAATCCACATGTAATAAAATGAAATTAAACCTCTATCTCTCACCATGCACAAAATGCAACTCAAAGTGGATCAAGGACCTAGGAATTAAACCAGAGACCTTGTGCCTACTGGAAGAGAAAGTAGGCCCAAATCTTCATCATGTCAGATCAGGCCCCAACTTCCTTAAGAAGACTCCTCTAGTGCAAGAACTAAGACCAAGAATCAATAAATGGGATGAATTCAAATTAAAAAGCTTCTTCTCAGTGAAAGAAACAATCAGAGAGGTTAATAGAGAGCCTACAGAATTGGAGCAAATGTTTACCACACACATATCAGATAGAGCACTGATCTCTAGGATATATAAAGCACTCAAAAACTTTAACACCAAAATAACAAATAACCCAATCAATAAATGGGCCAAGAAATTGAACTGACATCTCTCAGAAGGTGATATACAATCAATCAACAAATATATGAAAAATTTTTCAACATCTCTAGCAATTAGAGAAAAGCAAATCAAAACTAAGATTTCATCGCACTTCAGTCAGAATGGCAGCTATCAAGAATATAAACAACAATAAGTGTTGGCAAGTATGTGGGGGGAAAGGCACACTCACACATTGCTGAGGGGACTGCAAATTGGTGCAGCCAATCTGGAAATCAATATGGAGATTCCTTGGAAAACATTAAATGGAACCAACATTTGACCCAGCTATCCCACTCCTTGGTCTATACCCAAAGGACTTAAAAACAGCATACTACAGGGACACAGCCACATCGATGTTTATAGTAGCACAATTCACAATAGCTGAATTGTGGAACCCACCTAGATGCCCTTCAGTAGATGAATGGATAGGGAAATATATACACAATGGAATATTACTCAGCATTAAAAGAGAATAAAATTATGGCATTTGCAGGTAAATGGATGGTGTTGAAGAATATAATGCTAAGTGAAGTTAGCCAATCCCCAAAAAAAACAAAGGCTGAATGTTTTCTTTGATATGAGGATGCTGACTAATAATGGCAATGGGAGGAAGCATGGGAGGAATGGAGGGACTTTAGGTAAGGAAAAGGGGAGGGAGATGGAGGGAGGGGGCAAAGGGGGAGGAATGATGTTGGAATGAGTTAGACATCATTACCCTAAGTAGGTATATGAACACACGAACGGTGTGAAATACTTTGTGTACAACCAGTGATTTGAAAAATTGTGCTCTATATGTATACTATGAAATGAATTACATACTGCCATCATATGTAACAAATTAGAATAAATAAATAATTTAATTTAAAAAAAAGAAAAGAAAGAAGAAAGTGCAAGGAATCAGGGTGCAGTGGCACATGACTGTAATCCCAGTGGCTCTGGAGGCTGAGGCAGGAGGATCACAAGTTTAAAGCCAACTTCAGCAAATTAGAGAGACCCTGTCTCAGAATAAAAAAAAAAAAAAAAAAAGAGGCTGGGGGTGTGGTTCAGTGGTTAAGTGGCTCTGGGTTCTATCCCTGTTTTTTTTTTTAATTTTTATTGTTGGTTGTTCAAAACATTACATAGTTCTTGACATATCATATTTCACCCTTTGATTCAAGTGGGTTATGAACTCCCATTTTTACCCCGTATACAGATTGCAGAATCACATCGGTTACACATCCATTGATTTACATATTGCCATACTAGTGTCTGTTGTGTTCTGCTGCCTTTCCTATCCTCTAATATCCCCCCTTCCCTCCCCTCCCCTCCCCTCTTCTCTCTCTACCCCATCTACTGTAATTTATTTGTCCCCCTTGTTTTTTTTCCCCTTTCCCCTCACTTCCTCTTGTATGTAATTTTGTATAACCCTGAGGGTCTCCTTCCATTTCCATGCAATTTCCCTTTTCTCTCCCTTTCCCTCCCACCTCTTATCCCTGTTTAATGTTAATCTTCTTCTCATGCTCTTCCTCCCTACTCTGTTCTTAGTTACTCTCCTTATATCAAAGAAGACATTTAGCATTTGTTTTTTAGGGATTGGCTAGCTTCACTTAGCATAATCTGCTCTAATGCCATCCATTTCCCTGCAAATTCTATGATTTTGTCATTTTTTAATGCAGAGTAATACTCCATTGTGTATAAATGCCACATTTTTTTTATCCATTCATCTATTGAAGGGCATCTAGGTTGGTTCCACAGTCTTGCTATTGTGAATTGTGCTGCTATGAACATCAATGTAGCAGTGTCCCTGTAGTATGCTCTTTTTAGGTCTTTAGGGAATAGACCGAGAAGGGGGATAGCTGGGTCAAATGGTGGTTCCATACTCAGCTTTACAAGAAATCTCCATACTGCTTTCCAAATTGGCTGCACCAATTTACAGTCCCACCAGCAATGTACAAGTGTACCCTTTTCCCCACATCCTTGCCAGCACTTGTTGTTGTTTGACTTCATAATGGCTGCCAATCTTACTGGAGTGTGATGGTATCTTAGAGTGGTTTTGATTTGCATTTCTCTGACTGCTAGAGATGGTGAGCATTTTTTCATGTACTTGTTGATTGATTGTATATCCTCCTCTGAGAAGTGTCTGTTCAGGTCCTTGGCCGATTTGTTAATTGGGTTATTTGTTATCCTATTGTTTAATTTTTTGAGTTCTTTGTATACTCTGGATATTAGGGCTCTATCTGAAGTGTGAGGAGTAAAGATATGTTCCCAGGATGTAGGCTCCCTATTTACCTCTCTTATTGTTTCTTTTGCTGAGAAAAAACTTTTTAGTTTGAGTAAGTCCCATTTGTTGATTCTAGTTATTAACTCTTGTGCTATGGGTGTCCTATTGAGGAAATTGGAGCCTGACCCCACAGTATGTAGATCGTAGCCAACTTTTTCTTCTATCAGATGTAGAGTCTCTGATTTGATATCAAGCTCCTTGATCCATTTTGAGTTAACTTTGGTGCATGGCAAGAGAAAGGGATTCAGTTTCATTTTGTTGCATATGGATTTCCAGTTTTCCCAGCACCATTTGTTGAAGATGCTATCCTTCCTCCATTGCATGCTTTTAGCCCCTTTATCAAATATAAGATAGTTGTAATTTTGTGGATTGGTTTCTGTGTCCTCTATTCTGTACCATTGGTCCACCCGCCTGTTTTGGTACCAATACCTTGCTGTTTTTGTTACTATTGCTTTGTAATATAGTTTGAAGTCTGGTGCCACAGTCTGGCTGGTCACAAAATCATGAGCCACTCAAGCAGGAACAAACTTTATTTTTTGAAACTGCCGCCAATGTCCAGTACGCGCCCGGGAAGATTTCCGATCCACCCCTGCGGCCTCCTCCCGGAACCGCCAGAGAGAGTTCCTCCCCGGGAACTCCCTCCTACTGTACTTCCCCAACCAATGGGAACTCTCCAGGAGTCCTGTAGCAGGCCAAGGTGAACAGCAGGAGTCCAATATCCATATGAATGCAAATCTTAACATAATCATATCATCTCAATGGCTAGCTGGAGTCACCTTTTAACCAAAAATGCCATGCATCATATACTTGGCTCTTAGCAGTCTGGTATCACTATACCGCCTGATTCACACTTCCTGCTTATAGTTGTTTTTGCTATTCTGGGTCTTTTATTTTTCCATATGAATTTCATGATTGCTTTATCTATTTCTACAAGAAATGCCGTTGGGATTTTGATTGGCATTGCATTAAACCTATAGAGAACTTTTGGTAATATCGCCATTTTGATGATGTTAGTTCTGCCTATCCATGAACAGGGTATATTTTTCCATCTTCTAAGATCTTCTTCTATTTCTCTCTTTAGGGTTCTGTAGTTTTCATTGTATAAGTCTTTCACCTCTTTTGTTAGGTTGATTCCCAAGTATTTTTTTTTTTTTTGAGGATATTGTGAATGGAGTGGTTTTTCTCATTTCCATTTCAGAGGATTTGTCACTGATATACAGGAATGCCTTTGATTTATGCGTGTTGATTTTATATCCTGCCACTTTGCTGAATTCATTTATTAGCTCTAATAGTTTCTTTGTAGACCCTTTTGGGTCTGCTAGGTATAGAATCATGTCACCTGCAAATAGTGATAATTTAAGTTCTTCTTTTCCTGTTTTAATGCCTTTAATTTCTTTCATCTGCCTAATTGCTCTGGCCAGTGTTTCGAGAACTATGTTGAACAGAAGTGGTGAGAGAGGGCATCCCTGTCTTGTTCCAGATTTTAGAGGGAATGCCTTCGATTTTTCTCCATTCAGAATGATGCTAGCCTGAGGCTTAGCATAGATAGCTTTTACAATATTGAGGTATGTTCCTGTTATCCCTAGTTTTTCTAGAGTTTTGAACATAACGGGATGCTGTACTTTGTCGAATGCTTTTTCCGCATCTATCGAGATGATCATATGGTTCTTATTTTTAAGTCTATTGATGTGGTGAATAACATTTATTGATTTCCGTATATTGAACCAGCCTTGCATCCCAGGGATGAATCCTACTTGATCATGGTGCACAATTTTTTTGATATGTTTTTGTATCCGATTCGCCAGAATTTTATTGAGGATTTTTGCATCTAGGTTCATTAGAGATATTGGTCTGAAGTTTTCTTTCTTTGAAGTGTCTTTGTCTGGTTTATGTATCAGGGTGATGTTGGCCTCGTAGAATGAATTTGGAAGTTCTCCCTCTTTTTCTATTTCCTGAAGTAGCTTGAAAAGTATTGGTATTAGTTCCTCTTTAAAGGTTTTGTAAAATTCTGCTGTATACCCATCCGGTCCTGGGCTTTTCTTAGTTAGTAGTCTTTTGATGGTTTCTTCTATTTCCTCGATTGATATTGGTCTGTTTAGGTTGTCTATATCCTCCTGACTCAATCTGGGCAGATCATATGACTTAAGAAATTTATCGATGCCTTCACTATCTTCTAATTTATTGGAGTATAAGGATTCAAAATAATTTTTGATTATCTTCTGTATATCTGAAGTGTCTGTTGTGATATTGCCTTTTTTATTCCGTATGCTAGTAATTTGAGTTCTCTCTCTTCTTCTCTTCGCTAGCATGGCTAAGGGTCTGTCGATTTTGTTTATTTTTTCAAAGAACCAACTTTTAGTTTTGTCAATTTTTTCAATTGTTTCTTTTGTTTCGATTTCATTAATTTCAGCTCTGATTTTAATTATTTCTTGCTGTTATCCTGATTGGTTTACCCCTAAATGTAATCTGCTTCCTTTCTCTTGAACCTTTTAGAATTCTCTCCTTATTCTGTATGTTGGGCATCTTCATTATAATGTGTCTAGGTGTGGATCTCTTATGATTTTGCACATTCGGCATCCTGTAGGCTTCTAGGATTTGGGATTCTGTCTCATTCTTCAAGTCTGGGAAATTTTCTCATATTATTTCATTGAACAGATTGCTCATTCCTTTGGTTTGGACCTCTATACCTTCCTGTATCCCAATGACTCTTAAGTTTGGTCTCTTTATGTTATCCCAAATTTCTTGGATGTTCTGCTCATGGTTTCTTAACAGTCTTGCTGAGCTGTCTATGTTCTTTTCAAGTTGAAATACTTTATCTTCATTGCCTGATGTTCTATCTTCTAAGTGTTCTACTCTGCTGGTAGTATTCTCATTTGAGTTTTTAAGTTGGTTTATTGCTTCCTGCATTTCTAGGATTTCTGTTTGTTTGTTTTTTATAACCTCTATCTCCCTGTATAGTTGATCTTTTGCTTCTTGGATTTGTTTATGTAACTCATTGTCGAAGTGATCTTTCATTGTCTGATTTTGCTGTCTAATGTCTTCCTTGAGACTCCAGATCATCTGAAGCATGTAAATCCTGAATTCTTTATCTGACATTCCATCTGCTGCAGCTATTACGTCTTCTAAAGTTGAGTTGACCTGCATTGCTTGTGGTCCTTTCTTTCCTTGTCTTTTCATACTGCTTGCGTTTCTTTCTGCTTGGTGAAACTGTTGTGTTATTGAATTTTCCCCCTATATATTTATATTGCTCTTGTATAGTTGCAAAGTGTCCCTTGCAGGGGCAGGTGGCGGCTGTGCTCCTCCTCCAATTGGGGTGATCTGTCTATCTCGCCGGCAGGCCTCTGGGCCCCTTCTCCAGGTTGTGTGGTCTGCCTACCTTGGGGGCAATGGCTGGGCCCCTCCTCCAATAGGGTTGATCTGTCTACCACGCTGGCAGGCCGCTGGGCCTGTTCTCCAGGTTGCAGGTCTGCCTACCTTGCAGGCGCAGGCAGCGGCTGTGCCCCTGCTCTAATTGGGGTGATCTTTTAACTAGGCCGGCATGCCGCCGGGCCCCTTCTCCGGAACGCGTGGTCTGCCTACCTTGTGGCCAGCAGCTGGGACCTTCCTCCAATTGGGGCGATGTGTCTACCACGCCGGTGGGCCGCTCCCCTGGGTTTTTTTTTTTTTTTTTAAAGTGTAAGGATTTGATTGGAAAGACTACTCTACCACTCTGGCTGCTCTGTGAGATTATCACAAAGGAGCACAAGAGGAGGCCAGAGACCACTGAGAGGCTCCTGCAGGACTCTAGGGAAGAGATGTTGGCTGGATTAGGTGCTAACAGCAGAACAGTCAACAATAATTCAGTGAATATACTTGGATGAACGAGCCAACTGCACCTGCTGCCAGATTCAAGGAAGAATGTGAGGAAAGGAGAGTATTGTGCAAGCTATTTTGCAGAACCCAGAAAGCAAAAATGAGAGACACAGAATTGGAGAGATAGCAAAAGAAAAGATAGCAAGATATTCAAGGTGGGAGGATTCTCCAGGTACCTACAAATGTAGAGCTAGAATTAAGTGAAAGGTTAAGATGGGTGTTGTAATATGGAGAATTATCAGCCTAAATATGGTGGTTGAAATTTTCACAAGGGATAAGCATTGAATAGGAACAGTAAGTCATGCAAAGGAGAATGAATGCTCTTTAGCCATGGACAGGATGCATGAAAACCAGAAGGCCACTCACAGAGATTAATGGTCGGTGGAGGGAGAGATTCAAATGGCCTGAACATGGGTAAAGACAGACTTTGGATCTTGGAGGACTTTATCTACTAGCAATGCCCACTGTAGGGCCTTATTTGTTGTTTTGCTTAATCTGAGACCCCAAAGAATTCCTGAAAACTGGGAGGAAGTTCCAAAGATCTTAGTGATGCAGGAGGATGAAGGCTTGGAAGAGGCCAATTTTAAAAAAAGAAGTCTTGAAAGCTATTGAAAATGGAATCGATTAACTATGAGATACCACTACACAGCATTAGAACAGACAAGACATCCAGAACACTGACACCACCAATGGCTGGCTGGGACATGGAGCAACAGGAACACCTACCTACTCACTGCTGGTGGAAATGAAAAGTGGCACAGCCCCTTTGGGGAGATAATTGGATAGTTTCTTACAAAACTAAACATCTTCCTATCATACAATCCAGCCATCATAGTTCTTAGTGTTTACCCAAATAAATTTGAAGCTTCATATCTACACAAAAAACTGCACGCTGGTGTTTATAACAGCTTTATTCACCAATTGCCAAAACTTGAACTCAATCAAGATGTCCTTCCATAGGTGAATGGATAAATAAACTCTGATACATCCAGACAGTGGAATTACTGAGCACTAAAAAGAAACAAGCCATGAAAACACAAGGAGAAAACCGAAATGCACATTATTAAGTGAAAGAAATGTGTGTGAAAAGGCTACATATGATATGATGCCAACTCTATAACATTCTGGAAAAGGCAAAACAATGCAGGAAAAAAGATCAGTGGTGTCAGAGAGACAGATGAAAAGGCACATGGAAGATCTTCATGAGCAATGAAACGATTCCAGATGGTACCAGTGGTAGATACATGCCATGATACATTTGTCCAAAACCATAGCTTATATAAAACACTGAAAGTTAACATTAACATTAACTGAGGACTCTGGGTGATGACCACGTGTCCATGTAGCTTCATCAATTATAATAAGCACACCACTCTGGGTGAGGATGTCATGGTGGGGAAGGCTGTGAGTGGATGGGGGCATGGGATTATATGTGAACTCTGTGCTTGCCACTCAATTTTGCAATGCACTTAAAACTGCTCTAAAAGGTAGATGTTATTAACTTAAACCAGCGGGTTGAGTAGAGCGGTGGGCTGAGGTCAAAGGAGAGAGGACTACAGCTAGTGAAATCAGCTAGTGAAAATATTTGTGGCTATTTATTACCTAAACTCATCCTTCCTGTTTTCCAGGCCAAAACCTTGACTCTGCGTTTGGTCTTCCTGCCTTTCTCATGTCCCTCATCCAATCCATTAGCAAATATTGTTGGTTATATTTTCAAAATACATCAGAAACTACTGCTCTCTTCTTGATGATTCAACTCCCTCATTTTCCCAGTTAATCAAAGAAGCTTCCTGAGACACTTCCAACACTCTTTGAGTCCCTAGGGTCTCTTCTCAATACAGGAGATGAATGATCCCATTAAAACCTAAGCCAAGTCCTGCTGAATGTCATGTTTCCTCTCAATGCCCCCCACCAACCTTCTCATCTCACTCAGAATAAAACCCACATCTCACATGGCCAGAAGACCCCACATGTGTCTCCCCCACACTAGCTCTCCCTGTCAGTTTCTCTCACCTCCTGGACCTGACTATTACCTGCACAACCTCCTGCTCCACCGGCAGTTCCCTGGCCATGGCTTTTGGGCTGCTGGCTCTTTCTGCCTGTAGTGGTTTTCTCCAAGATACCCACAGGCCCACTCCTCCTTTTCTCCAGATTGTTACACAATGATGTCTTATTGGCAAGGCCTTCCTAGTCTCTCCCAAGTAAGATGGCAAGAGCTCTACCACCAACTTCCAGACAAGCATTTGCTAGCTCCCTTACCTGTGCTATTTAGCACTCTGTGTCTACATTGGTTTATTTCTTCTTTCCTCTCTTTCTTCTCTAGAATATGGCTCAAATAGATAGGAACTGTTACCTGCTCATTGCTACATCCTCAGCACCTGGTGTTTCTCACACTCCCAAACACTTGAAAGTTACAGAATGGATGGATCAATGCACTCATAGGAGAAATTTCCAAATTTTTAAAGATGGACACGAAAAAGAAATTGAAAACTAGAGACTGAGGCTGCTGTCTGTGTCCTGGTCCAATTTTGCCACAAACTTTTAGAACAAATGGAATACTCCATCATTTCATGCATCAACGAAGTCCTTGTCTTTTTTGATTATTGGGCACTGATTGACCAACCTGATGTATGTTTTTTGATTTAGATGGACTTTTAAAGCTCATTTGATGCATAAAATTTTCAAGAACTAAAACAAGATTTTAGCACACATGGAATTGATTATAAACTGCAACAGAGCCTGAATTGTAGAAGGTCTTTGTCATTCAGTTGGCTATTTTTGGATGTCTTTGCTCATTCACTACGACACCACATCTGAAAGGAAAGATATAAAACTGTACACACTCTCAAGGACTTTACTACAAAATAATTGCCATGTTTATCAAAACTTGATAAACTTTTCAAACTACTTTTTATCACTAGTTTACAGCCAAAGCAAATTACAAACAGGCCAAGCATGTTTTTTGGTATGATACCAGTTTGCTACAGCCAAGACATTCTAAGCAAAAAGGGAAATCACTTGTTGCTTTTCTCAAGCCTTCAAAAAAAAAAGTGAAATAGCTTAAATAATACTGACTAAGGAAACAAACCAGCTTACAGTTTAGAGCAGCACCATTAAACAGGGGAAAACACATTCTTCACTACAATTAAGCAGTGCGAATGATATTTTCATTTTTATATTTTATTTTTGTTAATATCGTAGTTAAGGATGAAAAGGAAACTTGGAATCCTCAATTGAGCCACTTGAGAATGAAATCAGAATTCCAGATTTTTTGATATCACTTCAATTGCAGCTATTTGCTTTCTGTAGTTTTGTTATCAACCCCCTCAGCATCCCTTCAAATTTCTGTGTTTTTCCAGAAAGAACCACTCCTCCAAGAAAAGGGTGATGAGCTTGAAATCTTCAATGTGAAAGAACAGTAGAAGCTCTGTGTTGTGCTGTGTAGCAACAATATAGACGAGGGGCCGAGGCTCAGAGTTGTCTGCTATGGCAATTAAGACATTTACAAGGTTCCATCTCATCATGGGTCCCCTTGGCCTATCTCTATGGAAACTGCAAAACATGAACTTATGACTTTATACACCACCTGCCCCTGTCATGTTTACCACTCACAACCTTGGTTGACTTGGAGGAAGCCTTTCATGGCTACATTATTGTTTGTAGGACTATCTTTGCTCTCATATTTCCTAAAATTGGGTGAGAAGTAATTAACATTTCTCTGTCCATTCTGTCTTCATCCTAGAGCTGCAATAATTAGCATAGTGACATCTAGTCCCAGAAACAAAGAGAACAAGGGAACAGAACAGAAGGTATAGAAATGAGCTCATGCCTGTGTACACATGCGTATAGAGTGTGTTTAATATCTGGATTTCAAATCAAAAGGAAAAGCGTAAATTATTTAATTTTGTGTCACATAAGAGTACCGGTGAGGTTGTAAGCTACTCTTTGTGTGGCCTTAGGAGGGAAAAAGACTTTCTAAACATTAAATATCATGGAAAAATGATGAAACTTTATAATTTCTATATGTAGAAAATCATAAGTAAAAAAAGAAATGACAAACTAAGGAAAAAATATATATATGACAAAAAATTTTATATCACCACTATACTCCAATAGGAAAATTGACTTGTGGACTAGCAGTACATTCATTAATGAAAAAACATTTCCCTAATGGGAATAATAATAATGCAATAAAAGATTTAGTCTTGGCCCTGCACTTAAAAATCTCAATAGGAATAATTTCATTTATTAATGTGGTTGTGTGTGTGTGTGCGCGCGTGCATGTGCGCACGCATGTGCACATTTACATGAGTACTTTTATGCAAACCAACTTTCATGGTTTACACAGAACTGTCCTGCTTGGGATCCAAAAGTTCACTTCCCCAGAACACACATCTGTCCCGGGCAAGCTTGGGCAAGTGGTCTCTCTGCTATTTACATACATAATAAAGGCCTTGGGAAAATGTGCCCCAACACTTGAATACTATTTAATTCTAAGAAGGAAGAGTTACAGAGTCATTTTATTTTCTTTTTTTATGCTTAGTTGTATATCCTATTTTTTAAATAAATGTGTGTGTTCAATTTTAAGAGAAATAACATATCTATTCTTTTTTTTAAGAGAGAGAGACAGAGAGAGAGAGAGAATATTTATTTTTTAGTTTTCGGCGGACACAACATCTTTGTTTGTATGTGGTGCTGAGGATCGAACCCTTGCTGCACGCATGCCAGGCGAGCGCGCTACCGCTTGAGCCACATCCCCGGCCCCAACATATCTATTCTAATTTGGCATTTTTTAAAACCGCATACAGCTCTAGAATACTAATATCTGCGTAAGATTTTTTTTTTTCCAAAATAAAGGCTGAGTCCAATCTTAGCTATTCATATAGTACGAGAAAATCTGGCCCTAAAACATGATGGTATGAATTTGCCAGCACTATAGAATTATCTATTTTCCTATCTTGACTGTTAGCATGGGAAATGCAAAGTGGTTTAATAAAAAGTAAGTTCTACTGTTATAATAGAATGCAAGAGTTGTAATGCATCCGTACAAACTGGAGATTCTTCCAGTATCTGACCCATTTAATAAAATGCCTTTTGTGATGTCATTATCTCCAAGATTGTGACTTACGTATTCAAATTTGTCCATTGATGGCAAGGATTATGTGACGGTACTTGCTGCATAAGGATAGATTGTGAGTTTATACTTAAATTGAATTTTAACTAATTATTTAATTTCCTTAAAGTTTGAAGTGTTCCTAATTTAAATTTATACTTTGATGTGGGGGAGTGGGGTATGGAAGGGGTTCTAATAAGAACTTTGGTGAGAACAAACAGGATGGATCATTATTCTTTCAGTACCCAGCTCTCACGGGAGCGCTCACTGTATGGATGACAGATGTGGCGGAGGACAGACGGCGGGGCAGGCTGCCTTGTCTTGTGACAAGAAAAACTTCACAGTCCACACAAAGCTTCACCCATACCAGTGGGATCGTCTTGCCTTTTCTTATTGTGTGCTGGCAAGCTGTTAATGGCTTTACTACACTCTTCCCAGTCCCTGTACTTTTGAATGCTTCCACATGAGATTTAGAACGTCTGAGCTGTGAAGAGTAAAACCATATATTTTTGGACACTGAAAGAACACAAGAGAGTCTCTCATATCCTAACTGCTTCTTAGTTGAAGATCAAAATACACACACACACACACACACACACACACACGCGTGCCGGCTGGCTAGGACCCCATGAAAACTGAGATAATTATTGGTACCATTCAGAAATCCAGACCTTCTCATTTAAACAACTCATGTCCATCACACTTAGCCATAGTTCCCCAGCATGGGAGCCTAGCGCTTTTTGAACCTTCAGCCTTCTACACTCTGTCACCCCAGGGCCCCTCTAGAGAATTATCTGTGCTTATCACTATTGGCCTTCATTATGGAGCCCAAATCAAATATCTAGTATTGCATTACTGCTATATAAACTCCTGTCTGGCTTTGCCAGAGACAAAGGGGTCTCTTTTCAGCAATTGCAGCTAATCAAAAACAAATTGAGCATTGGGCTTTATGGCTTTCAAGAAACAAAACAAAAGCCAAGCAGCACACCACAGAATATTCTCTCAAGTTGTCCCTCCTTTGTCACTCACTCCCTCACCCAACCTCCAGTCCTCTGCATAGACAAACTGAAAAAGAATTTCACCACGTTGATTGATTTTTTAAAGATTTTTTTTTTTTAAAAAAACTAATTTTGTGTCTTCTATAGGAATTTTTCTCTAAGCTATATGAAGCATATATGGACTATCACCCCAAAGAAGATACCGCCTTATGCTAATAGCACCTCAGCAGTAAGAAAGTCATGCAAGACCTTGAAGCTATGCACAGATTGGTGACAAGCAGAACTCTACAAATTGGTGGTAGAAAGTCCTAAGGGAACTAACCAATGAGACGGTAAGACCTGTGCACTGTGAAGTGCCGTGTCTCATGCTAACCCAGGGACCCAAGACCAGGGAACATAGGAGCCAATGAGTTAAAAGACTTTCATAAATGCAGCTCATTAACCAACTAACTACAGCTAAATTTCACTCTCTCAGATTGCCCAGGGGTTGGCAGCCCAATATTCTTTGGGGCTTCCAGGGGTATAGTCTTTCTTTCCTCACTCTCCAGTCCATTACACAGAGCTAGGCATTTCCCTTCTCCTGAATTATGCACCCACAAGACCTAAATGAGCCCCTCACCAATCTTCCTGCATCAGCCTCCTCCTACGTCATCTCACACCTGCGACCCTCAGAGTTCCTCACTGGCTATCACAGTGATTAAATTGTATTTGTTGTTTCCATCAAATCAAACCAATTATGGGTCACAGAGATCTTTACTGGAATCTTTCCCCCAGCATCCACAACCTTCAACTTCAATTACAAACAGCAGCAGCAGCTCTCCTGCTCATCCCCCCAACCCCCTTACCATAGCCCTGCCAGGCCTGCCATTGAGCCTGAAATGAGTGGACAGTGACAACACCCTGAGCTCTTTCATTCTGAGCCACAGGGAGTGTCAAGGCGGCACAGAGGAAAATCCATGTTCAACCCAGACGGAGACAGGAAGTGGCTGCACCCACCAGTACTGTTTAAAACTGCATGGAATTAGTAAATTGGAAAAACAAAATGCCCCATGCCTGCAGAGAATAAGCCTGCAGAGCACTCAAGCACAAGTCATCTAGGTCGAGAGGAAGTCAGAGATGCAGCATTGACTTTCGAAGCCTCTAGCCAACATTTCACAGGACACATCTAGAGAAACAAAACCTAAAACAAAACAAAAAACTGATAAAGATTTCATCATCACTGAAAGAGCATGCTGAGAGCAGTTACATAAGCAAAGGCTAGTAACTTTCTGCGCTTAGTTATTTGGACTTTGAAGAAAAGAAAAGAAAAAGAGAGAAAGGATGTCACAGCACAGAACAATGACCAGAGCCTGGAAAAAGAAGATTCCAGACAAGAGTCTTGTGCCCACTCTGATTAAAACTATCATAGTTCACAAATGAAGAAGACTGAAGATAGTTATCACATTCCACCATATGCTTCTTTAGCTCTGAGGGAAGAATCTGGAAAGATCTATGGTAAATTGCATGTAGTTCTCATTTTAGAATATGAGCTCAGCCATTCTCAGTAAACCCTTCTGTTGCCTTTGTCATGCCCCCCCCCATCCTCCTGTGAATGTGGGGCACAGCCTTCCTATCTGTCACTGAGCCCTTCTAGAGGTCTCTGATTATTCAACCAGCACATTTCATCTTAAACCGCAGAAATTCCCCTGAGTGCATCAGATTCCTGTCTCTGTATGAAAAGATAGCACTTAGTAATGTCCATTTGCATATTTCTTAGTGTCTCTATGTATTGATGTTTATTTGGGCCCTATTCCAAGTAAGACAATACCAGATGCCAAGTATGTTCAGTATGGTATTGCTGTCCAGGAGCTCACAATTTAGCAGGATGAAAGAAATAAAAAGTCATGAATTCAATAATGATGCAGCAATTAAGAAACAGCTCAGGATACATAGAAATTGCTTGGGGGAGCAAAAGGAGAAATCCCACCGGGACTAAGTATTCTTTTGTACTTTCTGCCCTCTCTGCAGAAAGTAGTATTAATTTTTCTTAAGAGTCCTGCTGGATGTTTTGAGTGTAGCCCCTTCACCTACTAAAAACTGTTTGGGTGCTGGGCCTCATTCATAGTCTTCTATCCAAAGGCATTGGGGAAGGATCATAGGAAAAATGTTGCTGGCAACCCAAGAAACAGTACCTTTGAGAAGAATTTAAATCGGAATTCTGTAGAACAGCCAATCAGAAATTCAATCTATTCAACCATCTTGGCCAGGATTTGAGAAAGGAAGGAGAGAAAATACAGGTCAAGAGAGGTCAGCAGCTAAAAAAACAAAGAAGCCCAGGTAAGTGAAAGATTTGAACCAGGTGCTGAGCAGAGCCTAGGAACATTCCCCAAGTCAAAGAAAATAGTTGCAGCATTTTATATTAAAGAGAATTATAACCTTGGATTTTAGTGGGATAAATGGGGCTCATTCAACATAGACACCACCTCCCACCAGGTCAGACCCTTTCCCACCAGGAAGGGAGGGATGGTGCCTCCCAGATTCACCCAGGGCAGGCCCCAAGTTTCCCTAGAACATTCTGAGGCGGATGCCTTCCTTTTTCATCCACACACTTCCCTGTGCCGTGGGGCTCTCAGAGCCTCTTTCAACACACAAGTGGGACTCAAGGTGGAGAAGAAAGTCTTGAAACTTGAACAAGCATTAATAGAACTCTAGGGTATGAAGACCTTGAAGATAGCATGTCCCTGAGCAGTTTGAAGTTGTGGCCTTCCAACAGCTGGCATGGGCAGGATGCGCATTGTGTCTGGAGGGGAGCCCAGACTCACAAATCCCCCCACACCCCACTCCACCAGGCCCAGCCCTAGTCATTGAATTCCTTATATGTATATGGTGACAGCTTCTTTAATCTGACCAGCTGTTAATGTAACAGTGGTGCCAGGGATGGCAGGGGACCAGCAGGGGTAGAGCAGTGATCGGTACCAAAGGGAGTGTTCTGGCGAGGGGACTATGGTGAGTCACTACAACTGAATTCTGTTGTGAACACAAAGAGCATTTGTCTTTTTTTTTTGGTCTTTTTCTTAAGGAAGCCATGCTACTCTGGAGTTATCACTTGAGTGCAAATGGATGTAATCCACATGGCTGGTGGTCGGTAGGCTGCGGGCAGTGAACATGTGGAACCAGACTTGGAAGGTCTAGAACAGCCTACTATTTGGTCTGACAGCAGATAAGTCTGTGGAGTTGAGACTACAGACCACTAACTTCCTCCTGGGTTCACTGAATCAGAGTATTCAGGGCAGAATATTAGCACACATATCTTTAAAACTCTTAAAGTGATTCAGAGCCACAGTGGAGGATGTGAACCTCTGCTTTAGGACAATATTCTCCATCATTGGGATGCAAAATGAGGGCTACTTCTGACATTGTGTGGTTAGTTACGCTGTGGAGATGGTTTAGGGCCATTGCCATGGATGGAGATGTTTTATACTTAGGAAATCCACAGAGGCAGAAACCCTTCCTACAGACAGGGTGGCAATTCTTCATGCAGGAATTAGGGAGAGATAAATGTGTCTTCACTCAGAGGCTAAAAAGCAATGACTTCAGGTTCCATTTGAAGTTATTTCACTTTAGGAGCAACAAGGGAAATGATAAACAAATCTTAGTCTGTGTTCACTTATTATTCTAAAGAACATTGTTTTTGATCATCTCTCTTGGGAGAGAAAGGAGAGGGTGAATATGTTTAGAAGGTTAGACATTGATAATTTTTTAATGTTTTAAAATATATGATCAAACAGAACCATGGTCTAGTTGGATTGACCTAGTCAGATTCAGTTCTCTTCCCTAAGTACAGAGAGTCCCCAATTTATGATAATTTGACTTACAAGTTTTTAAGCTTATGATGGTGGAAAGTGACATATATCCAGTAAAATACACACTTGGAATTTGGGGTTTTGATCTCCTGCTGGGCTAGTGATGTGTGGTGTGATCCTTTCTTGGGATGCTGGGCAATGGCCATGATCATCAGGGAAAATAACCAATATTCTACAACGTACTGTGTTGCCAGAGTTTTTTGGATATTGTGATTTGTGTTTTGGCATCCCTTTTGTCTAAAAATGCCTTTGTGTGTACATGAGCTATTAAACACTATTATAAAACAGATTTTGTGTGAGATGATTTTGCCCAACTGTGGGCTCACATAAGTGTTCTGAACACATTGAAGGTAGGCGAGGCTAAGCTGTGCTGTCTGGCAGGTGAGGTATACTGAATACATTTTTCACTTACAATGTAGTTAGTTTATTGGGACATAATGCCATCATGAATTGGGAAGAATCTATATTTAATCCACTGAGGTAAAAAGGGTTGCATTAGTAGTATTTGAACCACTACTCTTCTGGTTGGATTTTGGTAAATAAGATAATGGCTCCTGACACTTTCTATCAGAACAAAAAGAATGACCAACGGAAAAGGCTCTATGATAACACCAATGGGAGGGGATTGTGGGCCCTAGGACAAAAGCAGAAAGCTTCAAGAAGTGGGATCACTGCAGGGAAATGTTGATGAAGAGACTTATTTCTTCTCCATGATTTTCCCATAGGGAAGTAAGGAAAAACAATATCAGACAGCAAGCAAGTCTGGGTTCAAGGGGATTATTAACATCATTGCTTGACAACCACATAGTTCCCAGCCATGAAAATATCCTCCTGGGGAGCTTGGGTAGACTATCCAATCTATTATTATTACCATATCCTTGTTTGACCATAATCCCCCATAAGTAGATCACATTTCATTCTAAAGTCCCTGGTGTTGAATGCCTAGTTTTATCCAGAGGAGAGTGGGTTCCATTGGTCCAAATTCCTGTAACTAAATTGGTCAGTCTACAGATATGTCCACTAGTTGGCAGCTTAATGCAATGCCATGGTAGATATAAGGTCACCAAAAGTCTCTTTGGATCACATTTAATATTCTGAGTCAGCCCAGTGTCAGCTGGGTGGTACCAAAGCACAGACAAAGCACATAAGCTCAGGGAACCCTTGAAAGGTACATGATCAGCATCATCTCATATCCTCTCCTCTGCACTCTCCACCTTGGACAATTGGTGTCTTATTTCAAGGCACAGTACAGACACATCCGCTATCATTCTGTCATTCTGTTAGCCAGAACTACAACATTGCAAAGTTTGGGAGCCAAAGAATTTCCCATGAAGGGACTTTGGAGGTACAGACATCTGTTCACCAAGTGATCAGTTCAGTGCTGACCTACAAGGTCACATCAAGAGTCAGAGAGTGACTGTAAAGGTAGTCAGAATAATGGTGATGTCTTTTACCCAGATTATAGTAGGGTGCTAAAAGATCTAGATGTAGATGGACTCCAAACTTGTGTGAGCACTGCTGGGGTTTGAATGTGATTCCCCCAAATTAATGTGTTGGAAACTTAATACCCAATGCAATAGTGTTGAGAAGAAGGCTTTATAAGAGGTGGTATAGTCAGCAGGGATTCATGCCAGTAGCATGGGAATAAGTCAGTCATCTCTAGAATGAGTTCCTGATAGAAGAATGTTGGGTCTCTTCCCTATTCTCTCCCACACACATGCAGTCTTCCATTTCTGCCTTCCACCATGGGAGGATACTGCAAAATAGCCCTCACCAGATGCAGGTTTCTTGACACAGACTTCCCAGCCTCCAGAACAATGAGAAACAAACGTCTTTATGAATTATCCAGTCTTACATATTCTATTTTACAAGGTGAAATGGTCCAAGACAAGTATCAATTTCCTCAGGATGATAATTCATTCCTTCAGAAAAATCACAATGTTGGAAAAAAAACTAGAAAGATCAACAGAAAACGGTCTCAGTATGTTCGCATAGCATCCTGAATGAGGACAGAAGGACATGTGTCGTGTCTTAATGCATCAGCACAAAGAATGGGCTGTATTGGGTGGAGAGGCATCTAACATAGTTAAACCCTACTCCGATGGGATATTTACTTTAAAGTGCTTTGAGGCTTGTGTCACAGGCTTTGAAGGGAAAGCTTGCCATTTGTTTTCCCAGAAATCAAATTAAAATATCTCTGGAAAAACCTTTAGTAATGTTATGGATCAAATCCACCTTTATGAGTTTCACAGTAGTAGATGCAAATGGAAGACAGTCTATCCTGTGGGAGAACTTGGCAGAAGAACATTATTATGGCTCCATTCAGTATAGTGAAATTTCCTGCCGTCTCTCCATTGGAAAGTGATCCCCACACAGCCAGTAAAATCAGTCTCGGTAGGAGACAGGTCTTTATTACTGATACTGAGTGGGGGCTATTCTAAGGGGCCTCGCCACACTCCTGAGGCTTAGAAGCCAGGAGTTTCAAGTTTGATTCCTCTGGACAGACCAAATAAGCTATTTACAGGGCTTAGATGATGTGAAGGAAATTAAATCCGACCCAAGAGAACTGTAGCAAAGGACAATCTAATTGATCCCCCACCTGCTCTCCAGTACATTGCACATTCCTGAGGGTAAGGCCTTTGTTTCTTCTGTTGTGACCCAGGTACCCTGCACTTAACAACCTGTGCTCAGTAAACATTTACTGGGTGATTAAATAAAGTCCAAAGCAATCTTTCTAAAGCATCACAATTGGTTGAAAAAGAATAGGACTTTTGGTGGAGAGGAAGCAGGAAAATTGGAGTATTCTGAGAGGAATTAATATTTGAAATGGTCACTCTCTCAGTATGTCTGCTTGCCCCTGTGTAAAATGAGACTGGGGAATGGCTGTATGCACACACAACAGGGCAAGGAAATATGGCAGAGTGAGCAGCACCCCAACTTATTCATTCACAATAGCCCTTTCCCTTCCCAGTGGAGTGGCAGAGGTGGTCTTGGAAGATCTTGCAAGTCTGCTTAATCTGCCTGGATTTTAACTCCTTGAGGGCAAAGACTGTGCATCTTGTCCCCTGACCCAAGCATATCGCCTGATACCAACAGAGTGTGCTCAGGGAACGCTTATCAAATACCCACATTCTTGGTTCTTACCAAGCAAAGAAAGTGAGGTAGGGGGAAAATTTAAGGATATTTTTTATTTGTTGTTTTTAGAAATACATGACAGTAGGGTGTATTTTGGCATATTGTACCTACATGGGGTGAAGCCCATTACAATTTTGATTCCATTCCTGTGGTTGTACATAATGTGAAGTTACACTTGTCATATAATCATATATGAGCAAAGGAAATATATATCAGATTCATCCTACTGCCTTTCCTGTTCCCATTCCCCTTACCTTCCTTCATTACCCTTTGCCTAATCCAATGAACTTCTATACTTCCCTCCCTCTGTGCCTTATTATGGGTTAGCACCTGCAGATCAGAGAGAACATTTGATCATTGTTCAAATGGGACTGGCTTATTTCACTTAGTATGATATTCTCCAGTTCATCCATTTACGGGCAAATGCCATAATTTCTTCTTTTTGTTAATATATATATTTTTTTAGTTTTAGGTGGACACAATTTCTTTATTTTTTTATTTTTATGTGGAGCTGAGGATCGAACCCAGTGCCTTGTGCATGGTAGGCAAGCACTCTACCACGGAGCCACAACCCCAACCCCATAATTTCATTCTTCTTTACAGCTGAGTGGTATTCCATTGCATGTATATAAAACACATTTTATTTGTCCATTCATCTGTTGAAGGACACCTAAGTTGGTTCCATAGCTTTGCTATTGTGAATTGAACTGCTATAAACACTGATGTGGCTGTGTCACTGTAGTATATTAATTTTAAGTTAAGGAAGATTTTTGATCACCTCTAGAAACATGAAAAAGTGAGCAAAGATTAGAATGGGATAGCAGAAAGAGTTTGGGGAAAATTTAGAGGATATTGATAAAGAGGATGTTAACACTGGAGAAGGATCACTAGGATATTCAGTAAGTGGAGGTACTAAGAAGAGAAAGACGGTTGACAAGGGGCAAGAAAGAAAACTAGATCAATACCCATACTCATCTTCCTCAGATGTGCAACAGAAGATGTATAAAAACACGGAGAGCAAGAGATTGTTTCCTAGGAAGAATCCAAAGATCATGGAAGGTAGAGCTCCTAACCATAAAGGGTTATGCTCTCTGCTTTGTATAAATGACAGCCTGGACCAAGTATCACAGCAGGAAATAGTTTATTAAGCTATTAAGTCAGGAATCATCATTTAGCTCCCATCATTTATACATCCATGTACCTTTAAACAATACCTGTAATATAAATATTATATACTTATAACTGTTCTCCCTTAATAAACTAAGTCATGAATTTAAGACCTCCATGAGTTTTCTTAACTTTTGCTTTTGTCGTCCTAAAATAGAACTAAGGCATTTGGTACTATCAAAGAAGTGAGTCCTAAAGTCAGCATTTTAGATGTTGCTGAAAAATCTCCAGCATTTCTAAAAAACCACCCATTACACTATAATTATAAATGAACCCATAATTAATTGTACTCTAACTCCTTGTAGAGCAGTGTTCTTGACTTTCTGAGGACATAAATGCTTTGAGGAGCTGATGAAAAAAAGCTGTGGCCCCTCTCCCAAGAAAAAAAGTTTATTTAACTTATTTTCCTTGTAAATGGGTCTATTCACATACACAAAACAGAACAAAAAGATGTGTATGTATGTTTTTTTTTCATGGCAAATTAATGTCTATTTCCTGCCATAAAACCTGAATTAAATTAAAAATCATAAATAAAAACAGAAAAAGAAATTATAAGTCATGTATCAATAGGAAGTAGAATTTCTTTTGCCTCAAAATTTTAAAAAATGAAATAATAGTAAGGCCTTTGTTGCAATAATTTCCATAATGGGATAATGTTTAACATTCATTCGGTCTGTGTATGTGGTACTGGGGATAGCCAGGGCTTCCTGACCCCTGGATAAGCACAGGGACCACATCCCTATTTCCAATATCTATTTAGTTTCGACATTCCTTTTGGATAGCCATAGTGCTATCCAAATACAGAGTGCAATACAGAGGACTCTGGAGCCATTAATGAAATTAGTTCTTTAGTTCATTGTATCAGAGGAGGCCAAGTTCAATGCCCCCCAACTCTTTGAGTTGAATTAATGCCCCATTATTTCCTTGATCAATGAGGTGACCTTAGACAAAGTGTGCATCCTTGATGTTGTACTTGAAGATGAAAAGAATTTTTTGAACAGATCACAAGCAGGAACTAAGGCATACACTGTTAGGAGCCATGGACTTTCTTATCCTGACTTGCTAAGGCTCCCATCTCCCTTAGTCCTATTCCATTTCACACCCACATCTTTGCCCACTCCCAGCCATCAAAGACCTTTGCCACCCTACTCCATGGAACTACCAAGGAGCACCTCATTCCCACTGTAGCCAGGGAGAAGGACAGAAAGCCAAGTGTGAGGTCTGAACCATTTCCCCCAGAAACACCTGTACACACAGAGTTGGGCTTTGTGCCATACCGTTGCATGACTGAGGCCCTTGTGAGCAAACCAGGTGGGCTGAATTTTTGATGATAATATTTGTTCCTATCACAAAATGTATTTAAGGTTCCATACAGTCCATAAAAACTGACATTTAGAACATATTATGTTCCAAGCCTGGCTCTGCTTGCTTGTGATGTTATCCCCACAGTCAACATGAGTTTCTATCTCATTCATTTGAGTAAAATAGAGCACAGACCCACGTGTATCTTATTCCTACAGGAAAAAATTTATGGCTTATGTTTATCCATGTCTCAGCTGTTAGATAACTGGAGTTAATGTTAAAAGAAACAAACATGGAAAGCGAAAGTTTCTGTTTTTCCCACTGCCAGGCCGACTTCTGTTTTGTTAATATTTGTTGTCAGAGCAGAGTAGAGAGCTTCCATTTTCAAAATGGCCTCCCATAGAGCTATCTTGGGCCAACCAAGCTAACAGGGAATCTGGAAACATAAAAGAGTATGTAAAATAGAGAGCTATATCCTCTCCAACGTCCATCTTCCCAGTTTGGTAAAAGTTGAGTCTTAGAGGGATACATCCCAACTGATTCTTGATTAGCTTTGCCTTTCTGTCCCACATAGGCTAAAATCTCCATGGAACATTAAATTGGTCATGGAAGGAATGTCCCTGATTGGGCACACATTCCTATAGAGAGGGCAGCTTTCCATGCATTTTTAAGTCCGAATCACACCACTGTTGTCTTCCCTCTTCATTACTGATTATCAAGAATGAAGTTTGCTTTTAAATCTATGGAGGAACATGTGATAAACTGATCACATGAAGACTGAAGTCTTCCCTCTCACATTATATAATCTAGTGATATCCTGTAGTAGCACTAAAAGCACAAAACTTCATTCACAGCAAGTTTCCAAAACAGGGTTGTTTGGCAAAAACAGGAGTGTTTTTTAGCAACAAAATCCAAGACAATTGTATGCTACAATCGGAAACCAGCATAGCAAGGACCAATTAAGTGAGCATCTGTTACATCTGGTCTCCAACTACTCGCTCACATTCTTGATTGTTTTCACATGTGAAGCAAAGCAATCACCAAGGCTACATGTATTTATCTTTTTTATTCCTCATAAGTTAGAGATTTGAATTTGTTTGCAAATATTCTCCAGATATTTGAAAACCCCTGGATAATTAAAATTTTGTTTTTTCTTTTGGTTTAGTTTCTAGTGAAATTTGCTTTTTAAAAAGTTACTTAAGGGCTGGGGCTGTGGCTCAGTAGTAGAGCGCCTGGTATAACGAGGCCCTGGGTTTAATCCTCAGCACTGCATAAAAATAAATAAAATAAAGGTATTGTGTCCAACTACAACTAAAAAATAAATATATTTTTTAAAAAAGTTACTTAAGCCAGGCATGGTGGCCCACACCTGTAATCCCATCAGCTCAGGAGTCTGAGGAAGGGGGATCCTGAGTTCAAAGCCAGCCTCAGCAAAATTGAGACACTAAGCAACTCAGTGAGACCCTGTCTCTAAATAAAATACAAAACAGAACTGAGGATGTTTTGCAGAGTGCCCTTAAGTTCCATCCCCAGTAGTCCCCCACCAAAAAAAGTTACCTAAATATGTAATGTTTATGTGCCTAAAATATAACAAATTATTTGTATCAGATGGCATGATTTGAGATGAAAGTAAAACTTTATATAATAAAGAGTATTTATGACTCTCATGACCAAAATGTCCAGAAGGGAGTGAGGCAGAAATTAGGCACGATGTGTTTAGAACTCTGGCTCCACTCCTCTGTGCTTTTGACAGTTCTGTCCTCTTGAAAGTTGCTAGCAGCCATTAGGCTTATATACTTGGAGAGAAAGCCACACCTCCAAGCATCCCTAGTTACACGGCTCCTTGAGCCTGAACCAATCCTTGCAGCTATTTGAATACCAGGCACTGATAGGCTTATACCTGGAACACTAACCTCATTCCTACTCACCATGTGGGCAAAAGATGGCATATGTTGTTTAGCTCATGCCAATCAGAGTCTGCCCTTAGACTTGATGGGTCTGTCCCACCTGAGAGCCTATAGTGAGATGAGTAGAAAAGTGGGGAGGGTGAGCTCCAACCCTGGGAAAGACAGGAGAGGGATACTAGGTAAGGAACTAGTGAATACCAACCACACCATTTTAGAATTTTAATAAGACATGGCAGATTTTAAAAATTAGCATGCCATTCTTTTCATAGTTGGAAGAGATAGAAATACTATAGTATTTATTTACTCAAAAGAACCATTTTATCAGAATTATAGTAGTTAGAAATCAGTGTTCTGGAATTGGAATCTTTGGGTTTTGTTTATATAGTACAGTACTTCCACCCCTTAGCACTCGTTTTGACATCAAGTAAGTCAATAAGTGCTGTCTGTATTTCAGCAAATGACAATAAGAACAGTGCCTACATCATAAGGACTAAGTTAAATCATACATGCAAATAGCTCTTGTAAAGTAATAAATATTTCATAGTTATAACCCAGCCACTAGATGCAACCTCTCTGTTCCCGCCTGATTCACTGCTATACCTAGATGCATGGCATTCAATAGATGTCTAGTAAACACGCAGGGAAGAATGAGTGGATCTCCTTTATTCTCTCTAATTCCCAAACCCAGAGGAAAGAGTTAAGGAAACCAGAGGGCCAGCACAGCTGGAGCAAGTTCTTGGTCGAAGGCCAGCACTAAAATCCAGGAGGAATGAGGTTTGGAGTTGTCGATCTACTTTGAGTGCTGTTGGAACAATGCAGCTGACAGGTCTGGAAAAGAAGAGATAGAAGTGTTGGTTAAATCCCACAGCACCCGCGGTTGCTTTTTTTGTTTTAGTCTTTATTTTATTTTTTCTAGCCTGAGAAGCAAAGGATCAAGAGGGATCATCTGGTTTAGTAACATAATCTTAAAATGAAAATTCTGGGAGTTTCTCTGTGGGAAAAGAGAGAAGAAGAGGATTCAAAGGAAAAAAAGACAATAGAGGATTTAATCCAAAACATCTAAAAGCAAATATTGTTCTCAAGGATTTCCAGAGGTTCTATAGAGGGAGAGAAAGACTGACCACTAAAAGACAGAAGGGCAGAACCATAGGAAGGTTCCAAGGTCTACCATGTGTCTTCAGAGTATAGGGCTTCCCCATTCATACGCATATGCCTGCCCTGTCCCAAACCTTCCTCACCTGCTGGGCTTCTGCCAAAACATGGCAGAACATGGGGTCTTTCTCAGTGAGAAAAAGCAGAACAACAAAACAAAATAATAACCTTGTTCCCAAGAAAAATCAATGAATATTCTCTTTGGAATATTCAGAAATATAAAAATCATATGGAAAATGTAATGGACTTTATAAACATTTTACCTTAAAATAGTTTTAGATTTATAGAAAATGTGTAAAACATGCTATATACAGTTGGCCCTCTACATACTTGGGTTCTGCATCCATGGGTTCAATCAAGTAGGAGTAGAAAATATTCTTTTAAAAAAATGGCATCTCTATTGAATATGTACAGACTTCTATTTCTTGTCATCATTTCCAAAACACTATAGTCAATGACTATTTAGATAGCATTTACATTCTATTTATATTCTGTTAGGTATCATAAGTTATCTAGAGATGATTTAACGTACACAGGAGGAGGTATGTGGGTTACACATACTATGCCATTTTATATTAGGGACTTGAATATCCACAGATTTGGGTATGTTCAGGAGGGAAGGTTACCACCAGTCTCCCATAGATATCAAGGGGCAACTGCGCACCTAATTTCCATATGCATCCTGTACCAGGTATCCCCTGTTGTTAGGATCTCAAATGAGCTGCTACATTTGTCACAACCAATGAATGCATATAATTTTAGGTTAATGCAATATCATTAGCCAACACACGGGCCTTACTCAGATGTCTTTAGTCCTTTTCCTGCCCCAGGATCCTGTCCCTGTATCACATTAAAGTATAGACATCGCATCTCCTTAGTATCCTCTAGATGGTGACTTTTTTTTTTTTTTACTTTGCTTCTTTCTGATGACCCTTTTGAGAAATACTGATCAGACATTTTTTAGTGTCTCTCCATTTGTATTTCTTGGGTGCTTTTCTCAATTAGACTGGAGTTATAGGTTTGGCAGAGGAGAATCAAGAGGTAAAATGCTGTTCTCATCACATTGTATCAAGGGTAGGTTATCAACAAGACCTATTGCTAATGATGTTCACCTTTAACATGTTTACTCCCTTTCCATACTATACTCTTTGGAAGGAAGTCTCTAGGTGTATCTGACCTTTAAGGGATGGGGAAGTAGCTGCATAAATTAAACATTTTTTCTGTATAGGAATTTGTCTCATCTCCCCAGGTATTTATTTATTCAATGACTTACTTATATTAGTATGAACTTATGGATATGCATTTTATATTTTGAGTAATTCATTATCATTCATGTTCTCCAAGTTGTTCCAACCCTGGGCCTTGCGAGCTTCTGCAGTGGATTCCTGCAGTCCTTTTCCATACTCTCATCAATTTGTCTTTTGAGGCCTCTCTTATTTTCTGCATCATAAGGCACACCAGGTTAAACTTGTGTATTACTTGCCCCAGTTCTAGAATAAGCCAATTCTCTAGAGAGCCCAATTCCTTTTATTGGAGAATGGTGTTCGAAACCAAGGTATGGTTCTAGGCTGTGCTTATTGCTTCTGGGGTGTCATTGTTTCGAGGTCCTCTCAGTGGTAATTCTTGACTTAATGCTCCTTATTTTTGACTTCTCAAACATTCCTAAAAGAGAATGGCGGTATGCGCCTCTAGTCCCAGCTACTCTGGAGTTGAAGGCAGAAGGCTTCCCTTGAGGTCACGAGTTTGAGACCAGACCCCGCAACATAGTGAAACTGAAATTCAAGAGGAGACTGGATTCTTCCTTCTGTTGGGAGGTGGGGCCTGTGCAAGCTGTAGGCTATTTAATCACGGCAAGGAATGCCTACCTGTGTCAGCTCCGAGGGTCGCGGCTGGCAAAGTCCAATTCTCCTCCACTACCACTGAGTCAGCTGTGTGGCAGCTCTCAGTACTGCAGCTCCGAATGGGGGCGCTGTGCCCTCCAGTGTGGCACTAGACTCCAGCAGCTCCCCACCAACTTCTTTCCAGGTTCTTCTCTCACAAATATGAAGAATGAAGTTCACAAGACAACGGAAGACCAGAATGAAAGGAGTAGGATTTATTCAGAGGTAGGAAATAGAAACAGAACTCTCACATGGGCCAGAGGGGACCCCCAATATGGGTTTCCATCTCAGTGTGCTAGCCTAGGGGTTTATATAGCACTTGGGTCAACACTGTTGGTCCACATTTATGCTGATTAGGGTTTGGAAGAGTACCAGTGTTAATGGTTAGATCTGCAATTCTATTCAGGTGTGCCCCTCTTCGGTTTTCCGACTGTTGGTAGGGAAGCAGGAGGTTGAGGTGCTCAGATTGTGGGTGCTCCTGGTTGCTGTGTAGAGCAGGTGTCTGTACCTGATGGCACTGGGCTGCCTCCAGCTAGTGTCAGCATAACAGGCTTTGAGTGGCCCCAGCTGGTGCCTTCTGCCTGCCCTCTAGCCCACTGGCCAGCTCCTCCACAGCTTCAATAGCAAGACCCTGTCTCAAAATAAACAACAAACAAGAAGGTTCTGATATAATGCTTTGTCCCAAACCAAGAAATACGAAAGGAATAATGGAAAGAAGTAGATACACTTTCTGTAATTTACCTTCTGATTTTGTCACTGACCAGATAACGAAATCTCTTGCAAGTTACTTACCTCCATCAAGCCAGGGACTCATCATTTTAAAAAAATATGAATAATTAAATAATTCTTTTTTTTAAGAGTCATCTAAGCCGAGAAAGTTGAAAAAACTTCAGATTAAAGTGAAATAATACCAACAAAAATGTGAATGATTAAAAACATATTAAAAGAGATTATGGATATAAAGGGTAAAATAAAGACCATGCCCATGACTGAAAAATATTAGCAATCCTTTAGCATAAAAGGATTACTCATTCTTTTGGGTTTTTTAGACCTTTTGATAAAGGAATAGTTGTTTTGATAAATATTTTTCTCCACATGTGAAATGTAATGCAAAAGTCAGTTGATAACAAAAAATTAGAACTTGATAGATTCATTTATTTTTTAAGATTCTGTCCAGTATTTTAAACCAATTACTGAATGAATATGAATATAACTTCCAATTTAAAAATATCTGAAGCTGATTATTTTTCCTAAAACAAATCCCACATTAGATCTTCTCTTTTTTTAATAGAAGCACAATAATCCACTCAAATTGTCCAGATTCAAATTCTTTAGCTTTGAATAATGTCAAAATATGTATTTCATAGTAATACTCTATTTGAAAACAACTAGTAAATGTTGACAAAATATTTTTTCAATACTCTTAAAGACATTGAAGTGTTTATAAGACACTGAAGAGTTATAAAGCTGATGTTCAAAGGGAGAAGAAAGTTCAGAGTTGGATGCCACAGTCTGGCTGGGCACAAATCACGAGCCACTCAAGCAGGAACAAACTTTATTTCCGAACTCCCCCAAACGCCACCCTATTGCTGGACAGCAGGGGTCTATATACAATTGAATACACAGCCTGTTTCAATCCAGCATCATCCAGTCATAGCAATTATACACAGCTTAACTTAATTATCATTATCTTAATGGCTCCCCTCTCAACCATTACTTTTGGCAAAATGCCAGGGGCCATTCCAACTCGGCTGTGGCTCTCAACATCTCCCCTTTTCTGTTTAATTAAACAACAAGCATGTGGCTTAGGGACCGTGCCTGTCTTAGGTTGTCCAATACTACATATGGTCCTTACCCGTCATCGGATGAGCTGACCTCAAGGCTTCAGCCTTCTGTCTTAGGTTGGTACCACTGCAATTTGATTTTACCCGTCATTGACTACCGGCCAAGCATACAGCCATACTTGTGGATAGGCCTTTGCACCAGTGTGGTGGGGGTGAGATTCTTTGCCTCACCTCTATTGGCCCCCAAATTTGGCCTTTGCACCAGTGGGGGGGTGAGGTTCTTTGCCTCACCTCTGTTGGCCCCCAAATTTTAGCTGAATGACCATCACAAGCAGAAGGGAGGGGGATAAAAAAATGCCACGACACCAAGCCAATTGACAGCTCCTTTTGGAAAAATTGTACCATCGATGACACCATCAGCAAAGATACCCCAGCAGTACCACAATTCGCTGCACCAACAGATAGTTCACAATGCATACAAGTGATACATAGTCCAGGCAAGTTCTGCAAGCAGTTCAAAGCAGAGGAATCTATTAATATGTCCATTTCCTCCCAAAGTAAATCAACTCCTTGATTGAGCATCACTTGTTGAGTTACATTATTCATTGATGCATCAGTTTATACAGTTTGTTGTGATAGCGATTGCAGAAGCTGTAGTTTGGTTTTATCTTTGTCTTCACTGGCACTGGGATGAAGACAGGAATTCTGGCAATGATGGCTAAGAAAAATTATGTAACATTCCAGCAGGCACTAAAAGAAAGCAATTTTCTAAACAATTTAGTATCCTGAATAGAATTAGATATAATGAAAAGGAAAGGTGAAAGTAAACAAACAGATCTGTTAACCTCCTTTTTTGTTCACATATTAAAACAATCCTCAACAGCTGTTTACCCAATTTAAATTAAACCATTTATCACGTGAATAAAAAAATAATTGGATCCCTTTATTCATGAGCGCTCCTCATATATGATATATGGACATATGCACATACATACAACACAAAACACAAGTGTGCACGCATAACATACAACACATAAGACAATATTAAAGGCCTTGTAGCTTTTCACAGGTGAAATCTCCATTGCAATGTTTAAAAACTCCACAGTCAAAAAATAAAACTGATCAGAAAAACATTAATCTAGGTCTGTATGAGCTCAAAAAATAAAATAGAATTTTATGATGTAGGAAAGGGCAATAATAAAATAGATATTGAAAAAAAAAGCATTCTGGTTACCGCCTAGGTTTGACTCTTCTTTTGATATTCCATCCTTCTTCCTGTAACTTGCATAATGGGTCTGAAGGTATTCCCACAAGCAAGCCCCAAGGTGTTTTACATTTGAAATAGGCTTTAATGGTGTTCATTATTCATTAGGCTCCAGGTGTGGGAGAACCACTGTCGCAGATGTAAGGATATCAGCTATTATGGATTTGAGCCAAGTCATCTTCTTTTGGTCTGTAGAAATCGCTTTAGTTAGTCTCTTTGGAATCCAAATCGGTTGCTGTTCTCCCTGTGGAAATACACAAACAGACCCCCAACTCCAGACAATCACTGGGTCAGGACCTTTCCAATGTCCTGTTAGGATATCCTTCCAAAGTACCTTGGGCTTATGTACATTTTTTGGACACATGTGCCTTTCTGCAGCACTAAACCCTAATGAATCCAAATTTGAAAAGTTTAGAGTAAAAAGGGTTATTTTAAGTTTATCTTTGGGGAATATATACCCCTTCCCAATTCCCTCTTTTTGCTGTAATAAGTACATTTTAATAGTTTGATGAGCTCTTTCAACTATGCCTTGTCCCTGTGGATTGTATGGGATTCCTGTTATATGAGTAATGCCAAATGATGAGCAAAATTGTTCAAAAGAGGTAGAAGTATAACCAGGGGCATTATCTGTTTTTAACTGTTTTGGAACGCCCACAGTGGCAAAATTTTGTAAGCAATGAGCTATAATATCTTTAGTTTTTTTCTCTGGCATGAAGGGAGCCCATCAAAAATCCAGAAGAAGTATCAACTGTAACATGCAAATATTTTAATTTTCCAAATTCTGGCAAGTGTGTGATGTCCATCTGCCAAATATGGTTAGGTATCAGTCCTCTAGGATTGACTCCAAGATTAATTTGTGGTAAAAAGGGCACACAATTTTGACATTGTTTTATTATTTGTCTAGTTTGTTCCTTAGTTATTTTAAAACACTTTTTTAAAGTATTTGCATTGACATGGAAGGATTTATGAAAATTTGTAGTTTCTTCTAGCGTAGAGAAAATATGTATGTCATGTGTAGATTTATCTGCTAAATCATTGCCCAAACTAAGGGCTCCAGGCAATCCTGTATGTGCCCTGATATGTCCTATAAAGAATGGATCTTTTCTGTCCCAGATTAGACTTTGTATAGTGGAAAACAGTAGAGGAAGGGTAAATCCCACCAGCATCTTCAAGGGATATTATAGCATTAACTATATACTGACTATCAGAAAATAAATTAAATACAGAATCTTTAAACATGACAAAAGCTTGTAATGCTGCATTAATCTCTACCTTTTGAGCTGATTGTTTGGATACTAAAAATGTAAAAGTTTGATCAGGGGTAACTACTGCTGCTGTACCATTATTTGACCCATCAGTGAATATATTTGGAGCATTCATGATAGGTGTTTTTCTTGTCATTTTTGGAAAAACTACAGGATGAGAAGACCAAAAAGACAACAAAGGATTAGATGGTAAGTGATTATCAAATGAAACATTAGATTTACACATGATTATTGCTCAAGTATTTAACTCATGAGCTAACTCATCAATTTGATCCATTGTATATGGAGTAATAATTGTATTGGGAGAAATGCCAAATACTCCCTTTGCTGCTTTATTCCTTTGAGTATTAATTGTCCTACAGCCTCAGGATACCTAGTAAGAATAGTGTTAGGAGAATAAGATAAATGTATCCACAATAATGGACCTTCTTGCCAAAATACTCCTGTAGGAATATTTTTGTTGGTAGTACAATAAATAATAAAGGCAAACTTATATCAATTCTATCCAAATGCATATTTTCCATATATGTTTCAATGATTTTTAATGTCTTTCTTGCTTCAGGCGTTAACATGTGGGGTGAATTTGGGTCTGATGGACCTTTTAGGATATCAAATAAAGGTCCCAACTCTCCTGTTGGTATGCCTAGATAAGGCCTTATCCAATTTATGTCTCCTAATAACTTTTGAAAGTTGTTAAGTAATTTGAGTTGATCTACTTCTATTTGAATTTTTGGTGGATGGACAATGGTTGAGGATAATAGAACTTCTAAATATTTAATTGGAAAATTTAATTGTACTTTATCTATTGCTATCTCTAGATTATAATTTTTTAATAAGTTTGTAAGTGTGGCATAACATTCTAGCAATGTGTTTTTATCCTTGTGTGCTAATAATGCATCGTCCATATAGTGAAATATTTGTAGTTCAGGATTTTGATTTCTAAGTGACTGGATTGCTTTGTTAACATAAATTTGACACATAGTTGGGCTGTTAGCCATCCCTTGAGGGAGTATTTCCCATTCATATCTCTGATCAGGACTTTCATGATTCAACGCAGGGACAGTAAATGCAAAACGTGGGCTATCCTCAGGATGAATTGGAATTGAAAAAAAAAAAACAATCTTTAATATCTATAACTAAAACATACCAGCCTTTTGGCAAAGCAGACAATTGGGGAATCCCCGATTGAGCAGGTCCCATAATAACCATCTCATTATTAATGGCTCTTAAATCTTGCAATAATCTCCATTTACCAGATTTCTTTTTAATGACAAAAATGGGAGTATTATGGGGAGATATGGAAGGTTGTATATGTCCCTCCGCTAATTGTTGTTTGACCAGGTCATGGGCTGCTTGTATCTTTTCTTTAGTCAGGGGCCACTGAGGAACCCATACTGGCCTTTCTGATTTCCAAGTAATTTTTATTGTCTCATTGACCCCTCCAGAAAACCCAATCCATGTCTGTCTGTTCCTTGATCTATTTGTATTGGTGCTGCTATACCTTGTTCTTGTTCTCCTAATCCTTTTCCTTTCCTAAAACCTTGTCTAGCCCTAATAGTGGGCACATTTGGATTGATGTTATTTGTTAATGTCAAACCTAATTGATCTAGGACATCTCGTCCCCATAAATTTATAGGAAGATGATCCAATACATATGGCTGTATAGTTCCTTCACATCCTTCAGGATCCTTCCAATCTAATACCATTACTCTTCTATGGGGATTAGTCACCACTCCTAGGCCTCGAAGCGTTTGAGTGGCTTGTTGTAATGGCCAATGTTTTGGCCATTCTTGTCGAGAGATGATGCTAAGGTCTGCACCTGTATCCAGTAGCCCATTAAATTCATGTCCTTGAATATTTAGTTTTAGCATGGGGCGAGAATCTAAATTTAAAGAAAGCATAGCCCAATCTCCACCTGTGGAGCCTAAACCCCTGGAACCTCTTTCTATAGTACGACTGGAAAATTTATCATATAGGCTGGGTATTATGAATAACTGTGCTATTCTATCTCCTGGTGAAATTACTGATATACCCCTTGGAGAACTGGCTATAATTTTTATTTCACCTTCATAATCGGGATCAATTACCCCAGGACTTATCATAAGTCCTTTTAGAGTAGAAGAATGTGTCCCAATAATAAGCCTACTGTTCCTTGGGGAAGAGGTCCTCTTACCCCTGTGGGAATGATTTGAACTCCCATTTCTGGAGTTAGTACTGCTCTGTTGGAGGCACAGATGTCCAGCCCTGTGCTCCCTCTGGTTTGTCTGATGAGAGATCTAATGGATAATGTGTCCTGGGCACTACCCTGATGGTGTTGCTGGGTTCCTCCAGTGCCCTGTATATTTGTGGTCATGGGCCCCAGAGCATTGGGCCCCCCTGTCTGTTTTTTGGCAATGGAGCCCGATGCTTTTCTCCATGATATCGTGGTTAAACACCTGATCCTTGTCCATTTTTTGATAATGGAGTACCCTCTATGGTGGTTTGAGAACGGCATTCATTAGCCCAATGTCTCCCTCTATGGCATCATAGGCAAATACCCGGTATTCTACCCCTTTGATACCTAGTTTTGTTAAACCCTCCTCCTATGGGGCAACTCCTTTTAAAATGTCCTGTTTGTTCACAATTGTAGCATGTTTTTGGCCTGGCATCTAAAGCCTGTTGTACTGCAGCTGCCAAAACTTGCCCTTCTTCATTAATGTCTCTACATAATTTAATATATGTGTTTAAATCTTCATGTTTCCATGGTCTAATGACCTCCCTGCACCATCGATTTGCTTGTTCATAGGTTAGCTGTTTAATTAATGGCATTGCTTGCTCTGTATCCCCAAAAACTCTGGTAGCTGTTTGAATAAGCTTATCTACAAATTGAGCATAAGGTTCATTAGCTTCTTGTATTACCTTAGATAATTGACCTTGTAAATTTCCATGTCCTTGTAAAGTCTTCCATGCCCTAACCGCATCTGCAGCAATTTGTGAGTATATGGCAGGATCATATGCAATTTGTTGCTGCTGACCCTCATAAGGTCAGCAACATATCTAGATTTCTCTGAGGATAACCAGCTGCTGCATTTCGCCTAGCCGTCTCTGTGCAAAATTCCTCATTGGCAACCTTCCATAACAGGTATTGTCCTCCATTTAGCACAGCTTTACACATATTAGCCCAATCTGCTGGCGTCATGTTCAAGTTGGTAATGGATTCGACCATGCTTACAGTGAAGGGTGCTTGAGGGCCATAGGTTGTTACAGCCTCTTTTAGCTGCTTCACTGTTTTGAAATCTAAAGCACGGTGAATTCGCTGTCCTCCTGCCTGCTCAAATACAGGACATGCTAATCTTTGAGGTCCTGTCTCAGGATCCCATCTATCAACTACAGGGGTTGGGGACCCCCCAGGATATGTTGTCTCCATAGGTGGAGCTGTTGGTTGGACACTTATACCCTCTGGTGATAGAAAGGTGTTAGTAGCAGCCTCCTATTTTAACCTTTTCCCTGATAGCCCTTCCTCCTTTAAATTTTCTTCCTCTGTCTGACTAGCTCGAGAGACCTTCTCTTTTACTTGATCTAAAATGTCTTCTCCTTGACTAAGCAAACAGGATTGTACCAACGTCCATAACAGTAATGTGCCAACTGGCAGAGTTCCTGGGCTTTCCTTTTCTATCCTTTTAAAATCTTCATCGTATGCCCTAACTGTTCTTGATTTTACTGGGGTGCCTCCTTCCTCTAACAATTTACTTAACATTCTTTCGGTTTGTTTTTTGCTAATTTTTGACCCCATATTTCTGCTACAAGGATAACACAACCAATCAAGATAACACAAAACAAAACCAAAACAGAATGAAACAAAAACGGAACAAAAAATTGTTGTATCAGTTTTTCTATTTTCTTGATATGTGTATCCATGGTTTATCTCTATCTTTTCCTCTGGGCCGAACAACTTCAAACCCTGAGCCAACCATTTTTCCCAGTTTGCCTGAGAAAGTTCTAGGGACAGGCAGCTTGAAACAAAAACAAAACAAATCAAGAACACATTGTTTTTTGAAATGGTCACCCATTCTCTCGCCCTGCCCTCAGGGGCAAGCAATTTCACTTACCCCCAAGCTTCAGGCGTCCCCGCAGTTTCCACCAAATGCCGCAGTCTGGCTGGGCACAAATCATGAGCCATTCAAGCAGGAACAAACTTTATTTCCGAACTCCCCTGAACACCACCCACGTGGCCCTTGCAGGGACACCACACATCCACCGGAACTCCCTCTCCCGGAATCTCACCAACCAATGCAAACTCTCCAGGAATCCCTGCGAGAACTCCAAAGTAGCGGGTGCCTGAGGCAGCAGGAGCTGCCCTATTGGGAGCCGCCTATTGCTGGACAGCAGGGGTCTATATACAATTGAATACACAGCCTGTTTCAATCCAGCATCATCCAATCACAGCAATTATACACAGCTTAACTTAATTATCATCATCTTAATGGCTTGCCTCTCAACCATTACTTCTGGTAAAATGCCAGGGGCCATTCCAACTTGGCTGTGGCCCTCAACAGTTGGATGCCAGTATTTGTAGTTATTTATAACTATTTGCAGGTAGCAATGGGAAGGGCTTGTTGGATGAGGGGAGAAAAATCTTAATCCATGGATTTGCAAGAATTCAGTTTTAAACAAGTCACACATAGGTTTCAGACTCCAAAGGTCATCACCTTCCGATGAAAGATAAATTGGAAATAGATTCACCATTCCAGCAACTGAAGCCCAAGTTCAAACCACCACCATCCCTAAAAATTCATTTAATTGATTAAATCTTATATGGCTCACAGCGGCCTCCTGAGCATTAAGCTCTGGATGAAGATAGCATCATTCATAAGTAAAATATATCATTTAAATTTTAAGTGTTTTTATATGAGAGCTACATAAGGAGACCAGATAATATGAGCAAAATTGAAGAGAAAAGGCAGAAAGTACAAATATACTCCTACCCCATGATGTCCATAATAGTTACTATACTGAACATGAACTTTAAAATCACTCTGGAAATGTTCAGTGAATTAACAAACAATAAAACATTTTAGCAGCAAATTTGAAACTTCAAAAAAATAATATGGGAATTCTACAATTTAGGGACATACCAGTCAAAATTTAGAACTTGAAGCCAGGCACAATGGCACACACCTGTATTCCCAGTGACTCTGGAGGCTGAGGCAGGAGAACTGCAAGTTCAAAGCCAGCCTCAGCAATTTAGTGAGGCCCTAAGCAACTAGCAAGACCCTGTCTCAAAATAAAAATAAAATGAGTTGGGGATGTGGCTCAGTGGTTAAGCTTGGGGATGTGGTCATGGGTTAAGCTACTCTGGGTTCAATCCTGGTAACCACAACAACAATGAAAAGTTAGAACGTGAGAGATTCATTTACTAACAAACAAATTCATCATCATTACAGAGATAGTGGACTGGGAGATAAATTTTAAAAAATATTGAGATAAACCACAGAATTAAAAAAATAAAATGTATAAAAATATAGGCTATAGTATGAGGAGGCATAATATGCATGAATTGGAGTGTCAATAGGTGACAGATATTATGGCAGAAACAATATTTGAAGCTGTTGTTAATATCAGAAACTTTTTTCTAAACCATTAGATATTAGCTTATAGATTAAAAAAGTTCTTTACCTCTAGAAGTATGAATAAAGGGAAAATCACAACTATACACATCATCTTAAAGCCACTAAAACCAAAGGCAAAGGAAAATCTGAAAAGCAGGCAATTTTAAAAAAATGGTGTAGTACCTTCAAAGAAGCCACAATGAGCTAACAGGAAAAAAAAAAGAAAGAAATGGAATAATATCTTCAAAATGACAAAAACAAACAAACAAACAAATACAAATCAGTTGTGAACCAAAAATTCTATACACATTAAAAACATCCTTCAAGGATGAAAGTGAAATAAAACCATTTTTATCATTAGTAAACTCCACCAAAAGACTCTAAAGGATGTTCTTCGATAGAGGGCTAATGACCGTGGATATGCAGAAATTCAGAAAAATTTTGGTGTTGAATGCCTATAATCCCAGTGGCTCAGGAGTCTGAGACAGAAGGATTGCCAAGTTCAAAGACAGCCTCACCAATCTGATGAAGCCCTACACAACTTAGCGAGACCCTGTCTCAAAATGAAAAATAAAAGGAGTTGGGGATATGGTTCAGAGACTAAGTACCCTGGGTTCAATCCCCAATACTCTCCCTTCCAAAAAAAATTCAGGAAAGATTGAAGAGAAACAAAAATGATAAACATGTGAGAAAATATAAATAAGCATTGCTTGCATGAGGTAATAATGTTTGTGCTATTAAATTTTGAAAAATAAAATATATAAAAATTATACCATGTAATTCAAGAGGGAGTAAATAGCATTATAATATTCTAAAGTGTCTGAAAATTAGTGGGAAGAGAGAAAAATGTTAACTTACAGTAAAGTAAACTTACCATGAAAAGGGTACACATCTAGAATAGTATAATGTGGAATTATAAAGCTGAGAGGGAAGCAAATAATAAACATAGTCAACAGTTTAAAGGCAGACAAGAAAGGAGAGCAGAAAGAATATGGAATGATTAGAACAAATTGAAAGCAAATAGGAAGATAGTAGATTCAAATCCAAATTTATCCATAACTCTATTAAATGTAAATTCATCAAATATTCCAATTAGAAGTCAAAGACTAGAAGAGTAGATAAAATAACAGAACCTATCTGTTTTACTTAGTACACAACATCCACATTAAAAGGACTGAACACAAACATCAATCCAATCAGCAATACCTTTTGACCTATCAATGCCATAACAAGGTGTATATCCTACCACAATGCATACTCATGAGTACCATGAGACATGTACATAACTGATCACAGTGATATTATCTGTACAAACACAAAAATGGAAACAATCCACATCTTTATCAACAGGTGAATGGATAAATAAACCGTAGTGTATTTATACGATGAAATCCTACTCAACAGTACAAATTAATGAACCACTGATACAAACAATAACACAGACGACTCTCAAACATACCTTGAGACAAAGAAGCAGATACAAATGAGGATGGTGTATTATTCCATAGATAAAAAGTTCAAAATAGACAAACCTATGCTATACTTTATTTATTAGGAACAAATGCTTTATTTATGCTTTACTTTATTTATGCTTTATTTAACTTTGAGGAGGAGACATTGAGAGCAGCACTAGTGGAGGTTTTAGGATGTGGTAATATTCTATTCCTTGACCTGGGTGATAGTTATAGGTATTTTGCTTTACGATACCCCATTACGAATTATATTTCTGTTTTGTGATTTTTTTTAATTTGTTAAACTCCAGTTTTTACGTGTTTACTCTTCCCGCCCTCTCCTGCCAGGCATTCACAAGGTTCTTTTTACTCTTTCTTCACAATTTTCCTGTCTGCACATCCTGTTGCCTTATGCCATCCCAATTCTGACCTTTATTTTTTCACATATGGAAAAATCTAAGAGGGTACTAACTATTCTCTGTTCTTCCTCAGACACGTAACTGTCAGATTAATATTCTTAAAACATCATTGATGATACCTCCCAAATATTCAAAATAATTTGGTAACCTCTCTATACCCTGCTATTGCCTCAAGAGTATTAACCAAGAAAGTTCAACCAAACAGTCACACACTATGCTCAAGAGTACAACAATTTTCATGCTGAGTTCCAGCAAATAGTGAGTACTTGAGGTCCCTGGTGAAGAGCAGGCATATGTGGGAAATTAAAAGCAAAAGATAACATCATTCCATAAACAATCCATAACCAATTAGAAATGTACGTTGCCAAAATGACTAATGCTTAATAATGCTTCTTGTATGGATTCTTTCGTAAGTTAATATATTTTAATTCATTTACTCCTCAAGCCCATGTGATATACTGTTGGTATGTACATTTTATAAATGGGGAAATTGAGGCATAGAAATGGTAAGTCATCTGACTAGGCTCTCACAGATAGGTGGCAACACTGGGTTGCAAACAAACCGCTGTATCTGGCTCCAAAATCTATTCTCTTAACCCTTGCACTACATTGTCTTTGTACCTGTGCACAGCACTGGTTTCCAAATAGAATCATACCGTGGCTAAGTGGACTGCAAGATTTAGAGCTCAAGAGAGACATGTTAACTATGTTTAGAGGTCATGTCTCACCTCTTTTGATTGAGATGCAAACAAGTGAGGTCACTCTGTAACTAAGTGCTAAACAAGCACTCCATAAAAAGAACTGTGATTTAGAGCCCTTCTGTCCCTCTGATGACCATTATTTCCCTGGTTTGGTTTGATAACGTAAGTAGTGGCAAGAAAGTTTTCAGGGGTTTTGTAGGAAATCATTCTCACATCTACTTTGAACAAATCCTCCTTGCAAACCAGTTGAGAAATGGGCTAAATTGAATCCATTTGATTTAGTCCTTTCTCCTTGCGGCAATACGGCTTCTTGCCTTTCCTTTTTCCTTTATGAGAGGACTTTAACTTTCATCGGCTGGTTTTAATTTAACTTGTCATATTTCTATTTTTTTTTGTACATCTGCCCAAGGCCTTTGGGAAAAGGACACATTTTTTAATACGTCAGAACAATAAAAACCAGAGAGATCAATTTAAGTCAATTAGTCATATTTTAGGTAATCTAAGTAGAAGGCAAGAAATTCACTTACAACTTTTAAGTTATTCTTTTGAAGCTTCCATAGTGTGCAAACTGGCTATGGCAGTTTAAAATTGCCATGATCTTAGATAGCTTAGACATCATCGTGGATCATCATGGAAATCCTTAGATGAGAAGTAAGAGGGTAGTCTGTTTTTCAATATGAGGGTTGAAACCCAAGGCCTCTCCAATGTCAGGCAAGTGCTCTATCACTGAGCCACCTTCCCAACTCATTTTATTTTTGAGACAGGTTGGCCTTGAACTTGCAATTCTCCCTCCTTAGCCTATCAAATAGCTGGGATTACAGATGTGTGTCACAGTGCCTGCCACCAGGAAGCCTTTTTATGTAAGCTACACAGAAGCTGAAATGCACTGGTACCATGTAGGAGACATATGGTACTCTACAGGAGCGCTCAATGTCTTAACTCAGTTTCATGTGCACAGATGTATGCTAAGAATGAACTTTTCTAAGTCCATGGGCCCAGAAAAGCCTTTTTTTGTTTTGTTTTCCAGAAATAGGTGAGGCAGGCCACAATTATGTCATGAACAGTCCATTTTATTCTTTAGTTGGTCACATGGTTTTAGTCCTCTCTAATGAAAAATATCTCATAAAGAATTCCCCACCTGGGCTGAGGATATAGCTCAATGGGTAGAGTGCTTGCCTCTCATGTATAAGGCCCTGGGTTCAATCCCCAGTACCTCCAAAAAAGAAAAAGAAAAAAACTTCCCCACCTTACCTCCACCCTCTTTATTCTGTAACACCAAACACTGTTAGTTTTTCTCCTGATATATATCTATTTTATTATATTCTTATCTGTTTTCTTGCTTGTTTTCCACCTATATCCTCACTATATCATAAGCTCCATAATAGGAGGAACTAGTCTTCCCTCAATATCTGCACAGGATCGGTTCCAGAACCCCCATGAATACCCAGATCCAAGGACGCTTCAGTTGCTTATGTAAAATACTGTATTTTAATATAACCCATGCAGGTTCTCTCATATATTTTAAATCATCCCTAAATTACTTACACATAATACAATGTAAATTCTATGTAACCAATTGTTATGCTGTATTGTTTAGAGAATAATAAAAATAAGTTGTTGTACTGTATTGTTTGGAGGGGAAAAACAAGAAAAAAATAAGAAAGTTGGCTTATGTTTGGTACAGACATTTTTCTTGAATAATTTCAATGTACAGTTGGCTAGAACTGGTGCTAGCAGGGCGGGGAGGGGGGCGGCTGCTGTATGTATCTCTTTAGTTCATCATTGTATCTCCAGTGTTGGCAGAGTGCCTAGTGTATACTTGGTACTCATATTTGTTGAAAGGATACAAACAATGAATAGATAAATCTACAAAATCAAGAAGGCAAGTGAGGCTGAGTAAGTCATAAATTTTGCAAGGATGACACAGAAATCCAATTTGGATGTTGCCATTAATTGGGAAAATATTAAGTAGTGTTTTTATGGGCTACTTCCTCCCCCGTCCCTCCCATCCTTCCTTCCTCCCTTCTAGCTTCTCTCTCTTTTCTTCTTTTTTCCCCCCACATAATGATTTGCAAAACTGTAACAAGGAAATAAAAAATGAATGTGGGAAAGATCACCTTTCATTTTAATGAAAGTATTTCAAAACTCCATTTGTGAAGGTCATCTAAATTACTTTGATGCTGTCATTTTTCACAAGGAAGATTTCTATTTCCCATGGAAAATCCCATGCACTCAAATAAGATCACAGACACTAGAGGGAAGCCCCAGACACCCCTATGGTGCTTCCTGATGATGGATAAACAGAGCAGCCTAACCTTGGGCTTCAAGCACAGGCATGTCAACATACAGATACTCCATCTTTCACCCCTCCAGGATTGGGGGACTTCCTCCATGGCTTCTCAACCTATTTGTAGGAGAACTTCTTTGGTGTCCTGCCTGAGTCTTGGAGCCTCCCCCAAGAGCTGAATGGAGATGGTCTGGAGTAGGCAGGGGAGGAAAGAAAGCCTTGATTTCCATTTTAAATGCCCTTATTCTAGAGTGGTACTCCGTCCTCTCAACCTTAGCAGGCTAACGAGATTTAGATTTTTTTAAAGCCTCTTAAATACATCCCTACACTTTCTTTTTGCATTGGACTCAAAAACAAGCCCATGGGGAAACTAGATTTCCCATTCTCCAGACTCCAAATTTATAAGACTAAAAGGCTGTTAGATCCCTGTCTCCCCACAAGTTTCCTTTAGTCATTTTGGCCAATAGCTAGCAAAAGTTCCCTCCTACTAAGCCATCAGACCTGTAAGATTTGCAGGATTCTGGAATGAACTGGTCTTAGTTGAAACTTGTAAATCAATCAAGATCCTGACTATAGGGTTCCAATGCCCACACCCCAGGACTTGACCTCTCAGAAAGATTTAGCCCCTCATTTCAATGATTGGAAAGAACATTCATATCTTTAACCTTCCTTTTAGAGAAACTCTTGTTTTATCAATTTTTATTTTGCTTTAAAACAATGTTGTTTTTAAAAGTTTTTATTTTAAAAGAAATCCAAATCTGGTTCTGACTAGTGGGAATTTTCCTTCAGCCAAACCTGTTGGTTGTGCTTGAATCTCTGCCAGTATGGGGGCTATCACTGCAGCACTTTAAACTTAATAGTGGCTAATAAAATCATGGAGAAAAATCATAAAAGAGAATTACAAACAAAATCATCAAAAAAGAGAAAAAATGATTTGACTGTGATGAAAATCACCCTCTAGAGACCAGAATAGAAAAATTTGCAGACATAAGCTTATGTCAGCAGAGATACTTGACAGATATAAAAGTTGTTTTTCCTCAGTAGGTTTAACTCATCAGTTTCCATTCATCAGTTGTTTCTAAAATTGCAGGAAAGTTAAGTACAGCTGGGAAAAAGTAAAATTCAAAATCACCTCAATGACCCAAATTATAAGAGGTTGGAAAACTATTTTCCCTTTCCGGAGCATTTATTTTATTTTTTCCATATTTTTTTATTGGTCCAGTATATTTATTTTTAAAGCTGATGGAATCTTCAAGAACACATTGCTTTCACATTTGGCTTATTTTTTAAGTGGTTTAGCTAACATATCGACAGTGTGGTTGTATTAATCAAATAATTATGTCAGAACTCTCATACCTCTTGATTTTAAGGTGTGAACACATCACATAACAAAATAGAGAAGCAGAATCAGAAATTAGAGTTGGTTGTTAAGTTTTGAATATGTTTGTTCCAACTGCTTAAATACTGCAGCATCTCTATTTTTAAGCACTTCATATATGGCTACAAGTCTAAGATCATTTTTTTTCCCCTCTGGTTCTCTTAACTTGTTTATTTTTGGAATGTTTTGGCCAAATCTGTTCCAACTTTGACCTTTGGGTTCTTTTCTTTTCTTTTTAGGGAAACAACTATGTATACCTTTCCCAGTATTAAACATACACACGTATTCACATGCATGATAAACAATTCCCAGACTTGCTTTTCTGACAAATAAATCAGTGCCAGTACATCTTTGAAATGTCAAACTTCTCATTCAGCCTGAGACCTGTTGCTCTCCATGTGTTTCTTTGACAACATCTCAGATCTTAATGATTGGCATGGTTCCCAAGTGTCAGAATGCTGAAAAGTACAAGACACCTATTCAAACTTTTCTGTCCCTGCAATTACTGCAGATGCTTTTTTAATTTTATTTTTCTGACTTCTTGGAAGATTTACTACTCTCCCAGACTTCTGGCCTCCCAGGAAGGTCAAAGAGCTTCAAGTTAGTTTACTTTCCCTCAACTCTCTTAAAACCAAGGTGCCACCAAACCTTTTTCCAAGATCACTTAGAAAAACACAGGACTGTTTTATTTTATCTCACAAGCAATACCCAGGCATGCCTAAAGGGTAAGTCCCAAATGCCTTACTGCCTTAGAAAGGTGACTTTTTGTTACGATTGTAACTTTACACACATTATTCTATAGAGACCTAATGGCATAAGGACTTGGTTTTGGCATCTGATAGGCCTGGATTCAAATCATATCACTTACTTCCTTTGAAAACATGCATATTATTGTACTTCCTAAACCTTAATTTGTGTCCTCATCTGTAAAGTAGAAAGTGGCAATATTAAAAATATAGACTTCTGTAATTCAAGAGCAAGTGTGTTTTAGAAGAAATGAGCAAGAATATATTCAATTATATGACAAGAAGGAGAATATTTTCCTTACCTATTCATCTTAGACAAAAAGTTTAATAAAAAAATACAAATTAAGAAATATGTCAGTTGGGTACACATGCCTATAACCCAAGTGACTCAGGAGGCTAGATAGAAAGATCACTAGTTCAGAGCCAGCCTTTGTAAAAGCGAGGTGCTGAGCAACTCAGAGAGACCCTGTCTCTAAATAAAATAAAAAATAGGGCTGGGGATGTGGTTTAGTAGTTGCATGCCCCTGAGTTCAATCCCTGGTACACCCTCCCCCCAAAAGAAAAGAAATATTCCAGTAAAGTATGAAATGCGTGCAATAGAGGATGCTCTGATGATGTGCTACCCCACGTAAACCAAAGCATTGTGTAATACACAGCTCATTCTCCCTCTAAGAAAGTACATGGGTCAGGTGTACCTCTAGGGCCCTGCTATAATTTTTACCTATATAGATGTTACACATAACCTAAAGCTTGCCTGTAACATGATAAATTTCCAAATTTTAGCATAATAATGTCAAGAATGACCAAGTTGAGGTTATTCCCTAGCCTTATGCGTGTGGTGCATGTGAACTACTCATTGAAATTTGCTATGGGGAATAACATGTTCATTAACAATAGTATTTTGACCAGAGTAGCAGATTCTGTGTCCAACACAAAAGGACTTTTGAATGACAGGGAAAGAAAAGTCTTTTATCATCTATTCTTAAGCCCTTATCTGGGAAATGACTATCCAGTTAGGAAATGATCCAGATGTGACAATTTGTCAATACATACTATTTATTTTTAGCATTTTACAGAGACAAATAAAAATAAGAAATTCATATCAGTCTACCAAGTGGGTTCTGATGATAGAGACAAATAAAGACATGATATTCACATCAGTCTATCAAGCAGGTTCTGATGGGAGGGAGATAAGAATATCTGATTTTTCAGTGGGCTCAGAGATTTTCCTCCAGATAGTCTCCCAAGTCTGAATCTGACAGCTCTCCAGACTACAACTAATGCAAACTAATCCCAGGCAAGTAACTCATTCAACAGGTCCAGCATCTAATTCACCACCTATTTCCTGTACCTTCTTCACCTCCACCTGCTAATACCATCTGTGGTTCTTCTCTTCTAAATGGATACTGTCAGATTCACCTTGGACCCTTTCCTCCTGCAATCTCTTCTCTGACCCTTTCTCTTTCCCTAACATTTGACCTTCCACTCTCTTACTTCTCCTACCCAAGTAGGGCACTTCTTTTCCCCCATGCATCTCTGGGAATAAGCTTCTTCGCTTTCTCTTCCTTTCAGTAACCATGCATATACACACCCTTGCCTCTAACTTTTTGAATCCCTGTGTGCAAGCCCTGTCTCTGCTCTAAAACTGGATCCTTTTGTCTTAATGCACGTTCTTTTTTTTTTTTAAGAGAGAGTGAGAGACAGAGAGAGAGAGAGATAGTGATAGAGAATTTTTTTTTTAATATTTATTTTTTAGTTTTCGTCGGGCACAACATCTTTGTTTGTATGTGGTGCTGAGGATCGAACCCGGGCCGCACGCATGCCAGGCGAGCGCGCTACCGCTTGAGCCACATACACACGTTCTTGTTATGAAGATCAGGAGATCCATCCAGCCCTATTTCCCGCCAATCCCTAGCCCACTCCTTTTGTACTAGTCTTGTGCACAACCCTTTAATCTCAGCCTTTATCTTTAATAATATCCCTGTGACTTTCCCTCCTACAATAAATACACAAATCTAATGCTTGCCTAAGTCTACATCTGTCCCCAAATTTGTTCAAAATACCTCAGAAACTACTTACCTCTTCTGACTCTACTCTCCTTGCTATTTACCCTCTGCCCTATACTGTATAAGCATTAGTCCTGTGATCCTGGAAGCTCCATGTGCTAAGTAAGAGCATCTATACTTCAATTCCCTTCTCCTCCCTTCTTCACCTCCTGGTTCCTGAGTCCTCCTTGCACAAGGGACATAGAAAGAGATCAACAATTAATAGCTGTGCATGGGAACTGAAGTTTAACCCTTCTGATTCTAATCCACACCTTTTACTCCTGCTTTGTATAAACGGTACATGGCAACATCCCTAACTTTGCCACATCATAATCACACAGGATGGAGATTTACTACCAAGTCATTTTACTACCTTTGAGTAGTAAAAGATGCCTTTGAGAAAGACCTAAGTAAAATCCCCAACACTTTCTTTATTAGCTGCCTCTTAAGTAGGGAGGAGTTAAGGGAGGTGGGGATTGTTGCATTTCAACTTTAAACTCCCAGTCACAGATGAACAAACGCGTGGAACCCTGAGTGTGCTCAGGCTATAGAAAAGATAGATGCGAAGATACCAGTTTTACTCCGCCCTTCCCACCCTTCCATCCAAGCGGTGCAATGGGAAGAAACTGGCACAAACTATCTCCCACTTGAGAAATTAAAACAATGGCCGGCGGTGGCATAAGGGAGACTCACATAGTCCTCGCAATGCAACTGCAATAGAAAGCCGGCAGCCCCAACCAGCGCCAGATGTCCACCGCCAGCCTATTAGGGAAGCCTCGGGGTCACGGGCTCCGGTTCGCAGCCGGAGAACCCGCCGCTAGGAGGCGCCGCGAGCGCGCCACCCCCGCCCGCTGCTGAAGGAGGGCTAGCGCCCGATCCCCTCCACCAAACGCCTAGCCGCGGGGCGGGCAGGCAGGCGGGACCAGACGCGAGGACTGTCACCACGGACGCACCGCTCCTACCGACCCGGGACGCGAGCATCAAAGGAACTCCAGGCGCCACCCTGCCATTTGTCCCACCGGAGTCCTTGGCTCCCGCTCCCCAGTGAGCAGCATCAGGAAGACGGCGATGTCTGCTGGGGCCCGCCGGAGGAACCGGGCGCAGCATTTCGCTCCCCTCTGGTGTTTCTTGGTCGGGTTGGGGATGCTGTGGTCCCCTGCCTCACAGGCTTTCAACTTGGACGTGGACAAACTCACCGTGTACAGCGGCCCAAAGGGCAGCTACTTCGGCTACGCAGTGGACTTCCACATACCTGATGCCCGCACGTAAGTCGCTCTCCTAGGGGAGGTGGCACGCGTGCGCCAACCCGCTCACAGGTCGGGTCCCGGCCCCTCTGCTGTTAGCCCCTGGTAGGTCTCCCGAGCTTGGAAAGGCAGTGTCTGAGGTCCCACCCGTCTGCTCACCAGGGCTTCCGTCCCGTTTTCGGCTGGCCATCAGCCCCTTCTTTCCCTTTGCGCGCTAGATGTGCCTTGTGAACTTTGAACTAGAGAAATGCCACTGCAAAGAACTCGCGGTTCAAACTCCACTCATGCATCCCATAAAGGAGAGAACGGGACCGAACTGAGCCAGTTAAAACAAAAACCCAATATGGTGCAAGTGCTGCTGGTTGGCTGCAAGCACCTGGGCTCTTGTCCTCTACTTTCTCCCCATGGACTCTCATCTCACTGTATCTACATAGCTCCACCTAGAGAAGAATTAGGACCACTCGCACCCTCTTCCAAACCAGGTTTCTGACGCCCATTTCTTTCCAAGAGGAAATCAACCTTAACACTCTCTCCATCATAAATATGCTTCTGCCCTCCACCCCTACTCCAGCCTCAGTAGACATGCACCTCCTGAGTGCAACGCGTGCGCACAGTTTTATGATTGCCACCAGGTGACCTTTTCCAATCCTTTCTCAGAGCAAGTGTCTTGGTGGGGGCACCCAAAGCCAATACCAGCCAGCCGGACATCGTGGAAGGGGGAGCCGTCTATTACTGCCCTTGGCCGGTGGAAGGATCTGCACAGTGCAAGCAGATACCATTTGACACCACCAGTAAGTGCTATTTGTCATTCTGGACTCTGGGCCCTGGTTTGAAAGAGCCAGAGCAATCCTGGAGTCAACTTCCCACTTTCTTTGTATTCATAGTCCTGTTCAACTTTTAGGTATTGTGGGCGGTGCAGGTTAGAGAAATAAGTCTTCAACCCTGAGTGAAAATGTTTAGTGAACCCTAGAGAAGGAACGTTATCTGACCCTGAGTGTTTAGATGCATCCAGGTAATTTCTTTTTCTTTTTTCGCCTTGCTGTCCAGAGGTGAGCATTTTTAGGGTGAGTGGATGTTTTGGAAAATACAAAAGTTACGTCTTAACCTTGACCATGGACAGAATGTGGTTGCTTCCCAAGGACCAACCTGGGAAAAGACAGATTCTTAGCCCAGTTCCAAACTCCAGAGGCAAGACTTAGCTGACTTAGCTGCAGCAGACCCAGACATCACTCCATGTTGCTGTTTAATTCTTTACAGAAAGAAAGAATTTTCTTTCAAAATATTGGACATTGGATGCAAACTAGTACAGGCAGAGTGTGGATGGATTACATTCATTTCCAAAATCCCTAGACAGATGTTTCTTATTTAATTAAAGGAAAAATACATTTTAAACAATTCAGTCTGGTTACGTTTCCTCTGTGTTTTCTCTTTGGGTTCTAAGAAAATACTTTAAATGTAATGTGTTCAAAAACATTAACACTGAATGTTTTAATTTTTACCACCAAACCTTTATGAATTCAAATGATATGTATTATCAGAAAGCTAATCACTTTCCAGAAAAATGTGAATATGTCAGCTCAAATAACCCTTTGATGACCAGTCATTTAAAATCCCTTGTGCACTGCTCAATTGTTTTATAACATCATTCTCTGTGTATTTTGTTGGTATCCTAGTATGCATTCAGAACTTATGTAGAATGTCCATTTTATCAGAATTTTAATGAAATCCATTGGGTGGTGTTTACTTGTTAATTTATATCTTTTGTGCTAAGGAGAAAAAGTATTTCAGTTCTATGAATATGGAAATCATTTTTTAAAAAATCAGTGCAAGAATTACCTTGAATTATGACCAAACTAAGAAAGTCTTCCATAAAAGCATTTTTAAATTATATTTTTCATGCCTGTCTATATATGGTCATGATAGCTTATTTGCTGTTTCATTAAATAATTCAGTTATTTCATAACCAAGTTTTATAAGCTTTTTTCTTTTAAATTTAAGGATTGATAATGGAAAAATTAAGCTGCTTAATGTTACTTTATGACAGAAATTCTTTAATTAGTTGTTTTATCAGGCTTGAGATGCCTCCTAGTTATGGACCCTAAGTTTAAGAAAAAAACTTCCTAAATCAGAAAAATTGATCAGTTAAGTGTGAAATTAATTCCATTTTAATCATTCATGCCAAAATCCTTTTAATTTTTTAAAATATTTAAAATTCAGACCTTGACAAGTAAAAGCATCCTTGACATCAATTGAATTTACATTCAGGAAAACAGGTGTTTATTTTTTGACACATTCAGTTTGTTTTCACCAAGAAACAATCTATAGTCATGGAAACGATTTTAATAACCCACCTAGGACATTTCTTAGCACATCAAGTCAGGATCTAGTTGGTGTAGTTTTCCTTTGATAAATGGAGAATCAATGTCTGCCCAGATAAGTTACACCTGAACAAACACCTTCTATACCCCCAATCCCTGTAATGCCATGATTCAATAGATAAAAACTAGAAAATCCAGGCATTAGTATGAGTTTTTAAAAACTGACCACTCCTAACCAAGATTTTCTGGTGTTAAATCACAATAAGTAAAAATTTCCAAGGTTCATTCTAAAGCACTTGTTTGGAACTTTGAATTCACTTTCCTAGAGAAAACTAATGCTGAAAGATTGGGCTTTGGTTTCTAGAATAGCCCACAGGAATGTATTTAACCCTTACTGTAGCTGAATTACATTTGCAATGAAACACTTGGGGACAAACCAGTACAATTTCATCAATTAAATGAATAGGAAAACAATGTCAAGGAAAGGTCAATATTGCTTGGAGAAAGATGGGAGTGGGGGTAGATGACTCTTATGCAGGTTCTGAAAAAGACAGTTGGATGTCTCAAAGGGCTTCAGAGATTGATGCTGCTGGCTTTATACTAGATCTTACTTCTAAATGTGTGGAGTTTTTCTTGACAGGTAGACAGATGCATCCTACTATATAGGATTACTATAATTGCAGTAATTTGAGGACTCATAAATGGAACAAAGTGGGAGGGGGCAGGAGAGAGAAATAGATATTCCTGAAATAACTGAGCAGGAATTTCTTTAAAAAAAAATAAGCAAGGCAGGAAGGCTACACAAAGTTTGTAAGAAATGAATGGTTCATAATGGAATGAACAGGGCAGTGATCTGTGGAAAAGGGTGTCTCACGAAGAGAGGTGGGAAATTTTTCTTTGGGAAAAGAAAGTTCTCCTCCTTAGCCATCAGGGGGTACTGTGGGCCCAGAAACCTTGGTTGCTGCTGGGAATGGCCTGGAAAAGGGGAGATGAAAGGGAATCAGGACCACAGCTGGGTGCTACTGAATGGGTGCCAACACTTGGCACCTATTTCCACCAGTTACTTTATCCACATGTCCTGAGACAATGGAACTGGCTGTGAAGTGAAGAAGGACCAGCAGAGCTAGCTCCAATCAGAGCAGGCAGTTTTGTGGGCAGAGTAGAATCTTGGAAAGATAGAAATGGACCTTGCTGACTCTAGGTCTTGCACTCGATATTGCCAGTCGTATCCTGTTTATTGATTACTACCATGTACCAGTCACTTGATTACTACCATGTACCAGTCCCATGATTCCTAATCTGTAACATGAATAAGGAAACTGACTTCAAGGGTCTGGTCCAAAATGGCATGATTGAGATGGAGTTCTGCCTACTCCAAATCTAGCCTCTTCACCTTGCCTCCCTCCCAAAGATGGAGAGAGGATTAGTTCTCACAGCGTGCAAGTTCATGGTTGTGACAGGATCATGAGGAGCCCCAACAGGCACTGTGCCCCTTTCCTGACTTTTCTCCATCCCCCACCCCCAACACGGGCTCTAGATGTTCCAACAGAAGTGCCCTACAGAGAAGAGCTACAAAGGAGGAACAGCTTTGCTAGGAAAGTTGTAGAAACCAGAGGTTTAGAAGCAGGGTTTGTCTTGGTTGTGTATGTCTCTGGTTTGCTCAAACTCCCATAGAATCGTCCCCAGAGTCCCCTATTACATCCTGAGTTACTCTCTGCCCAGTGGCAACAATTCACTGTTTCCCTACAAAGAGGAAGCAAATGTCCCTACTTGACAATGTAGTGGCTCTGACTGGTGAACACCTACAAACTGATATCCACATAACAGTTTGTGATGTGCAGGGCATTATATATATATAAATATAAATATATATATATATATATATATATATATATATATATATATATATATTTCCCAATATTCCTCTGTGGGGATATCTATGACTTTTGCTGTCTTGTACCCCATCTACTCTTACTATCATGTCTGAATTCAAGACGTGCCAAGTAGGTTGACCTTTTAATAAAGTTGTTTCAACTTGTTCAGGCCTCTTGGGTGTCTGTAATTTAGCATTTTGCTGGAGTAACCAACTACATTTTCTCAGCCTAGATACTAAAGTAGATGGGCCTATAATTTAGACCCTGAATCTGGCTGTGATCCTGTACCTCAATTTAAGATCAACCACTTTTGAAAAACAAATAAGCTGTTAGTTAAATTTTTCATTAAATAATAATGATTTATAGCTTATCATTTAGCTTGGATTTCTGGGTGGTTTATTTTTTTTTTATTAAATTCAAAAAGAGAGGAAGCTTGGACTTTGCCTACCATTTCAAATGCATGAATACTATTAAATTCTGCGCCTTTCAAGTAAGGAAAAGGGAAATTTTAAGGAAGCATATGGTGGTGGGGGAGGTGCAAAGAGTAGATAATTTTCCTGCTCTGCACAAAATCAAATGGTTCCAAAAAAGCACTTCTCTCATCTCCCTTCTGTCTTTCCCTCGTACTTCAATAGAACAAAATTCCTCCCATCACCAAATTGATTTCTTTCACTTTTGCCTCGGGAGCTCTCTGAACTATGCTGTATCTTAACCAACTTAAAACATCACATCTGCCTAATTCATGCCTCTCGTCGCTAAGTCTACTCCAACATTTATTTCTTCTTTTTTCCAACACTTCCCAAACTCATGTGAAGATTAAATAAGGATGGCTAGATTACAACCCTTCTGATAAAAGGGGGAATGAATGAAAAAAAAATGAAACAGTCACTTCATTTTTGGAATAATGAATGGGTGATTTGCAACAATAATAGCCAAAGCAGAGAACATGAAATATTTGATTGTTTTCAATGCTCAAGTGGCACATTTGGAGGAGGAAGATAATGGCTTGTGCTAATAGATGATGATAATCATCATAGCACTGACATCAGCAGAGTCAGTACAGCTGGGATACATGCACAATTAGGGACCCACATAAAAAGGGAACAGGAAGAGCTGGGAGGTGCCATTGAGATTTGGAAGTCATCTGAGAGACACTACTAGAATTAGCCTGGCCTTAATTTAGTATCTTTGTGCTTAAAATAAGTAAATGAAAAACCCCTTCGAATGGAAGATGATTTGGTTAGGACGTTTCAAAGCTCCAGAACGGTAACATTTTTGTTGGAATTGTGTTTTAGCTTGGAGACCAGAAGCCTTTGTTTTGGGAGTTCTGTTTTATTTTGTGTCGAGTGAGCCCACAATAAGAAGCAGCTTACAGCATCTGTTTCTGTGACTGGTACAGGACTGGTTTTTGATAGTATGGGGTGTGCCCTCTTTCTCATGTGAGAGTTAGGAAACATATTGGTCACAGAAGTCTTGCTTTTCTGACTTGCCCAGAAAGAAATTAGGTTTTGTTTGGGAACAAAGAAAAGAAAAAAAATGTAGGTCAGAGTTACTCAAGTAGATGACAGAGGAAATAATATAAATGTGATAAGATTCAGGAACAGCAGGAATCTATGGTCCAGTAAGCTCAGCTGTAAGGTTAAAAAAAAAAAAAAGTGAGGGGGAGCCCAAAGATTACCTACTTCTTTTTAAGAATCGATAATGCCAGGAGTAGAAAGAGTTTTGCTATTTGCATATATACATATATGTACAGAAATCTTCCTGTACCCAGTGCTGATCCCACCGAGTCATCAGATCTTGTTTGGCTGAATGTTTACTTTTTCTGCAAGCAATTCTCCAGTTCACAATGGCTACTATGTCTGAATATGCGGACCTGACACAGGCAACCACCATCCAGCCCTGAAGGGATCCTGATTGGCTCAGACACCCATGCAACAGAATGCAATTGAGTCCTGATAGGAGCAGAGAGGAGGTAGTGGTCCCCACAGCACAGCAACCAAGGAAGCAATTAGAAAAAGGAAGTCCTTGAAACTCTGGCTAGAAATAGGAAACAGACCTGCTCTACGGATAGTTGGGTAGTATGAACATAGGAGCCTGTTCCTTAATCTTCAAAATTCTTTCAAGAAGCTAGACGTCCGTCGGAGGGAAGAGGCTGCCAGGTTCTTGGCAGGAACCTTCCATGCAGCAGCTGCAGCATTTTGGAAGAGTTGTCCAAAATAGTCTTGACGTTATCCTGGAAACAAAATATGTTTTGACATTTCAGCTAACTGGTTGAGATGAATGAATTCAAATATTACCCCGTGTGTATAAAGAGTTCTGTACCTGAGAGTTGTATTGATGAAGAGAACGGCCAACATCATTAAGAGCTCCACTGAGGTGTGTCCTGATGGACACCATCCAGACACACAGACATGGATTTTTTGAGGAAGATAGACGAAAAATGTATCATTGATCTTATTAAAAGCACCCATTCATCTTTTAACCAGTCAACATTCTTAAGACCTTTAAAATATGTAATTTTCCAAATACATTTGAATACATGTTTAAAATATATCTTTAATACATGCTTAAAAAATATGTATGGTAAAGCAAGGTATACCTGAGTGATGAATCCTAAACTAGATTTTAAATAAAGCCCAATTCTGGGTTATGTTATAGGGAGACTTTAGATGTGCAAGCAAATCATGATTCACTGATAAGTGATTGATACTCAAAATAGTCCACTCATTGCCTCAGTTGGGCTATTATGGAACCCAGGCAGGCAGTTCTCAGATGGATGTCTCCAAACATCCTAGAAGGATTCGAGCTCGACCTCATCTGTGCAGAAAGGCCAGAACTTGGATCTCTGATATTTAGTGTAGCATCCCAAATGTCTGCCAACTTGAGAATCTTTTCTAGATCCATAACCATTAGTGAAAATGATCCTTTAGCTGTTGTGTTCTTTTGGTAAAAATAAGGCATCGGTTACAAAATTAAGTCTTTCTAGAAAAATAAATCTTTCTAGGTATTGGAGGAAGAGCTGACTTTGAAGGGGGAGTATAAGGAAATTCAGGGAGGGTGATGGAACTTTTTGAATCTTTATTATGGTATGTGTGTATTTGTCCAAACCGATAAAACTATGTATCAGTAAAAGTGAATTTGATGGTGTGCAAGTAAAAACCAAATGAAAAGAGAAAAATACCTCCATGGATAGTATGAGAGAGCTATATATGTGATCAATTTGGTTTTCTGACCATTGCTATGAGCATGTTGACAGTAAGATCTTTGACAGCAATAAGTTCGGATACAATAGCTCTTGAAAGTCTAAGGACATATTTTATGACTGACTAACATAGGCCACTGATCCCAAATAAGGGTGAACAACGAAATCATCATGTAGGACCTTCTTTATCGTTCTGTAAATAAAGATAGAATGTTCAGCATGTATTTGGTGGAAAAACTGTGAGAACATGTTGAGTAAGAATGACCCCTGTGCAATCCAGTGTCACCCTGTGTCTTTCCTCTGTGCTTATGAAACGCAGGCATGGGACTCCTCCTTGGTGTTAACTAAGCTAAGGAGGTCTCACTTCAAACATGTGTTATAGTTATCCACAAAAGTACAACTGCACTGCAGGGCTTTTACTTATTCACATTAGGTCAACTTTTTTCTTTATCTCTGGTATTTGATATGGGAAAACAGATTTGGATATGACATTGCAAAAGCCTCTGTATCAATCTTCCCGGATTTCCAGGCCATATAGAAACTAGGGAGAAGGGTACACACCATTGCTACAGGGATAGGTTTATTAAAGGAGCCCAGGTGGCCAAAATTACACCCAGCATCCCTCCCAGAGGTAATGATGGAAGCCAACTCCTGGTAGCTGCCTCCATTGTCACATCCTGTGATTTATCCAGATGTTTCCATCCAACGCTTCTTGCCACATGGCTTGCACAATTTACCTCCTTCTCCCAGTTCTTTATGCCACAGTACAGTACAAGTACATGGCAAATACCCCCTATATATACATGTCCCCCTCACCCTGGGCCTCAGTTCTTAACCACTCAGAACTTCTTATCTTTCAGTGATGACTTTCTGGTACTTTCAGCTTTTCTCTCTCCCTACATTTTCCCAAAGGATATATACTTCAGAAATTAATTCTAAAATCATTGTGAGTCCTTTTTGTGGAAAAAAAAAAAGGGACACAACACCTAGAAATGTTTCAGGCCGCCTGAATATGGATAGTCCATTAAGTAAGGCATAAGATATATGATGAAATATTATACAGCCATAAAAATGAAGTCCACAAAGTATCAACATTAATATGGAAGATATGCTTGTTTTAATGTTAAATGAAAAACAAACTCCAAAATTGTATCTACAAGTTTTTTGTAGTATGAGAAGGGAAATGAAACCAAGTGATATGCATGGTAGAGGGTGGGGACAGGTTGAGGACTGACTGCTAGTATGAAAGTCATACTCATATCTTCAAATCTGCTGACAGAAACATTTTCCTTTTCTCACCACATGATGTGCTCTCTACCACAAGTGTTGGGTTTGGGATGAAAGCCCCAAAGAACTGTGCCATTTGAGTGTTCCAAAAACATCTTCAGGAAAAGCCATTTATTATAAAAAGAAGTAAAATCAGTGCTAATCACATGTCCCTAAGACAACCTTTTTTTTTGTTGAATTTCCTTTCTTGTGGTCTTTTAAAGGTACGGATACCATTTTGATAGGTGCAGATAATAAATAAAGTATTCAACATTTAAATAAATTGGAATCACCAACCTCCTAGGCATGCTTTGGCTTATGAAATGTCAGAAACAATGAAGATCCACTCCAGGTGTATAGAGAGTATGCACTGTGCCTTCTCTCCCTTTCCCAGTAGGGAGAAGTTGGACACATGTATCCATAAGGAACCTCCATGAGCTAGGATCCTTGGGTGGTTTGAATAAGCAGAACCTTCCTGTCAACTTACATGAAATATATAATATGAGCAAGAAATAAACCTTGGTTGTATTAAGCTAGAGATTTGAGGTCATTTGTTTCTATAGACTCATCTGGGCACTTTTTGGCCTATTAGTACATGTGAGGAGCAATAATGGAAATAAATGTTCTACCCCATGAATACAGTATTTTTTAAGTTCATGAATTCTTAGTGCCTTTTCTAGAAAAACATGCACTATGAGTCTCATGGGAAGAGACCAAATGTAATTATCTCTGCACCTGTTGGATACAGAACCAGTTTTTACCCTTCACGTTCAGTCAAAATACTTTTGTAGAAGAGATTCTGGAAAATGCATTCACTACCCCCAACTGCTTTTCCCTTTTCCCTTGCTCAACCCTTATTGCTGACAAATATGTCGACATACTTTTCATTTATAGAAACAGACACGTCTTTACAGAATTCTGAACAATTTACTTGGGTCTGAGTAATACAGTTTATCCCCAAAGAAATGCTCTAAATAGATTTTTAGCTCACTGTTGGGGCACATATAATATCTTAAGGGGGGGGGGACCCTTCTTATTGAACATAGCAGATCAAGAGCTAATCACCAATTCATATTGTGAAACTGAATATCATATCATGACTTCACCTGAATGGTTCAGTGGAATCGAAAATAACGCTTAGCGTTTGTGACATTCCACAAGCAGTGTTCTTCTAGACCCTGGAAGATGGCCACAAAGCTCAAGGCCTTGCCCATGTATGGTTTACAGTGAACAGCAGGGACCAGATGAGAAAAATTAAGGTAAGGTTGAGGGGACAGAGTGGGGGAGTGGGCGTGTGTACGCGCATGTTATTTTAGGTTGGGGTGGCATTATTTTTCTATTGCTGCTATGACAAATTACCACACATTTAATGGCTTTAACAACACAAATTGATTATTTTACAGTTTTAGAAGCCAAAGTCTAAAATAGGTTTCCCTGGGCTTGAATCAAGGTCTTGGCAGAGCTGTGTTCTTTCTGGAAGCTCTAGGGACAATCTCTTTCCTTGCCTTTTCCAGCACTCACAGCCTGCCCACATTCTTTGGCTTATGGCCTTTTTCCATTTTTAAAACTAACAATGTTGGGCAGAATCCATCTCCACTTCCTTCTTCTTCTCTGTCCCCCTCTTTCACCTTCAAGTACCCTGGTGATGACATTGGACCCACCCTTACCATGCAGGATAACTTCCCTCTCTCAAGGTCAGATGATAAGCAATCTTAATTCCATCTGCAACCTTAATTCCCTTTCTTATGCAACAATTTATTTATGAGCTTGTGGAATGAAGGTGTAGATTGGGGGGGAGGCCTATTATTTTGCCTATCACAAGTGGTCAAAAATTTTTCATTGAGTAGCTGATATTTGAGTGAGGGTTTAAATTAAGGAGGTCTCCCTGGGAGAAGAGCCTGGATTGTAGCAAAGTCAGTGTTCAAGACTAGAGGGAAACTAGTGTGCCTGGGAAATGGAGCAAAGGCCTCTGGGCCAGAGAAGCAAGTCAAGGAAAGAAGGATACAAAACTGGCCAGAAAGCCAAGTGCATATAGGGTTGGGGCCATAATCCCCAAAGATGGACTCTCAAATGCCATAATCCCAAATGTTGAAATCCCAAAAGATCAAAATCTCTGAATTCTAAAATCCCTGAAGTCTAAAATTTCAAAAATATCATTTTGAAAATATAATTTTAAAAATTTATCTAAAAGACAATTTATAGTTTTTAAAGGAGATTTATGTGGGACACATAAAAACAGGACTGAACACTTCATAGATCTCTTTGCATTATAAAGCAGACAATAAGAAGATTCATAGTTTTGCAAACATAAATTCTGTTATACTAATGACAGTTGTGAGTGTGACCATATGCATAAAGAAATGTTCAAAAAGTGAAGTATATAAATCTACTTACTATGGTTGATAATTGTGTGCACCTGGCTTTCTAACTGTCTTCTCTGAAATTCTGTGATGGACAACCTAAGCTTTTGCAAGATCAATCAAAAAATCTCTGTAGGTAACCACTGCATGCAGAGTTGCAGAAAGAGCTAAAATATCGAGAAATTTTATCTTTCACAAGTATAGATGTATAAAAAGAACATCTCCTTATTTATTGAGGAAATTCCAAGGTTTTTAATGTTTATATCAATGCTTGCAAGCTAAGCCAATTATTTTATGATAATAAAATTTCAGTGTCAATTTTTCAAAAAATACTTCAAGTAAATTATGACTCTTGAAAAGTCATTATACAATTAATACTTCTATTATTGGAAAAGATGCAAAGATACAACACATACAAAGCAAATTGTAAAAAGAAAATGATAAGGATTTAAAATAGTAAGAGAAAAAACAAAGAAACCGAGAAAGTCTGAGGGCACAAGAGGCTATTGAAATAAATCCTAAAGTTCAAAAGCCAGGGAGCCTGGAGTTCTGATGTCCATGGTGGTACAAGAAAACTCTGCCCCAGCTCTCAGAGATCAAATCACCTTCCATGTTCATTCTCTCTGGTCCTCTGGCTAAATAGATACGTTAATCTCTGGAAACACACCCCAAATAGTACTTTACCAGGTTTCTACACTTTCATTCTGTGTAACAACACATCTATTCTACAAACAACCAAAAATATGCTAATCCTTTCCCCAGAATTTGGCTTTCAATCCCTCTTAGATAACTTTCTTCCCCCTCAATGGGAATTGTGGTTTGGGGGATTTCAACTTTTGGGATTTTAATATTCTGGATTCTAATCTTTCAGGATTATGATTTGGGGGATTTTTGACTTGAGATATAGATTTTGATCTTTTGGAATTTCAATATTTGGGATTATGGCATTCAGGGTTGTGTCTTTCAGGATTATGATCAGATCTGGGATCAGGATTTTGGATTTTATTTAATGAGTGATGGGAAGCCCAGGGTGCCTTTAAATAGGCAAGTAACATGATTTGAATTATGTGCTTGAAAGGATCAGTCTCACTTCTGGATGAAGAATAGCCTGGGCCTGTGTCAGAGCACAAACAGGAGCCTCTTCTCATTGTCCAATAAAAGAACTATGGCTTGGCTTGAGTGAGAGCAGATGGCTGAGAAATGGTTGGACATGGGATTGGAAAGTGCAGTTAGTAGGATATCATTATGGGTCAGATGAAGAGTACAAAAGAACATCTTGACTTGAGTTTCTGGAGAGAAGAGATTGACACAGGGAACAGTGGGAAAAAGAGCCCATATTGGAAGAAATATCAAGAGATGAGTCCAGATATGTGAAATTTGGTACTTTAGTTGGACATCCAAATGGAGGTCAAATGGGCAGTCGGATAAATAAACCCAGACCTCAGGCAAGATGTCTTGAGGATTTAAATTAGGAATCAGAAGTATGTGGGTGATGTTAAAGAACATGACTTGAGGAGTGAGTGTGGATAGAGAGAAGAGAAGTGAATCAAAGAAAAAGGAACATAAAAGAGATAAGATGAAGGTTGAGGCCACCCTGGAGCACCCTGAAATTGAGAGAAATATTAGAGAATACAGGAGGATGCATCAAACCCACAAATGAGCAGCCTGTTAGGTGAAAGCTGGGAATGTGGGTTGAGTGAATGAGGACTGAAGTTTAAACATTTGATTTACTAATTGAAGATTATCAATGACTGAAAATAGTAGTTCAGGGTAGTATATCAAGAAAGGAAGTGGCAGAAGACAACAGGAGACATCAACGTAAGCAGACAATTTTTAAAGGAGTATTGTTATAAACAGGACCAGAGAAATTTAAGTCAAGAAGATCGCATAAGGTATTAGCCTAATAGAAATTATTCAGAATACAAGAAGAGGGAAACCACGATGATCAAAACAGAGGAACTGTGCAGGAGCACATTCCTGAGTGGATGAGAATGGATGGGATTCTTACACAAATGGAGGGACTGGCCTTAGAGCATCATAGAGGGAAGGCAGTTCAGTCTCTGCAATGGGAAGGAAGGCAGAGAAAGGAAACAACCAAGGGTAGGTTCTTGGATTTGGGGACTGGAGGGAAAAAAATATAATTTTCCATTTCTTGCATTTTCTTAGTAAAATAAGAAGCCAGGTCATTGGCTAAGAGTGAGGAGGCAGAGAAGAAGGTTGGGAGGAGAAGACAGTGTGACTGGTAATAGCATAATGACAGAATGAATCAACTAGTGAAGAAATGGGATGCCCAGGAAGTGTGCAGACAACACGAGTCTGAACCTGTTTGTTGAATGAGTAAACTTTTGTCTCTGCTCACCCCACAGAATGGTACCATTTATTTAGGGTAGGACTTAAGAAGATCTCCTAGAGAACAACTCCATCTTGGATTTTAATCTTCTGCCTTGGAAGATTAAATACAGTGCAGACATAAAAAGTTTGAATACTTCAGTTCCTACTTTTTGTAACATTAGGAGGTTACCTTCTTAAAGAAACACAATATGAAAACTCATTTGTGAGATGAATGGTTGGGACCCCTTTTTTATACAGCACTTCTAGAAACAGGGATGAAGCCTAGAGGAATATGCAGCTATGAAACAGGAGGGAGTGGGAATATATTTTTCAAGTGCTAATGGGAAGTAAGTTTATACAACCTTCATTGTGAAACCCAATCACATCCTGTATTTAAAGTGGTCCTTTGAGATTATACACAAAGATATTTGTGTCAGTTGGCTTCCTGAGATTCCCATGCTGAGAGGTTTTCATTACTTCTTGAAGCAAATAAACAATGGGGCACTAAGCAGAATCATGCTGTGCTCCTGACCATCCAAAGGTGATATCTAAGCCATACCGAGAGTTCTGATTTCTCAATTGTGCCTACAACCATGATATGTGATCCCAGGTAATTACTCCAAGGATGAAAACCCAGAGAAAGTGAAAAATTCAAAGAGCTGAAAGCAAACCACAGTGGTTGAGAATGCTGAGGATGATCCTGGCAAGGTCAGGGATTATACTGGTTTGTCCTTGTAGAAAGAACCCTGCTCCATGATAGAGAATGGGCTTGAAGGTGGCAAGCCTAGAGCAAGGAAGGTGAGCCAGGACTGTGCCAGTAACCAGAGCTAAAGCACATGGTGGTCACCATGGAGTAATGGAAATAGGGATGGAAAGAAGATGGACTGAGAGGGATTTAGAAGGAAGGTGTTTTATTCAGCTTTTTTGCTGCTGTGACTAAGGACCTGGCCAGAACAACTGTAGTGGAAGAAACGTTTATTTGAGAGCTCACGGTTTCAGAGGTCTTTGTCCATAGAAGGCTGGTTCCATTCCTCAGGGCTCAAGGTGAGGCAGAACACAATGGCAGAAGCAGGTAGCAGAGGAAAGCAGCTCATATGATGATCAGAAAGCAGAGAGAGAGGTCACACTTGCCAGATACAAATATATACCTCAAAGCCACACCCCAACTCCCACCTCCTCCAACTGTGGATACCACTTCAGATACCACTCAGTTAATCCCTATCAGAGGATTAATTCACTGATTGGGTTAAGACTCTTACAACCTAATCCTTTATCCTCTAAACCTACTTTCATCGTCTCTCACGCGAGCTTTTTGGGGACACCTCATATCCAAACCTAACAGAAGGATCAACCAGAAGTGATGACTGAATGGAATTTGTAAGCACGGGATTGGTAGTTTACAAGAATGAGTTTCCTGGGCTGGGGTTGTGGCTCAGTGGCAGAGCACTTGCCCCGGACGTATGAGGCACCAGGTTCGATCCTCAGCATAAAAAATAAATAAATAAAATAAAGGTATTGTGTCCATAAAATAAAGGTATTGTGTCCATCTACAACTAAAAAAAAAAGAATGAGTTCCCAGTGTATGGCTTGGTTAATGGGGTTATTATTATATTGGGTAAAACTAATGAACAAGATAGACATAGTCTCTGACCTTGCAATGCTTCCTATGGAAGACCAGTAGCTGGCATCTCTAATCCAGGTATAAGTGCCATAGTAGCACTTTTCTAGTGAAGAATACTTTAGGTGTGCAAAAGGACCCCATTTCTGACTGAAGGGGGTGGTTTTTATGTGTCAAGGAAGGCTTTTCAGAGAGAATGGCACTAAAGGTCAGATCTAAAGAGTGACGTGAATGTGCATGTGTGAACATGAATGAATGTGTGCATGTACATGTCCATCTCTGGGATTGGCAGATAAGAGAGAAAACTGCTGCAGCCAATGTGGATGTACTGGAGGAAGTTGTAAATGAGGTCAAAACTGATGTTTTCATCACTACAGTGTAACTGGAGCCAGCTTCGCCTTTCTGACTATTATGTTGCACTTGGGACTCACCTTATTTTGTTTTGTTTCAATCTGGTCTGCCACAGATGGCTGAAGTTTTCCCTTTGAAGAGGTCATTCATCCATTTCTTAACTCCTAATTTCTTGCTCTTCTTGCATCATATCAATCAGTATAATACCCACCTCCAAAATGGTTCATATTGTACCAGCAAAATTCCACATTATTTCCAGAACATACCTTACATAAGACCTTAGTCAAGTTACATATGAAAAAGGTTTCAAATGATATTCAATGTAGAAAGCTTATTCATTTTTTTATTAGTAAGCAAAACTCTAAAGAACACTAGCTAGCTACTCTTGGCTATTCAAAATAGTAGAGTTGGAAACGTGATCTCTATTTTAGGGAAGATGATCTTAACATGAAAATAATTATAGCAGAAAATGTAATTGGTGATCCACAGCAGGAAAACTATATAATAGGAAGGTTGCAATACCATCTATATGATTGCTGTTCCAAATCCATACATATAAACATAATTCTTAAAACTCTAAAATTACACATTTATCTCACTTATCTTTATTAGTATTTGGTTATGTATGAAATTGAAAATTTAAGTACTGATATAAAGAAATGATTTAAAATAAAAGTTCCAGAAAGGAATATTTTATTTCTCTATAAACTAAAGAAATGAAATAGAGTCCCTTAAATTCTGAACAGCTGGATGAATTTATCAAATTTAACAGCAACTGGACACAGGGAATTGAATTCTAATAGCCTTTCACTTGCTACGTCATATAATTCCTTATATAAGCTTTGTTACATTTTATTATTTAAAAAATTCGGAACAATATTTTTATTGTTGAACAACTTTTATTGTTGAATAACTGAAATAACTTTACTTTGTAAGTAAATAACTGAATTCACTTTGTAAGTGAATAACTGAAATAACTGTACTATATTTTAAAACAGCTTTTTAAAGAATCAATTTGGGCCCAGTGCAGTGGTGCACACCTATAATCCCAGCAGTTTGAGAGGCTGAAGCAGCACGATCTCAAGTTCAAGGCAAACCTCAACTAGAGAGGCCCTGAGCAACTTAGCTAGACTCTGTCTCAAAATAAAGAATAAAAAAGACTTGGGATGTTGCTCAGTGTTTAAACACCCCTGGGTTCAATCTCTGGTGACAAAAAAAAAGTGATTTGGACAAATTGGCAAACAAGAGGGAAATGTATTTGACAAGATAAAGAGCTGAAAAGAAGGCCTTAGAGTATGACTCAGAGGGAACAGAGGGGTAGCACCTGATTGAGAGAATACCCCATACCTAGAAATCGTCTGAGGTCAGGGTCCACAGGTGCAAGGCACAGGACATTTAGACATGATCCATTAGGAAGAAAAAAAAAAAAACAACTGTGTGCATACAATGCACTATGTACCTATCTAAATATTATACATATATGATATAAATCATTACTCTCTGTTACATATAATGTCCACTTAATCAGAATAACACATTTCTTGAACATCACGTGGAAAATGAATTAGTGAGATATTTCCTTAAATACTTGAAAATTCATATTAAGATGACCAAGAGTGTGAAGTCTACAAAGGTGTTCTTTCAATAGTGATCTTGCAGTATTAGGAATCATACATTCAGATATCTAGTCTTCTGGGGAAAAAAAAAAATCAGCTCACGTTCTTTTTTGGGATTTGCCTGACCACTGCTATTTTATCTTGAATTTTAACTGAGTGCTCTTCATTCTCACAATTTCAATGAAACTCTTACAGCACACGTTTGACTGTGGTAAAGATCATAAGCAAATGTTTAAAGATCTCTTTCCCCCTCTTCCTGATTAAAACTGTCTGAACAGCTCCTGCAATGGCTTTAAGAAAGTCCCTAAGGGGATGGATTTGGAAGTGATGACTGAAAGTTATAGGGGAAACTTACTGTTTTTCCAGTACAAGGTCGAGAGCTTTATAGTTTTCAAAAATCACATCATCTGCCAAAATGTTTGGTCCCACCTGTGTCCGTTTCAGCTTCTCCCTTCCCTCGCCCATGGTGATCCATCTTCACTTCTTGTAACTCTCCCCATTTCGCTAAACGAGAAGATTGGAAAAACCTGTTGTAGTTCATGTGTGCACCACATTCTACACTCCCTCACTCCTGCTCTCAAAGACATACTCCCGAGAATGAAGGAACCAAAACCCAGTAGGCTTGCCACCCACTGGGAATTGTACCAAGACAGTCCATCGCTGCCATTTAAGGATGATTGCATCAAAGTCTAGAAACGTAGGATGAACCGGATCAATTTTACTCCTAACACCTATCTAAATTTCCCAGGTTAGCCTACAGAGTTTTTCATTGTATCTTCAGGTTTGTCTTTTCTTATTTTTTTTTTAGATCATAAATGTAATAATGCCCACTCTAAGCACTCTGTGTGTGTGTGTGTGTGTGTGTATATATATATATATATATATATATATATATATATATACACACACACACACACACACACACACACACAGAATATTTGCCCTTTCAACAAAAGTGGAACCATACTGAACAATGAATGTATCATAGACAAACTTCTGAAGGAACAGATGGGCCGTTGGTCATTCACTGAGGGTCTATTATGTGTCCTCCACTGTTTTAAAAAAATGGGAAATTCACTGGAGAAGCAGAGGAGTCTCTGTTCATGAAATTTAGGCATATTCTCAAGGGCGTAGTCAACACACGTGCAAACTAACAAGGCCATCTGAGATGGTGGCAAGTGCTACAAAGAAAACTAGAAAGAGTAACAGGAGGAGTGAATGACAGGGCAGTCTGACCAGGTGGCTGAGGGGATGTGTGTCTGGGGAAGTGACATTTGAGCTGCATCCTGAGTACTGAGGAGGTAGCAATCCTGTGGGACTCACGGGAGGAACAGTCCAGGCAGCATGAAGAGTAACTGCAATGGCGAGACTGAAACAGCTGGGTGTGTTCAATGGACAGATAGTGTGGCTGCAACTTCATGAACCTGAAAATGTAGGAGAGGGTGAGGCCAGAGAAGCAAGCAGGACAGGTTTTGTTGGCCCCAAAGGCCACTCCAAACTTACTGTTGCAGAGGTGGCATCATAAATCATCCAGCGAAGAGCGAGATTGTTTGGTAAATGATGTTGGGACAACTGACTCTTTATATTGAAATATGCAAGATATTCCTGCCACATTGTATGCAAAAATAAATTTCAGATGGACAATAATCTCCATATGATTAAAACAACAAAAGAAAAATTGGGAGAAAGTACTTGCAACTGATATTTGTAAAGAAGACTCCAGACCCCCAATGGGTGATTAATTTGTGGTAATCAAGGCCATTAACCAAATAAGATGAGCCAAGGATATAAACAGGCAATTCACAGAAGAAAAAAGTGAATGGTACATAAAGATGAAAAGAGGATCAATCTTACTAACAATCAGGGAAATGAAAATGAAAACAAAGTGAGATATACTTCACAGTCACTCAGGTTGGGAATAATTTAAATGTCCTGCAACATCAAGAGCTGATACCTCCTCTCTCACGAGCCACTGGTGGGTCCGGAAATTGCGGTTGCTTTGAAGTGATAAAATGGATGTGATCATATTCTTTGATCCAGTAACGTCATTTCTGGTCTGTTGCCAGAGAGAAACCCTTGTACATATGCAGATGACGATGGATATAAGGATACCTAGAGCTCATGTTTATAGTCATTGTAAAACTGAAAATGAACCTAATTTTGTTTTTGTTGTTGTTTTGTTTTTGGTACTGGGGATTGAAACCGCATCACTGGCCCTTTTTATTTTTTGAGAAAGGGTCTTGCTAAGTTGCTTAGGACCTTGCTAAATTGCTGAGGTGGACTTTGAACTTGTGATCCTCCTGTCTCAGCTCCTCTGGCTGCTGAGATTACAGGCATGCACCACCATGCCTGCCTTAAATCTAAAGTTTTATATGTAAATGAAATAAATAAATAAAATTTAGGTGATTATTCAATGTGATTTAGTACTATATAGAAGTTATAAAGAATGAACTGAAGATGTCCATCTGTCTTTCCATCCATTCGTCCACCTACCCATCTATGTCATTATGTATTTGTCTTTGTATCTAGCTAGCTAGCTATTCATGGACATCTCATCTCTCACAGATATAAAATTGAATGTAAAACACAAATATGGGCTGCTACATAAAGATAAGGTGATGCCTTATTTTCAGTTAAAAGGAATCCACAGCTAGGCGCTATGGGGCACACCTGTAATCACAGTGGCTTGAGAGGCTGAGACAGGAGGATCCCAAGTTCAAAGCCAGCCTCATCAACAGTGAGGCATTAGGCAGCTCAGTGAGACCCTCTCTCTAAGTAAAATATAAGATAGGGCTGGAGGTGTAGCTCAGTGGCTGAGTGCCCCTGAGTTCAATTCCTGATACTCCCCACCCCCCAAAAAAAAGAATACACAAAAAGAATACACAAAAAAAGAATACAATTATTTCTATCAATTGTTGGCAAACCACAACTAAATCTGATCTACCTTCTGTTTTTGTACTGCCTATAAGCTAAGAATAGTTCTTACCTTTTTAAATGGATGAAAACGATTTTCAATAATAATATTTTAAAGAATAATATTTCATGACACATGAAATTATATGATATTCAAATTTCTGTGCCCATAGATAAAATTCTATTGGAACACCACCACAGTCATTCTTTTATATATTACCTACGGGTTGCTGTTGCTATAAGGACAGAATTGAGTAGTTATGACAAAGACCATAGAGATAGAATAAACTGAAACACTTATTATGTGGCTCTTGATGGAAAAAAAAAATTGCAGAGCCCTGATCTCTATTATCCATAGACATTATTTTTTAGATGGCCAGAATTCATGATGGTGGCAACCTCTGGACGAGGAAGGAAGTGGGGAAAAGGTGGTATGGGCATTAGATGGGACTGCTGCATTTGGAAAACTTCACAATCATCAGTTCTATACAGTAGGAACACGTGGTTGCCATATTAAGTCCTTGTACTTTTCATACTTGAAGAAGAAAAAAAAATATATTTTATACACATTATTCTGTACCAATGCATACAACTCTATTCGTACATGTTTTAACAGTAGGATAGTAATCCATTTTATAGACAGCAGAAATTTATTTTTGAGTCCCTTATATATGTGCCTGTAAGTTCCAGTTTTTCATATTGCACACAGAACTGTAGTATGTTTGTATTATATCTTTGGGCATTAGTGTTGTATTTTAATTGAACAAAAATTTCAAGCAATTTCTCGATCAAAAGAAAAAAAAATGCATTTAAAAATTTGATACATATTGTTTATGGACATTCCAAAACATTGCAATCAAGCTACTCTCTTAAGAATAAATATTATTAATCTTTTGCCAGACTGGTAGATGACAAGTGTTAAATCGTTGTTATTTTAATTTGAGACACAAGGTGTTTCCATGAATTTACAAGCTATCTAATTTATTTTCACCTGCAAGGCCTATCCAGGCCCTTAGAACTTTTTCTCTATAGAATTTTAGTCTTTCTGTATTGATTTTTGAGCTTTTTACATATTAAATATATTGATCTTCTCTTGAAAAAAGACTCACTAGGATTTTCACTGTTTATTGACTTCATAAATAGTCTTATGCCTCTAAGAAAACTTAAATTGCATGATGTAACTGTAAAAGCTTTTTTCTAGCTTTAGACTTTGCTTTCTCTATCATTTATGATATATCAAGGAGAAACTCGCTTAGGTGACCAATGGTCCCTACCATCCCTCAGAGCCTCTGGTCCATTCACGAATTCTGTGGAGGTGACAATGTCCTGGGATAACTTGAAGCTTTTTTTCTTCTATAGAGGACATGTGGCCCAGCCCTCCATGCTTTGCCCCACAATATTAGTGGGTCAGGGTTTGGGTTTGCTTAGGAAAACAGAACCTGCTTTGAGTGTCTCAACTAGGGAGGGATTTTGCACAGAGACTGAGAGGCTTAGATGGCCTTGGGAAAGTCTGGAGTATGAAGGTCAAGAAAGTCGCTGCCTGCAGATCAGAGAATCTGGAAGTTCAGGAATCACTGAGCATGATCTGCCTGAAGCCCATCAAAGATGACGGTCAGAAGACCAGAGAGCCGCTGGCAGAGCATTGGATCTGTCACCTGTGCCCATGAGCCTGCCTCCAGCTGCCACCAGGAAATAACAGCTTCTCTTTTTCCCTTTCCCCAAACCTCTCATGAGTTGCTCATTCAGCCTGAATCCCATTCATAAGAAACTCATGGAAATGTGTTTTCTAGACTTCTGGTCTTCGCCATGCAGAGGAAAGCTTAGAAGGGTAGAAAGAGTGCTGCATATTGACATACATTACCTAGGGGGTGTTTTTTGTAAAGGTTAGATCAAATTAAATCAAAAACATCCCCCAGGCTTCAAAAATTTATTGAGCACCAGTGAGCTAATGTGTCAGGTTATTTAATATTAAAAATTCTGTTCAGGAAAGAAAGGTTAAAAAAAAAGAAGAAGAAATGATCACCTTCACCATTAAGCCAAATCTGTTTGAATTATTTGAAAAAAATTATGTTAGATTTTAAACCAGAAAATAATAGAACTTTTATTTATTTTTAATTTATTTTTAGCACTTAACCACTGAGCCACACCCCCAATCCTTTTATTTATTTTTTATTTTGAGACGGGGTCTCAGTAAGTTGCTGAGGCTTGACTTGAACTTGTAATCCTCCTGCCTTAGGCGCCTAAGTCACTGGGATCATACGCAAGCCCTACCATGTCTGGCTTAGAATAGAACTTTTAAAAAGTGATTTATTGACTTTGAGAATCAATAAAAGCATGATATATCTAGATCAAAACTCATTTTAATAAATTGGGACCTGGGAGAGTGCTTTTTTTTTTTCTATTCTGCTCCGTGGACAGGGTATGGAATTAATGAAGTCAATTCATTTGTATTCTTCATCCATAAAAATTTGTTGAAAAATAACCCACAGTTGATGCTTTCGATGAAGTCATTACAGAGTTCAACCTAAGTGGGAGAAAAGATGCCTCAGGACCACCCTGTAGAATAGCATCCTTGAATCCAGCAAAGCCAGGCCTACCTCAGAACTGGTGTCTTTTTTTCCCTATAATTCCCTCCTTGCAGAAGCCTGCTTTTTTAAAAAGTTGTTTTGGGACCTCTTTTAACTGTGATTGGGTTTTTGAGGTACCAGCCTTCTTTCCATGATTGTTTAGTAGTTTAGAAATTTCAAAGCCATGGTTATATTTTCTCCCTGTGCTTAATCAAAGCTGCATTGACAATTTGATGAGGTGTCATTAATTTCATTTCTAAGTGCCACAAATCACTAGTAATAACTTATTATACTTGTGCATCTGTGAGCCTTTTCAATTCTTAGACCTAAGTTGAGTTTCCAGTTTTCTATTTAAAAGATAGAGATTATGGACTTGTATTATTATGAGATTTCTGCAATAAGTGACTTCCCAGTATATAAAGAATTTCCAAGTTCATTTACTTCCTACGGTCTTAGTGACTTATGGCGCCTCTATGGGAGGAGTGGGGGAAGGTATGCAGCCTCAATTTGCAAATGAAATTAAAACTCCAAAAGATTAAGTGAATGGACAATGGCTACCCAGTTAGTAGATGGTGGCAAGATCCTTTGGTTCTGAGTTCTACAACTGTCCAAGCTGCCTGGACACAAATAGAAATGTTTATGTTTTTCATTTTAGGCTATAAGGTATAAGATGCCCTTCTTCTTTGCCAGTGTGTGCAATTTTGGGTGAAGATATCCAGAGCTTGTTTTGTTTGTTTGTTTGTTTGGTTGGTTGGTTGGTTGGGTTTTTTTTAATGTCCAATCAAAAGCATACAAATTTTAAGAAGGAAATTAATTATTTTCTACAAAGATATCAAAATATTGAGTATAGGGTAAGACTGAATATATATAAATTATTCTTTTAAAAGTCTATAAGCATACATATACATAGTTGAAGGTTTAATGACATTTATTTTGGCCTTATCTAATGGAGAGTCAAAAGTTCATTTTGTAATGTATTTATGATAGAATCAAGGAAGAAAAATAAAACACATATGAAAGGAGACATGTAAATAAGAGGACCTAGAACCATTTTTGTTTTGTTTTGTTTTGTTTTTTGTACCAGGGATTGAACTCAGGAGGCACTTAACCACTGAGCAACATCCTCAGCCCTTTTTTTGTATTTTATTTAGAGACAGGGTCTTGCTTAGTTGCTTAGGGCCTCACTAAATTGCTGAGGCTGATCTTGAACTTGCAATCCTCTTGCCTCAGCCTCCCAAGTGGCTGAGATTACAGGTGTGTCCCACCACACCCAGCTAGTACCAATGTCTTTAGAAACTCATCAACTATTATTGATGACACTCCTGTTAGAACAGTGCACTTATAACTGTGTGGGGAATCAGTTGATTGGGAAACAACAGTGAATAAAGATATTTGCCTTTGTTTAAGACTTGAAGTGGATTATAATTGGGAGGAGCTTCTCCCCAGCTGATTCCTTTCATGAGGATCCCTGTGAAGTACGTGTAAAATTGTGTTGGAGTGTCATCTTTGGTGGCTGTGTGGACACATTACTCAGTTAAGAAATAAGGCTTTGGCATGCTTGATGCTGGCTCCTGCTGTCCAATGATGAGAAATTGTGTGCTTTTCAGACCAGAGAGAATCTTGTGGTTTGGAATTTTTTAAAGCAGTTATAATCATTTGGTCTTCTATCTGAAACAAATCAACAATTTAATTTCTAATAGAAGAGTAGATTCAAGACTACCAGAGTCCACATTAAGTTTCAGGTATGGTTAGCTCTAAGATGTAAAACATGAGAAAATATTTTTTTAAGTTGTGAAATGTCATGTATGTATTTTCATTCTGTATTGATGTAGTGAAAGTCATCCTCTATCTTGGACTTAAAGAGAAATCACCCTTGTGTATGGAAATTAGTTTTAAGTATTTTTTAATTTAACAAATAAAATTGTATATATTTACAGTGTACAACAAGGTATTTTGATATATGTATATACTGTGGAACAATTAAAGCAAGCTAATTAATCTATCCACCATCTAACACAGTTACTTTTTTATTGTTGTTGAGGTGAAAACATTTACTGTTCTCTTGGCAGTTTTCAAGTACACATTATAATAACTGTTGTCACACACAGCACAATAGATTTCCAAAAGTTATACCTCCTAACAAACTTTTCACACATTGATCAACATCATTCTACTCTCTGCTTCTGTAATTTCAGCATTTTTACATTCCACACATAAGCAAGACCATGCACTATTTGTCTGTTTGTGCCTGGCTTATGTTATAATATACGTTAGTAAAATGTACCTCCAGTTCATCCATGTTGCCACAAATAAAAGAATTCCCTTTCTTAAGGTTAATTAGCATCCCAAGTGTATATGTGTCACATTTTCCATATCCATTATTCCATTGGTGAACACTTAAGATGATTCCATATCTTGGCTGTTGTGAATATGTTGCGATGAGCATGGAGCGTAGAGATCTCTTCAACATACTAATTTTATTTCCTTTGGATATGTACTCAGATGTGGGATTGCTTGAGCATGTTGTAGTTCTATTTTTTAACTTGAAGTATTTTAACTCCTCACTCCTATCCATAAGGGTGGTACTAGTTTGCATTCCCATCGCCAATGTGCCATCATTCCCTTTTCTCCACATCTTTGCCAGCATTTGTTTAGTCTTTTTAGTAATAGCCATTCTTACTAAGGTGAGGTGATACCTCATTATAGTTCTAATTTGCATTTCCCCGATGATCAGTGTGATGTTGAGCATTTGTTCATATTCTTGTTCACCCTTTGCTTTTGAGAAATACCTATCCAGGTCCTTTGCTTAGATTATAACTGGATTATGTGTTTCTTGCTATTGAGCTCCTTGAATTCCTTATATATCTTAGGTATTAACCTTTATCACATGTATGGACGGTGAGTATTTTCTTCCATTCCATAGGTTGTCTCTTTACTCTTGGTTGTTTTCTTTGCTCTATAGAAGCATTATAATTTGATGCAATCCCATTTGCCTATTTTTGCTTTTTTGGCCTCTGTTTTGGGGGGGTGATGTCCAAAAAATGTTTGCCAAGACCGATATCAAAAAAACTTTCCTCCCATGTTTTCTTTTACTAGTTTTACAGTATGAAATCTTCAAATTCAGTATTTAATCCATTTTGAGTTGATTTTTGTATATAGAGTAAGATAAAGGTTCTTCTGCATGTAGATATCCAGTTGTCCCAAGAGCACTTATTAAAGAGGCTATCCATTACCTATTGTGTGTTTTCGGCACCTTTATTAAAGATTGGTTGATTTTAAGTTTTGGGATTTATTTATGGGCTCTCTATTCTATTCCATTGGTCCATGTGCCTGTTTTTATATATTATGTTATTTTGATTACTGTAGCTTTGCAATATACTGTATTTTAAAGTCATGTAGTGTGATGCCTCCAGCTTTGTTCTCTTTGTTTAGGATTGCTTTGGCTATTTGGTGTCTTTTGTAAGTTCAATATGAATTTTACGATTGCTTTTCCTTTTTCTTTTGTTTGTTCTAATACATGGCAGCAGAATGCATTTCAATTCGTTGTTTACAAATGGAATACAACTTTTCATTTCTCTGGTTGTACATGATGTAGAGCACACCATATGTGCAGTCATACATGTACCCAGGGTAATGATGTTCATCTCATTCCACTATCTTTCCTGCCACCATGCCTCCTCCCCTACCCTCCTCCCCTTGGTCCAAAGTTTCTCCATCCTGCCCCCTTTACTCCCCCACCCCCATTATGAATCATCATCCACTTATCAGAGAGAACATTTGGCCTTTAGTTTTTTGGGATTGGCTTGCTTCACTTAGCATGATACTCTCCAGCTCCATCCATTTACCTGCAAATGCCATAATTTTATTCTCTTTTAATGTTTAGTAATATTCCATTGTGTATATATACCACAGTTATTTTTATCCATTCATCTGTTGAAGGACATCTAGGTTGTTTTCACAGTTTAGCTATTTTAAATTGAGCTGCTTTGAACATTGATGTGGCTGCATCACTATAGTATGCTGATTTTAAGTCCTTTGTGTATAGACCAAAGAGTGGGATAGTCAAATGGTGGTTCCATTGCAAGTTTTCTTAGGAATCTCTATACTGCTTTCCTCATTGAAATTTTAATAGGGATTGTATTAAATCTATAGATTGCTTTTGGTATCATGGCTATTTTTAAATTTTATTTATTTGTTATGTATAACAGCAGAATGCAATTCAATTCATAGTACATATATACAGCACAATTTTTCATGTCTCTGATTGTACACAATGTAGAGTCACACCATTCATGTCTTCATATATGTACTTAGGGTAATGATGTCCATCTCATTCCACCTTCTTTCCTATCCCTATGCCCACTTCCTCCCCCTCCCTCCCCTTTGCCCTATCTAAAGTTCATTTATTCCTCCCACGCTTTCCCCACCCCCATCCCCATTATGAGTCAGTCTCCTCATATCAGAGAAAACATTCAGCTTTTGGTTTGGGGGGATTGGCTAATTTCACTTAGCATTATATTCTCCAACTCCATCCATTTACCTGCAAATGCCATGATTTTATCGTCTTTTAATGCTGAGAAAAATTCCACTATGTATATATAGCATATTTTCTTTATCATGGCCATTTTAACAATATTTATTCTTTTCAATCCATGAACCAAGTATACATTTCCATTTATTTTTGTCTTCCTCAGTTTCTTTCATCAGTGTTTCATGGTCTTCAATGTATAGATCTTTCAGCTCTTCATTAAGTTTATTCCAAAGTATTTTTAATGCTATTTTGATGGGTTTGATTTTCTTGACCTTATTTTTGTATAGTTTATTGTTAGTGTATAGAAATGCTACTGAGTATGTATGTTAAATTTGCATTCTGCAATTTTACTGAATTTGGTTATTATTTCTAACATTTTTTGGCAGTCTTTAGAGTTTTGTGTATATAAGACCATGTTATCTGAAAACAGAGATCAGAGACAATTTAATTTCTTATTTTCTGATTTACATTCCTTTTATTTCTCTTTTTTTGCCCAATTGCTCTGGTCAGACTTCTAATACTATGTTGAATAGAAATGGCAATAGTGAGCATCCTTATCCTGTTCCTTCAACTTTTCATCATTGAATATGATATTAACTATGGGCTTGTGATAAATGGCCTTTATTGTGTTAAGGTATGGTCCTTTAATACCTAATATGTTTAAAGTTGAGTTGCTACAATGAAAGGATAAATATTATCAAATGCTTTTTTCTGCACCTATTGAGATGATCATATGTTTTTTCTTTTATTCTATTAACATGATGTAGCATGTTTATTGTTTTGCATATATTGAAACTTTATCCCTTGCATCCTAGGGATAAATCTCACTTGATCATGGTGAATAGTCTTTTTAATGTGCTGTTTAATCTGGATTACTAGTATTTTGTTCAGAATTTTTGCATCTGTGTGCACCATGGATATTGGCCTATAATTTTCTTTTCTTGGAGTGTCCTTGTCTGATTTTGGTACCAGGGTAATGCTGGTCCTTGGAAATATTCTCTTCTCTTCAATTTTTTTTTGGAAAAGTTTAAAAAGGATTAGTATTAGTTCTTCTGGTGTTTGAATGCACAAATTTATTACTGTGTATTTTAACTGGATGACAAATTTTACAAATTATTAATAATTGATATCCTCCTTGTCAGACAACAGAAAGATCAGAGTTAACGGAACCAAAGAACCTATAGAGTTTAAATCGAATCAGTGGTTTGGAGCAACAGTGAAAGCTCACAAAGGGAAAGTTGTGGTGAGTACAAATTGTGTGATTGTGGTGTTGCTTTGGAATAGCAGGTGCACAGAAATGTTGTAATGCTCATATTTAGAAAAACCCCATTACCCGGGAACTTATTACACTCTCAAAGCTAAAGTATTGGCTTCTAAAGAACTTTAGTGCTTAAAATTAAACAATGTAGTTTAGTGTTCAAAACTATGGGAAATGAAGCTTGTTTCCCAAAAGAGCAGTTAGATACTTTCACATATTTTAAAAATGACTAAGAAATATGAAAAAATAAGGGCTTATTATTCAGGAGAGTATTTTATTGATTAAGATTTAAAGATCTGTCTAAAATCTGAACAGAAAAACAAGAGCACTCCTCTAGGGATGTTAAACAATCTACACCAGTTATCACTGATTCTTTTTCGAATAAAAGTCAAGCTTTCTTTAATATAAAAATGTTAGAAACTACTAACTACCTGATTTTGTGATTTCATTAATGTTTTTGTACTGAAAACTCTCAAATAGATATCTTTTAGTTTTAAACTGTTGTGACTATAATTCCTATTCTTATTGTTGATACACAATAATACATGTCTAAGTTGTTGAGAAATAAGTAACCATTGAATTAATCTGAATTTGGGGGGGTTAGGGATTTTTTTTAACTTGTTGGCTTTAATTTCTCTTCAACAATAAAGAAATAATTTTGGATTTTAGAATTTGTTTAAAGGTATTTGAATTATAGTTTATTAAGAATAAACATCTAAAGAATAAATACCTAAATTACAGTTTAGTGAGAATAAATATCTAAAAGTTTTATTTATTCTGTGGCTAACCTCCCCCAAAAGATTTTTTACATAAATAGAGGACATGCAAAATATATATAGGTTGTCTTCTTTAGTTAGAAATACAGCATTTACAATGCACTTTATATAGTTTTTACATTTATATAGTTTTCTTCCAGAATTAATAAGATCTTTTTATTCTTTAGTAATATATGGCTTATGAAAATTACTATTGAAAAACTAAGTCCATCCTAATAATTGTTTGGAATTCAAAATATCTTTTGGGTACTTTATTTTTTGGAGTCTTGAAATTTTATCTGTAGCACACAATTGTTGCACATGTATTCAATATTTCTAGAAACCTCCAAAACCATTGGAAATACAATATATAATATGTTCATGATAAGAATGTTTTATTTTTGATATGATTGCATTTTTTAAATTATGTGATGAAAAAGAGAATAGTGTAAAGTGTATTTCCAGTTAATCTTTTTTTTTTGAGTGCTAAAACTTAGCAGAATGAAGAATTAAATTCTACCCTATGTGATACAATTATTAAAATTAATAACTAGCAATGTTCGATAATTAATTATATAAAATCTGCCTACAGAAGGATCATCTTTCTGGGCAAGGTAGCACATGCCTGTAATCCCAAGGGCTTGGGAGACTGAGACCAGAGGATCATAAGTTTTAAAAGCCACTCTCAGCAAAAGCCAGGAGCTAAGCAACTCAGTGAGACCCTGTCTCTAAATAAAATACAAAATAGGGCTGGGGATGTGGTTCAGGGGTCGAGTGCCCCTGAGTTCAATCCTCAATAATCCCCCCCCCCAAAAAAAAGGATCATCTTGAATACCCGGGTATCATGGGTACACATTGGACTTGAATCAAAACCTAAACATATCATATAAGTGAAATTAAGCAGATATATAGAGAGATAATATCTATATCTATATTATCTATAGTAACTTTTTAGAATGGACATCAGGCAAGCACTGGATACTATCAGGCCTACAGGTGACTCTTTTCACTGTCCCAACTCCCCCTGTATTTCAACATTTATACCTTGCATTTATTATACCTTGAATTTATTAACCAAGTAACTGAGAGGGCCCTAAGACAAGGGAGCCTAGATGCCTTGGAGACTTTAGGGGCACTAGCAAGGCTTTATACTGTATAGGAAAACAAAACTACACAGCCAAAGTTGTAGAAAGGATTGGATTGAAAATATGGGTTGTCTCTGCTAAAAGTATATATTGGACTAGATTATGAAGGATACATTTAAAAGCAGAAGATGACTTTAAAATCAGTATGTCTTCACTTCTCATTAGAAGATAGCCTAGTAGCTCCACCTTCTAGGATTCTGCACTTCTGTGTCCTTAGGGATGAGGCTTGGGCAATCAATTCAAGCTAGCAAAACAGAAGTCAAAAAAGCTGCCTATATTTTGTACACATTTACTGCCTCTCTCATTCTTAGCAACATTAATGTTATTTAACTTAAAGAGGATTTCATTTCTATCCTTTTAAATATTATGCCCTTGTTAGAATCTAAATTCTGAAGAAGAAACCAGAGCATGTCATTTTAAAAAAACCACATTTTTCTTATTGATGTTTAAATTATTTTTTGTTGATAAAATTCCTAATATTGTGTGAGCTAATTCAAAGGCAAGTCCTAGAAGCAGCACCATAAGGAAGACTCTAATAAATGTCTTATTTTCTCCAGAGGAGCATTCTTAAAATTAGAACAAGTGGATGAAGCATCAGATAAGTTTCTAATATGACAAATTTGTTATCATAAAAACAAAGATGTAATAACTAACACAAAATATTTTAATATTGTAAAATTATGTTTCAATTTCTATTTAGTGGGCATGCATTTAATTTAATTTAACATGCATTTATTAAGAAACATCTACATGAAAAGCTTTGTGTTAAGTGCTGTTGGCAGTTTCATAAATTCCAAAAGAGTCTCCAGTGTGAGAGCAAGTGTAACATGCACCCTTATCAAATTTACCACTCTATAGGTGAGCTAGAAATAAGCATGTATGCTTCTTTTCTAACCTTTTGGGGTTTTGCCTTGTTAGAATTGAGAGTGCATTTATGGAATGACTTTGATAACTTGGCTCCTTCAAAAAGATTGTCTGTGGCCTTTAGAGTTTATCAGAATAAATTTCTCCATAACAAGCAGAGTCAGATTGTTGAATTACTTTACATTCAATGTTATGCTTTGGAAATACTTATAGGTCATTAACATGTGCTTTTTTAAAAAATTGTAGATGGACAGCATGACTTTATTTGTGTATTTTTTTTAATGTGGTGCTGAGGATGGAACCCACATGCAAGGCAAACACTCTGCCACTGAACTACAGCCCCAGCCCCAACATGTGCTTTTTAAATGACTTTTTGATTACTTCTCATAAAATTGCTGAAATAGGCATAAGATGCTGTCTCTTGCCTTCAGTTTTACTGTGCATAAAAAAACAATGAGTGAAAATAAAGCCCAAAACACTGTGATAAGGAGGTAGTATGTCTAGATGGAAGTCATTATTTAAACATTCATAAGAAGCAACTATGGGAATCCACCAAACAGAGGTTTATAAACTTGTGTGCATCCTTTGATCATTAGCTGTCTTGTAGGTTCAATTTTTTTAAAAACGAAATGAATAGAAAATACAAGTTATTTGCTTTTAGGAAGTAATTTTCTTTTGCCATGTTACTTTTTTTAAATTTAAAATTCTGTGGAGGGGGTCATTCCTTTGTACGTTTAATGTTTGGCAGTTACTGTGTATTAATCTTAAAAAGCAGCTTGGCAAGTTTAATTAACTCTGTCAACCAAGGACTCACTAGGATGATGAAGGCCAATTAATTCAACTGACAATTTAGAATAGTATGTCCTAACTTTAGGTACACTAATAGAAAATTCAAGTCAAACTATTGTATAAAAAAACTACCTTGAGGAGAGAAGGGGGAAGTGCTGGGAAAAGATATTGGCCAAATTTTATTGTTATATTGTGTGTATGTGCAAATATGTAACAACAAATCCCATCAATATGTACAACTATTATGTACCAATAAAAATGTGGGGAAGAAATAAATAGAAAACTACATCAGAAATATTTTTACTATCTTTGATGTTTCCTAGGCCTGTGCTCCTTTATATCATTGGAGAACTCTTAAACCAACACCAGAAAAAGACCCGGTTGGCACTTGCTACGTGGCAATTCAGAATTTCAGTGCCTATGCTGAGTACTCCCCTTGTCGGAACAGTAAGTTATTTGTATCCCTTGAAACTGAAATCTAGCTCGATGGCTTTTCTATGATAGATAGGAGTGCAGGTAAATTCAAAACACCAATGGGGGCTGGGGTTGTGGCTCAGTGGCAGAGCGCTTGCTTAGCACGGGCATGGACCGGGGTTCGATCCTCAGCACCACTTAAAAATAAAGGAATTGTGTTGTGTCCACCTACACCTAAAAAACAAATATTAAAAAAAAAAAAATACCAGGGATACATTGTAACATTACAGGGGAAAGGGAGGAAGGTGTAGATTATCGACAGCTTTGCAGGATGTCTTGCTATGATAGGGAGGCCAACGTTCAGAATTCTGCTGATCCTTTTCTATGTTTTTGGAAATTCAGTTATTAGATATTCTGCAGTAGAATTGATTTGTTCCCTGTTTTAGGTCTGAAACTGTCAGTTGCTGCTTAAATTTTACCCAGTATTCTAAAGAAGGTGGCTGCCCATTCTGCTTGTTTATGGCAGCCATGGTGTTGGGCCCAGCTCAGCATCAGCGTTCTGTCTGGCCTGTGTTCTCAGGGGCTGTTGCTTTGATTGACAGACACTTTTCTCCTTAAGGTGTTACATTCCCCACAACCAGCACTACCACCATTTTTTCCCTCAGTGAAGACGCTGTACACTTAAGAGTCCAAATCTCCCCTGCAGTTCTAGAAATCTTCTAACAAAGCATGTTTTAAAGGAAGCCTGTGAGTGCCACTTGGGGGACATTGCTGTATAATCCCTTTATTTTGTAGAATACCCAAGGACTCTGAGATGGCATGATGGGTGGATGGACTGACTGATCATCTGCTCAGAGTTTTTTGGGAACACCTCCATTTTCTAAGTGCCAAGTAGATTACTGGTTTTTGTAGATAAGCGACCAATGGTGTTTTTACTCTTATTCTTATTAATTCAGCAAATGACATTGATGGGGAAAAATGTCATTGGAAAGAACTTTCTAGAGACTGATTTCAGTATATGTTTTTTTAAAAAATCTCAATCCAGAGTTAGTTTAACTCTGAAAATTACAAGTGAATCTTCCTCATTTTGCATAAATATTTCTAAAATTCAAGATTATTGGGAACTTAGTGAGCCCCTGTTTCAAAATAAACAATAAAACCAGGCACAGTGGTACATGCCTGTGATCCCAGAAGCTTGGGAGGCTGAGGCAAGAGGATCACAAGTTCAATGCCAGCCTCAGCAAAAGCGAGGTGCTAAGCAACTCAGTGAGACCCTGTCTCTAAATAAAATACAATTGGATTAAGAGAGAGGCCACTGAATTTTACACCTGAAAGTGAAATTTATTTTTAACTCTGATGGGTTTTGATGAGGAAAATGATTTTCTAAATGTCAGCTAAATAAATAATCTGTGGAATAAGGACTTCGTTTTAAACAGCTATACGGAGGGTTCTTTGTGGATAACAAGATTTCATTATTTATTCATTCAACACATTTATTGAACACATTAGCACTACCCATTCTACAGTTAGGGGATACATCAAAGAATAAGAGAAAAAAAAACCCTGTGTCCAAGGAACTGACACTTCAGTGGAAGAGATAGAGAACAAACAACAAACATATCAATAAATAAATTCAAATATCATATCAGGTAGAGAAAAATGCCTTGAAACAGCAAGGCAAGAGAGAGAGGCATGACCCAAGCCTGGAGGGACAGGTAGAAGGGGGCTCCTTAGACAGGACAATAGGGAGAAATTCTTTTAGCAAGTGGTAGTTGGGATGGTGAGGGGAGGAATTTCCCAGGAACAGGCCATAGTCAAGAAGAGGTTAGCATGGCTCACCTTCCACTCAGGTGCTTGGTTCTTGGGTTTGGCAAGAGGTCAGTGTTGTTAAGCCCAAAAGATTCAATGCTGAACTTGTTTTATCATTGCTTATACCTATCCATAGCACATTTTTCATGATGGCTACAGATGCTTCCCCAAATTACACATTTTTTTTTTTTGTAATTAAAAGCTGAGCCTATCTTTGCACGCCTTTTGCCTTGATGACACGTCTTATTCCTCCAGCTGACATCAAGGGTGATCATTTGTAAAACCTGTCCCTACTTCTTGTTCTGCCCCTTTGCCTGACTGCCCATGTGATGTGAGAGCTCATACAGCCCATAGAATCTAGTCTTGTGGGGCACAAGTTTCAGTGTGAGGTTGAAGCATTATTTAAATATAAATTACAGACACTCAATCTTGAGCTTCTTTATGGTGCCAATTTATTTATTCTTTATTTTCCTAAATAGAAGAGTAATGGAACAAAGGCAAAAATGGAGTTCAGGCTGAGTCGCAGAATAGCTAAGTAAATGGCCAAGAATTTTTTGGACTCTAATACAACCCATAGTCTTCACATCCTCAGGGGCTCCCTATTCCTACTTGTACTTCTTCCTCTTTTAGTCATCCAAAGAGCAGACTTCCTGTCATGGCTAAGAAATTCACAGTTCATTAACACAAAGCCAGCTTGTTCATGAGCATATGGTCAATATCACAGAACAGGAACATCAGCAATATTATTTTCAAAAGAGAATTTAAAGAATCACTTCTGTTCATTCCGCACCACAAACCCACTCCACAACTGTGAGCAATGTGGGAACTAACCTGTTCATTCATATGGATGTCACATCTTCAGCTCTAACAGTTATTCATGATTCAGGTGACGAGAGTTGACACACACTCTCCCATTTTACTCTGGATGCCAAAAACTAGTAGCAAATGAACAGCATCCATCCTCACATTCCTGAGTTCACTGGGACGTAATTATAAAGTTCAGAGACATTCTGAAATTCCAGGAAGAAGGATGCCTTCAGCTCTTCCAATAAATCATAATTCAACAAGAAAAGAGAAATGGCTTTGTGGATGAAAGAACTTCACAAGCTACTCCAGTTGCCACTCAAAATAAACATTTGAAGTTGGTTATTTTCTCAATGAATTTTTTAAAAAAATTAGTGTTTTTTCTTCATCTTTTTCAGTTTCTTGTTTTAAAGCAAAATAGCTTCCAAGAATGATCATGTTCCTTTCCTGTTGAATATTTGACAATATTAAAAGGAATAGTTGACTTTTTTAAAAAAAGGTTTGTGCCTTCCAATGTAAAAAAGAAACAAAAGGGAAACCAGTAGAGGAAGAGGATCAGGTAAAGGAGTAAGGTAGGAAAAAGAGGTACTAAGGAATTAAATGGACCATATTTTGTACACGTGTGAATATGTCATAAAGAGTCCCACTATTATGTATAATTCTAATGAAAAAGAAAAAGGTTTATGCATTTAAGAATACATTTCTTAAACATATTGAGATTAACACATGTAGATTCACATAGTAGTCTATCATGCATGCACATATATTTCTAGATGTGTATGAATATTTACACCCATGACTTTCTAGAAAACCAGTACCCAGAGGTTATACAGATGAACTTTTATGGAACTAAATAAAATTCATAGCCGTATGCCACAAAATATGATTATAAAAGGAAGTAAGAGGGTTTGGGGTTGTGGCTCAGTGGTAGAGCACTCACCTAGCATGGGTGAGGCACTGGGTTCGATCCTCAGCACCACATAAAGATAAATAAATGAAGGTATTGTGTCCATCTATAACTAAAAAATATTTTTTTAAAAAAAGAAGGAAAGAATTTTGTCACAATATGTTGTATATGGTAGATAACTTGAAAATGTAAAAAAAAATAAATTAAAAAAAGAGGGAGAGCATCTGGAGAAACTGATGATGACAGTACTAAAATTAGCTAAGTACTGACCAAAGGCAGGGGGTGGGGGGAAATGGAAGATATTCTAGGAAAAGCTGGAAGGACAATATCCATTTCAGAAAGCATCTAGAATAGGCACACATCCAACCTGTGAGTGTTTCCTGTGATGATGTGTATTTGTTTCCTTTCCTGCCCTCTCATTTCAGTTTTCATTCTGGAATATTCTTGATTAAAAAACAAGTAATTAATAGCATGTTCATATCTAGCACTACACACACACACACACACACACACACACACACACACACACACATTCTTTTTTGGTAGTGGGGGATTGAACTCAGGAGCACTCGACCACTGAGCCACATTCCCAGCCCTATTTTGTATTTTATTTAGAGACAGAGCCTGACTAAGTTGCTTGGCACCTTGCTTTTGCTGAGGCTGGCTTTAAACTTTCCATCCTCCTGCCTCAGCCTCCCAAGCTGCTGGGATTATAGGCGTGTGCCACCACACCTGGCCCATATCTAGCTATGTTAACTATTAAGATTTCCCCTAGTTAACTACATGTTAGCTATAATTCAAGCATTTTAGAAGTGCTTAAAGTACAAGTTATGAGCAGTAATCTAATCTTAATGCCATAAAGACTTCTGGTAATAAAATTATTAGAATCCTTCTATTGGTCTGTGTGTAATTTACATAAGTGTACAGTGAGATATTTTTGGACATTCTGTTAGTGAATAACACTGAATACAAAACAACCATTCCTAGAGAGTGTTCTCTTTGACGAACATCAGCATTGAAGTGTCCCTGTGAGAGTGATTGCAATCAGAAATGGAATTTGCCAATTTACCTAACAATAAAAAAATTTTAAGTTCGGTTCCTAATGAAAAGCACAGAAATGGAAATCCTTTTTGGTGTTCCCCCAGCAGAAAGCAAGAACACAGGTGATCTTTCTCCAGGCATTCCTGTTAGGAATGGCAGATGTATGAGAAGGAGCAGACAAAGATGAGAGGTTACTGTCACAAGGGCAATTAGAAAGATAGATTAAAGGTGGAGATTTTAGTTCTTCCAATGAACATGATTTGTAAAACCCAATTTAACTCTGTTTTTTTTTTTGCTGTATTCCCTAAGTGTAGAATAGTCAGTACTCTAGGTGAGCAGTAGATCCAAAAAGATATTATTTCTATTGCTCTTACTATAAATCACAATGATGTTTAGAATCAGAAAATATGTGGAACATATTTAATAAATTACTTGGAATGAATTTTTAAAGTAAAGCACATATTAATTATTTCAGGTTTAGAAATCTATAGAGAAAACAACAAAATATCTGGAATTGGTTATTAAAATATATCTTAGAAATGATGATGTTATAACCCTTATATATCTTGATCCTTCCAGGCAATGCCGATCCTGAAGGCCAAGGTTACTGCCAAGCAGGATTTAGTCTGGATTTTTATAAGGTGAATTTTTTTAGTCTTGCAGTCTCTAATATTTCATGTGGTTTGTTGCTGTTTAACCCTCTTTCCCTCCCATGCCCCTCAACAATAGCAACAACCAATGAACCTTTAGGTACCTATGTATTCATGTTTGGCAATATAAGATTATTTTTCCATTTACTCTTTATTTGTGTTAAGGAATCTATGCACATAACAATTTACTGATAAAACCACATATAATGACATATGTATAGGAATACCAGGAAAAGCAATCATCTTCTTTCCTATTTCCTGTAGCAATTGTTTTTAAATGAAAATCTCAAAAACTCAGGGAAAAATATATTTCTAAAATGATCAGAAGAATCTATAAATTATTTAATCTCTTAGCTGGGACTGATTGATTTGGTTAAATATGAAAATTCACATATCCTTTTACAAAATTAAAAACACAGATGTCTAGTACTAGTACTTGAGGACAGACATTCTAGGGTTTTGAAATAGAAATACAGTAGAAATTTTTCCTCAACATATGTTGTTTGACTGTCTGTTCATTGTATTTTTTGTCAAGACTTTGTTGTTTTGTATTAATTTTTCCCCCACTGGGATTTACAGATTTAGGGTACCAAAAGTGGGACTGTATGCAGTTGAAAATATATTTATATTTTTTAGTCTGGAGAGTTTTCTTTCTTTCCTGAGAAGGGGTTAGGCTTGCAGATATATGAGAAAATAAAGCAGGCATTACTATGGCCTTGAAAAAAAATCAGGACATAATTTTCCTTTTATTATCAAGGCTTTTCCAAAGACCATGCCTGCTAAATCGTACAGCATTAAACAGGCAGATGTTTTGTTTACCAGAGGCAGTGCCAAAATCTGAATTTATATATTCTCAAGGGAGGAAGTTCAACTTACCTGAGTCATATTACCACTCTTTAATCACATACTAAATATTGAAAGGAAATTAAAAGAGGAAAGAAAATGACCTGCAGGCCTCTGATACAAGGACCTCTTTGAAAACTCGTTTTTTAATGAGAACAAATTGTTAGAGCAGTGCTTATTAGCAATGATTTATCGCTCTGAAAGTTTCTCAGTGTTTCTTTTCCAATTGTTGTTTCCGTTGCTGCTTCTGTTTTGTAGAATGGAGACCTCATTGTAGGAGGACCTGGAAGTTTTTACTGGCAAGGTATGTTCTGTTAGCAGAGGAGAAAAGCACATTTGTTGTTACTAATAAGGAGTCAAATGTTGACTTTTTATTACATTAATATTTTATCCTTAGTCATAGTTTCTTGATTAAAGCATCGTTTCAATTTGTACTCTTATATAGAAATGCTATTTTAAAAAATTCTTGCAACTTAAGAATTAATTTCTTCCCCAAGAATTTATTGAAGCTGTGCCAGGTTTTGTGTTAGATGCTAGGAATATAATAATGGGTGAAAACAGATATGGTTTTACCTTCACATAACTGGGGAAAGATACAGGCATCAACTGAATAGTAACATGAGTACCTAAGAAACTCTGATCATGATACACATGAAGAAGTAAAGTGATGTCATGCTGGGGCCATAAAAATAAGGAGGCTTTTCCAGGGTGGCTGCAAATAGGTGAGCTTTGTATTCTGATCACTGGATGACAGGGAGCTGGAATACAGATTGTAATCTACTTAAGGGCCACCAACTCAGGTGCAACCCAGCATGTACCCAAATAGGATGACTTCCTCTAATTCTTTTTTTTTTTTTTTTGGTACTAGGTATTAAACCTAGGGGTGCCTAACCACTGTACCACATCCCCATTTCTTTTTATTTTTTAGTTTGAGACAAGATCTCACTAAATTTCTTAGGCCCTCACTAGGTTACTAATTAGGATTTTTAAAAGGACAGTAGGAGCTGTGTATGGAGTGGCAGGCCAAGGTAAACAGCATTGTCACTGTCCTACAAACAAGACTCCACTGGTGGATTTAAAGAGTGTAAATGGATGGGTTCAGCTGGAGTAGGAAGGTGATATTTGTCCTCAGAACAATGGGAAAGTGCTGGGGAAGTTCATGGCATACTATTATCAAATTCCCATTTTAACACCATCACGATGGCAGTGATCTGGAAAGCTGATTGGAAGTTGGCCGAAGTGAAATATTAGCAAACTAGTCATAAGGTTGTTACAAATTTATAAGCTAATTAAAAGTTTTTAAAGTCAACTAGCTATAGGTTTCAGGTAAACATGTTTGCTTCTTAAGAATAGAGATATACAGATTGAAAAGGAGGAAAAATTTGCCAGGCATGGTTATGCACACCTGAAATCAGGAAGCTAAGGCAGGAGGATGGCACGTTTAAGGCCTGCCTCAGCAACTTAGTGAGGCCCTTAGCAACTTAATGAGACAGTGTCTCAAAATTAAAAAAAAAAAAAAAATTAAAAAGGGCTGGAGATGTGGTTCTATGGTTGAATGCCCCTGAGTTCAAATGTTACAAAAAAAAAAGGAAAAAAAAATGCACGTCAAGAATATGTTACTGACTTAAATCATTTGGGTACCACTCACTGAGTTAGAGAACAATGGAGAAAACAGATTTAGAATGAGTTGGAAAGAGAAGGTGTTGAGTTTGCTTTTGGTTATGTTTTTTTTTTTTTTTATTGGTTGTTCAAAACATTACATAACTCATGACATATCATCTGTCATACATTTGATTCAAGTGGGTTATGAACTCCCATTTTTACCCCAAATACAAGTTGCAGAATCACATCGCTTACACATCCACATTTTTCCATAATGCCATATTAGTGACTGTTGTATTCTGCTACCTTTCCTATCCCCTACTATCCCCCCTCCACTTCCCTCCCCTCTTCCCTCTCTACCCCATCAGCTGTTGTTCAATTCTCTCCCTTGTTTTTTTTTTTCCCCTTTCCCCTCACCATCTCTTATATGTAATTATGTGTAACAATGAGGGTCTCCTTCCATTTCCATACAGTTTCCCTTCTCTCTCCCTTTCCCTCCCACCACTCGTCTCTGTTTAATGTTAGTCTTTTCCTCATGCTCTTCCTCCCTGCTCTGTTCTTAGTTGCTCTCCTTATATCAAAGAAGACATTTGGCATTTGTTTTTTTAAGGATTGGCTAGCTTCACTTAGCATAATCTGCTCTAATGCCATCCATTTCCCTGCAAATTCCATGATTTTGTCGTTTTTTAGTGCTGCATAATACTTCATTGTATATAAATGCCACATTTTTTTTTATCCATTCATCTATTGAAGGGCATCTAGGTTGATTCCAGAGTCGAGCTATTGTGAATTGTGCTGCTATGATCATTGATGTGGCAGTATCCCTATAATGTGTTCTTTTAAGGTCCTCAGGGAATAGTCCGAGAAGGGCGATAGCTGGGTCAAATGGTGGTTCCATTCCCAGCTTTCCCATGAATCTCTATACTGCTTTCCATATTGGCCGCACCAATTTGCAGTATGTTGACTATAGAAATGTTGGGCTGTCCAAGAGTTTTTCAATTAAGAATTTAGGTATCAAGGCTTAAGTTCTAGGAAGATATCTTGGAGTGAAAGATAAACTTACATTATTTGCATACTGGTGATAATTGAAGCCATGCATAAGAATGAGATGTCTAACAAGAGAATACAGAGAATTTAGATAAAATCTTGGCCATAAAGTTCAGGATAAAGTTAGAGTAGAATGTGAGACAGATGAACAACTGAGGAAGGATTGTTTTAAATGGAAGAGACTGGATAATATTTAAAAGCCAATGAGAAAGGTCCAGGAAGATGAATTTATGATAAAAATTTATATAAAATTACTCTTAAGCTTAATTCATACACATTAATTATGAATATCAATTATTTGACATCTTGGTCTTTAAAGATTATTTTGCAAACTGAAAAACATATTTTGCAAGAGAGGGACATAAAATAAAATTTATGTTTATTTTTAAAAGATTGTCTTCTAATTCACTTGGTTAATTTTGCATAATCCATTCCTCTGTCTAAATTGGGAAAATGTTTGATACAAATGATTTGCTATAAATTAGCTCTGGCAAGGGCATATAGAAGCATTTGTCTGAGATATAGAATTTAAAAATTTATACCGGTTTAAGATTATGTTTATAGACCCAGCTGAAGAAAAAAAGCAAAGGCAGTATGTTTGTGGGAGGGAAAGAAGTTTATAGAGCTTTAATTAAAAGAAAATTGGCAAATTCTACAGATATTGTTCAAAAATTCACGTGTAAACACCATTGTCAAATATTAGAACAGTCATTTCGGTCCCAGTGACTTGGAAATATTTATGACGTGGTTTGATGGTTTTATTCTTTCTCCCCCTCCCCTTTTTTTGGGGGGGGGTTGAACTTCAAACAGAAAAATTGTGGGAATTTTATGTGTGAGTTTCTCAAGAACAATTTGGCTTCAAAATTGATGTTAAATATTAGTCTTTTGAAAGCATTCCTCCAGTTTCCTTCCAAGGAGCTCATGAGTACACTTCTGCCCTAGATGTCCATAAAAGATGTGGAATGCAAAGCAATTATAGTGGAAAATTACTATCTTTTAGATAATCATGTACTCCAATACAACCATATTTCAAGACTTTCAAGTGTGACTTTATTTGGAAGAGATTAGCAAAACTTCTTATCATATCAATATTTGTGGCCATGGGTTCCTTTATTGCTAAATTTCTGGATCTCACTGAACCTAGCTCCTTCCTACTGTCATAATTTTATTCTCAATATATTTTAGCATAAAAAGTAAATGACTCACTGATCATGTTATTTCTTCCTTTAACTTAACTGATATGTTTACAATCTATTGAATCTTACTTATACTCAATCTAAATTATTTATTTAGATTTACTGTACATCTATACTTTGCAAGATTACAAAATTTTATTAAAATGACAAAGGAGACCTTGGTTGTCATGTCAGATATCCTTCTAGCAAAATCATGTGACCTTAGAGAATGCATTCAAGTGCTCTGAGCCTCATCTTCCCCTTTTCTAAGAAGCTATATAAGGCTAGATGATTTCAAAGTTTCCTTCTAGCTAAAATATTCTAGAATAAGAAATTTAATTATATAAATTGAAGGCAAAGGGAGTATGTATGCTGGAAGCAACAGGAAGACATAAAATGTTCATGTCTGGTCTTCTGTGCAGCTATAATCAACTCTACCTTTCAGTTCTAGTGGCAGGCGGGAAAATTTATCATCAAGAATGCAAGTAATTCCATGGTAACTTTCTTTTTTTAAATTATTAGTTGTTCAAAACATTACAAAGCTCTTGACATATCATATTTCATACATTTGATTCAAGTGGGTTATGAACTCCATGGTAACTTTCAAGGATCGTGTGTGGTTCTGGGTCTGCTGAGGGCCTGCCTCTTGCATTCATTCAGTTAACATATTCATTTGTCTAAAAACAGGTCAAGTGATCACCGCCAGTATTGCAGACATTATCGCAAATTACTCATTCAAGGATATTCTGAGGAAACTGGCTGGAGAAAAGCAGACCGAAGTGGCTCCAGCTTCCTACGATGATAGTTACCTTGGTGAGATCCACTGCTCAAGACATTTTTTTTCTTGAAAGAAAAGCAGATTAAATATAGATGTTTATTTGATTCCATACTTATTTGATGTCATTTGTCATCTTCTATAAGTTTCCTTTCCTTATTAGAATAGATGCTTAGCTCCTCTCTTTAAATACAACTACTTTTTTTTTAGTCATGTTGTATACTTGCATAACTTGAGAAGCTATTTTGTTTGTTTTTGAGCAGCTCTTCTGTAGGATCCATAACAATCTTTTGCATATAAAATACTTTGCTGATAGTAGACACCATGTATTTGCAGGGCTGCTACCAATGTTACAGGGGCAACAATGGTTGCTGAGCCACTGTCCAGATCAGCAACAAGAGACTTTCCAGCTGCTCGAATATTCTCATACTTTATCATATGAAAACCACACAATATCATTTCATGACTACTCTTTCCTACCTTTGGTATCCCAGTGGTATTTTATTTGCTTGATAAATTTGAAAAAAAAAATTAAATGGTAGTTATGTTTTGTAGGAACAGCTAGCACCTCCTCTTGGAGCTAAGTGAAATTTCTGAAAAGTAATTACTAAAGGAATCAGGAAGCATGCTTTGTTAATGATCAAAAGTAGCAAAACTTGAAAAAAAGGTTATCTTTAAGAGTATCTGCCTAATCATGATGAATCAGCAGCTCTTAAAATGTAACAGCTGCCACTTACACATACAGGTTGATTATGAAGTGTTCATGTTTTGAAAATTGACCTCAGAATCTGATTTTTTTTTGCCAGTTTCTACATAATGTTGGTAGTAACAACTATTGTGTATCTAGGACTTAGTATGAAAGTATTCATAGTAGTGAGATTACTTTTCCTCTTTATTGAACCACGAGCTTTTATTTCATAATGTTGATAAAGATTTCTAAATAAAGGAGTACTGTCATTTTTTTTCATTTCTTTCTAGATATATCTCATTTTTTTCATTTCTTTCTAGATACATCTCATTTTTTTCATTTCTTTTTAGATATATCTCATTTAATCTGATTACAGTTTGTTTCTTTTTTAAAACAGGATACTCAGTTGCTGCTGGGGAATTCACTGGAGACTCTCAGCAAGGTGAGAGACATCATTGAACTTAAGTCATTTTAAAAGCATGACAAATAGGTAAACTGGCATTAAAAGTCCTTTTGTAAATATGTTTTCTTTGCTAAATACAATATATATAAATAGAATCCCAAATACATATGATAATATTTTTGCAGAAAATATATACATATTTGGTGTAGCATTTTCCATCACAACAAATTTAATAGGAATTGATATAAACCTTAAGAAATAAAAATTAGGGCAGTCATCCTATGTTATGAATGAAAAACGTACAGAAGGTTAAATGAATTAGACAATAGCCATGCCATTAGCAACAGACTAAATTTGAGAAACTAAGATCCCTCTTTTAAATTTAACTTCTAAGATCTCATGTAGTATATGTCCAAAACTACACTCCCCACCTGACTCCTATGCCTCATGCCAACATTACTTCTCTCTTTCCCTTTGGATATGTGCAGTCCCAAAATAACAGCACAAACTAATGCCTGTTTTCGTGTATAACAAGCATTCGCCTGCCTTCTATCCTTTCCTTTCCTTTGGCTGTTGTGTCTGTTTTCAGTCCTCTCAGTCTGTATCCATCCCCACCTTCCAGTGGCCAAGTGCTTTTATTTATTTATCTTTTTAGGTCAATTTTAAATGTCATCTTCTCCAGAAATCCTTACTTAGCCTCCTTCTGTAAACTCCTATGTCATCTTCCTTTTCTCTCTCCTGTGGGATTTGCCATTCATTAGTCAAACGTGTGTGTGTGTGTGTGTGTAAAGTGTGGAGCATGCAGAGGTGAACAAATGGCCCTTAATCTCAGAGTCTGATAGATACTAATGAACAAAGAATACCTAATTTGAAATTGTGCTAAGTACCATGATAAAGGCCAATCTTTGCATTCTAAAGTGTGTAAAAAAAATGGAGTTTTCAAGGAATTCATTTTGACTGGCTGGACTTTGATACAAATAATGAAATAAGATTGGTTTAGAGAAAAGGGACTGGCCCAGATCATGTTGGGTCTTGTAGGTCATGGAAATGATCCTAGAACTTATGCAAAAAACAGGGGAGAAGCCACGAAAGGTTTAAGTAGAGTAATAATTATTATCCAATTATACTTGTGATTTGAAAAACAAAACAAAAAGAAAGGAAAGGAGATTAACCACAAAGGCTGTTTCGTGTGTCTCCTTGAAGGCAAAATTCATATATATATATATATTTTTTTTTAACTGGGGATTGAACCCAGGGGCACTTTACCACTGGGCTACATCCCAGTCCTTTTTATTTTTTTATTTTGAGACAGGGTCTTACTAAGTTGCTAGTTGTTGAGGCTGGCCTCAAACTCACAATCCTCCTGCCTCGGTCTCCCAAGTCACTGGAATTGCAGGCATGCACCATTTTGCCCAACATGATTTTCTTTTTCTTTTTTCTTTCTCCATGGCATTTGAGCACTTGTTGAAAAAGCTGTCTAAAATAGTACTCTGACCCAAGGAAATTAGTGATGCTGCACATCAACACTTCCTCAAGAAAGATGGCAGAAAATAAATAGTGATTTTCCATTGGATCTCAGGAATATCTAGAAAATGTATCCAAATTATGAGGATATCTGAAATAAAAAGTACTCTGAAACCATACTGCAATCAGTTCACTAGGTCATTATGAATCCAAGGCTGTCCATATTCACTGTTTACTTAATTAGACACCAGGGACTTAGAATGCCATGAAAAAGGATTTGATGTCCTCTACATGAAGGGTTCTTAATATGGACTCTCTGGACTGTTGAGTGGTCCACAGATAGGCTTCACTAGTTTTGAGCTCTTAGACATTTTATTTATATATATATATATATATATATATAAAATATAAAATATAACATATTATATATATATTTATATATACCATATATATTTATGTATGACATATATATTGTATCTAAAATTTATATAAATATATATGTAAATATATATTTATAAAAATCTCAAGGTTTCCATGTATGTGAATTTTTCTGTTGAGAGGATGCATAAGTTTCTTTCCACTTCAAATGTGTTCATGACTCAAAAAAGACTAAGAGCCTGTGATCTCATTTTGGAATCAGCTGTGGTGGACTAAGACCCAAGAAAATGATCTGAAGTTGACCCTTATCCGGAAAGTAATGGAATATGGAGAAGGAACATTGACTTGACGGTTCTTGACTTCTACTCAATAACTATGGCCTCCACAGTGACTGAATCTTCCTAAGCCTTGATTTCCCTATATATCAAAATGGGATATTAATCCCTCCTCTTTAGAGGTTAAGTGGTATAAATATGAAAAATCACATGGTATATTGCTTACTCAAGAGAAGACATTCAATGAAAGTCTCTTTTCTGCTTCTCACTAGACACAAATTTTCAGGTCAAAGACCTAAATTTTTCCTGAACATATTGCTGATATTAAGAAACTTCTGAAGGTTTCACCATGAGTTACTGGAATAGATCTAAGAAATTTTCCCTTCCAAGTAAAAATCTGTGTAGTTGATTGACAGTTCTAATTTGCCTTTGGCCCTAAGTAATTAAATTTCCTAATCATTTACAAAAGATTATAAACATCTTTAATCAAAATTTCATTTAATAGCTCCTTAATGATGTGGTCATGGGAGGTTGCAGATTCCAAAGTTACTGGGTGTCATGATTGATTTTGGGGGAACAAGATTCTAAAAGTTTGTGAGATATGAGAAGTAATGGTTGCCCTGCATCTCAAATGACACAATCCCCCTGAATCTGTCTCAGTTGACAGGTCTGACCCTGAAATCAGTCAACTCCATTATATTAGACTGTGGTGGGTTCTCAGTGTCAGGAGGATCTAATTTATATCCCCCCACAAGACGTCTGAAAAGTGGACGATATCCTACAAGTGCTAGAAGCTTCCTTGGCCAGAACCTTATCTTGTCCTCCTGTTGCTCTAGGTAGACTATTCACATGCTCTCTCAAGCTAACCCCTCTGCTTTGTCCCTTTTGCTCTTGTCCTCAGAGATGAAATTCCAGCAAGTCTTGCTTTTGTATCTTTCATAGAACCATTTGTCCTTTCTCCTGTGTCATTCTCACTACCATCCAGTCATACTCTTACTTCTCCCATTGAAAACAAAAACATCCACTTGTCCCACTTCCACCTGTGGCTATAGCTAACACCTGTATTTCTCTGCTTTGAAAGGATTGTCACTTTTCTCTTCTGGTATTCTCTGTGTGACAGTTCCTCAGTTCCCTTGTCCTAAGCCTCGGCCTCTTGATCTGTGCTGCTTCTGATCTTGTCAGGCAAACTAGTGGCCTCCATGTGTCTGTCTCATCTTCCCCGAACCTCAGGAGCACTGGACAGCTTGGATTCCTCCCTCCTCATCTCTCCACCTGGCTTCCCTCTAGGTCCCTGGTAGCTCTTTCAGTTCCCTCGCCTCACTGAGTGACCCAGGAATAAATCCATGGACAGTTTCTACAGAATTTGAGTTCTCTCTGGGTGATCTCGTAGTTTTTATTTCTCCAGCTTAGACTGATTTCCAGGAGCATGGATCCAGCTTCCTACTCCACATCTGTAATAGAGTAGCCATCCCAAATTTGATGTGGTGGTATGGAAGGCCTTCCCTTCCCTCAGAAAGAGGTGCTGCCCTCCACTGTCACACTCCCAGCTGGAACCTAATGGCAGCGCAGTCCCCTAAGTTGCTCAAGTCAAATACCTTGGAAGTCAGCCAGGTGCTCTTTCTCTCACCAGGTCCAATCCACAATCCAATCCTGCTAACTGAACCTTCAAAATAGAACCAGAATCAGACCACTTCTTTCATGTCTTTCTTCCTGCGTATTTTCTACTCTGATCCAAGTTTCCATTATCTCACACCTGTATTACTGCAAGAGCATCCTGCCTGGTCTCCCTGCTTCACCCTTGCCCTCCTACAGTCTATCCTAAGTCCAGAAATCAAACCACAATTTCAAAAACATAAGTTAGATCATGTACCTCCTTTTCTCCCAATGAGTTCCCAACTATAACCCAAGTCTTTACAATGACCTAAAAGGCTCTCGTCATTGGCCCCCATCTGGTCTCATCTCCTGCTCCATTACCCATCACTGGTTCTATTGAAGTCACTGTGGCCTCCTTGCTATTCTTTGAATAAGTCCAAACGCACTTCTACCTGAGGACCTTTGCACTTGATGTTCCTTCTAACGAGGACATACTTCTGCCAGATATCTACAATATTTACTTTTTCCTTTTCTTTGGTCTTTGCTCCAATGTTACCTACTCACTGAGTCTCCCCTGACTACACTAATAAATTGCAATCCCTTCCCCATCCTAACTCCAACACCCCATCTACCAGTTCATCCCTTAGCTTTTCTCTACTACATTTATTTTATTCTGCTATGCCATTTAATTGATTCTAGTTTTTAGGTGATTGCCCTCTCCAACTAGAATATAAGCTCCCAGAGACCAAGTCATTCTGTCTGTTTTATTCACACTATATCCCTACAATCACATGTACATATTTGTCAACTGGATGAATGAGTTTACATATGAAATATCTAATGTCTGATCTAAGTGAATCTTCCCTGGTGATTAATGCTAGCACCATACACACCCAACTCTGCTGAAGCACAGAACAGCAGATATATTTAATGCTGCAATGAATATGTGCTGTACCTTTAGGAGCAGTTTTGGAGGATGGGTAGCAATTTGGATAGAATAGGAATCTATTCCATTGCCTCTTTTCTTTAAATTATACTAAATTTTAAACCCTAATATAAAAGATGGTTTAGATTTATATAAATGAGAGCTAGAAATAATAATAATTATCATTATTATTATTTATAATCTAACTCCCATAGATTGTAGGTAATTGTGGAAAACTAAGTTCAATGATTCAACTCAGGTATATGGCGGACCCATGACTGCAACCACTGTTTTCTGAACCTACAGCGAGGCCTCTGTCTACTGGAATATACTGCCCTCTCCTCAGAGTTGTCTGCTGTACCATCAATGCTTCCTCCCTGAGATGTGCTTAGCTACCTTGTTGCCCAAAGGCTGCTGCCAACATTCCCAAGAGGCAGTAAAATTAAATTAGCATCTAATTTATGATATGTGTTTTTTTTCTTAGGTGATCAAACTTTGCATTTAGTTTTAGCATGTTAGTGTCATGGGAACTGTACTTCTATACCAGCAAAAGAAAAAAAAAAAAAGTCCCCAAGTGACTATTGGCAAATTAGAATAAAAGTTTCAACCTAGAAATCACTTGCAGATTTAAAAAGTCTGGCTGATGTTCTAGAAACAGAAGTGCATGCAGAATGTTATGAAAATTCGAAAATCTCAAAGAAAAACTTGCTCTTATGTTTTCTATTGTCTGTAAAGAAACAAAGGTTAATGAAAATGTAATGCAAAAATCTGATTTTGAACTTTTAACACACTACCCCATTTTGAAAATACTGTCATTACCACTTACTTACTATACAGATTTAAATATACGTGGAATTTTCCTTCAAAATTTCTATTTTATCCCCAGAATTGGTTGCTGGAGTTCCAAGAGGAGCACAGAATTTTGGATATGTGAGTACTTGACAATGCATTCTAGGATATTTCTTGTTTATGAAAAGAAGTGTTTTCTTGCAATATATTTTTAAGTCTTCAAAATTTTTCTTCAATAATGAGTGCCTCCTATTGATTCATGTTGTTTGCTTACTAAAATAGGAAGGAAAACAAATGAGGCTAAATTTGATCAGATCCACGTGCAGGAGAAGCTTCATGATTTGTGGGACCTAGTATAAAATGAAAATGTGGGGCAATTTTTTTTTTCAAATAGCCACAATTATCAAAGATTTTTGAATTGTTAAAAATTTCAGGGCAGCAACAACAAAGCATTAAACTAAGGTTGGATCTGGTGGCGCCCAGGGCCTTATGTGACTACATAGGCGACACACCCAGGAAGCTAACCCTATCTGTGTGCACAATTGAGGAATGTTGTAAAGGCTTCCATTGCTACAATCAGCACTTTAATGTGTCTCATACAGTAGAAATAATAAATCAACAGTGATTTCACTAGGACATTAGTTTGCTAAGTTCTGAGTTCTTAGAGTAGCATAAGAACAGAAATAGATTTAGACAAAAATCCTGATTAATAAGTTATCTGACTATCAGTTTACCTATTCTCAGTGGTCTTGAATTCAACTATTATTTCCCCACTTACTTCAGTAAGCATGCATATTCTGAAAATATTCTAGAGTTAACTACAGACAAAAAGTTTATTTGGATTTTTCCTTTAGGTCATTCTCGGGGACTTGCAGTTTTGTTTTATATATAGCTAACTCTTATTACTTATTAAAGCTTATTAGTCTTCACAAAAAAATAAATTATTTTTAAGTTGCATTTTTTTAAAAAAACAATTTCTTTAGCTTTCTGTCAAATGATCTATCTAATTTCTCTGATTTTAGGTGTCAATCATTAATTCTACAGATATGACCTTTATCCAGAATTTCACTGGTGAACAGGTAAAGATATTTTAATATGAAATCATAGTATCACTCAGTGCTAATATACTTTAATACTTACATCATTTATTCATTCACTCAAAAAATATTTAATGAGCATCCGATATATGTCAGAAACTGATCCGGGCACTGGAGATACAACAGTGCAGCTGAAAGATGAACCCAGCTCTTCTGCAGCTGTGTGTGGGGTACAGCAGGATGGAAGAGTTAATTTGCAATCAAATAAAATGTTCATGATAATTTCTGATAGTGATCAGTGATAGAAAGAAAATAAATAGCTAGATAATTAAGGTGTGGTAAAGGATCTCTTAGGGTGGTCAGGGGATCCTCTGGGGGCAACATCTAATGCAGAGCTAACAACAGCTAATACTAAGACACTCAAACATCTGACATGTCTGAGAAGCACAGAAAAATCTCCAGTATCTATACACAAGAGAGACAGAAATAAAAGCCAAAGATAAAGAGGGGCAGGGACCTACCCCATGAGCTTTATGAGGAATCCCCTAGTTTCAACTTATTTTTTAATAAATTCACATTTGAAATTAAGTGCATGCTTTGAATCTGACATGAACAGCCTGTATTAAGCTCCTGTCTTTCAAGACGACATAAAGATAAAGCCCTTTAGAATATCTCTTCCTTGAGGTGGCAAAGAGAGAATCCCATGTTCCACTTAGGATGATCTCTTAGTCACTTTATGTTGCAATTTAAAATGAGTTAATTGAGGCTATGCTAGAATGGACCAGGGTCTTAATGAAGTAACTAAGTAATTACTGGTAATAAGTGGCTGCACAGGTAGAGCTGGCACTGCATGTTGGGAAGTAGTTGTATCTACAGGTCCTCAATAACATCGAGGAGAAAAGCTCCCACAGACAGTGTGAGGGTGTGTATGTGTGCATGTGTGTGCTTGTGTGCTTGTGTGTGTCGGAAAGAATAAGCTAAACACCTAAGAACCCAGTAATTCAGGACAAGAGATTGCAATATTAAGAAATGCAAGTAAGATTTCTTCTGTTTTCTGAAGATATTGTCAGGGCTCTAGGAAAGGAAGAATCCTAGAAGAGCAAGCTAGAACATGTCCTGGTGTGTAGGACTCTCAGAGATTCTCCATGCTAGCCACTGAGCCAGGCTTGCCCAGCAAGGCAGACTACCCTCCTTAAAAGAAAAACCCCACTACCTGCCAGGATCCAAAACGGTCTTGGTATATTGCCAGTGATGTTTAGTGTACCTGGTGGTGAGCTCTCAGTACCTCCTTCCCTTTGAGAAGACAGTGGCAACTCTGAGGTCTCATCTTATTGGTCACTGCCAATGGGCCTGGACTTCTGCTGCTCTTGTTTCCTGTAACTGAAACCCTCTCCTGAGCCTCAGTAGTATATGGGGTCTTGAGAGCCCTTTCCTCCCAGAGACTACCATTGCTCCTTTCCCACTGTCATTTCCTGAGGTCCTACTGTGAATGGGTCAATTCCTGAAGACAGGATGCTACCACCCTCTTGACCAAATATGGTCGAGGCCACAATTTATCTCCCACCCTTCATGTTCCTGGGTATTGTGACTGGTGAAATTTGCCACATTTCTTCAAGCACTGAATTGGGTACTGCTGTCTGAGAGGCATGTCAAGAAAATTGATTAGCAGGTTTTTAAATGAGCAGAAAATGATTTTGACATCTTGTTGCCAAAATGTGGGGAGTCAGTCCACCTGTTACTCTGAAATTTTCCACAAAGCAGTTCACATTTCTCATGATACTCTTTCAGAAGTTATGGAGGAAGGAGGCAGGAATGGCAGTGAAGTTGGATGGGTCTGTAAATTTTGAACAACTATAACTAAGGGCATTTGACCAATGTGTGCTGAGTGCATGTATGGTGATATCACACAGAATCCCACGTTTCAAAAGAGAAAATGCAGAAAGTGTTCTTTAACTAGATCTCTTTTTACATGTTTATCATTAGAAGCATTTTAACATTGCTAAATTTAGTCCTTCTGTAACTTCTCATCTTCAATACCACCTAGTTTGATAATCTTAAACCTCAGAACTTAATGCATACATGATGAAATTTCTCTGAGCAAAGGCTGCACACATCACACAAGGTATAAGATTTGCACTGTTTATGTTTGGAATAAAGAAAAGAAAATGAGAACTGAGATCATGGGACACTTGGTAACTTTCGTGTTCTCTCCCTCAGCAAAGAGATTTTGGTACCTGGTGCCTATTTTGGTCCAAACATTGCTTAAGTAGAAGAGAGAACTAAACTGATCATTCTCTGCCTTCCATGGACATACACTCTAGAAGTTGATTAGCTTAGCAGATGGCAGGAGGCTAAATCAATTGAAACTTCAGATGTCAGACCATGGAAACTACATTGACAATCTGGAATGATCAGCCATATCTGAAAAGACTATATAACTCCTGACAACCTAGATTGAACAATAAAATATCAGAGGGAAAACACGGGGAGATTATGGTACCCCACTTACACTTGTAGAAAAGATTCAGGAGCTTTCATTGAATATGAGCTCATCATAAAATTGATACTGAGATGTAGGTTCCTCCCAAATTAAAACTGCCCTTATGCTTTAATAATATACAGGGGCCAAAGTAGAGATTAGCAATCCCACTTAACTCTTCTGTTACTGTACTCATAAGAATCATCCATTCTTTGTTTCCACATGTGGCATCTCTAAGAAAGAGGGGCTGCATGGTGATCCATCTGAAAACATTTGCATACAAGGCTTCATATGGAGGTGGAATTGGATTTGTTCTGTGGGATTCAAGATTACAGAACTAGGTGGGATTAAAGACTAGAAGTTATGAAAGGTTGCATGAAGCACAGAACATTCTAATCATTGTGTTCACAGATTGAATGGGCTGATTGTGAAGCCTAACCAGAGAAGGATGTCCAAGCAGATGTCAGGGTTATTATGGGGAAAATTATTCATCGGGTCAGAGTGAGACTAAATGACTCCGACAGTCAGTCCACATCCAAGGATTTAAGTGCAAAAATGTATCAAGATAAGATGCATCATTCAGGAGTAATTAAGAGGTGACTATAAAAATGACTTTTTGAACACAAAATATGTCATTTTTGATCTTTTTTTTTTTTTTTTTTGCAGATGGCATCTTATTTTGGTTATAGTGTTGTCGTATCAGATGTTAACAATGATGGGTAAGTTTATAAGAACCCCCCTCACACTCTATATACTATGGTCATCCATAAAGATGGGATATTTTTTCTTCCTGAAGTATATCCTTCTGTACTTCCTCAAAAACATAGAGGCTCCCTTGTTTGAACTTTTTTTCTGATTCAGGACAAGAGGATGTATCTAATAAAGAATTCTGTCATCCTATTTTATGTCTTTACTGAGATTTTCCACATCTGCCACTTCTAAAAGGGGACTACTTTATTTGGTTTTATTTTTAATTTTATGAAGTGAATAATCCTTGGCCACTCAAAATCCACATCCATTGAGGAATTTGTTCATTTTCTCTTCGGTCTTAAGAATTTTCCCCCTAGAACGTGATGCAGTCATAACACATTTGCACAAAAATGAACTTTTTTCCTCCTGACATTGCTTTAACCAACTATTAGCAACATCCATGGGGGAGATGAAATAATAATAATGCTATTTTTCTGATGAGGATAGTAATTACAGTCAAGCTTCGACCAAACAGCACTATTGCATTATGGTTGCTGTGACATCATTACTTCAAAAATAAATGATTATTAAACACCCCTTTATTCACTATAAATTCATAGATCATTAATAAGATCTTTAAGTTGAGATGTATTGAGTATCCACCCAATAGATACTTTGCTTGTTGTCCCACACATTGTTCTCAATGCCCAGAACACTGTACAAAGTTGAAGAAATTAGTCTGGCTCTCTGTTCTCAGGGAGCTCACAGTTTGGCAGAAAGGAAATATCTGAAAACTCCTATCACATTCCGGAATCTGGACCAAGTTCTTTAAATAGATTTTTGATAAACATTTTCCTGTGACCTTTGTATAGCTAGAAATGTACTTTCTATATTTTGTTGTGGCATATGATCAGAGTTCATTAACTTGTATACCTCTTGGAAAATATCCCTTTATTATCCTTTCATTGAACATTTATTTCTTGAGACTCTATTATGCCCTGGTTCTGGGTGCAGAATGTAAAAACTTCATGAAATTATGCTAGAGTTGGAAAAGTGGGAGCCACACAGGAAAAAAAAAATAAGTCAAATACAGAGAGTAATAGATGGTGATAAGAACTCTGTAGAAAAAGCCCCAAACGCAAGGACTGAAAGCAACCAAGATGTCCTTCAGTAGGTGGGTGAATAAATAAGCTGTGATACATCCAGACAATGAGATTTTATTCAGCTCTAGAAAGAAATGAGCTATCAAGTCAGAAAATGACATGGAAGAACCCTAAGTGCATATTCCTAAGTGAAAGAAGTCAATGTATAGAGGCTACATGCTGTATCATTCTAATTGTATGACATTCTGGAAAAAAAGAAAACCTATAGAAACAATAAAAGATCAGTGTTTGCCAGGAGTTTGGGGGAAGGCAGAAAGGGATGCATAGGTGGGGCACAGGATTTTAAGGGTACTGAAACTATCATAAAAGATACTGTCACTATGCACTTGTTAAATCCCATAGTATGCACTACAGCTGTGGTTGATAATGGTGCACGAGGGTCAGGTCATTGATGGTAACAAAGGCACCACTCTCATGGGGGATGAGGGTGGGAAAGGCTATTACAGGAGAATGAGTAATGTGAGAACTCTGTACTTTCTGCTCAGTTTTATTTGACTCTAAAGCTATTCTATAAGATAAGGTTTATGAATTAAATTTTAAAAGAAAACAGAAAGGAGTACTAGGGGACTTTTTTTCTTTTATCTTTTTTATTTTGATTCTTTGGTGGTGCTGGGGATGCTAGGCAAGTTCTCTCCCACTAAGCCACATCCCCAGTCCCATGGATGTAGTTATTTTTCTTATGCAATCCTTTTTTTAATTGATTCTTTGTGGTTATATATAACATTAGAATTCATCTTGATAAAATCACAAAAGTGTGGAATGTAATTTGCTTTACTTGAGTCCCCAGCACTTCCTCCTTCCTCCCCCTCCTTTCTCCCACACCTCTATTGTATTGATCTTTCTGCAATTTATTTATAGGTATTTTTAAAATCAGTGTCCTGTGGATATGTTTGGTGTTGAGACTCACTGTGGTATGTTCATGGATGTTCTTGTGGAATTTGGTCAGATTCACTCCACTGTTCTTCCCTTATCCTGTCTCTCCCTCCTCCCCCCAACCACCTGCTCTACTTTACTGATCTTTCCTCTAGTTTGATGCAATTCCCTCTCCCTTTTTTTCCCTTTTGTCTGTCTCTATTTTTATCCCCTTCCCTTATTTTGGATTAACTTCCACATATCAGAGAAAACCTTCACCTTTGACTTCTGGGGACTGGGTTGTTTTACTTAGCATGATGTTCTCCATTCCCATCCATTCATTGGCAAATGCCATAATTTTATTCTTTTTTAGAACTAAGCAATCTTCCGTTGTGTATCTGTACCACATTTTCTTTATCCATTCTGTTGAAGGGCACCTCTGTTGGTTCCACAGCTTGGCTATGGTGAATTGTGCTGTTATAAACAGTTTTACATGAAGTACATGGAAAAAACCTCAGTGATGATTACAGTGGAGAAAGGACCTAAAGGAGATAAAAAAAAAAAAAAGGAAGCCATTGATGACGTAAAGGGGAGGAGTGTTCCCAGACAAATAGTAAAACGAACAAATTTCTGGAGGTGGGAGCTCCTGGCATATTTGAGGAACAGCAAAGAGTCTCAGAGAGGTAACAAGGGGGAGCCTGATCATAAAGGTGCAGAGGCCACTGCATTCACCACAGATTTACATAGTGCCACCCAGACTCTGCCGTGAACTAGGATGAGTCTGTCTCCAACAGGGACACTGCATCCTGTGAGCCCTGGAGGATTCCAAGGCAGGGAGTGGCCTGCTCAGACTCTGGTTTTCACAGGTGGGTTCTGTCCACCTGGTCAAGTGCCACATGCCAGGGCACATGGGACAGGGTCTTGGACCCATGCTGCAGGCATGGAGGGAAACAGAAGTAGTTACACTCTGGATAGATATATTTTGAAGGTCTAGTTCAGTACCAGTTTTCTCCTGGAAGCAGTTTTAACTTAAAATCAAATTCCCTTAATCTCTATTTGTCTGAGTGTAAAGAAAAAGAAAGACTAGATGCACCAGTCAAGAATTCCAACACGGACAGACTGTAACTGTCATGGAAGGCTGTCAATAACTTAGGAAGACAATTGTTGAAGAAGAACTTGGAGCCCAAATGCAGCCTGTTCTTCAGGTTTATTGAACCCACTCTACGGTGAATACAAAACATCAGCGATGGCCTTTCAGATGTGCCTGGATACGTTTCTCTCAACAGAAGAAGGTCCCATGACTACAGGGACTTTTCCCTGTGAATGCTCTGTGGCATTTTATAGGGCACAGATTCATTCCATGTGTGCCTTTCCGGAGGCCACTCCTGTTTTGAATCCCTGCAAATTTTCCCAGGTTTCACAATATGCCCTGGAGGGTCCTCTTTCTTTCCTGGAAACGTCCTCAATTTAGACTATAGCAAAGTTTTGTGACAATGTTTATAGTAAATATTTTTGCCATGCTACGAACAACCAATAAAAAAAAAAGAAAAAAAAAGAAGGACAAAAACTCATGAGAAAAGGACTTCACTGGCTTCCTGCTGATCGAAACAACATGATAATAACAACAGAGGAATTTTCAAGTGATAAATTTGTTCTTTCTTGATGTCCCTATAAAAACTGCTGTGCACACGACTTCTCTTTTTTATTAGGTAACATATTCCAAATTCTTCAGACTGCATGAAAAAATAGGTCCATTAACTTAAGGTTGTCATTCTCAAAAAGGTGAGGTAACCAAAGGTGCTAATAACTTAATGTTGCCATTCTCAAAGGTAAAGTGACCAAAGGGGATAATAACTTGCTGTTTGTAATTACTCAGATATCTCAAATTTAAATTCAAGGTCCTATCAGAAATAAATTTATTTTGGAAGCAATTGCAATTGGTCAAAGAAAGATCCCAGATAAAGATAGGTAGCTAAAATGAAATCTGACATGAAAATAATGGTATTGGTAGCATATAAAGACTTAAGAAAATCACTGGGCCAGGTCATTGTTCATGGTTCAGAGGAAGACCCCCTCAAACACACACAGTTATGGGATGGAACCAGACTTTCCATTCTCCAACTGAGAAAATCAAGTATAATTGTACACGAGGCTACCTAGTGAACATCTTCAGGCAGCGTGTATTCCTTATCAACTATGCAACAAAAACAAGGTCCCTACAAATGCTCCAGCATCTCAATATCAGGAAAAAGAAAGTGTCATTAAGTAAAGTAACAAGTAAATGGGTGGAGATTTTCTCCAATATTTTTTACCACAAAATAAATCTTCCAGTATTCTGAGTGGACTCCAAAAATTTAGACCAAACAATTGTGTGCCTGCTGGCTGGGAGATGATACTGTCAAGCCTGTGATGGTTTTGAAAGTACAGTGTAAACAAACTGGCAAAATTAACTTCAGTTTAGTTATCTTACGGCAGCCAGAACTACAACTCTTGTCAATGTAAACTTTGCTAGAAATTTCTAGACAAACTCCTTAGCAACAAGTAGGGATGGTATTTTTCATCCTGTACCCAAGGAAGCAATCTGTTTTGTTTTGGTTTGGTTTGTTTTTTTTCCTTGAGGCTTTTGAATCTTACAGCATTTATACTATTTCAGATATTCACAGAATTACAGTTTAATTCATTGGACATTTATTTCCATATGCCTATTGTTTCCAGCCTCTGTGAGGCCAAAAGCAGATAAATTTACATAGATTCATAGTAGTTTGTTAACTGAGAGCAGTTTAGAGAAATCTGTTTGAAAGCAAGAAGCTTTGGGTGGATATGGCTTTATGTTCGATTTAGTACAAGTATGATCATTTGTCCAAGATATGTCATTATGATCGAATTAGGTAAAACATTTAGAAAGTTAAAACATAAAAAGGCAGTAAGTTAAACTAATTTCTATAATGTAATTATGCATAATTCTTATATTTGTTCTTGCCTGTCATAAATCAATTAGATTGATTAGATATCAACTCTATTGTACAGTCTACTGATCTGCATTCTTTTAATGAATAACTACATTCTGAATGTTAGTCATGGAACTTAGCATACAAAAAGAACTACTGGGAAAAAAAGAAAAAGAAAAGGAAAAGTTTATATATTAACTCAAACCATTAATAGCAAATGACTGCTGAAAACTTGAATTCAGATTCTTCCTATTGAATATTCTCATTGGGGGTCTGCTCATACTTTATCATAATATTTGTGCTTTGCTTTTGATGAAAGTGTTCGCAATGTTCTGTATCAAATGACGTGTGAAAGATAAGATGAGTTTCACATGGTATGAGATTATCAGAGTGAACTTAGACATAAAAGTGAGACGAAAATAAAACCTGTATAAAGGCCACACTGAGTTTGACATTTCCGATAAAATGAAGTTTAAGTACACATCCTACTTTTATGAAATACCTTCACAAAATGACTTAAATCTTGTCCAAACAACCAACATGACCCAGAGGAAATGGTACTTAGCAGAACCACATCATTAATATTCTTTTTGCATCATTGTTTCTTTTAGATTAAAATATATTTTAAAAATCTCCTCTCTCTCTCCCTCTCTCTGTGTGTGTGTGTGTGTGTATCCTTTTAGAATGGTACCCAGCCCACTATACTCAACTACTTATCAGAAGTTCAACAAAAGTCATCTTTACTAATAAATATTTTAAAACTTTACGCTTGAATTGGGTATATTTAACAAGAGGATGTGGCAATTTTTGAAATAGCTTAATGGCACACATAGTCTACGGTGGTGGTTTTCCAACAATTTTTTGCCTGTGGTTTATAATACATTTGATATTACAAATCAGTACACACACATGCGCACGCACGCGCACACACACACACACACAACTGAAACGAAAGTTTCGCAAGACAATATTATCTTTATTATGTATAAGGCATTTACTCTGTCGTCTATTATTGTATGCAATTTCATTTTTTAAAATGCTGGCAGAGACCCATTATGCTGATTTCATAACCCACTAATGAGTTGCAAATCAAGGTTTTAAAATGCCAGCCTAAACAATAATATATACCATGATTAAGTGGTATTGCTAATACAATACTAAGTCCAAAACACTCTCTGAGGCACACTGTACCAATTAAATCCAAGACAGTTATTGTGATCAACTCTATGAGAGCATAATCATAAATTAAGAACAAATGCCTCTTTGTCTTCTTGGAGGTTAAGAACATTTTAAGACAGTTAAGTATCTGGGGAAACATATTTCTAAGAAAATAAATCAATGCTTTCATATTACTTCTAAAATCCAAGGATTCCATGGATGTGCCAGACCTTCACAATGATAGGTCTAATAATGTCCAGTTCTAGAATCTGATGTTCACAGTGAGGAAGGTTTTGAGCCAGTTGTATGAGCCCTGTGTCATGTTTGAACTCTCGGAGACCAATTGTATGGCTTGTTCCTTCTCTACTGAATTAAAACATGACTTTGCTAAATCTGTGCAGTAGGGAACCAGCGACATTGGATCTTACCCTGAGGAAGGAGGCACCCACATAAAACTTAGGTGTGTAACAAATGCCTCTTCATATGGACAGTAACAATGACAGAGACAGGCAACTGAGGCTCCCCCTAAGGAAAGGCCAGGCACTGGAGGAGCACAGATCCCTGCTCTCCTCTCATCTAGCAGGACAGCAAGCAATGTGAGCAAACCTAAAGTTCTGGGTTTACAAGTTGACAGGAAAACTGAGTAAGAAGGACAGAGAGCTTCCCTATAGTCCCTCTTCTCCCCCTTCAGTTCCCCATTATTAGCATCTTGCATTGACGTGGTCCATTCGTTACCATTGATAAATTTACATTGACATATCAACAAAAGAGCATAGTTAACATTAAGATTCACTCTGTGTTATACGGGTGTTGCCAAATGCCTACCAACGCACAGCCAACATTAGAGTACCATACAGAATTGTTCACTGTCCTCAAAATCTGGTGCTCTTCTTGTCATCTCCGTCCACTCCCTCATCCCTGGCAACCATGCCTCTTACTGGTCCCATAGTTTTGCCTTTCCCTGAATGTTAGCTCTTTGGAATCATAGAGTATGTAGCCTTTTCACATCGGCCTCTTTCACTTAGTAATATGTATTTTCGGTTCCTCCTTATCTTTTCATGCCTTCATCACCCCTTTTTTTTTAAATTACTGAATCCTATTACATTGTATGATGTACCAGTTTGTTTATTCATTCACCTACTGAAGAATATCATGGTTGCTTCCAGGTTTTGTCAATTTTGCTTTAAACATATGTGTGCAGGTTTCTGTGTGGACATACTTTTTTTTTAAAGATTTTTTTAATATTTATTTTTTAGATATAGGTAGACACAATATCTTTATTTTATTTTTATGTGGTGCTGAGGATTGAACCTGGTGCCTCACGCGTGGTAGGCGAGTACTGTACCTCTGAGCCACAACCCCAGCCCGTGTGTGGACATACTTTTTAAACTCATTTGGGCAACTACCATGGAACATAAATGTGAGATCACATGGTAAGGCTATATTTAGCTCTGTAAGAAACCTAGTCTGCCTCCCAAAGGAGCATCTCACTTTGCATTCCCACCCACCAGCAATGAATGAGAGTTCTTATTGTTCCACATCCTTGCCAACATTTGGTGGTGTCAGCAGTCTGGACTCTAGCCATCCAAGGAGATTTGTAGTGGTATCTTATTGTTTTAATTTGCAATTCCTAATGATATATGATGCTGAGCATACTTTCATATACTTGTTTGCCATCTATATCTTCTTTGATGAGGTATCTATTCAGATCTTTTGTACAATTTTTCTTTGGTTTTTTTCTTGTTTTTATTATATATTATAGATACATAATATAAATTATAAAAATAGCATATAGTATAATGTAGTGTTGTATATCATAATACGATAGCTAATATATTTTGGGGAGATATTATTCTTAGCTCACATTATTGAGTTCTAAGAATTCTTTGTATGTTTTACTTTTCCAATCAAATGTGTTGGAATCCTCCTAGCATGGAGCCACCATGACACACCCCCCCAGGGTACCTTGACCTCATTTTGGACAACACTACCCTCTGGAAAGCTCACCTCCAGGCCTGCCTGTCAGAATCGTACCCAGGGCACATGCCATCTCCTCCAGGGCACCTTCCTTAATTCCCTCCAAGGATACAGCCTCTGCCCTGTCTGTGATTCCAACATTAACTTGGATCCCCCATATTACTTTTCCTAGCCTGCCTTGTTTTCTTATATAATATATGGGTAACAATTTAACCTCAGTTGTAAATTAATCAGGGACCTAATTAGCTCATCTACCAGTCATCATTGTATTCTTTCAATAACTTATCATAGGATCTTCAGAGTATCTAGTAGGAACTAGCAGGAACACAGGATGCCTGTGACTTAGACTCAGAAGCAGACAGGAGACCAACACCATAGGCAAGGTGAAAATTCAGAGAGAAGGGACACAGCAGTGTTGGTGTCTTTCAGACCTCTCAGATCTGCAAGCAGGTTCTGACTATCAGTAACTGCCCTCAGTTCATCCTTGACCTTAACTATTAATGAGTTTTAAAATATACAGCATATATATGATGTACATGCTATGCTAATATTAATATGCATTTATATTAATATATATCAATAAGGTGTACATTTAGTAATATGCTATATATGGTATTAATGTACTTGCTGTGTTAATGATATAATACTAGTAGTGATATATTAATGATACAAAATTAAATTATAATAATATTTTATCAATTGTGTTACTTGTCAAACTCCAGCATTACCTAATCTACATACATATAAACAAAAAATGCAGGTTTGTATTTATTTGTGTTAAGCGGCCTTTTACGTCATTGCGTTTTCCAGGATAGAGCTTCCTTCGGGCAAACTTTAGTCATTAGTAGAGGTCAAATTGTGCATTATATTTGGTGAGACATTTTAAATTTTTTTAATTTGTTCTTTTTAGATACATGTGGCAGTAGAGTGTATTTTGACAGATTATACATACATGGGGTATAACTTATTCTAATTAGGATCTCATTCTTGTGGTTGCCTGTGTTCATACATAAATACACCACCAGTGAAACGCAAGATCATATACACAGAATGGTGTGGCTTTTAATTTTTTAAAAAGAATTTCAATTTTTTATTTTTTATGTTTTTAAATAAAAATCAACTAACTAGGAAGGCTTATGGCAAAAAAATAAATAAATAAAGTTTCCTGTTCTATACTTCTCTGGGAAAGAAACACCTGTAAGCACTGTTGGTTTTTATTCTCCTGATGGTTATGTCTTCATCTCTAAATCATTTGTTAGGTGTCTGTTTCTTGAATTTTTAAGACCTTAAAAGTCATCAATTTGTTTCCTTCTATAATAGACATATACAAAGAATGACTATAAATTTTCATCTGCGATGGAAAGTTTTTCTGGCTTTCTAGCCAGCACTATTCACTTCTTTGGATTCTTTTATTTAACTAGAAGTAGCAAAAGGAAAAAGAAAGATAAATTTATTTTAGACCTTATTTACTGCACAAAAGCAGCATAATTTGGTCTATAGCTGTATAAATTGTAGACAAACTCTAATCTCCTTCTAGAAAAATAACTCCTTAGGTGTTTTTGATATATTTTCCTCATGTAACTACAGCTTATGGAAAAGCACTAAAAAGCTGGAAAGGGTTTCTGTGGTTTTCTTAAAGTAGTCATTTTCAAGGTAGTGAAAAGGTTCCAGGTGATAATTTAACAATTCTTATTTTCTAACAGCATTCTATTTCATAGATATAACAAAGCAGTGATAGAAATACAATGATGGTAAATTGACCCTCGGAAAAGGAAAAATATCAATGAAAATGTCCAAATTAAGCCTATTACAAGTATACCCAAAAGCAATCTTCTGCCCTCCAGTCTGCTGACTGCTCTCTTTGTTCCCTACAGGATGGATGACATATTGATTGGGGCACCCCTCTTTATGGAACGTGAATTTGAGAGTAACCCTAGAGAAGTAGGGCAAGTCTACCTGTATTTGCAAGTGAGTGCCCTCCTCTTCCAAGATCCACAGGTCCTCACAGGCACCGAGACTTTTGGAAGATTTGGTAGTGCTATTGCGCACTTAGGGGACCTGAACCAGGATGGATACAATGGTAATTCAAATTACTGCATGGAAGTTACTTATGTCATAATTTCATGTTACTGCTGCATCAAGGAAACAATGGGCACTTTAAAGTATACATGTGGTGTAGGTGGTGTAGTTGTTATTGTTGGTTTTTAATAAATTATTAAAATCTCAAGGCAGCTTTTAAGTTTTTATGTTTTGACTAATGTAGATGTTACATGGAAATTTTCTCATGTTCAATTTAGGAAGTCCCACAATAGCTCTCAATAGTGACTTGAGGCCAGCTAGAGAATCTTCTGTATGTAAAGAGTCGAGACAAATAAATACATATTGATATATTAGCAAATATATTGTCTTCTGACTAACCTATATGGATTATATATAGTTTATGTTGAAATGTGATTGGTCTATAAACTCCAATTTAAAGGCATTTTCAATGTTTGCAATATAGTAGTGCTAAATTCCTGGTGTAGGGTTGCAGTTCTTTAGGTTGGAAAGTCATGGATGCCTTTTGAGTATCCTCTTCTCAGAAAAATATGAAAGTTCACACAAAATTTTATAGACATTTTCAGGACTTTTCAGTTAAGAACCAAGAGTGAGTTTCTAGATCAAAGTCCGAGAATATAACAGAAACTTGCTGTACAAAAATAGTCTTGGAAGTATTCACATCAGATCAGAATTCATTTGTACTTTTGACAAGTGCTATCCAACTCATGCTTTCTTTGAAAATACAATTTTAGTTAAGTACAGTGGTGCACACCTCTAACCCCACTTCTTGGGAGGATCACAAGTTTAAGCCAGTGTTGGCAACTTAGTGAGAACCTATCTCAAAAAAATAATAATAATAATAATAATTAAATAAAAAGGGCTGGTGGTTTAACTCAGTAAAAGAGCACCCCTGGGTTCAATCCCCAGTAACATAAAAGAAATGAGTATTTCTGGGCAATGTGTGTTTAGTAATTTTTTTAAAAAAAATATTTTTAGTTGTAGATGAACATAATACATTTATTTATTTATTTTATGTGGTGCCGATAAATCGAACCTAGTAGCTTCCAAGTGCTCTACCACTGAGCTACAATCCCAGCCCTAGTAATTTTTAAAGTACCAGAAAACATATTAAAAACTTATGACTCCACGAACTGACAAAAGACGAGTTCCCCTTTAAGTGACTCGCTGCTGCTTACAGTGCATTATTTCCTATCACCCAAGTGAAATAATAATGTACAATTATCTATGACTGATTGTATTCATATATTTTTTATCTTAAACCCTTTACAATACTTTTAAGAGCTAAAAGAAGCATTTTTAACCCCATCAAAAGAGTCTTAGACTCTGAGCCTTGGGATTGGGAGTCCTAAGTAGGTAAAATAATGCCACACTACCTGAGCTTAACAGAGGGGACAGAAATCAAGTCACTGACTCCGAGGAAGAGAAGGAAGAGTGCCTTCACCCTACCCCACTACCATGTCCCTTCTATGAGGTCTGAATTCTGAGATCATTGATGTTGACCTGCTGAATGAAAGCAGACTTACAGTCCTCATGAATGTAATTGAAACCGAGTCCTAGTTCATTCCGTAACCTCTTTGACCTAGGAACAAAGAGAAATGAAGGAACGTTACAAACAAGGGACAGAGCCATGGTCCACTGCCATAGCCTCTTATGTGACCATGTTGGGGGTATTCTTTTTCAAATACAATTATGTATTTATACTTATGGCTCAGGAAAAAAACCTGCAAAACAATGAGGCAGGTGAACTGTATGTGAGTGGGAGTCAGGTACTATGGTTCTCTCTAGGTTCCCCAATAATCTTCGACTATTAAATGAGTCTTGCCTAGCTCATAGGACTGGGTAACCATTTAACAGTATCATCTTTAAAAACAAGGTGTTTTCTTTCTTTTCTTTTCAAAAGAAACAACTCTTAAGTACTCACAATGGCACTTATCTGGTCCACCTGCCCTGTGATCTGTGATCTGACCTGGTTTCCTCATTCCCTACCAAGCTCCCCCATAGGTCATCCTTGGGCAGTTGACTTCGCTTGGAGTGTTCTTCCCTCTAAGTTTCATGTGGTTGGTTCCTCCTTGTCCCTAGGCTTCAGTTTCTCTGTAGACATGGCAATGCCATCTCTGGTCACCTAATCTAAAACAACACTCCCACCACTTCCAATTGTATCAACATTAAGATTCTCTACACAGCACTCATCACTTTTGATATTTTTTTTATTATGTCTCCATTCAAATTGTCTGTTACCTGCACCAGAGCATACATTTTCCGAAGACAGGCAGAGACTGAGTGTCCCACTCACTGTTGTACCCACTGCACCCAACATGTAATAAATAAATACTTGTCAGTCAATACTTGTCAGATGGATAAAAGGCAACAGATAATTTTTCTGTTGCTGCAGTACTACTGAATCCTCCTCCTGAAAAATGTAATAAACCCTTTGGATTTCAAGATATTGCTCTTTGATTGTCCTTATCGATTTCTAAAACATTCTCCTTTATTTCAAAGTATGTTTCTATGTCTCTATTTGTAGACATCGCCATCGGTGTGCCCTTTGCGGGCAAGGATCAAAGAGGCCAAGTGCTCATTTACAACGGGAATGAGAACGGCTTGAACACCAGAGCGTCCCAGATGCTGCAAGGAGCGTGGGCCTCCCAGACCATCCCTTCCGGATTTGGCTTTTCTTTAAGAGGAGATTCAGACATTGACAAGAATGATTACCCAGGTAAGGTTTTCTTCCTTTTCCCATGTGAGAGTCTGCTTCCTGGCAAGAGTCCATTCTCTGGAGAGTGGATCATGTGTAAGCAGTTCTCTCATAAAGACGAAGGTCGAGCTTAAACACTTTCATAAGAATTTGAAGGAAAATAAAACAAAACTTTCCCTTTCCAGGCAAGAGACAACATTAAAGAGGCAAGATGGTTTAAAAAGCTGCAGTCGACATAAAACTTATCAACTTTGCAGCCCCAGTTTTCACTGAAACCCTGAAGTAATTTTGTCTCTATTGACAAAGACAGCGTACATCAGATACCTTTCTAGAATAATTTATTTTAATCCAGTAATTCCCATTTATGTTCACAGTTCCAATTAATCAATAGATAAGCCTCAACATTTTCTGTCATAAGACTCATGTTTTTAGAGCATAAATATTTTCCAGCCGCATTTTGGAGCTTTCCAAAGATAGACTGAATATTTTAAGGAAAAAAACAAAAAAAGTGGTTCGTGATGAGAATCATAAACTCTTCTTGATTACCTAATTCAAACTGAAATTCATAAAGTGCTGATAGATAATTCATGTTCTGTGCATTCCACATCAAAATAGGGGTTTGTCTTCAAGGATTATTTCAGTAATCAGAACTTTTAGCAAAGAACATTAGGCTCCTTGGTTTTATGGTTCACTTTTTATTTTTATGTTGGTTATTTTTAAATGGTTTCAATAAATGCTGAGAAATCATTAATAGTTAACTGACAGCTTCAGCTATTTATTGAAACCTTGTCTCTTCCCACCAGCGCCTCCCCTAATTGGGAATTTTCCATATGTTTCCATATATTTTCCAGGGTTTTCTCTGGTTTGGGGCAAGAGTCCAATAAGCTGACTGCCTAAATATACATCATTAATTTTAATATGTTGGCTTTCTCTTCTCCTCTGGGATTAGGCAAAAAAGGATAACATTACACATTTTTATAAATTTGCCAGAAACCTTTCACAACACCAACATAGATGTTGTAGTGGTCTCAAAGAGGATTTGCTATTATGTCGTATACTAATGCTTTCTACCTGTAGTAATGTCAAGAACATTTAGTTATTTTCCTAGGTCATGATATATTAGTATAGTCAATGATGGTTAGTTTTATTTTTGGGGAGGTGAGGGTGAGAGAGGGGATCTCCTGCATAATGTATTCTAATTTTAAATAATTCAAAAATCTAGATCCCTTATGTTATTCCTACCCAACATATGTCAGGGTGATTAATGAAATTCAACTCCTGGGTTGCGATTTAGTTGAACAGTTAATTTAGGAAGTTCTTGCTATTCCTTAGGCCTGTCTTAGGCTTCCTTCCCTCACTCTCAGTACCAGGGGACTTGACAGACAGAATGGCTCTGCCTGCCACCAGGCAAAGGAAGTGAAGGATGTGTTGATCAAATAGCCAGTGTGTTGCTCAAGAGAGGAGGAGGCTGGAGTCCGATGGAGACACCATTTGTGGTTTCGTGTCTAATGAGGAAAAGGAGAAGGCACTTTGGAAGTTTCACTTTGGCTTGGTGTGAAGAGGGGTTGGCAGGGAGTCACACCAGTGTAGTTAACAGTGACCTGGATCCCGGGAGTGGCAGTGCAGATGTGGAGAAGTAAATGGTTGAAGAGCTTGTTGGGACATGGAATCAGCAGGGTAGGTTGACAACTGTACATGGAGGATGGATGAAGGAGAGGGAGGCTTTTATAATGACTTCCAGTTTTCTGGCGTTGGTGACTAGCTGGCTGGTGGTGCCATTTGTTGAAACAGAAAATACGAAGGAGGACCAGAAATGTGGAGAAAATAATGATTTTTAAAACATTGTGAATCTGGGAGAACTTGGCCCACCCATGGACAGGTGGGATGCCCCAAGCAGTGGGAGGCATGGGTCTCAGCCGGAACTCCAGGTGCTGAGGGAGTGGAGGCTAAAGTAGTATCTGTGCTTGATGCCAGTTAGGAATAATTCAGATTCAGCAAGATTTCTCTGTCAGTGAATTACTCTCTGGAGTCCTTGCTCAAAGCTTCTTGACCCCTCTGAACATGCTCAGTGTTTCTCAGTTCCACCAACTACATGCTCAAGACATGAAAGATAATCTTCACACTGAGCTGAGAGATAATTCTCTTTGTATCTTGGCTCTTTTCTTGCCTTTCTCCAGGAAATCCATAGAATGGAAGAATTTGCAAATTCATGAAATACTTAAATCTTGCAAGTGCAAGTCTCTTTTTGGAACACAATAATATAGTTCTTGAAAAAAATTCAACATGTTGCTGAATATTATGTTTGTGAATTTTAAAATATTTTATGAGGAAAATATTGTTGCCCTTTAGAAATTTTATAATCATTTGGTCTTAATTAAAATCATCACCAGAAGAAAATGTACAGGCCCTGTAGCCCTATATACAAGCATCTCCCGTTCCCCTGATTACTTCCAGAACCTGAGCTAATTCCAGGACCAGGGCTGCTGCAAATGATGAACAGGTTATGACCAGCCAAGGAGCAAGTGGGGGAAGATTCATATTCTGGGGGATTCCTTAGGCCTGTCTTCCACTCAAGAAGGGGCAGGGGCACATTTTAAAATTCACATGCGTTTTTCAAAGTCACGTGTTCTCAGTGGCTCTGTTCCAGTTCTTCCATTCTAAATAGACCAGAAACAAAAATCCCAGATCTCATGACTGCATCTGCCTGGTCACCTGCAGGATCATGAGGAAACAAATGCAAAGTCAAAGAGATTAGAAATTCTGAACTGACACAAGTCAAACCACTTGGAATCATTATGAAATGGAACACACCTAAGAGACGGTGCTTCCCATCAGTGATGACACACAGCACGGCTCCTTTCCCCATTCTTGAGATGAACCGGCATGTTTTCCCCATTTGAGGTACTACAGTGGTGAGCAGCCATATAAAAACAGATTGCAGCGTTGGCCTTCTTTGTTCTCACTGTCTGGGCAGCTTGTGAGGAACCAACTCAAATAATGCAGACATTCCCTTTGCCCTACTCATAGATAGCACAGTACTCTACCTGTTCTTCACAGAACCTGGCTGCTATTTACATGGAGAGGGAGTAGGGATGAGTGTGATGCTTTATGTTTGCTTATCGTGCATTATAGCTGTTTCATCTTACACACTGTCTAGAAATCAGTTCACCTGGTACCTGAATTAACTAAAAGCACGGCCATGTAAAAAGATGTATGTCTACACATTCTAGGATGATGAGAACAGACAGCCCAGGTTTAAAATTTGACCCCATTGCTTTCTAGCTGTGTAAGAGTAATAAAATGTCTTGACCTCTCTGAATTTCAGTTTCCTTTCTATAAAATTAGATGAGAACAGGCTGGTGTAAAAATGAAAGAATTGAATTGTCATGGGATCTGTTCTGCAAGCTACATATGTTATGTCTTTCAGCAAGACCATGTGTTTTGGGAAGAAGGAATGCCAGAGAACTCAGGCATGGGGTCAATTATATTGTTAATATTTTTTGTAATTATAGCAATTATAACTACTGATATATTATAAGTCCAAAGCATACTAGCATTGAAGATACATACAGGGCATATCCATTAGAATATTATCATTATCCCTTCATACACACAGATATACTCATATATATATATATATATATATATATATATATATATATATGGGTTTATATTTGTTTGTATATGTTTTCACATAGCAGGAGAGTGGTAGACTTCTTTCTTTTTGAAAAACATCTAACTAATATAAAAATAACCTTATTAAAGACTTCCATCAGGGAAAGGGAAACCAGATGCCTGATTTTGAATTCCCACCCAACACTGGTTCAATTGGCACTCAATGGGTTATTTGACATTTTTGAGTTTCCATGTCCTTATCTGGTAGTACAGAGCTAAAAAGACCTACTTTGCTTGGGTCGGGGAGAGGGGTGGGTTGCACTTTCTAAGTTGGGAGAGGATTTTTACAAAATGTCCTGAATAGCTTAGAATAGCAAAGAAAATAAATTTGATTGCCACTCACAGAATAGAAACCACTTTACTTCCCAGTCACGTTGGGCTCACGTATGATTTTGAAGAACTGCAGTCAAGGATGTTAGAAACAAACAGCCTGGGTTTAAAATTTGACCTCACTGGTTTCTAGCTATGTAAGAGTAAGGAACTGTCTTCGCCTCTCTGAATTTCAGTTTTCTTGTATATAGAAATAGACAAGAATATATTGGTGTGAAAATGGAAGGAGATAACTTTATGATATAAAATGAGATCATATATTTAAGTTACAGTGAGATTATATAGAACTTGTTTAATAAATAGCAGCTCTTTAAACAACTTTTTAAAACAAAACTGTATATATTTTGGAGGCATTCTTTTTCCTATACGCAACTAGTTGATATTCTTTTCTTTTGCTCAAATAAGCAAACTTCCATGGTCTCCAAGTTTAACGTACAGTACATTTGCTTCTTCTGCCCCAGAGTAAGGATATATCTGTTGGGACACTGCTGGGTGGAGAACCATTCAAAATATTCCTGTTGCTGGACCCTCAGTAGAAGGTCCCCCCAAGATCATGAGTTTGCTACCCCAGTGTGACAAAATCCACTACCATTCCTCTTCACTCACACCCCAAAGTGAGAGATGAGAGACCAGGTATTTCTCTCTTTCCTTACTGCTGTGCTTTATAGGGGGCCAGGGAGAGAAGACGCTCTTCCCTCTCAGCCCCTTAGCCATTGAAAAATATTTGGTTACATATAAATTAGGTGGGAACTAGTGTGATAACAATGGGAATTGAAGGAAAGGAACTAACAAAATGGTGTGAATGAAAAATAGACTGTACTGGACTTACCGGCTGTAGTGAAAAGCAGAAGAACAGCAGAAAGTAAGAGGTGACTGTAAAAGACCACCTGGAATTTTGAGCAGGATACCTGAGAAAAATACTGTCTCAAGGACAGACATGGGGAGATTTATGGAGATTTGATTATAGAAACATGGGCAATCATTTTCTTAATGTCTAATGTATCCACCCATTTTTTTTAGACATTTTTTGGTAACAAATATTGTCACCGGGCACACATACAGAAATAGGAGTCATAAGTATTTTCATTTCTAGCACCCAAGTTATTTTTCTTATTCAAAATATGGATGTGTTCAGGTTCCCATGTTGATGCTCCTTGGAAAGCTAGGGTTGACCAGAAGGATGTCTTACACACATTAATTGAATGAAAGCATTTCAGAGGAAAAACAGCTGTGATGGTCAGGATTCTTAAAATTCAATGATCTAGTTTAATCCCGTTAAACATAGTTGCATAACAACACCATCTGCTAAATGCAGAGCCCAGACATGAGAGGGTGGAGGAGAGGGAAGGGTAGGTTTTGTTGAGGAGCAGAAATCTTTCAAGCAATAAAAACTGAAGGAAAACATGGGCTGGATGCCAAGAACTATCACTGTTTCATTCAGACCTCTAATATACAATGATTATATCATGAAGTCATTTCATACAATTACACTCCGTGAAATAAAATGACCCATCATATGTTTTAATGAGGTGTGTGTGTGTGTGTGTGTGTTGTAAGCAAAATAAGTGAACAAGAGAGAGTCTATATACAAGAGGAAATGCTGGGAGGCTTAACTGAAGAGAATGATGCATTTTAATTAACTTTGAGCTTCCTTGAAATTGATCAAGTTTAGTTGAACCAAGTTCAAATCTTGTAGTAAAAGTTTATTTTCACTTCTCAAACTGTTCCTCAAGTTTGTATGAAAAGCAAAACATTACATTCCTTTAGAGCAAGATTTTCATAATTTCATTATAAACACATTAGAAATTAGAATGTTACATTTCTTATAAAAATATCTTATGAATTTGGATTGAATTGAATTAATTATACTGAAAAAGTTCATGGACCTGAAACAAGTAGTGTCATAAAGTAGAAGTAAAAAGGAATTGGGAGGTAAAGGGCCTGAGTTCTAGAACCAATTCTCCCAACTGTGATGTTAATAACTCAGCTTCTCTGGGCCTTGTTTTCCTACCTAGAAGCAAAGTAGATGTATGAATTGCTTTTTAAAAAAAATTTAACTCTAAAATTCCTTGATTCTATTATTCTAGAAAGACCTAGATATTCTGCCTCCACAGCTGCAATTTTGAGTGAATTACTAAGGATTTATCTTTTAAAAGATTATACCATACTCTCTTAACTGTTTCTTGGACAAAATTCTAGACTCACAGAAAAGCTGATAAGTCCTTCACATGGCTTTTCCTAATAGTAACATCTTGTACATCTATAGTACAATAAAATATTAATGGATCAATAGATCCGTTGGAAATTCTACAAAATTTCATCATTTGTTCCATTCATAATTTTTTTAAGCCAGGATCCAATCCAATATCCCTTGTTGCATTTAACTATCTCATTTGCTTAGTCTTCTGTACTCTGTGAGGGTCCCTTGGTCTTTCTTTGCTGTCACAACTTTGACACTTTTGAAGGGTATTAGCCAATTTTCAAGCGTGTCCCTGAATTTAGGTTTGCCAAATGTTTGCTCACAACTAGGCTGAGCTGATGTATATTTGGCAAGAATACCACACAGGTCATGCTGTGCCCTGCATCATGGGCCTGGAGGCATGAGGTGATGTCTGTTGTCTTTGGCACTTCAATCACTTGCTAAGGGTGCTATCAGCCAGGTTTTCCCAGGATGTTTCCCCCTATCTCTGAAGAGCTATTATGAGACTATACAAATATTTCGTTTCTCATCATACTTTGGTCCACTAATCTAAGCATCCACTGACAAGTCTCACCTGTAACAATTATTACTGCCCAGTTGCGATTTTCTCTTTCCATCATTCCAAGGCAATTTTTGGAAGTGATTTGATCCAAATTAATTGGAGCATAAATGGAGAAAAATTGTTGAAAGGTAAATTGGGGATAGATAATTAAAGGCCTTGAATAGCATGCTGAATAATTGATACTCTTAGGAAAACAATGAGAAAAGGCAGCATCTTTTATAGTTCAAAATGATGTTTTAAGGACTTTAGTCTTAAGCAATGAGCAGAATGAGTTGTAATAGAAAAGAAACTTGAGTTTGAAAACATTAAAGACTCCCAGGTGAGAGTGATGCACTGAATCAATTGAGTTCAGCTGGAGGTGTTTGGAAGCGAGAAGCCCAGGTCTACCCTCAGCTCCTGCTGGTGAGAGCTGGCGGACGATTGCCCTGCCTCCCATCCCTCAGACAGCTGGGGAGCATCCTGCATGCCTTTAAGAGGTCCTGTCAATCTCATTAACTTGGAATGAGCCTTTATACTCAGAAGTGTGTTGGAGAAAATATTTAACAACCAACTTTCCAGAGCAAAAAAAGAAAAAGACAAGATTTGTATAATTTACCAATTTTCACGGTGCACATATTGCCACCATGATTGATTTCAAGCTGTATTGACTCCTCTGTGGTAAGAGTTATATCATTGCTCTATGTACAGCTGAAATGAACCTGGCATACCTACATACAAGTGCCCAGGCATCCACAAACACACTCATCTTTTATGTTTATGATGTCTTTCCAAGGAGGAAATTCACAGACTGAGCTTGAAAATGACTCTGGTCTATAGTTCAAATTGCATTTATGAAAAACCAAAAGAATATTATCTGCAATTATTTTCAAATCCAATAGCATAGTATGCTGAGCTTTTTTCTCCCCAGGCTTAGATTAAAACACAACAGCTTGGGAACTGTCACATCTCTGCAACAGATATTTCTATTTTGTTTATTCTGATATGAAGACCTGTGGGAGCCCCTTTCTGCCTTACCCCTGGTTCACCTTTGATGAGGCAGCCATATTGAAATATGGTGCCCTCCATCAAGGACACAGCAATGACCTTAAATTGAAAACCCAAACCCTCTCACACACCTGAATCATTTTCTAAAACAAGACTTTCCACAAATAATAATCTTTCGTACATAATTCACCCTAGAGTCTGCTTCAGAGCAGATTTAAATAATATCCTACTTGAAAGCAAAAAATTTCCCTCACCAGATAAGTGAACTCTTGACTATATATGGCTACTACATATTTCTGCCACAGGGCATCAGTGAGTAGGAGAAAATATCATTTACCCTTCATCTTGCTTGCAAAGATACAGTTCATAAAAACGTGCTGCCTTGCCATGATTCCTATCAGTGAGAGGAGGAGGGAGAGAGGGAAGGGAAAGAACTGGAATAAGCTGTCCTCGTATTTAGAACCTCACATTATTTCTGCCTTTCCACTGACCATTCTTTCCCTAAGTTATTTTAACTTCTTAATATGCAAATTTTAAATCACCATTTAGTGTCATTATATTGAGTCTCTGTGCACCCTAGCCATTCTCCCAGGAGTTCACTTCCCACTGAGGAACTCAGGTCAAATGTCACTTCCTCAGGAAATCGAAATAAATGTCTCTCACCCCACCAGACTGGATGCGGTATAAATTGAAAGCTAGGGACAGATTTGGTTTTGCTCACTTTGGAATCCTGGTCTTCAAAACAGTGATGGATACAAACGTCCCCTTGTCAATACTGGATATATCAGTGGATGGTTTATAGAATGAATAGTGTGAAGACGTGAATGAGTGAACAGACCAACTTCCTCACAACCACACATCTTGGTGCATAAATTATTGCTCTCATCTCTTTAGCTCACCAATGCCTTCCAACCCTACTTTATCAGCAAACTATGTAATTCCTGTACAGAATGAGATTGAAAATAGAAACAGAGATGATGAAAATAAACTTTGGTATTCCTCTCCTGGGAGCACAAGATGCTCCAAAGTGGCAGGCTTGTTCTTGCTAAGCATTCAACTCTTGCTCCTAGTTCTATCTTAGCTGGATATTTAGGTTCAAGTGACTGAATCAGGAGAGTCCGTAGCCAGCAAAACGGGAAGAGCACCACACCAGGGGATGGGGCCCCATGTGATCCTTTCTTCACCCATCATGGACCAACTCTGAAGCCTGGGACATACTTAAACCTGTTAACCTTAGCTTATCCAACCACACAAGAAAAATGACTAGACCAAACACCCACCATTCAGAATTGTTGTGGACACAATTTGCAAACTCCCAAACTACTCTGTTAGTCAATTGCTCTTCTTTCTTAACTCCACTGGCCAAATGGAGGTGGAGGAGTGGAATCAAGCTCTAAGCCCAAGGTCTGGGTTCTTTGCCTCAGACCTGCTTCTGTGCTATAAATTGATGACACAGGTGATCTATGTCTAAAACCACCTCTAAATGATAGTTAGGTAACTTTCAAAATGATCAGTACAGTGAGAAAATCCCCTTCAGTCCTTTCTATTTGGAAACATTGTCACAGAATATTGTTCTTTCTGTAGGGTAATCATTGGACACATTTTACTGACATTTTCCTGTGATGACATTAGTGCCTGTTACCTAAAATCTATCAACCCTAAAAGATGCTCATAAGAGAGTGCAAAATCAACAAAAGCCTGGGGTCTAGCCGGGCCTCAGATGAAATTATGAAGTAGAGGAAGCTCACTGGGGGAAGCCCAGTTCTTCTCTTCCTCGGCTTCTTTCCTTTCTGTCCCTAGAGCTACCTCACACCAATTGTAGGAATGTGTACTATTTCCCTTAATCAAATGTGTGCTATGGAAGGATCTAAAAATCATAATATCTTCCTCAGGATAGGAGTGATTCAGGAGATGTAGGTCTCACTAGAGACTTTGATTCAGTGGGTCCTGGTCTGTGTTTTTAACATGATCCATTGGTGAGTTGGTTGATGGACACTAAGTATATTGAGTGCTGGGAGTACCTGTGTGCTTGGCTTCAGCAGACCCCTGCGTGCCCAGGTGGGGCAAGGCCTGGCTCCTGGTGGGTGAAGAGTTGCTGAGTGGTCATGCCCAGCACAAGAAACCACTGGCGTAAATGTTCTTGCCTTCCCCTATTCTTCTTTTATAAATTTGCACATTTCTATCTTACGGTATTGGTTTGCTTGGGCGGCCATAGCAAAGTATCACAGAGTGGGTTTTAAGCAACACCTAGGAAATTTCTTCCCCCCCAGTTTTGTGGGTTAGAAATCCCACATCAAGGTGTCTACAGGTTGGTGTCCAAGGCTCTCTCTTTGGTTTGTAACTGACCATTGACTCTCTGCATTTTCCCATGTCTCCCCTCTGTGTGTGTCTGTGTCTTCTTATAACACCAGTCCTACTGGATTAGGCCTACCCATGTGACCTCATTTTTCATTCATTACCTTTTTAAAGACCCTATCCCCAAATCCAGACACATTCTGAAGTACTACAAGTTAGAACTTCCACATGTGACCTGGGAATGGGCACAATTCAACCCACAGCACTTAGCAAGCCTAGAAACCCCATGAGGTTCCAATCATAGGCGTTTCTCCATCAGGTTGGATGTCAAGGGAAGTGTCTTGTGAGCTGCTGGGCTCTTCTGGAGTATGAAACCATTCCCAATAGGCAGCTACTTATAAATGACACTGGTCTTACAGAAACAAACTTTTCCCTGGGATATTCAGTAACTGACTGGACAGCACACATAGTGTTCATTGGTGTGGTCATGACAAGGACAAAATGAAATGCCTTTGACACAGTGACATGGAATTCAGCAAGTGGATCAGTAGAGCAGAGTAGGGGAAGAAATAATCCTCGCAGCCACAGGATGTTAATAATGTATAGAAAACTATTTTCATAAGGCAGACTCATCGTTTGATATTTCGCTCTTTCTTTTTTGTGGGATTTTTTTTAAAGGAAAGCAAACGCTTAGTAAATTAGAATGTTGCAACCTAATACCATGTTCAAGCTCATAAATGTTTTTCCTCAGAGTTCATTTGGAAGCATTTCAGACAGATTGTTAGGATTATTACTTTCTGGGATAAAATCATGCATTTTTTTTCAAACATTTCTTCCTCAACTCATAACCTTCCCCTCAGTAATATTTTGTATGTTGCAATAAAAAAGCAGGGAAGAAAGACAGCCTCTGTCTATTTTTAGATTAACACATTTGCCAGACTTAAGGAGACTTATCTAAATGCCTCCTTCCCACAGACAAGAGCTGTTTTTCTAGTGCCAAACACACCAATGTCATAACCCACTTCCAAAGGGACATTGCCAGATTTACGTGCCATCTTTAACCACAGCATTTCATACCATGTCTCTAATCCTGTTATTTCTCTTAATATCATCATCGAATGAAAGCGAATAGACCTTGGTAAGTGCAAGTAAATGACTCCACTTGACAACCTTCATTCATCTTAAAAATACCTGGGTGCTAGGGGAAGAGGCTTACCAGAAATGGAGCCCGGTCAGTTATGGGCAGTGCCTGGAGGTGATTCTGTGGGGTGAAGGCAGAAGAAATGCCAGGGCAGGAACCATGAGTTGGTGAAGCCAGGTTGCACAGGTGATATGCAGGGTCTCACATACAGGGCTGGTAAAACCAGGGAGAGTGTCAGAAAAGACCCCCACCTCAGGAGGAATTTTGTGTCAAGAGACTAAGGAGAATCCTGGATTGTACATCAGAGCACAGAGAATGCAGTCGCCCCACCCCAACAAATTCTCCTGAGTTCTTGGCTTTCTCATCTGAGATCCTTAAAGGCTTTACCAGAGAAATGGCAGTGAATAGTGACTTCTCCAAGGTCATTCAGAAGCCAGTGGCAAAGTAGACCAGAAGGTAGACTTCCTAGTTTTTACCCTTGATTCATTAACTTTCCACTTGAAATACTACACTGCATTGAAAAGAGGGATTCAAAGGCTTTAAAGAAATTCAACAAGAGACTATGTACAAATCAAAAATTGGCATGTAGATGCACAAAAACCTGTATCCAAGTATGTACAGTGACTTTTCAAAACCCAGAAATAACTCAGGGGTCTCTTAGCCAGAATGGACAGTCAGATCATGGGTCATCCAGTGCCACACGCAGTGGGACACCACTCAGCGACAGGTGGAATGAACTCCCAACACACAACGTTATGGGTGAATCTCAGACACACTAAGGTGAATGGAAGAAGCCAGATCCAAAAGGCTGCATACTATACATGTCATTCTGGAACAGATTAGATGATGCCAGGTGCTAGATGTCAGGGCAGGTTGGACTGCAGAGTTGCTTGGGGATGATTGTTCTGAGATGATGGATGGATTATTCTATACTCTTTTTTTTTTAGTACTCAGGATTGAGCTCAGTGGTGAAGGGGCACTCGACCACTGAGTCACATCCCCAGCCCTATTTTGTATTTTATTTAGAGACAGGTCTCACTGAATTGCTTAGCATCTTACATTTGCTGAGGCTGGCTTTGAACTCCTGATCCTCTTGTCTCAGCCTCCTGAGCTGATGGGATTTCAGGTGTGCACCACCATGCCCTATCTCTTAATTGTGGTAATAATTACATGACTAGATGCTGTTTTGAAAGCTCTCACGTCTGTATATTAAAAAGAATGAAATTTACTATGGTAAAATATATTTCAATTTTAAAAAACCTTAAAAAGAGAAAAAATAAAATGTAATGTGGCATCACAGTAAGCATGTAGGAGTGTGGCTGAGCACCAGACTGTCCAGTCTTCAAACTGGGTCCTGCCTCTCTATAACTCCTCTTCCTCATTATTATTGTTATTATTTTATTCCCATAAAGTGGGTATAATAAAAGTACCTTCCTCAAGAAATTGTTGCAACAAAGGAGTTTAAGTAGTTCCCTCTTGATCATAAGGAATACATTCCATAACCCCTGGTGCATGCCTAAAATTGAATATGATCTTACCTTGGATATTCTGTTTTTTATGCATTATTGTGATAAAGTTTAACTTATAAATTAGACACAGTAAAGTGTTAATAACTAGTAAAATAAAACAATTGTAACAATATACTGTCATAAAAATTAGTAAATATGGTATCCCCCCTCTAAATATCTTACTGTACTATACTCACCCTTCTTGTGTTGATGGGAGATGATACAATGCCTACATGATAAGGTGATGTGAGATGAAACAGGCATTGTGTTTTAGTGTTAGGCAACTATATAAGGGTTAATTGAACACAAGTACTGTGATACTATGATAGTTGACCTGATAACCAACATACTACTGAGTAACTAACGAGTGGATAGCATATACTGTGTGGATACACTAGACACTTCTCAGAACAGTGGCCAATTTAAAAAAATACATATTTTAATTTCTGGAATTTTCTATTTATAGATTTATATATTCATAAACCTGTGACTATACTTTTATGTATCCATGTGTATATTAAATGGATATCTAAATATTTGTTTAATATTTTCAGACCACAGTTGACTGTAAGAAACAAACTACAGAAAATGAAACTGCTATAAAGGAGGATTACTATAATTACATTTTAGATAATTAGAATGTTAGCTTTTTGTTTGACATTTCCTGTACAATTGTGCAATATATCTCAGGATAAATGCCTAGAAATGCAAATTCTATGCATTATCACACAAATTAACAAACTATATTCCAAGAAAATTATACCAGTTTATTCTTCCACAAATAGAACATGTAAGTTCTTGGTCCTCTGCTCTCTTCCAACCCTGCCTAGTTCTAATCTTTTCATCTTTTCAAATTTGAAAAGCTGAAAAAGATATTTCATTGTCCATTCCTTTGTCCTCCTTTGATGACTAGTGAAGTTGAATATCTTTTGATCATAAGTATTTTATGTGAATAATCTTTTTATAAGAATGTTTATAGTTTTATTAATTTTTATGAGTTTTTTAAAAATTAAGCATAATAATAATAATAATTAGCATTCATTTTTACTAGGTACCAGACATTCTACTGAGCACTAAAATATTAACTAGCTTTTCATGGAGCATATATGTACTTTGTAAACATTTCCTTGCTTCTTTCATTTTTCTTTCAACTTTGCTGAAGTTTTTTTATGTTATCTGAAAAAGTTAAAATTTTTAAAATTCCTTTGTCATTTCTATGTTTCTGGTCATGTTTAAGGGGGTCTTCCCTTTTGAGTAATTGTAATCATTTCATAAACTAGTATTTTTATGTTCCTGTGTTTCTCATTTACTTGTAAGTTCTTTATAGCAATTCTCATTGTAGAAGTATTCTAAAATAGTAAAAAAAAAAAAAATTGTACCAGGGATTGAACTTAGGGATGCTTAACCACTGAGCCGCATCCCTGGTCCGTTTTACCTTTTATTTTGAGACAGGATCTCTCTAGATTGCTCACAGCCTTGCTAAATTGCTGAGATAAGCTTTGAACCTGCGATCCTCCTGCCTCAGCCTCCTGAGCTGCTGTGCACCGCCGTGTCCGGCTAATAAATGTTTTTAAATTCCAAGATGAAAAAAAAAGGAGACATCTGCAGCAATTTGTAGCAATAAACTTCAGCATCCATCCATTTTTCAACAAGACAGGAGTGAAATGTGAGAAGATGGTCCCCAGGGAGGTGATAGGTGGGAAAGGCTGACAGCTTATGGAATGTAGTGCTGGAGGGGCTGCAGAGACTTCTCCCACGAAGTGGCTCTGGGTGCTTCTTGAATACTGGCTCCTCTCTTCCTCCTGTCTGCCTCTTCCATGTGCCCTTTCTCCTAAGAAATCTCCTCTTTCCATCTCCTCCCTGTACCCTGTGCACCTACCCAAACCTCAAAGACACATTCAAAACAAAGCTCATGTTTTCAAATAGCACTTCTTCCAACGCTAAGATTTCTTTCACTGTTAGTGGAATCAGATTCAACAATCCAAGCACTACTTTAAAGGCTTGGCTCTTCTTTCTCACATAAGAATAACAGTTTTAGAAAATGAAATACAAAACAAAGGTGTAATACATCTCCTATGACCTCACATTTTTAGGGTAATTTTTTCTTGCCAACTGATCCTGCGTTTATGCTAACAGCCCTTTTGTTTCCTTAAAAGTACTCAGTTATTCCATCAAAAGCCAAAAGGAAAATAAACTCTGTTTCTCAGGCAATGTGAGGCAATAAGAAAGGCCTTGAGCACTTTGAGAACATTTTTTTTTTATTGAGTGGAAAAAACCAATTATAGTTACCAGTTATTTCTTGCGGGGTGGGGGGGTGGGGAGGGCGTGGAAAAAACAGTGTCTATGTAGAGAGAGGGCAAAGTGTTTCTTTTGTTTGTTTTTAGATCTGCCTTTAAGATATTTCTGTAAGGAAGACAAGTAAACATTAGATAACAGCGTGAGACCTATGTTATCTCAAAGTAAGGAAGAAACTTCAGAATTATAAATTCAAAGATCAGCACAAAAATTATTTTGTTTGTAGATTATCATTTAAATTCCTAAGCACAAAATTAATCAAGAATTTTAAAGGGTATTGTTTCTGTCTGTGTAGGTATACACACAAATATGTACATATACACATAAATGTACATGTACACATGTCTATAGCATATAACAACGTATATGCATATAAATGTTACATATATGCAATATATATGAAATGAAATACACACACACACACACACACACATATATATATATATATATATGAGAGAGAGAGAGAGAGGGAACACAAGAGAGAAAGAGAAATCATATAGTGCTTATCAAAACCAATCGTATATTTTGGAAAGACAAATTGGTTAGAAACACAAACCAGTAAATCAATTCTGCTCCCCTAAAGAGACTGACCAATTTAAGGTCCTGAGTATAAATTCTCTGGCCTTTTCCAGCAGGCACAATACCAAGGTGGTGTCTCAAAAGACAAACATACTTTTGTGGTAGATAACTGTTTTCTTGGCTTCTAAAGAACTGTGGCCACATTCTTATGAAGAAAATTGTGGCCTACTTTGCCAGTTATTTTATTTTTCCAAAGTAGGAAAATTCCCACCCATAGGCACAGGAATTAAAGTTCCTAAAAGAAAAGTTCTCTTCCTGAGGACCATCAGGTGGTATCTCAAATGTTCACCTCTAATGACAATCTGGTTGTGACGAATCCTCTATGTTACTTTCTAGAATCTGATGTGTGTGTGGGGGGGGTGGGGGTGTGGGGGGGTGGGGGTGTGGGGGGGGCGGACCCAATACCTCCAAGTACACAGCAGAATTTAACTATGGTTTATATGAACACATCTGAATAACTGACTCATTTCTTCATCCCTCTCATCTTTTGTATATTATCCCATTATTACTTACTTCCCTACTTAGCAAGCATTTATGAGGTCTCTACTCTGTATCTGACAGGGTACCTGCTAATGTGGTTGCAAAGATGATTTCTTTCTTCTTTTATTTCAACCCATACTATTCTATGAAGTACCGGGGACATGCAAACCTAAAGATTTCTGCTTGGAAAGGTTTACAGTCTTGTTTTCTTTGCCCATCCAGAGAGTCCATTCATAAAATTCACCTGTGATTTATGCAAATTCTACTCTTGCTGTATAAATAGCCATCTTACTCAGAGTCAAGAGCACAGCTTGTAGTTCCTCTTGAATCGCTTTTCATAATGGAGCACTCCTGTCTGGTGTCAGGTCAACACATATGGACTCAGGCCAGGGCCACATGTGTTACACTTGTCTAAATATTGGAGTCTGTGATTACACAGGATGGACTGAGTTTATGTTTCTGCAAATCAGTGGCTCCTTTTCCTGTGACATAGCAAAAATGCACTGATATGCTAAAAGGGGCAAATGTAACAAAAATGAATGAGAAAAATCACTGAAAAAAAGTTGAAGTTTTGATATCATCATTTATCCTTATAATATTAAAAATTGGTAGACTTAGGAAACCTTCGTATCTTCAAAGATTCAAGCCCTTAAAAAAGAGTTTTGTTCCATGAGCCATATTTGGCCATTTGCTTACTGTTTTCTTTAATTTTGCTAATAGTGAGCTCTTTAGATGACTTTTGTTCAACTTATCTGAACATTAGTATATGCATAGATGCATATTTTTAAATGCAGAGATTTGGTGTCAAAATTCTGAGTCTATTGTTGCAATCTGTGTATCTATAAGACATCTCACTGTGCTTTTGATCTTAAAGATGTTGGAGTCCACTTTTTAAATACAAATTTTAACTAGAATTTTTGTGTCTTAGGTTTAATTTTCCCAGAGCAGATATTAAAACAAGGACTAGAAAACAGGTAATTGGTTTGAGAAATGATCTCCAGAAATACTGGTAAGGGAGTAAGGAAGAAAGACATAGGATCTTTTAAAAATTTTTCTTATCAAGGTAGCTGCTGCTATGGGCAGCTGGGGCTCCACCTGAGCAGGAAAATCAGAGGCATGGGGGCAAGCATGCCTGAGGGATAGGAAACTGTACTAGTTTTCATCTGGTTCCATCCATAAATGGCCAAAAGCCCATTAAGCCCTCAGGCGGAAAGGTGGGAGCTGAGGTGGCTGTAAATCATTCTGCTGTGCAAAATCCATTATTCCAATTTAATTATGCTATTAGTTTCCATATCAAGCAACAAACTCAGGTTCCTTCCCCTCCTTTTTGTTTTTTGGGGGTCTTGGGTTTTTTTTTTTTTCTATTTTCATTTCTACTTTATTACTAAAGTGAACCAATTATAATTTCAACTGTTTTCTGCTGGTTGGCTCTTGTTTCTATGAAGCCCAGTTTTGTTACCTCTGAATTTCACTCTGCAGATTTAGCTATTGTCATTCCCATTTGTGTTGGTTCGCTCCCACCAAGAATAAACATTGTAAATTAGGTTGAAAAAAGTGGGTAGTTTCACCTACATACTAACCAATCATTGAAACTCCCTGAAACAACTGTGAGTGCCATCCCTCCAAATACTCCAGAATCATCTATTGCTGTAAGCAAGCTTCACCTCTGACCTGATGGTTGAACTTTAGTAAATTTATAGCATGGCCTTCTTAAGCCTCCGTTTCCTCATCTGCAAAACTATACTAACGATAGAGACTTCCTAACTTCTGGTTAGGAAGTAACCAAAGTAAATCGTTTAGAAGAATTTTTTTGTGGAAGTAAACATTCAATCAATATAAACTATTTATTATTAACGCTTTGTGATTTAAGATTGTTAGAATATATGTCAGTTATTTCATCAACTGCTGACTGATTTGCCAAAAGCATACTCACCATCCAAACTACCTATAAAGAACAAATGGTTGTATCCCTCTCCAGGGGTAAAAATCGTGGTTTCATAGGGTTGTGGCTGGTAAGGGCATCATAAGACACTATGCATAGTGGACACTGAGAACTGCTTTGTGCCTTTTCCTCTTCTAGGAATGTGTGCCACTAGTTTGGAGGATAGGAAAAATGATGTTATGATGAATTTCTTAGGCACTTCTAGAAAGATGGTCTCCCTGAGTGCTGGAGGATTTGATATTAGTTGACTCTCCTGTCATATCTAGTTGTTTATCCTGAAGCTCCAATACCCTTTCCAAAATGTCTTCAGAAAGGTTTGTCCGTTCTTGTTCAGTGGTTCCTACTCTGCAATCAGCGCTTCAGGATGCTCATGTGCTACTTCTGGTTCTGAGCTTAGTACAGGTTGAGTACCCCTGATCAGAAGTGTTTAGGATTCCCAGCTTGGGGAGGTGTTGGAATATTTCATATACATAATGAGATATCTTGAGGATGGGAACCCAGTCTAAACATGATATTGGTTTACATTTTATATACATCTTATACACCCAACCTGAAGGTAACTTCATAAAATATTTGTAATCATTTTGTGCATGAAACAAAGAGTCGTAGTGTGGCATTTTCCACTTGTGTTCCATGTCAGTGCTCCAAAAGTTTTGGTGTTTGAAGCATTTTGAATTTTGAATTTTTGTATTAGGGATGCTCAACCTGTAGATTTTTTTCTATAAACCATGCGTGTATTTTTTTTTCTGTTTTTTAGATTTACTTGTGGGTGCATTTGGAACAGGAAAAGTAGCTGTTTACAGGTATGTGGCTGGTGGTATGCAAATGTTCTTCTAATTGTTTTAGTTACATTTTCTTTTTATTGTTTGTTTTGCCTTAAAAACCTATTCTGATTATTCTGGATAATACTTAGATGCTCTTTTTAAAATCTGGAGGTATTTTGGCCCTGAATTTTTAGCCTTTCATCCTTCTCTATTTTTATTTTCATACTTGATGACCAAACTTCCAGTCCCTACCAGTGAAACATTAAATAAGACTTGAAACTCAGAAAATCATAAAATGAGCCACTCTTTAAATATTACTGTATTTGAACTTTTCTTTGTACTTTGGAAATCATTGAAATGTGCACTCGTAGAGGAGTTTGGGGTGGGGGAATTTACTCTTTACCTTGGCTGCTATAATCAAGTGTGGACACTGAGTTAAGGAATAAAACATACCAGGAGTTGGCAGCCTGCAAAATCAAGTGTTGATCAGCAGTTCAAATGCAACAGGCGTGGAATCCAAGCCAGGCCGTTCCACACACTCACTAATTTGTAACCTTGGATAAATTCCTGTAACTTTCTAAACCTCAGGTGTTTTATCTGCAAAATGGAATAGCAATGCTGACTTTATTAGATAACCTTTGTTCAAAAGAATTCAGTGAGAATCTGCATGTGAAGTACTCTGAACACTAGCTGGTTAGATAGTTGATGCTTAAAATGTTTGGACTTTCCTTTAAAACATTTATAAGAATTTAAGAAACTATGTCAGGATATTGAGACAAAAGTCAGAGAGCATAAATAGTTGTCCCTAGGCATGTAGGGAAGGTAGTGCTAATACAGTCGGCTCCCAGAGAAAGTCTGAGGTTAAGGTTTCCTGCTGTAGGTGGGTTTTCTTCCTCATCAGTTCCATATAAACTCAATGAGAGCTGATTTATACCAATGACTTTCCACTTCGGGCTCTAGAGAATCAGGCACTTGGAACTCCCAAAGTTTTGAAGCTTGGGGCTTGGGATTTGCAGTGGCCACAAAAAGTTGAAGAGAAATGGCCCCATGGCCCAAACTGCTACTTTCTGCGTTTGCCATTGCTCTTGTGTCAATGCCCTGTTTCCCATGAGCAGCTCCCAGCCAACTACTGAACACAACAAGGACATAAATAGAAGCTTATTCCTACAAGACATGCAACTCCCCTCACAGGTAACTCTGACCCAAGGACACCCCATCACCCACACCAGAACTTTCGTATTCATCCTTCTCTCCTCCCTTCATCCTTACAGGTATCAAAACTCCAAGCCTCCTCCCTTCACTCCCCTTTTCTTCTCATAGGTGTTTGCCACAATAAATATCTTGGACATCTAATTCCATTTTGTCATCTGCTCTAATAAGGACTGGAGTTAACACAATATTGAGAATAAAAATAATGAAGTACAGATATACAGCATAAAGCACCTTAGGAAAAATCCCAGTAGGCCCCATGTGGTAATGATGAAATTGTTTAAAGCAATGTCCTAAGCAACTTTCTGACCTCCAAGTCACAGCTCCCCCTTCTGTCTTCAGAGAAGATTTACCCAACATGGCGTCACTGCATCCTGAGATATGGTGGCCTTGACTCCTACCGTCATCCTGAAATCTGGTGGCATTGATTTCCAAGCTTTAAAAATCACTCCACTCACTTCTGTGGTGACTTATTCTCTGGTCTTTTTATCCTCACCTGAGTGGCCAGAATAGTGCTAACTCCATCAGTTCCTCTCAAACTTTGTTGCATGTTAGAAACACATTCCAATGTGGTTCTTGCCCCAGAGGTTCCCCTTTGGTTGTTCTGTGGTATGGCCTGAGCCTTGTATTTCAAAGTTCCCTGGGTGATTCTATTGGGCAGTCAAGATTAAGAACCACCACTCTGAGTTAAGCACAGAATTATTCTGTAAACCCACCCTCGAGTGCTTAGCTAACTCTGCAAAGCTCAGATAGAACTTTGTCAATTGAGGTAAAACATTGTCAATGAGCCAACAACATTGTAAAATTTAAATACTTACTGTGAGTGGCTGGAAGATGATGGATTTTCTCAAGCATGAATGTAAATATTCTACCAAATTGTAAAGCAGTATTTTATACCAATGTAGTCACAATATTGTGAGTCCATTCCATAAAGAAAGCAGGTCTGTGAGTATGGCTACACTTGATAGGCCCACAGCATCCCTTATTTGGATTCATATGCTATCAGGTGTGTTCAGAGGTAGCTAATTGAGTGTGCTGCCCTTTTATTCATGCAGAGAACAGAATTCTTGGCACAAATCTGGGAATATTGGCAGGAGCCTTTGGAAGCAGACTTCTGCCTTTCAGGAAGAGAGCTTCTGCCTGTCGCTGGTGAGGTCCATTCAGACCCTGTGTTTTCTCCCTGCAGAGCAAGGCCAGTTGTGACTGTGGATGCCCAGCTTCTGCTGCACCCAGTGATTATCAATATTGACAATAAAACTTGCCAGATTCCAGAATCTTTGACACCTGTGGCCTGGTGAGTTCACCCAGTGCTTCTCAACCTCTAATGTGGATTCAGATCACCTTGGTATCTTATTTTAAAAAAATGCAATAGTTCAGTGCAGTAAGTTTGAAGTAGGGCCTGAAGCTTTGTATATCTAGAAAAAGCTTCAAGAGGCCACTGATGCTGCTTGTCTGTGGACCAAGTTTGAGTAGCAAGGAAGTAGTCTTTTAAATGCAACTATGACATGATGCCGACCTTTGGCTAGTTCTCTGATCTTTAGGCTCTGAAATGAGAAGCATCAAAACCTTTGGGAAAATTCCCAGTGAAACAAACCTTGGAGAGATCTCTTTGGCATACTAAAATATTAATCAAACTAAAAATAAAACAAAATACCTTATCTTGCATTTGCATATGTTTATGGATACCACTTTTCAGATATCTCTTATGTATCCTCCCATGCAACTTTTCCAATAGTCTAGCTTGGGTTAAATCATTGCTTCCTGTGCTGAATGCAGATGTCAGTTTTGTAACATAGCATGTACAACTAGATAGAAGGTAAACCTTACAAAAAAAGAGATTTTTTTTTTGTATGCCCTAACCTGAATTTTTGTGATCACGATCTCATCATTAGGAATAGTGGTAGAATCATGGCCCCTTGGCCTGGACCACAGGAGAATATTGCTTAGCCAGCTTTTCAAAGTGTCCCTTGTGAATTGTGCCAGTCACATGAAAGGAGGACAAAATGAAACTAGATTATATCAAAACCCAAGAAAATAACCCCTAGTATTTCAAGAGTAGGTCCTTAAGGGTCAGAGGTCATTATATTGGATTATGCCAACTGGGCTTATCTCCTGGAAAATCAGTAAATCCCTGAGGTGTTTGAGATTTGCCCTCATTTTCCAGGAGATGCGGTCTAACTCAGGCCAGTATGTTCAGTTTCTCAGAATGTCAGAATGTAGAACAGGCCAGTCATGACCCAAAGAAGTTATTTCTAGCCCGTGTTACTATGTTACTGATGGCCTTTCGACAGGAGTTCTTATCAAAGTCAACACTTGAGGATGGAGGGTGGGGGATCCAGAAGACCCCGAAGAATTCTTCGAAAAACATCCTGTTGCTGGGAGCTCCTATAGCGGGCAGGCATGTCCTCTCCCTTAACTGCTTTTGAAAGTAGTTGGGAAATGCCCTGAGCACATTTTTAAATGGTTTAAACCATAAAATAGTATAATGAAAACCTGATCTGAGAAAATATGTGAACGAGCCAGCACTTTTCCTTAGCCTGGCATGATTAAATGAACATTAAATGAACTGTGAGTGCTACTTGAGTGTGAGTATTAAAACTTCAATATCCCCATGTAGTCTTCTCTAACCCTGTGGATTTCTAGAAGGAATTCCTTCAACATGGACAGCACACTCTGGTATAGAATGTGGTAGTTTTGAACAAGATAAATTTTTTTTCCTAAGGACTTTTAGTTCCATGGATAGTTTCCTTAAAATTTAAGTAGTTTTATGGAACCTGTTTGGTTTTACAGAAAGATTATTACTTTTAAACCAGAAAGTGTTCTTTTTGTGAGCAATTTTCCGATTGCATTAAGTCATTTTTATTAAGATGAGATGCGATTCTTATGTAGACGAATTATATTACATTCCTTTAAAGTTATTTATTTAATTCTATTGCACATGTTTCCTGAAAGGCATTTTATTCTCATTTGCAAAATTTATGAGTGGGCCTGTAATCCCAGATTAATCCCTCAGGAGGCTGAGGCAGGAGGATTGTGAGTTCAAAGCCAGCCTCAGCAAAAGTGAGGCACTAAGCAACTCAGTGAGTCCCTGTCTCTAAATAAAATACAAAAACAGGGCTGGGATGTGGCTCAGTGGTCAAGTGCCTCTGAGCTCAATCTCTGGTACCAAAAAAAAAAAAAAAAAAAAAGAAAAAAAAATCTGAATGGTACCTCAGAGTATAAAAAATATAGAGAGAACAGTTGTTTTAGTATACAATGTGTCTCTCTCATTCTTTATAGTTATTGTTATTATTCTGATAATTTAGCATAGTTTTTTCAAAGCAATTGAAAGGCCTCTGTGAATAACCTTTTACTGTAGATCTGAAATGGTTCTTCACTTTCATCAATATAGATTTGTCTTTCCTTTTTTTTTTTTTGGCACTGGTAATTGAATCCAGGGGCACTCTACCACTGACCTACAACCCCACACCTTTTTATTTTTAATTTGTACAGGGGTTCATTAAGTTGCTTAGAACCTTGCTACATTGCTGAGGCTGGCCCCAAATTTATGATCCTCCTGCCTCAGCCTCCTGAGTTGCTGGGATCATAGGCATACAGGCATGTATAACCAAACCCAGCTTATTGTAGATTTCTGTCTTTCAATTGGCTGTGTAGCTTTATAAGATAACTGCTATTGGCTTTCTAAGTTAGAAAAAGAAAAGGAAATCCAACTCATTAAATATCAGCATAATTATTTTTAACAAATTAGAAAAAAACTAGTGGAAATTTGCATTTTATAAATGCAAAATTAACTAGTCAATTTACCAATCTGGGAAAAAACAAACAAAAAGCCTTTCCAGATTTAAGTAACTTTATGTAAAATCTAATATTTGCCATCATCAAAAAAGGATTGAATTGTGAGAGTGAAAAATGAATTGTTTTGTGTTTTTAAATCAAGTTTCATATTGATTTCATTTTCTTCTCATCATACATGGATAGCTATGAGCAGACTCATATCACAGGATCATTATTCCAACTGTGCATAGGTGGCAATTAGTATGAGGATTGTGTCTTGTCCTGACCATATCAGAAGCACTGTCTGTGAACAGTTTCATTTAGATTTATGTGATGAGGGGTCTGGATTGATTTCATGGTTGTTGTTCCAATCAGACCTATTCAGAATAATGGGCCATGCCGAATATGATCATAAATTCAATAATGGTTCACAGCTTTTCCTGACAACCCAAGTATACTTTATAACTATGTACTAACCTGCAAGTGGTCCTAATTCTACGGTATATAAAACACATGATGTCTGTGCATGGATCTGTATATAACAGATTTTTTTTCTGTGTTTTAGATGAATATGCCAGTCCACTGCTAAACTAGTTTGAGGTTTTTCTCTTTAGATTAGCACAGAGTTCTTAGAAACTTGTGACAAAGTTTTTTTTCTGCTAAAGACATCTTTAAAACAACAGGTTTTAAAGATGCTGTTGTCAGTAATTCAGTAAGTTGTATAGTGGTTATATTAAGCTTCATGAAAAATGTGAGTCATCCAGTTGTTAATGATATTGAAGGAACAGAAAGAGGAAACTAAGAAATATAGACGGAGACTAACATATAATCCATAAATCAACAGTAACCCTTCAGTTGATAACCTCATTTACCAAATACCTTCTCACAGAGTGGAAATAATGTCTACTTTCATAGCTTTAATTTCTTCCTTTTCCAAAAATCTATATTGCTTTTGAACGGTTCGTATTAAACAAAACACTATCTCCAAAATTGTTTTAATTTACACATGTCGATCATTTCATTACAAATATGAATTTATCTTCTAAAAGCTAATGAGCTTTGTCTATGCAGAATAATGATAAATAGAATAAAGGTCAATAGATGACTTTAACAAAAAAGTTGTGCACAGAAAAAAATTCCATTTTTGGAAGCCGGACCTGCTACAAAATTTAAAGATGTGATTAACTAGTCATTGTCCTTGAATACTTCTAATTGAAGTAGAAGTGCACCGGAATTTGTGATTTCTCTGGGGAAGTGGTATAAACACTTGTAATGGCATAGACATCTCGGGAAACTTTTGACTTAATGGTATGTGGCGAATTATTTACCCTGAAGGGAGACATTGACTGGGGTCACAGAGATAGATGAATCCCAGATGTGACACATTTTCATTATGTTTGACACAGGAAGCCGACATATAATTAAAGTATGATTGGGGCTTATTTATTTTTTTTTAATTCTGTGGAAATATTTAAATCATGCTGTAGTATTTTGTTGGTAAAATCTTTAAGACTGTCATTAAATCATAATAAGTATTTTCTTATATTTTTTACTTCCTTTGAAATGTGAAAAGGCTCCATCTTTCATGCTATTAGTTAGAACTTAAGAATTTTTCCAAGAGGAAGGTAAGAACATTCAACAAACTCAGGAGGAGAAAATGGGATGTTTCTCGTTCCCGCTGTGGTCACAGACCAGGGCCAAGTGCAGGTCATCCCAGAAGCCAGAGCAAGATATTTCCTTGGATTAGGATTCAGGCAGGTTCATGGCAAAACTGTAGAGTGTCTTCCATGTACATCTGTCCTCTCATCGCTGTCTTCATAGAAAACAACAACAACAAATATATATATATATATATATATATATATATATATATATATATGAGAGAGAGAGAGAATTTTTTAATATTTATTTATTTATTTTAGTTTTCAGTGGATGCACCATCTTTGTTTTATTTTTATGTGGTGCTGAGGATCGAACCCAGTGCCCCGGGCATGCCAGGCGAGCGCGTTACCATTTGAGCCATATCCCCAGCCCAATAGCCTATATATTGTGCCTACCTAGCTAGACAGCAGCCTGAAGCTCCTTATTTTCTTTCTCTTGTCCTCCTTTTTCTTTTCCCTCTACTGCCAGTCTTACCCCGCATCTAGCATGCTACCACCAAGTTCCAGTCTTTCCAAGCAGAGTGGGTGATGTAGGTTAAGCAGAGTGTGCTATTCTATGCTTTTTAGGATTAAATTCACACTATTTAGCATGACTTCAAAGCCCTGTTTCCCATCATTCCACCAAGTCAGCTGTGCCTCCTCCAACTTCCATACCTTGCTGGATGCTGTAACCACACTGGATCTTTCAGTGTTGCAGATGGGGCCATGTTCCTACTAATCTAGGCTTTGCCATTACTATCCACCACTGTCCTGCCTTGTTCTTCACTCCATTGCATATGAAAGATATTTATATGTATCCACTGAATAAAAGCTGCCGGGTATTAGTTGATCAATTGTTAAATCAGTTGAACTCTAGTAATTTTTTCAAATATTACTTTCCTATGGCCAGTTACCTGTCTTAATTGTATTGGTGTTGTGGCAGACTTGTGGGAAACGTGTGTGTGTGTGTGTGTGTGTGTGTGTGTGTGTGTACCATTAAAAATATAAAGGGAAAATTATGTGTTTGTTTTAATGGGGGAAAAGGATAGGAAGATTTCTACTTCAGATTCAAAACTGTATTAACCAATTATTGACTATTTTTTTATAGCTTTTCTTTAAGAGTATGTGCATCTGTAGCAGGTCAGAGCATTTCAAACACAATAGGTGAGTATACTCCTGTACTGTACCAAGAAAACTGAACAGTAATCATCTCTCTGCATAGACTATACATAGACTATATAAAACTAAAGATCCCTTACTCAACACCCAGATTTCTATTGCACTTTTGGAGACTTGTACATAATATTACTTCAATAACTGTTATTACTATTATGTATAAAGTATATAATTGTGAGGAAAATGACAATCTGTAAAACATTACAAAAAAAATTTGAGCTTGGAGAATACTTTGTAACTTTGTTGTTCAGTTCATGTATGTATCTGATCTCAGCTAATTAGAAAAAAAATATTTCCTGAATAAGCAATTTAAAATAAGAATTCGTATCTGAATACTTTTCCTCCCCTGATTCTATTCAGCCCTGACAGCTGAGGTGCAGTTAGACTCCCTGAAACAGAAAGGAGCCATTAAAAGAACACTCTTCCTGGGTAACCATCAACCCCATCTCCTCTTCCCTCTGGTGATAAAGCGTCAGAAATCCCTCCAGTGCCAGGATTTTGTCGTTTACCTTCGAGTAAGTGTTGCAGAAATCATTTTCGTGGCCTCTCACATGCAAATCTAAATTCCAGTCATTTTCCCCCATGTAGTCATCCTATTTGTCTCCAGAGATCCCCATCTATTTTCATTTTCATAGAAGGAAACTTCAAGGTTGAATACTCTTCCTGACCCTGACTTCAACTAACCTAATGATCTGTTGCTCTTAATTTCTAAGGCTTCTTTCTGTTTTGAACAAAATCTTGATAACAGCACTCAACTCAGGTGGTTTTCATTTCTAAGTGCCTCTCCTCTAAAGATCATAAAAGTTCAATACAATTTATTTGAGTTTTTATCCAATGCAAGTATGTCATGTTGTTAGATTTTTATCAGTATGCATTTCAAAGCCAACTTAGGAAAACATTAGGCATTCAAGGCTTTTATTAAAAGTAATTTATAATTATGGTTTTTAAAAGTAATATGTTTTTACAACTCTAAAACCTGCCATGAAATTTGAAAAGTCCAAATATTTATAACGCAAGTATCGACCTTTACCTTGCCAGTGGTTGGGTGATGGTCATTTATTCTCATTTCTTCTCCCATAAGGGACTGGTTAGCAAGAGGAACCCTAGGGAAGACCAGAGATTCACAGCCACATTCACACGTGAAAAGCCAGGCATGACTCACACAGCTTACTGTGGCCTTAAATGGCACAAATAAAGGGTGACAGGCCCGATGTGTGCTTGCTACTGGGTGTTTAGCCTCTCCTTGGAAGAATTCTGTGCCTTTTATCAAGGGAACATGAAATGTGCTGAAGATGTTTTGAAGTTCATGCAAGCCAGGCCTTAAAGAAATAATAAGGGAAGAAGAGAATCAAGATGTTTTTTTTCCCCTGAGCCTAAGAGTACTCATAAATTATGGCAATCTCCTGAAAACAAAAATCCCAATTCTTGATGGTTTTCATTGCATTTACAGTATATAAGTGTAATCTTTTGCTTTACAACTTGACTGATTTTGTGTGAGTTGTTGACAATCTAGAGATCCCAAAGTTTCCCTCTAGAAGCACATGTTGGTGAAGCTGGGGCTCTAAATGATTGCATCACTGAACATAAACTAACTACGCTAGCTACTATATACCACATAAATCAGCATGTGTCTAAACCTTTTGCCGTGGTCGTTGCTCTATCAGTCACTTTCACTGAGCAAAGTCGAGCGTTGCCTGCCTTTTGCAGACCAACATCTTGCAGCTATTTCACGGAGCCTCTCTTGAGCTTGTGGTTATTTTTCCTAGGATGAAACAGAATTCCGAGATAAATTATCTCCAATCAATATTAGTTTGAATTACAGCTTGGATGAATCCACCTTTAAAGAAGGCCTGGAAGTGAACCCAATACTAAACCACTACAGGGACAATGTCGTTACTGAACAGGTATGTCCTCGATGAACTTTGGTGGCACTTTTGACAGGTAACCTCTGGGGGGGTGCGGGTTCCTGTGACCTGAGATGAAGGCTGGCCCCTGATGTTTTCTTTCCTGTATATAGTTATGCAACATTTGGGAGGTTTTTTTTCTTTTTTCTAAGAGTTTTTTCTAACATGTTTCCTGAAACACCGCATCCTGATGTTTTCTGAAGCCCCTCCCCTTATGCAACCAAGATTTAATTTGTTCAAAATGTGGCAGTAATAGAAGCAACACAGCCTATAATACTCAAAACAATGACACATATCATACTTGACTGACATTTCAAAATGAATTGGAATTAGACAACAAGGTAAACTAGCCCATGTTGAGAGGTCACCTCGTAACCTAGGGTACAGGACTGGGTAGAATTGGACATCATGAGATAAAAGCTTTGGTTTAATTTTTGGAATTGCTTGGAATTTTCAAGAGAAAGGATATGATTCAGGCTTTCCCAGATTATTCCTGATGTGTGGTTTGTACAATACAGGCTCACATCCTGGTGGACTGTGGAGAAGATAATCTGTGTGTTCCTGACTTGAAGCTGTCGGCTAGACCGTGAGTTTAAATAAATAAATGTGTGCATTCTATCTAATGAAATACAGGTGTTTATTTAAAGTTTCTCTGGATAAGGTACACACTTCCAACTAGGGAAAAAAAAAAGCAACTTACTTGAAATTCTTGAGTTTGGCAACACTTTGGGTTATCCTGGGGTTTGGTTATTTCTTTGCCATTGGCGTCAAATGACACTGAGATTTTGCCTGAGCTATTTCGTCTTTCAACAAAAGTTAAAAAAAAAAAAAACAGTGTTTTTTGTTAAAAGTAAACTCACATACAGGGTGGCTGGGGTTATATTTACTTGCCTGAGTCAAGTGGGCAAAGCATTTAGAGAGGGGGTTCTATCTACACCTTAACCAAACTGGTTTTCACAGCATGCATGGCTCAAAGCCATCCTTAAAAGTGTCAAAACAAAATTCATTTTAACTTGCTGGAAAAAAAGGAACTTAAAATGCACAGAAGGGAGTAAAGCATAAGATGTCAGAAAGTCAAATAAGAATCAAAGGGCTTCCTAGTTGTCAGTAACTGGGGCCCCAGACTCCAGCATCTGTAATTTCAGAAAGAATTCAGACTGAGATATAAAACATCCTCTGGTAGCAAAAGCAGATTTGTGCTCCTTCCTCTCCCAGAAACTATGGTTACTGCCATAGTTTGGAATCTGTATGGTAATTTCTCAAGGGAACTTTGCCCAAACTTCATAATTTACCAAGTGTCAAAAGCAATGGATTTGAGTGAAGGTCAAAAGTGGAAGAGTCATTTCTAAATGTTGGTTTGATTTGGAGTTCAAAGTGAATTAAGGTTCTTCAAAATCCTTCAAAACCTTCTATCAGCCATTTAGGATCCTGTTTGATCTGCCCGTTTCTTCCTTTTTATCATAAGTGTGTCATGTCCCTTCTTACTTTCTAAACCATCTCTCTTTTTTCTCATAACCTATTTTCTTCCTAATATATGTTTTCAGCAGTGTTCTGAAGAGGCTTAATTCTGGCTTTTAAGCCAAATGTTAATTTTGCAGAACTTTTTGCTAGCAGGTTGCTAAGTATATTGGTAGCTTGGAATTAACTACAGTGAGACGATTTATACCATTGGAATCCACAAATGCTATAAATTAGTTTTCTTTGGTTTGAGATCTGGTTGTCAAACATTCCCAGCACCCCACTGGGTGTTTTTCTGCTATTCCCAACCAGACACAGTTCTCCTGACTCTTCCTGCCACTCCTTCCTGATGATCTATCTTCTTTGTTGAAGTTCTAGTTTAGTATTTGCTCTGTTCCTTTTCCCTCCTAAATTATTTTAAAAGAAAATCCATGAAGTCAGAGAAATAGAATAAACTAATCATTCTTCCTAAAACTACATTTTTTTTTTAGAGATAAGCACCAGATTATCATTGGAGATGAAAATCACCTTATGCTCATAATAAACGCAAGAAATGAAGGGGAGGGGGCCTATGAAGCGGAACTCTTTGTAATGATACCAGAAGAGGCGGATTATGTTGGCATTGAACGTAACAACAAGGTAATGCCTGAAAATTATTTGAAGTAAGGAGCTGGGTATGCTTTCAAATTCACATAATGTTAAGTAGGGTCATCAAGCCTGAGTGAGTTTCTTCCTAACTGAGGGAGAACAAAATGGTACCTTGCTCTGTCAAATCATGGTAGGATGAAGGGTTTACACTGTGGTAATGTCTGTCTTTGCCACAGTACAAAGGTAAGTTTGCCAAAGACTGAAAGCTGAAGCAAGGAAGAGAACAGAGCTGGACAAATGGTAGATCAGCTAATATCCCAGGCTAACTCCCCATTCTTGTGGGATTTTCAAGGTTTGTTTTGAGTTCCTTTTAGTTCCCAGCAGGTCACTAGAGCCTGGTTTTGATTATTGGTTGGGGGAAAAGGTCCAGCCAATCTTGCTGAGCACTGATAACAACCTGGACAGGAATTGGAAAGGAAACTAGTAAATTTTTCTTTCTTCTTGGTCCACTTTGGGATTGTGACCAGGAAAAAAAAAACCTGTTTCTATGTTCTTGTGTTTGTTAAAATGACACTAATGCTATTTATCCTCTTTACATTCGTTATCAGAACATGAAGTTTCCCACCTCAATATATCCTCTGCTCCTACAGTGTTCTTAATCACTTGGTCTAGAAAACCATTATGAATTCATTATAAATTAAGAGTCCCTCAGTTTCAGAAGTATACAAAACTCACAATTGAGAGTAGAGACCAAGTTCCACATTTCTTTCAATAGGAACAGGCACATCATAGGCACTCCTTAAATACTTGTTGAAGGATTTATTTAACTAAAGTTTATTAAATGTCTTGCTGGTTTCCAAATACTGAAACCACTAGGAGTTCTAATGATTTTTTTTCTAATGATTAAGGAGTTCTAATAATTTAATAAAAAGGGATTCCTCTGTTTTGATATTGCTATTTTAAAGCCATTTTAATACTTAGGGAATATGAAACACTCTGTTAGCACTTCTAGTTTCAGGAATTTTGTTTTAATTAAATTATCTTTTCCCTGTAAAAGAAAAGAAGAATCCAGATGAAAAAGAATCAAGTATCTTTGACTCATTTAAAATTATTATGAGTTTCAATGGAAGAAATTCATAGAACAAATATCTCCAAGTTCATCAAGTTGTATCCATTGCATATGTATAGCTTTGGTTGTGTCAATCATACCTCAATAAAGGAGTTTTAAAAAATGGTCCAAATTTTTTCTCTTTTCCATGTCAGCAATGAGACTAGGAAGAGGAATATTCATCCCATTTCTTTTCAGAAGTGTATGAAGCTGTACAACCTGTTCCTTCCTGTCCCCATTTCAAACATGAAAATCAATTTGTCCCCTCATTTCTCCAGTGAATGGCCTATAATCATTTCATTTTCTTCTTCCTCTAGTTACGTGATTTTCCTTACTCATTTCTCCATTAAAGTTACTTCAAGATAAGAAAATATGAGAATAAATGGAGCACTTTTATGTATGCTTATAAAGATGGTGTTTGATGACCATTTTGAGTTGAAAACTATCATCGTGTAACAAACCTCTACAAAGAAAGAAAAATCATCTATAAATACTTATATGCAAATAATATGTGAGCAAATTACAAACATGAAGCTCAAGTGTGATATTTTTTTAAATGTTCCAGAGCTCCACTCACTTTGTTTTGATTCCCTTTGTGTCATTCCACCCCTGACTTCATTAAACAAAACATCCATGTTCTTTTAGCAAAACTTTCAGCTGACTGTTCCCTTGGTTGCAATGGAAAACCTGGGAGAGGGCTTATCACTCTGTGGTTGGCTGTAAATAATACCATCGACCTTATCCGTCATCTCAAATGAACCCTTAGCAAATTTTTCTCTCCATCAATTTCCCTTGAGCCAAGATTTTTACTCAGTCTTTGAATTTTACAAGACTAAGCCACATTCTGTTTCCTTCTTTGTTTTTAATACAGTTTGAGGTTTGTGAACCTTTTCATTTAAATGCAGTTTAGGTTTTGTTTTTTTAGTAAAACATTCTCTTAAGGGGAAAAGTATTAGGAATTATCTGATTGTATATTTGGGAGTTTTATTGTTGTTCTTGAAAACGTTCATCTTTTAGATGCTGATTATTACTTTCTCTAGAAACATGAATTGAGCCAACCTATACACTTTCTTTCATTGATTTTTCTTCTAAATTTTTCTAGGAATAAAGGCCTATGTGCCTTATTATTGTTGTTATAATAAAATATGTGTGAGGTCCGATTTACCATTTTCACCATCCGCAGTGTGCAATCCGGTGGCTTAGGTTCACACTGCTGTACACCCATCACAGTTTCCAGTTCCAGAACTTTTCATTATCCCAAACTGAAACTCTGTCTTCATTACAGTCCCATTACCCTTTTTTCCCATACCCTAGGAACCACTCTTCTTTCTGTCTCTACAAAGCCCCTTCTGTTCTAGGTAGTTCATACACATCTTCACTTAAATCTCTCCAAGCACCTCACCTTCAGCCTGTCCCTAACTAGACTTTTGTCTTCCCACCACACACTCCTCCTGTATTTCTATCTCAGAGAATGGCAGCAGTAGCCACCCAATTTCCAAAAGCCTAAAGCCAGTCCTTCATTTCTTAGTCCATATTCCACCTCTCCATCCACTGGCACTGACTCTGCCTTCCTCCCAGTCGGCATGACCCATTAACCAGATTTTTCCAACAGTCTCCTAATTCATGTTCCCATCTGCCTGATACCAGTCCCTTCACTACAGAGAAAACCATCTTGTTCAAATGCACATCTGACCATGTCACTCTCTGACTTGAAATCTTAACCAGTTCCCTGTTGTTTGGGGAATAAGATCCAAATCCTTCACATGACTTCTGAAGCTATTCATACTGCCACCCCAGCTTACCTCTTTAGCCTCACCATGGCTTACTGGTTCTTTCTGCTCACCTAACTTACCTCTCTTTACTCATCCTTCAGACACTGATAATAATTGAGATGTACTAATAACTGAGACTTAATAATAATTGAGGTTGCTAATATTTATTAACAGTGGCTATGGGCTAGATACTGTTTGGAGCTCTTGTAGGTATATAATTTATTCAAGCCCCATAACAACCTTATAGAGAAACTGCTCTCATGATCCCTGTTTTTTAGATAAGGAGAAATTAAGTAGCATGCCCAAGATTACTTGATCTAGCAGAATCAAGATTCAAATCTCACCTGTCTAACCACTGGCAAGCATTGTCCCCCTCAACTTAAATGCCACCCCCACCAGGACATCTCCAATTGCTCAAATCCATGTGTATGTTCTCCTTTATCATGATTTATTTCTCCTGTTATAAAATTTACCAGCTCCTACATAATAATATGTTTCCATTGCTTGTTATAATGGCTGGTAATTTACTTGCTACCATTATAATATTAATTAGAAATTCAATGAGGGCAAAAGATCTTATCTATCAAAACCTGATAAATAGCTGGTCCACAGTAAATACTTTTAGTGGATGAATATGTGAGTGAATCATACTTTAAGAGCTATAAACAGATTAGAACCAAAATGTCCCTGGAACTGCTGACAAAAATAATCTAGAAATATCTAGAAAAACAATCATTGTTTCTCTCGTAGAAAGGAAATAAAGGTTAAAAAAAGACAGAGGGTGGAGGGGATGTGGGAGTGAGAAAAACCTTTGATTTATTTCAAATAACTATTTCTAGAAAGCTGGGAAAATGTCCTCATTTATCCTTTAACGCTTAGATAAGATGAAAAAATATTTTCTATAGAAACTAAATCCTTGAATTATATTCAAGGGACATATGGGCACTTGTGAAAGCTTTTTTTTCTGTCTTCGTGTCTGAGTTAATAATCTCAACATGAAACATCTCTGTGTAATTAGGATTAGTTATGGGATTTTAAGAAGTTGAATACTTGCTAAATCAAACTTTAGAAAAGAGAAGATGACCAGCTTTTGGAAAATATGCTTTTTGGTTCCTTCAGCGTAACTAACATGTCATTCAGGGTATTTGGAGCGAGCGTGTGTTAAATGTGCTTCCAAATGTCAGTGATTCACTCCTTTCCCTTTAGTTAAGACTGTGTGTGTTGAAGTCTCAAAGTGTGTGATTTGCCTAGGGAATTCTCTATGTGGATGTCTAGAATTTAGAGTTTGTTGTTTTGATTTGGGTTTGGATTTGGGGTTTTTCATTACTAAAGTAGAAAGAAAGAAATAGAGGATCTTTTCCAATACTTTTACTTGAAAATTTCACATTTCTTCCTTCCATAAAATTTCAACACTTCTGATAGATAAAGGACCATCTTGGTGGAAATCATCTCCAGGACAGAAATCCCCAAAAGGGTGATCCATTGTAAAAAATAATCATATTGCAAGGTTATCTTTGGGAATTGATGACATGTAATAGTTAGAGCAAGATAATGGATTAGTATAAGTAGCTATCATCCAATGGAGAGCAGGGGCATAGGCCAGTAGGTTCCAGATTATAGAAAAAGAGTCAGGATGAGAGTCGAGGGAGGGATTTCTAGGCAGCTGGGAGTAGCATGAGGACAGGAAGTAGAGGTGGGAGGAGCAGAAGGCAGCAAAGATAAACTCCTTTTACCTCCCCTTCTCTAGGGTAGAGTTCTTCCAAGTTGACTTTTATAAACTCTAATCAAAACAGGATATAGGGAGAAGCAAAGAGATTGGAATTATACTAGTTAAGTATAAAAGTCTTCTCTTTGCATATTTGGAGTATTGAACAAAATTAACTCTAGACAAGACCATGATGGGTAGAAATTTGTATTCAAGGAAATTCTCTTGCAAATGTTCATCAAGTCTTGTGATGAACCATACATGTTACTGGATTTCACTTTTGCCAGATTAACATAAGGAATGTCTGTTTATTCATGCCCTGAGTTTAACATTAACATCAGTGAAAATAAAGTCCAAAATATTCACGTGAATATGAGCATTGTGTTCCTCGGTGAAGCCCATGTTTACCATTCAACACATTTTATTCTAAAATTTTACTTTCCCCTTTTTCTCTCAGATTTCTTCTGAGTCAGTGGTCACAGATTAATTTCTGTGCAGCCCTTCTCACACAGGTGTTTGAAATCAAGGGCAGCTCCCAGGCCCCACATGCTTCATGTCCGGGATGTAATTTATTCTGCCCCTTGAAATCCAAGCTGGTGTTCTTTCCCGTTGTAGGTACTGCGGCCACTGAGCTGTGAGTACAAGATGGAAAATGTGACCAGGATGGTGGTGTGTGACCTTGGGAACCCTATGGCGGCTGGAACAAATGTAAGAGAAAACCAGCAGAATGTACCAATTTCCGTCGAATTGAATTTTACAGAGAAATCGTACTCCCCCATTAGCACTCATCAATTAGGTTGGAAATTACCAAGGTGGAAGAATTTAGCACTAGAACCATAGACTGATGATCACAGTTCAAAAATACAAAAAGATGTTGACTTTTACAGGGTTTCTTTTTAGACTTTACATTTATGAGTCTTTTTCAGCAAATCTATGAAGATGTTCTTACTAGATTTTTTTCCTTTAATATTTTTTTAATTTTATAAAGACTTTCCCCCTTGAATTAAAAAATAAATAAAATGTACAGGGGGGGGGGGACTTAAAATAACTTAATTTTAGCAAAAAAAGTTTAACTATTATTTTCAGTATACCTTCCTATATGGATATTATTCACAGTATTCATATTTAAATTATTGCTATACTGTAGCTTTTGAATCAATTGTGCTAGGTATTCATTTGAAAAATAACACAGAAAATTGTTGATAGCAAGGGCAAAAAGGTTGATGACTTTCTCTAACATGCTTGTAAAAGAATAGGAGTTATTTGTTTTTCTCCTTCTCTTCCTTCTTTTACTTCTGTTTCCAGATTTAGGAACTTTCCACTCAGGACTACTTATGGACAATCAATTTCTTTTATGTAATCCTAGTTTAAGTCCACACATAGTAACTTCTTATAATAAATCTCATCATGGCAATTATATTATAAAGTCATAAGGCAGGAAAAAAAATTCTGAAATCTGAAAATACTACATAATTAAATCTTCCATAAACTGAGCTAACATATTCTTGGATTTAAAATTAGTGTTCATATTTATCAATGAAATGGTTTGTTTGAAAAATCTTATGAAAAGTTATAATTATATGTAGGTTTGTATTCAAGTGACTTCTCCATGGATTCTAAAGAGTGCTGCTCCTCTGGAAATCCTTTTAAAGGGAGCTCTGCAGTCACTAAGAGCATCCTGTCCTTCCCTAGGAGATCTAGGCACACACGGAGAAGCCTTCCAGTAAATAAATCTTTTAGGCCAATGCTTCACAAAATTACCTGAGCATGTGAAACTTTTTTCTCAAATAATATATATTCCCAATTTATACTTCAGGATATAAACAAGAATAATATAGACTATATAGACTGTACACTGATATTGGGTATTTTAAAAAAATGTACCGAGCTGTAGTCCAGTAAACTTACTTCTTGGGTCAAAAAAATATTTAAGTGAAAGGTAAATTCCTCTAACAGATTACTGTTGGGTAATATGGATCGATTATCCTGTGTGTTATAAACCCATCCCTGGAGAAAGGGGGTACTTTTGTGTTCTTTTATTCAATTTTCCAAAACAACCCCATGAGTCAAGTATTCCTGCAATTTATGGATGAGGAGACTGGGGCACAAAGAAATCAAATGAATTACCCAAAGTCACACAGAAGTTGAAGACAGAACCTAGATTTAAACCAGGCCTAACCACAAAGACCTTACTCTGTCTGGTCTGCAAAACTGTGAGAGGATTTGGATAAAAACTAATGAAGAGCAGATGAGACTTTAAAATGACTCCATGGAAGAGAATGGGATGTCCAAACTGAGATATTAGAACATTTTTCACGATAATCCTTTTTAGTTAGAAGCTAATAAATTCTTTTGCCAGTTTAGAAGAAAAATATCCAACCACCCAATATGATTACCTAAGGACAAATGAAAATGAACTGACATGGTGCCATAGAGTTAGCATCTGTAGGTGTAGTCACTCTGTCCTTCTCCAGTATTGGTAAGTGTTAAATCTGGACTAGAGTTTGTATAAGGTCATTGATAACAGAGGATCGTCTTGGAGCAAAAACTGGCCACCAGTGTCATTCAAAAAGGAGGGTAAAAATGGCGGTGTGGTCTGAACCACAAATGTGTTTATGTGAAAGGATGTCAATCCATTTTACCAGCAAATAATCTTTAAAAGTCAGGGAAGTAAATTGTTTACATTCATTTATCTCCGAGTTCTCTAGTAGGAGAAACCTAATAGCTTTCTTATCTTACCCCTTAATGCCTTTAAACACATCAAATTTTATTGCATTCTGTTTTGTTATAAAAGACTTTGATTTATTTACTTCTTCATTTTGTACTTTTAAAAGACTCTCAGTAAATTGTAGTAAAATTCCAAATAGAAATGCAGCTCTAAATCTTTTTTTAAAAAAAAATCATAAATCACCAGGAATATTTATCTCAGTCCCAATATTTTCAAAAAATTAATTTCCAAGTGACTTTTAGCATAACAAAACACTCAGGGTAGTATTTAGAAGTTTTACTTCTGATTTTTAAATAGTAAAGTCATATTCCTTTAGTAGTTATAATAGAAAATAGTTCATGACAATAAGGTTCCTAACAACTCGCAAATTTTCTCTAATAAGAAAATGAAAAGAGAAAAAAGGAGGGGAGATCAAAAAAATTTTTGAAATGAATGTCCCGAGATCTGGTGTTAGGTATGAGTTAAGACCACATGTGCCTCTTATCAATATGACCTTACCATGCCTTGATTTGTCTTCATCCCTGTGAACTGCTCTATACTGAAGACCAACATGAAGCAGCCTCATTCACAATATTGTACAATTGCCATCATGGGTGTGTGCAAACAAGGGCACCCTCCCATCATTCTTTTAACAATTTTTACTGCATCCTTCTGTATGCCTCTTGCTAAACTAGAATCTGACAATATAAATATGAAAATACGCAATTTCCTTTCAATATGAAAATCTAAATTTGCAAAGTCATAGATTTGAGTTGTGGTAGAGTAGTACAAGGAGACCGAGAATAAAGAGGTAAAAATTCTTCCTGGCCTGGCCGATGACTACAGAACTTAGACAACAACTCTAATCCTGAGTTTTGAAGCCTAAGTAGGAGTTCTTCAAGTAGCAAAAGGCTTAAAAAAAATCTCTCAAAGAAAAGAGCATGAGCAATGGCCTGACAAAAAAAAAAAAAAATCACCCATTTGGAATTAGAAAGGACTTGCTTGTTACTGGAGCATGAGGGTGCACATGCTTTATAATTAAGATACATCTTGGTTTAAATACGGGCTTTTGCCACTTATCAGCTATGATACTTTGGGCAAGTCACAGAGAAATGGGGAAAAACCTACTTGTAGGAAGTTTTGAAGTAAGACACTGAGATGGTGTAAGTAAAGCTACTAGGATGGTGTTTAGCCCTTAGCACATTCCATAAAGTCCAGTGAAATAATGAGGATGATCTATGACCAAAATGATAATTTACTCTTAGAATTTTATTGATTCTCATTAATGTGTTTTTAGATTCGATTTTATTCTCATAGTATAGTAGCTGTGATTCTGGAGTCATTATGCAAGGGTTTAAATTCCTGCTCTGTAGTTTATTGCTCTGCACCTGGAGCAAGACATCTCTTTAATCCTCAGATTGCTATTCATTTATAAAATGTCAACCACTGTACCTATCTCAGAGTGCTTGTCTTAATTACAGGACATGAGGCAAATAGGCATAGTACAGTGCTTGGAAGAATAATGTAATTTTGTAGACATGTTAACTATTATTCCAAATTCCTCATTTTACATTATTGTTTTCTCTGTTTTTAAAATCTATTTTCTTTTTTAAAATTTTTTTAATATTTATTTTTTAGTTTTCAGTGGACACAACATCTTCATTTTATTTTTATGTGGTGCTGAGGATCGAACCCAGGGCCCCATGCATGCTAGGCGAGCGTGCTACCACTTGAGCCACATTCCCAGCCCCTATTTTTAAATTATAAAAATAATAGAGCAAAAAATAATAATAATAAGAGCAGTTTTAAAAAAAATTGGAAATAAAGGAGGAAAAAATGATCCATACAACCATAACCCTAACCTAACATATTGTTGTGGAATACTTCCCTCCAATACATCCCCACTCCCATGTGGTAATTTTTCCATGCATAGACTTTTTAAAACAAGTTACACAAAGAACTTTGTAACTTTTATTCTTTGTTGTTCACTATTACGTCAACAGCATCATCCACATTATTGCATTGACCTTATAGCTATAATTTAAACAACTATATAATGTCTATCAAACGGAAGCATCATAGATTTCTGAACCAATCCTCTCATATATTTGGGTTGATGCCAATAAATGCATTAGGGAGGTGACATAAAAAGAAGGGGTACAGGACAAAATATAGAGTGACCTGAATCTTCTGGACCCCTGAAGTCTGATTCCATGACTTCCTCTCAGCTCTCAGTCACCCAGGGCAGAAGCAGATAAAAGGATATTACAGAGACTAAGTCTCGATTTTTGGAGGAATTACTTAGGAAATATTTTCACATAATAACTTTGTGTCCTTTGTGTGTTCTGTTGTTGTTGTCATTGTTTTCAGTATTCTCTGGGCCTCCGGTTTGCAGTTCCACGTCTTGAGAAAACCAACATGAGCATTAACTTCGATCTCCAAATCAGAAGGTTAGACATTTCAATGCTCACATTATGGACAGCACTCATGAGCAGAGATTCATAGTGAAATATCTGCCACTTACAAGCTCTTTTATATGAAAAATTCTTCTGAAATCAGAACCTAGACTTTCACAGATCAGCTATTCTTCATTTTTCTCAAATTATTTCAGTTTTTTCAACATTTTGGTTTTGACACAGAGTCTGCATTTCATAGGCCTCATTATGAGATAATCAGATTTTGTCCTGGACACCCTTCACCTCACTTCCCCTCCACTTTCCCTCATTCCACACACATGACTTCTCCCTCCCCCACCACACCCCATAGTCACAGTGCAGCATCAGGTAATTACTGCAAATCTACAAAAAAGCATAGATTTTGCATGTGCAATCTTGAAATTGCCTGACATTTTCAGGATGAAGGAGTCTGTGATAGTTTACTTGGGAGCACAATGCAGGCAACAGAATATCATATTTTGGGGGCAGAGCCTTTTCCAGCAATGATAAACTGAGCCACCTAGATAGCCATCTCCCTTTTCTGAGGATGATCCTGTTCAAGAACTCAGCTGTAACTTTGTTCTTTCATTGTCTATTCTGTTTGCTCCTTCATGACCAAAAGTGGTAAGGAAGACCCACCGAGTAGTGAGGCATGCAGGTCAAAGCTTCCTGGCACTTCGACCCATTAGCTGGGAATGGAATCAGTTTAATGGCTCAAAATCCATATTAAAAGAAAAGGATCTAGGCATGGTTATACACATACAGGTACCTTGTGAAGTAGATAGGTATTTTCTTTTTGTGGTCTGTTTTAGTCAGCTACTACGTGACTGTGACTAAAAGAACCAACCAGAACAATTGTGGAGGAGAAAAAGTTTCTTTTGGGCCTCCCAGTTTTAGAGATCTCACTGCATAGACAGTAGCCCCCATTCCTTGGGACTCAACGTGAGGCAGGACATCATGGCAGAAGAGTAGTGGAGGGAAGCAGCTCACATGATGATCAGGAAGCAGAGAGAGACTCCACTTACCAGATACAAAATTTATACCACAAAGCCATGCCCCACCTCCTCCAGCCACACCCTACCTGCCTCAGTTACCACTCAGTTAACCCCCATCAGGGATTAATTCAATGGTTGGATTAAGGTTCTTATAATCCAATCATTTCTTCTCTAAACCTTCTTTCATTGTCTCACACATGAGCTTTTTGGTGGATACCTCACATCCAAACCATAATATGGTGTAAAGTTTTAAAACTTCAAAAAACTCTGGTATAGATGCACATATGTGCCTTCCATAGTTATAATTTGCTCAACGTTTTGAATCCCTGTTCTAATGATAGAAATGACTACAATTTGATGCTTAGAATTTGGTTCTCTAATAGCAATGCAATGTGGCTAATCTTTAAATTTATCTTAATATCTTTCAGGAAGTTCCATTAGCATGCGATAATTTTTAGAACAATTATTCTGTGCAAAAGATTACCTTTTAGTACTACATCAATGAAAGGTTTAGAGTTTTTTTAAATATATAAACTCTAGAAGAGTGTAGCATATTTTTAAAAATCTGCAACTTGCATCACAAACCACCCCTCCTCACACTTTGTGATAGATCTCTTGTGAGGAAGGTATTCTAACTTAACTTAGATATTCTTTTCTGACTTTACCTAGGTATTTCTTGAATTTAACTTAAATATTTTCTGCTGAATCTTAGAACATTTTTTATTTTCTCCAGATAGCAATGAGATGCAGATGAAATGAATGTATTCAAAAAATATCTCTTCATGTTACCAAAAGATTATTAAATCACTTTTTTATATTGGCAAAACAATGTATTTCCAAAAAAGTTCAGATAGTTGTGAATATTTTCAGTTCGGAACTATTATGCTTGTATTACTGAGTTTACAGGGGAAAAGCGCCAAAGTGAAGGACCAACATCACTCTAGATATTCGCCTGAAGCTTCTATTTCTCTCCATCATTGCCTATGCCATTGATCCTACAGGAGCATGAAGCTTTATGTACTTGGGGAAGGATATGTCTCTCATAAAATGCATGGCCTTATTTAGGAAGAAAGTGCCAAGCAAATTCACTGATATTTCCTCCTTTCTCTTGATTGCAGTTATGAATGAAAGAATGGAAGCAAGCAATTTAACTGAAGAGGCAAAATACACTATATGATATTGTAAATGCCACATCCAAATCCATCTTGTAGAGCATCACTTAATTAATTCAATAATGAAATGTTGAATTGGACAGAAAATAGAAATGGATACATCTTTAACATCCCCTTTCATCTAACAATGGATCATAATTATATTTCATGTCTACTCATGACTATTTTAACATTATACTAAAAAATAAGAATGCAGATATGCAGAAAGAACTGGAACATAGATAAAACATCAAATTCTCAAAATATATATTATAGAGATAAAAGTGTTTGAGAATATTTTTAAAACTCAAATACTAAAAGTATTTAAGAGATGGACATTTATCTGCTTATGCTGGAAGGCTCTGAAGATGTAAATAAGAATTGAGAGGGTAGTTTTATACTCAGTTTAAGTGCATTTAAACCCCAAATAAATTAAACCAATGCTATGAAGTATGAACTCTTATAACCATATTTGATCACCATTACCTATGCCTAATTTCCTTTTCTACAAATAAAAAAAAGAGAAATGGGCTTTTATAAGTTAATAAGCTTAAAATATTTTCTATTAGCAAATATTTGAATTAACCGTCTTTCCACGCCCCTGATCTAAATGACATCAACATTTCCCTCCCTGGGTAGAGAGGTTCTCACACAGCAGTCCCCACATACAAACGGGGTTTTGCAATTATTCTTGATGTTACTTCCTAAGTAGTGGTGAAATGAACATTATATTGTCTTTGCTGACATCCCAAGGACCACAGAAAAATATAAAAAGAATGTTAGAAAATAGGAAACAGTGGGAAAAAGAAAATGGCATTTGGGTAACAAAGTAAAAAACATGTTTTTCTGTGGTTTATGCCATAAGACGTAGTCATGTAGAGGAAATCCATCCTTCCTTGCATAACTCAGCATTGTGGCAGTGATGGATTGCTTGTTTGAATGTAGCAGGGGTATTTGTGAGGGACACTTCCTTCCAGGAAGGTCAGAGAAACATCTAAGTTGTATATCAAACCTGGTTCCTTTATTACAAGGAGATCTTGTCAACTCCAGTGGTACTCAGTAGTCTGTGTCTCAGGGGATGATTCTGACTAATCTACCAGAGGGTTCGGACTCTGAATCTGCCATTGCTCTTGCTGCATCTTAAAACAGCCTCTAACAGCCTCATATTAGACTGAAACTCAAAGACAATTTCAACATTTGACTTTCATTTACATTTTCAGGGTATCATAGTGAATATGTTGTTCTTTAAACTAATTACCAACAAAACTCAATGGAATTATTATGTAATAGCTTAAATGATACTTTTTCATAATTCTGATTTACACTACTGCAAAGCAGTAATGAACTGGAAATAGAAAAAAAAAATCTGGCTAATCTGTGGAGCAAGGATATTTCAATTTCAAAACTAAAGAGTTACTCAGTACATTTGGGACCATAAAGTCTGCCACAAATAGAATTATTTGGTAATGATTTCTTGGTGGTTAGAAATTTGAATCCTGCCTTTGAAAGAAGAGGAGGAGAGGTGAGGAATGAAAAGAAAAGGTGTGATAATAGTTAAATGAATGGCCTGGAAACTGGAGTTCAAACGTCACTGAAAAAGTTCTTGTAGGCTCCTTCATTAGGTTAGCAGTGATGCTCCACTGCAAGAAATGCTGGCACCTGCCTGTTTATATCTGCTATGTGTATTTTCAGGGTAAATTGCCTTATCAGTACAGACAATGGGATCAGGACTTTGCAAAAGCATCATGGGAACAATTCTGTCTCTTTTTCCTTTGAAAGCAGGACTTCATCCTGTTCTTTCCAGCTCCCACATTTTGAGAGCTTCAAAATCTAGACAGAAACTTCCCCATTACCATCACCATGGCGTCAAATCTTGTCCCTTAAATCCAAGTGATGGGTAGTTTTATAATAAAACAGCAAAATTTAAAAAAAATTGTCACTGTTCAAAGAAATATCATATTAAATACACACTTTCTAGCTTGAGACTCTTGATGCTTTTCAGAAAGATCCATGTCACCTCTGAATGGCCTGTTTATGAAATGCCCAACTTCCTTGGGTCTCATTTCTCCTTGCCATTAGCCATGTTTCCAATTCACTCCCCACTCCTCTCCCAGACAGTGAGTATGCCATGAACATACACTTATTTTAACATTAACTTAAGTAATAAACCAAGAGGAAGATAAAATTGCTGCCAAAACAATGTATGGTATGAGGCATTCCAGAGCCAAACACAAATGCTTTTTCAATTAAGTGCTGCTCTGGATTATTCATGCCAGTTCCCCTCTTTATAAGCATGGAAAATCAGGAGTTGACTGTGTTGTCGTTTCCCATTTGATGGGCAGTGAACATGATGCTCAGAGATGTTAAGGAATTTGTCCAAGGTAGAAGCCAGAAAATGAACTCAGCTAAATGCCTCTTTGCTTTAGCCATTGAGACTAAAAAGTGTTGGCTTCTCTAGATCTGTATCGTATTTCCAGATAAAGTGTCTCCTTGTGGAAAGTTGTTTCCTTACTGTTGGTCATAAAAGATCTTAGCATTGCCTTGTACAAATGGTTATGATTTTGTAGAATGAATATACCATTGTTTTCTGAATGATCAGGTTAGGAATGTGTGTTGCTCTTGTGATCATCAGAATGTCTTTTAGGGTCATATAGTGTGTAACACACCTGAGGAAATATAAATTTAAATAATGTATCATTGTGTTTTAGTTCCAACAAGGACAACCCAGACAGCAATTTTGTGAATTTGCAGATCAACATCACTGCTGTAGCTCAAGTAGAAATAAGAGGGTAAGTAATAAACAAGACATAAAAATAATATAATAGCATGCAGTAGCAGTAGTGGTGGTATAGCTCCATGTATGTAAAGATTTATGATGAAATACTGGTAAAGATTATGTGGAGAGGCCGGGGATATATCTCAGTTGGTAGAGTGCTTGCCTCGCATTCACAAGACTCTGGGTTCAATTCCCAGCACCATATACACCCGCACCAAAAAAATTATATGAAATATTCCTAATGTATTAGAGATCATAATTTACTTTGTTACCAGTTTTTATTCTTTTCTACTCATCATTAACATTCTATCAGAAAATACAGTGAACTTTGTGTAATAATTAACTCTAAGTATATCAAAACATCAATGAATTCCCCAAACTGACAGTTCAGTAATCAAACTAAAAAAAAAAAAAAAAAAAAAAAAAACCAGTTGATGAGAAGCTAGATAAAATAGACAACTGACAACCATATGATTGCCTGAAAATAAAGTCACTTTTCAATAATTATTTTAGACACAGTGACAATCTATCACACATTGAGTTTAATAAATAACTCTCAGGTGCAAGGGTGGATGGAATGTACATTCTGTATCTTTCCCCTTTGGTCTTGTTCTTTAAGGAAGGTGCCAATAAGCAATCAACTGAGAGACAGGAGGAAAGTGGTCAATGGACTGCCCAAGTTCTGTTCTTGTACAAATATGGAATCCATTGATCTTGTTATGGTAATTCTGCTTTTTTCAGAACAATCAAGGACTTGGTTAAAAATGTCAACTGGTGTTTTGGACCAATCATCCTTGGGGTTCCAGAATACTGGTTCCCTTTCTTTTCCACAGATCCTGAGTGGTTTACACTCCTCCATGATAACAATGGATTTCTACATTTCCAGAGCCACTCTCCATGGGCCTTCTTATGGCTGTCCCATGGTGCTCTCACAGGGACCCTGCCCAGGTGTCTGGGTACCACTGAGCACCCCCCCAGTGGATTAGATGATGATGATGATGATAATAACATAATATTATTATCAATACTGCCCAACACTTATCACCATTTTCTGTGTGCTAGTCATGTATTATATCTTATTACATAGTAGAATCCTAGTACAAGTAAAGGAATTGTGGTACAAGAATTCAAAGGCTCTACAGGTAGAAAATAGCCAGAATATGTACATTGGCGACCCGTCTCCAGAGCTCATGCTCAGGAATGAGCATGCTGTCCTGATTATGAGACAGAGTTTTTTGGACCCTGTCTATAAAACTTATGTATGTATGCTCTCTGATTTTTGTATTCAAACCAATATTTTTATTTTTACCCATTTTTTGTGCACATGCTTGTAGTTCATTCACTTTAACTGCACAACAGTCTTACATTGTAAAAATAGAACATAATTAATTCACCCATTCTACTCGTGATGAAAATTTGGAACTTTTCTTTTCTCCTTTTTACAAACTTTTCCATGCATGTCTTCCAGTACACAATGGACGAATGTCAGCCAGGCGTTATGTTAAAAACTGAAATTTCAGGATCAGAGAGTTTACACCATTTAACTTTACTAAGTAATTGCAATCTCTTTTTCAAAATAGTTGTGTCAAGTTGCACTCCTACCATAAGTGTATGAGAGTTTTCATTGCTACACATTATCAGATAAAATGGTCCAGTTTTTAATTTTAAGCGATTGATGGATAAGAAATAACATGTAACTGAAAGTTTAATATGCAGCTCCCTATCCTTAAATGAAATTGAGATTTTTATAAGTTCATGTCTCTTAGTTATTCACATTCAGAAAAATTCTTGTTAATATTATGTACATATTTCTACTAAAAAGGATTGACTTTTCCTTGTCAATGCACAGAACTTTGTTTCTATTCAAAAATTTAGATGCTAATCTATTAATTACACATGTGCAAATATCTTTTCACAATTTATGGGGTCTGTGGGTTTTTTAAGTCACATCTACTTAGTTATAAATTACATACACTAAAATTCAGCCTTTTGGGAGTCCAGTTTGAAGAGCTATAAAACCATAAAAACTTTCAATATAGAACAGTATCATCACCCCAGTAATTCCTATAGATTCTTTTCTAGTCAGTCCTTCTCCTGCACCTAAACTCTGGGAATCTTGATCTATTTTTTTGTCACTATATTTCTACCATTTCAGAATGTACATAAATGGTCTCATTCATTCAGAGTGCACTTAGCATAATGATTTTGAGAAGCATCCATCTTCTCACCTGTATCAATAGTCTGCTTCTTTTTTCGCTGAGAGGTATTCCATTATATGATGTCCTGCAAGGTGTTTGTTATATGGTGAACATATAAGTTGTCTATAGTTTGGGGCTGTTAAGAATAAAGCTGCTATGAGCATTCACAGCCAGGTCTCTGTTGAGAATTTTGTTTTCACAAGTGGAATTACTGATTTGCACAGGATGTATATGTTTGTAAGAAATTGCACAACATTTTCCAGAAAGGATATGCCATTTCCATTTTGCATTCTCACTAGCAATGGATGAGAGTTCTATAGTCATGTTCATCCTAGCCACCATGTTTTGTTTGTTTATATTTAGTCACTCCCTGAGGCTTTATTTTCATTTGCTTAATGATTAGTTGTATTGAACATCCTTTCAATGCCTACTTGCAACTCTCTTTTTGATGAAGTGTCTCAAATTTTTTTCCTCATTTATTATGTGATTGTTTGTCTTCTTCTTACTGAGTTGTAGAAGTTCTTTACATATTCTAAATAGAAAATCATTCATCAGTTACATGTCCTGAAAACATTTTCTCCCAGTCTAAGGTATGGCTTTATATTTTCTTAGCTGTGTTCAAACAAAAATTTCTAAAGTTTTCATGAAATCCAGTTGATTAATTTTTTCACATTTTGTGCTCTTTGTATCCTGAGAAATATTCTGCCTTTCCAAAGTCACCAATATTTTTATCTTCTGTGTTTTCTACCAGAAGTTTTATAATCTTAGATTTTACATTTAGGTCTCTGATTAATTTTAAGTTAATTTTTGTATTTGGTGTGAGGTAAGAGCTGAAGATTGTCCATTAATTATGGATCCACCAAACAGATTGATCCATTGATGAGATTAAAGCCCTCATGATCCAATCATCTTCAAAAGACCCACATGTAAAAGCCTTGGAGATCAAGCCTTCATTATATGAGCTTTTGGGAGGGCATATTAGATCCAACCCATACAGTGCTATTATTTTCCTATAAGACTTGTTTCAGTAGCATTCTAAAATTTTGACATGTTGAATTTTCATTGTAAATCAATTCAAAATATTTTTAAATTTCTTTTATGATTTTTTCTTTAAATCATGAGTTGGCTCATGGGAAAAGATTTTGTTTGATTTAGATTTTTGGAGCTAATCTAAATGTTTTATTTTAATTGATTTCTGTTTCTGTTCTAGCTCTTGATGAGAAAAAAAACACTGTTTTTAAAAGACAAGAAAACATAAGCAATTTTTTTACTATTGTATTTTTACTTTTTAAGGTATTGGGAATTAAACCCAGGGGAGCTCTACCTCTGAACTACATCCCCAGCCTCCTCTTTTTTAAAATTAATTTATTTAATTTTATTTCAATTTGTTATATATGACAGTAGAATGCTTTACAATTCATATTACACATATAGAGCACAATTTTTCATATCTCTGGTTGCATACAAAGTATATTCACACCATTCATGTCTTCTTACATATACTTAGGGTAATGATGTCTGTCTCATTCCACCATCTTTTCTACGCCCATCCTCCTTCCTTTCTCTCCTACCTATTTGCCCTATCTAGAGTTCATCTAATCCTCCCATGCTACACCTCCCAATCCCACTATGAGTCAGCCTCTTTATATCAGAGAAAACATTCAGCATTTGGTTTTGGGGGATTGGCTAACATCACTTAGCATTATCTTCTCCAGTTCCACCCATTTACCTGCAAATGCCATGATTTTATTCTCTTTCATTGCTGAGTAACATTCCACTGTGTACCACAGTTTCCTTATCCATTCATCCACTGAAGGGCATCTAGGTTGGTTCCACAATTTAGCTATTGTGAATTGTGCTGCTATAAACATTGATGTGGCTGTGTCCCTGAGGTATGCTGTTTTTAACTCCTTTGGGTATAGACCGAGCTGGGTCAAAAATGGTGGTTCAATTCCCAGTTTTCCAAGGAATCTCCATACTGCTTTCCAGATTGGCTGCACTAACTTGCAGTCCCACCAGCCTTTCCCCCCACATCCTCTACAATACTTATCGTTATTTGTATTGTTAACAGCTGCCGTTCTGACTGGAGTGAGATGAAATCTTAGAGTAGTTTTGATTTGCATTTCTCTAATTGCTAGAGATGTTGGACATTTTTCATATATTTTTTGATTGATTGTATATCCTCCTCTAAGAAGTGTCTTGGCCCATTTATTGATTGAGTTATTTGTTTTGGGGGGGGTTGTTTTGTTTTGTTTTGTTTTTTGATGTTAAGGTTTTTGAGTGCTTTATATATCCTAGAGATTAGTGCTGTATCTGATGTGCTTGAGGTAAAGATTTGTTCCCATTCTGTAGGCTCTCTATTCACCTAATTGATTGTTTCTTTTGCTGAGAAGAAGCTTTTTAGTTTGAATCCATCCCATTTATTGACTCTTGGTTTTAAGTTTTTCACTAGAGGAGTGTTATTAAGGAAGCTTGGGCCTAATCCGACATGATAAAGATTTGGGCCTACTTTCTCTTCCAGTAGGCACAAGGTCTCTGGTTTAATTCCTAGGTCCTTGATCCACTTTGAGTTGCATTTTGTGCATGGTGAGAGATAGAAGTTTAATTTCATTTTATTTCATGTGGATTTCCAGTTTTTCCAGCACCATTTGTTGAAGAGGCTATCTTTTCTCCAATATATGTTTTTGGTGCCTTTGCCTAATATGAGATAACTGTAATTATGTGGGTTTGTCTCTGTGTCCTCTACTCTGTGTACCATTGGTCTACAGATACCAATACCATACTGTTTTTGTTACTGTTGCTCTGTAGTATAGTTTAAGGTCTGGTATAGTGATGCCACCTGCTTCACTCTTCTTGCTAAGGACTGTTTTGGCTATTCTGGGTCTCTTATTTTTCCAGATGAATTTCATGATTGCTTTTTCTATTTCTATGAACAATGTCATTGGGATTTTGATTGGGATTGCATTGAATCTGCATAGTGCTTTTAGTAGTATGATCATTTTGATCTTTCCATCTTCCAAGCTCTTCTTTAATTTAATTCTTTAGTGTTCTGTAGTTTTCATTGTAGAGGTCTTTCACCTCTTTTGTTAAGTTCATTCCCAAGTATTTTATTTTATTTTTTTGAGGCTACTATAAATAGGGTGATTTTCCTAGTTTCTCTTTCTGAGGATCTGTCACTGATTTACAGAAATGCCTTTGATTTATGGGTGTTGATTTTATATCCTGCTACTTTCCTGAATTCATTTATTAGTCCTAAAAGATTTCTGGTGGAATTTTTTGGGTTCCAGCACTCTCTTTTACACCTTTTTTGGAGACAGGGTCTCACTAAATTCCACAGCTGGCCTTGAACTAAGCAATGCTTCTGCCTCAGCCTCTTAAATTGCCGAGATTACAGGTGTTCACCACCATGCCTGGCACTATCTTATTTTTACATCTTTTCAAAATTTTCAGCTATTATATGTGAACTTCTATCTTGTTCTTTAAGCTTGGCTTAGCTTAATTTGGCTAACGCAAAAATAAGTGGGAAGTGTTTAGCAATTCCAAAATAAATTTAAAGTTGGGAAGTATTTTTATTTAATAAGTCATAACTCAATCTAAGGCTTAATGGAACTGTCTTTATTTTCATATATTTATTTTATGAGGTGCATTTCTGCCATCACTTACAGTAAAAATAAAAGAAGAAAATTTCTATTCAATTGTGCCAGTAATCCAAACAGTTTATTAAAGTTAGGTTTCTCACATGGGTACAGTTATTTTAATTGTTAGATTAAAGTCCAAAGTCTGTTCTCTAAAACAGTATTGAAGTTCTTTTGGATCACTTTATATAGTAAAACTCTTTCCTCTGAATATGCAGCAAAATATTTGTTCCAGTGTTTATTTCTTCAAGGAATGAACAGTTGCTATTCTAAACACCTTACATGTTCAATCTTCAGAAAAATTTTATTTTCTTTTGTCCAATAGTATTCATCTGAACATATTTTATCACTTGCTATCTTCTACAGTATTTTTTCCTTAATTTACTGTTGCTCTTACAGTTTAAAAAATAAACCAAAATGGATTTTGTTGAAGCTGAAAATTGTAGATAACTACTTCATTCATTTCGTAGCTAGATAACACCAACATTGTCTTTGGCCCAATTTATATGCCATTTGTTGGGACAAAGGATCAATTTAGCATAGCTCTGTGAGAAGTAAATTTGGCCACTAGAGACATCAAAACATATGTTGAGCTTATAAAAGTAAGACAAATTGCAGGATTTGTGAAATAATCAGAATTGGATGGGTTTGTATTAGGAACTATCATGATCTAACCAAGTTCTATATAGGATACTGTCCACAGCATTGTTCTGACAATAAATGAATGTCTTTGCTATTTGGAAGTAATAGGATTTCAAAACAGGGTTCACAACATATTATCGTAACTTCTGGACAGCATACACACTGTCAAAAACCTAGTTCCTTTATTCCAGAAAAACTTCATTTTAGGAAAATTAGGTTAATATAAAACCCATACCAAAAATGCTTATACCAATTTATTGAATTAACCCCAAACTGCAAACAACCCAAATGTCCTTCAACAGGTGAATGATAAATGAAGTGTGATACATCCATATCATAGAATACTATGAATTATTGAGACATGGACAACTTGAATGGGACTCAGAATTATACAGAGTGGAAAAAGCCAATCCCAAAAGGCTGCCTACTGTATGTTTCCGTTTACATAACATTCTTGAAATGACAGAATTGTAGAAATGGGGAACAGATTAGTGGATGTCAAGAGAGAAAGGGAGAAATGGGGACACATAGCCTATGAAAGGATATCTTTGTGGAAATAAAAATGTTCTGTATCTTAACTAAATCAATGTCAATATTCTGGTTGTGACATTACATACAATAGCACACCTTGGTTTTAGAAGATGTTACCATTGGAGGAGATTTATTTGTGGGTATAAGGGATTTTTTATATTATTTCTTATAAATTGCATGTGAATCTACATTATCTCGTTATGAAATTTAATTTTAAAAAAACGTATTCCTTGGGGCTGGGGATGTGGCTCAAGCGGTAGTGCGCTCGCCTGGCATGCGCGGGGTCCTGGATTCGATCCTCAGCACCACATAAAAATAAAATGAAGATGTTGTGTCCACCAAAAACTAAAAAATAAATATTAAAACAAATTCTCTCTCTTAAAAAAAAAAACCCATTCCTTGCTTCCAATTCCAGTCTGATATCCAATGCTACACAACGCTACAATTAACAGTACACCAGTCTTTTTACTAACTGAAAATCTCCAAGAATAATGCTCTAGCCTCTATTTTAGAAGGGAGGAATATTCAATAGATGTAGTTAGATTAGTGCACAGTCTGCTCATTCCAAGAAATTTAGATTATTGTATTTTTTCTTGATGATTTGCTTCCTTTTCTAAAAATCTTCACGTTGAAACAATAGTGTGTCACTGATTTACTTGGGACCCATTCTTTTCCATGGTTTCCCCAGCTTTTAATCAGTCTTCAATGGATAAATAAATAAACCATACTGTTATGACCCTTTTTAATGATTATTTTTCCTGTGCTCCACAATAAATTATATTTATTTATATATTTCTACTTAAGTTTTGTTACAGAACCCTGCTAGAAAGTTTAAGTTGTGTTTGCTAAATATGATTGCATCTTAGGGGCCCCTAAAATATACTGTATATTGGAACAGAATGGGTGAGCTGTAGTGCTCACCTGCAGCTCACCCATTATTCTCTGTATATCAGTTTTCCTTTTGTGTGTAAAATGAGAAGTTTTGATCAGATTGTCTCCATAGTACCTGTTAAGGTCTAAAAATTTGATTCTGTAATCCTAGAGAATTTATAACCAGTCCTATAGGATTAAAAACCATAAGAGCCAAAATTTCAGAGAAAATATATTCAGCTTCTGATCTATGTTTGTTCTGTTTGAAAAAAAAATTCCCAGAGATGCACAATGGATAATGAATGTTGAGCATAGACTCCCCTCTCTATTGCCAAGCTGAGAAGAAAGTAAAGATTTGGGTGGGGAAGCTGGCAAGGCCTTTGGGAATGGAACTCATGATCTCTGAGATTCTGTCTAATGAAAGCAACACACCATGTCCTGTGCTCTTCTCCCCATTACATCCCCAGGTTTGAGCATAATGTGATTTAACCAAATCAAGCAGGAAAAGAGAACACAGCATAATGACAAGAACAGGGCATGATGACAAGCCAATTTGAAGGAGTGATTTTTGAGGTGTCAGCACAGCAAAGCTGAGCCCTACACTTCTTACTTAACAGTTACACATTAAGGACATGCAAAGGGACTATAAATTTATAATCTGATAACATTTTGTGGGTTGCCCATTTTGAAATGCCCTTCTCCCACCCACCTCTAGGAAACAATGCACCCAAATTAACTTTGACCACAAGCATTGGAGATGTTTTCCAATTGTCTGTGGTATACAACCCAAACAGTTTATCATAATTTTCAAGATGAAGCAATACAGACATACTGACTTTAAGTTACTTGCTCTTGGGTCAGAATTTAACCCAATAAGTTGTACTTTCTACCTTGGGAAGAGATTACCTCCAAGGAGGAGAAAAACCAGTAACATTTAAATTTCCTAGAGACTGTGGTAATTATTGGATATCCCTAAAATGGCATTTGGGACTCACCCTTGCATTCTCTACTCTAGATCTCAATCATACTTCATTTTGTTCTGGCTCTAAACCTGGTCTGGTGAGAGGTCTGACTGCATTCATAAGAAACTGAAAAAAATATCTAGGAAAAAGGAATATACAATGACTGTTTTCTATTCTGAAGTCTCAAACCAGAAACAGAATTTCTTTACAACTGGACATCTAACACAGAGGATCCTAGAAATTTACACACACACACACACACACACACACACACACAGTCTCACTTTTCAATATGACTTAAAGCAAGGATTATATAATCTTTAAACACAGAAACATACACACACAGGATGGATGGATGGATGGATGGATGGATAGATGGATGAATAGACAGACAGATAGGTAAATGGACAGATGAATGTATAATGTTCAATTACTCCTCTCAAGAATGCTCTCTGCTATTCCTCCTGGTGTCCATGGATGAGGTGCTATAAAATAGTTGATCTCTGAATAGGAACAAATGTTTCAGATCCTCCACTAATTCCTTCAGTCATTTTGTTGAACTTCACTTCCAGTGTTTTTCCTTGTAGACAAATATCTTTTGAAATAAATCGAAAGCCACCTGTTTTGTCTGATGACCGTGCAGTGTACACTAGTAAAACATTCCTCCCCTGGGCCATCAGTAGCAATTAACACAGCACTCCATATTTCAGAGTATCCCACCCTCTGCAGATCATTCTGCCCATTCATAACTGGGAACCGGAAATGGAGCCCCGCACAGAGGATGAAGTTGGACCATTGGTGGAGCATATTTATGAGGTAGGTTTTTTTTTTTTCTTCCTTGTACTGGGGATTGAACCCATGGATGCTTTATTATTGAGCTACATTCCCAGATTTGTTTGGTTTTTTTTTTGTTTTTTGTTTTTTGTTTTGAGACAGGGTCTCAATAAGTTGCTGAGGGCCTTGCTAAGTTACTGAGGCTAACCTCAAATTTAGATCCTCCTGTGTCAGCCTCCTGAGTTTCTGTGATTACATACATATGTCACTGTACCCAGCTGGGTAACTATTTTCTATTAGCTGTTTTCTATGTTAAAGTTGTATTAGGGTTTTATTTTTATGTTCTTTATTAACAAACATACAGCATTTTGAAAGACACCAATCCAAGTTTTGAGCTTTATGTAGTATTTAGATTTTATGCTATCACATTGCAGTGGGTGGTGGGAGATGTTCTGGGCACTCACAAACATGGCCACTTCTCCTTGGTGGTGAGAGCCATTACATGGTAAGAAACATTTTATCCTGTTACTGTTTTCTTTATTTAAATGTTCTTTGTTTGCTCCCTTTTTAATATTTGGATAGCCTATGCATAAAAATGTCTAACTCCCTAGACCCTCTTTCATTTCAGATAACCTTAAAACTCACCCATTGAAGGTCACCAATTGGAAAGGTGCCAGATAGAAAATTTTATTAATTTTTCTTATACTAAAAATGTACATATAATACATGAGATGGGTATGTGGCAGATAGATAAGAATAAATTTATTTTTCATTCAAATAACCTGATTAGAAATTGACAATTTATTTTGAAGTTTGAAATAGTCTATTGGTTAGTAAAATATTTTCCAGAAGCAAATAAGCAAAACATGAAAAGAAACTGATGTTCTTTTCCCATTTTAAGTCTTACATTGTGAACAAGATAAAGATTTATTGACATGGAGCTAACTATTTAATTTTTTTTTTTTACAATTAGAAACAAACTCATAGTAAAGGGTTAGTTTATTCATTGTTCAGCTTTTTGGTTTGGTTTGTTAATAAAGTTAATGCTATTAGTGGAGAGTGGTTATTCCTTTTCAAGGTAATATAAACTGAATTTTGATATAATGAAGTTCTAAGGTGTTTTCTGATTGAGGCCCCTTCTAGAGAGTGGTAATGCCTTATGTTCTTTTCCTATGTAACTTATGCCATCAATTCAATGATTCTAGCTTTGATTTTCATCTCAAGCTACAGGGTCACTAATAGCATTCTCTCAGGGCAACTATAAAGCCATTTCCAAACTGAAGAGCTGTTTCCATAAGTGGGGAAAAGCCTCAAGTCCTGAGTAGGATTAGCCTGGAAACCTCTATTATCTGCCCAAACTGCAGCTCAGGTTTGGAAGCCCTGTCCAGAGCTGGATCAAAGTGTGGCCCTAAGCTCATCTGATAGTGAAGGGATAACCCTGTCCCAGTGGCATTCAGATCAGGAACCTCACCAGAAAAATGAAAAGCTGTCAAATAATTTATTAAATTTGTATGTGTCTGTTTCTGCTCAAGAAAGTTGAAACTTTATAGTTTGCAAAAAAACACCCAGACTCAATCATTCCCAGCGTAGTGCTGTTTCTGATCTTAGCATAAAGAGATCATAAAAGTTTAGGGTAATTACCAGCAGTGCCAAAAGCAATCATCAAATGTTTCTTACATGCTAATCTCATGTCTCATAATATACGGTACCAATGAATGCCATACTTCTTTGATAATGTCAGCTAAATAGGCCACCTAAATAAGCAAAAAAATTTTTCTTGTTTCATAGACCATGATAATTATCAGAACTGTGGGGTTGGGGGGAAGATCCCTGTTAACTTTGAAGTGAGTTTCTAAGTCCATGATAAATCTAAATATGCTTAGTGTTTTTGGCAAGCTGTTTTGTGTACTGTAAATATGGGACTTGTGTGTTAACAACATCCATCTCTTTTCTCGATGTGAACTTTTTTCCCTGGGATTTGCTGATTAAAACAAAAGTAGCTCAGCTTTGAAATATGCAAAATGAACTGAAGTGAGTACCGGCTGGCTTTTGCCCTTGATGGATAACCATTTTCCAGAGGGTAAAAGAGAGTGCATCACATATGGTTGCAATTGACAAGTCAGTAGTCAGGGAACAAAAGGCAGATTTTAAATATAAAGAAAAAATCAGTACGTTTTGAAAGCATTTAATTAAAATTGCATTTCTAGTGCTATCATTAATACAAATTCAAGGTAACCATTGCAGTTATCAGCCATGGTTAATATAGGTTGGGCAAATATAGGTTGGGCATACCTGTTCTGAAAATCAAAAATGTATTCCAAAATCCAAAATTTTTTGAGACCTGACATGATAGCACAAGTAGAGAATTTCATACTTGACCTCATATGATGGGTCACAATGAAAGATTACCTTTAGGCTTCAAGGTGAATATGAATTTTCAATGAATTTTGTGTCTAGAGTTCAGTCTCATCCCCAAGATATCTCATTATATAAGTGCAACATTCCAAAATCCCAAACACTTCTGGTCCCAAGCATTTTGGATAAAAGATGTTCAACCGTATGATCTTCAGTGAAGAAATCCACTTTCAGAGCTTCACAAACCGGACCAAAGAGTTTTTTCTAAACACCATCACATCACGCTTTCAGAGTTCCTGATTCCCATATGGACTTTTTTCTTCTTCTTCTTATTTGCTAGAGTTATTATCATGATGACTTACAACCAATAGCACATGCATTTAAAAATAGGTACAGGTCGACGGAGTTGGACTTCATATCCCCACCTTGAACTGTACCATTCCATAATCTGTCACTTGCTTACAGCTGCACAATATTGGACCGAGTACCATCAGTGACACCATTCTGGAGGTGGGCTGGCCATTCTCTGCACGGGATGAGTTTCTCCTTTATATTTTTCATATTCAAACTCTGGGACCTCTGCGGTGTCAAACAAGTCCTGATATCAACCCACAAGATATAAAGGTAAGAGCTTGATCTAATTCATAGCTTTATACACTTTTTAATGGTAAGGAAAAAGTAAAAATGGCTGCTTGTTTAAAATAGCAAAGTAATTTTATGTTGCTTCAATGATCATTGATTAGAGCTTTCCTTTCAGTTTTCTAGTTAAGCACCAAATTTAAATGTCACTCCTAAAAAACTTAAATTTTCCTAGGTTTTATTGCTCATAGTAACTTGTGATTTATTTAGCCCATTTCAATATGCATCTATTATGTAGGGTTTGATGAGCAATACCACCAAATCAAAATCATTAATAGATATGTCATGTTTTGGAGAATTAGTACAAAATTCTATTTTTGAAGTCTATTTGGTATATTTCCATAAGACACAAGCATCTTTGCCACAAAGGGCTCTTCCAGCTGTTGTCAATAGCAAGTGGTAAAATACAGGAATTTGCCAAAGGCTTCTCGACTCCCTAAAAACCCCCAGACTGGAAGCTTATAGAGAAACCTAGAGCAGCAGCATGCTGCACCTCTTAAATGCTTCCAAATCACCTGGGAGTCTATTGAAATGCAGGGTCTGGAGGACCCCGACATTCCACCTCTCTGCAAGCTCCCACCTCCTGTGCACGTGATGGTCTGCTGGAGTTCATTAACAAGGAGCTCAACTGTCCAAATAGCTGATCCCATCCAGATTAAGACCCAAATTTGGCTTAGGTTCCTTCTGAGAAGGAAAGGAACGAATTAGCATAAGCCCTAGAAAATGTCACATTTGTATGAAAACAAAACAAAAAAATTGGTTAATCAGATGGTGTCCTCAGAAGACAACTTTATTTAAGAACAAATATTCCCTTAGTAGCTACAGGGACACAGTAACTATGGGGCAAGGGAAGGTTTCCTGAAAAATTTATTTGACTTAACCATCTGGGACAAAGGGCAGCTTTGACCCTGGGCCCAGGCATTGGGTCACTGGGAGTCATAATAGGCTTTCTGTGTCAACTCATATGCCTCCTTGTTCAAAGACAGGAAGACAAAAAGGAGACTCAATGGTAAAGGACTTGTGGGGCAACAGTCTCTTTCTTCATGGAGAAACAATAATAAGGCCACTGGTATTCCATAGTTATTTGAAATATTTGTCCCTAGGATTTTCCCCCCATTTCCTTTTTCTTCACTCTTCATTGGGATAATTTTAACATCCTAAGAGACTATAGCTCCTTATACAATAATGTCTTCAAATATTGATGTATAACATTGAAGTATTTCAAACTTTTTCATATTTTTTAATTAAATTTTTTATTTCTTTTAATTAGTTACACATGACAGTACAATGACCTTGACATATCATACATTTGAATCAGATGAGATATAATTTCTCATTTTTCTGAGTGTACAAGTTGCAGAATCATATTGGTCATGCAGTCACATATATACACACAGTAATAATAATGTCTGTTTCATTCTACTATTGCATATTTTATTCTGTATTTTTCATGTACTATATGGATTCTTAAAGCACATGATAATGTGGAAAACTCCTGTCTCTGAGTGCAATGTTTAGTTTATATCTGACACTATTTATATATGTTTGTATATATTGTGTAACTTGTTTAATGTTCACTATGTTGGTTGTGAGTTTTTTTTTTTTCTTTGTGGCAATTAAACAATCACCTACAGTGACTGGAATAGTACTAATAGATAACTTGCTCAAATGTTGACAGATTCATGAAAACCAAGAGGTAGTATACACTAAGCACCTGGTATCCAGTACTTCCCACTTATTATGTAAATACTCATAGATTTTCATTAAAAACCTGTCCAAAGCTAGAAATTTTTTAAAAAATGCAAATTCTGCTCATTTTCTAAAGTTCTAAACTCCTAAAAATTGAATGTAATATTTGGTAACAATATTAAAATTGCAACAGATCTCTAAAGTAAATAATTAGAATAATATATGAATTCTTAAAATTCTGAATTCAAGGAAAGGTTCAACAACATTACTTAAAGGTTCTCAAAGTATGTCTACCTATATTTAATATATGCCCTGAAAGTCTAAAAGACTTTTTATCAATAAATAGATTTTAAAGTTGATAACCAGTATATTTCAAATCAGTGGCTATAAACAATTGAAAACATTTGAAAATTATTTTTCTCTTAAGATATTAAATAATTTCTTAGTCATATTGCTACTAATTCACTTGGCAATTTATTTCTTCCTAGAGAATGGAAAGATAAACTGTATTTTCTGTCTTAAATACAGAGTAGAAATTAGTGAAATGGAAATTGCATTTTTTTCTTATATGTTCTTATCTTCAGCACAATAAGCATCAGACACTTCTGATTTTTTTTTAATAATTTTTATGACTTTATTTTATTTATTTATTTTTATGTAGTGCTGAGGGAAAAAAAACCAGCACCTCCTTAGGCAAGTGATCTACCACTGAGCCACAACCCCTGCCTGACATTTCTGATTTAATATTAATTTTAAATACTTGCATAAAAGCTAATTGCTAGTTTATTTTTATTTGTTTGTTTGTTCTGTTTTTTTTGTTTGTTTGTTTGTTTGTTTGTTTGGTTTTTGGTAAGAAGCAGAGAAAGCAGGTTTAGTAAAAGGACCAGGGAGGCAGAAATATACTTGTTAAAGCAAGAATCAAATCCCAGTATTCAGTCTTGCTTCACCCAGGAGTAAGTTACAATTCCTCCTACTTGTGCTATGGAGTGAGCGTGTTCTGTCCCCCTCCAAAACTCATGATAAAATTTGGTTCTCAGTGTAATGGTGTTGAGAGGTTGTGGGGCTTTCATGATGAGTTTGGTTCACAGGAACTCTGCCCGAATGAAATGGATGAATGCTGTTCTTTCAAGTTAGTTCTCCTTGAAGGGTCCCCTAATGTGGCCGTAAGCTGTTCCTCCGCTTCCTCTCGCTTCCTCTCTCCATGGGACTCCTTCCATTCTTCCTCCATGAAGCTGCACAGGTGCTGCTTCCGTGCTTTTGGACACCCCAGCCTCCAGAGCATGAGCTAAAATAAATTTTCTTTTATAAACTATCCAATCACAGTTATTCTCTATTAGCAATAAAACGGACTAAGACCATTTGCCGTACAGTTTCTTTATAAGGAGAAGGACAGGTGGCAAATCCTCTGACACATCTGTGTTTGCCAGCAGTCCAGTTTCCACATATCCTTCTGCCTCCTGAGGACGTTCCACACACCACTGGACCAACCCTCCAGATGTTCCATGGCCTGTCATAGAGAACCTTCACCCCGACTTTCTGAAGCCAAGGGATTTTCACAATTCTCCCACCACATTCTCCTCCTCAGCCACTCAGTTGATTTCCTTTCAACCAAATCCCTTTCTCCAATGTTAGACATGCATCTTAGCCAATTTTGTCTTAGCCAATTTCTTCCTCCCATGTATATTCTCACTTTTGCTCAATTATTACTAAAAAGAGAGCTCTCCTCTCTTCTCAGCCCTCTCACAGATTTCCAAAAAACCTTATCATAAAAAAGAAACTATCCAGATTTTCTTAGAAGCATCTTCTAGGCCACCCACTTCAAGGAACCAGTGCCACCAATCTAAAGCCTTTGGAATGTCCCAGATATCCCTTAGAATCTCCACAAAGCTTCCACTTTCTAATTTCCCTCTGATTAAACTTATTTCCACCTAAATATCAGCATTCGATATCATATACTTAACACAATGATTTTTTTACCCTATTTTTTAAATTATTCATATGGCCACAGTCCTGGATACTATTATTTTTATTGCAAATACACAGTTTTATGGCATCAAAACCATATTGAGGCTTAAGTAGGCTTTTTGTGGACTGGCTTGAGAACTGAGCTACCATTCGAAATATCATTTCTAAAGAGAAATGCATTCTGAATGCCAAACATCCAAAGCTTTCTGAAATCCAACCCATCTACAAACTGAAGAAGTGTTCCAAATGCAACATGAGGCTCAAAGTCTTCTCACATAAGCCTCAAAGTCCAATAAGTCCCTAACAGTGTTCAGTTTTTATAACAGTAACTGGTACAATTTGGTTATCACCCAAGTTACCCAAATGTCCCCCAAGTTTGAGGAGGAAACACTAACAGCATGAACTTTCTAACCTGTGACTGCTTTAGGAAACAATGGGCCAACTTATCAGCTCATCCACCCCTTGATTGCTCAAGTTGGGAGCATCGGTCACTGAGTTGGGGTGGGGCAAGAGTGACCACACACAGATGCTGTTAGAAGTCTGTGTACTTTTTTATTTGAATGCCTGCCTCCCAGCAGGCTTCGGTGAGACTCATTCAACTTGATTTGCTGACATTGTTCAAATCTCAGAATCTGAGGTAGGTAGAAATATGGGTGGTAATGGGGTTCAGGAGAAGATGAGCTATGCAAATCCTCATTTTTCTACCTGAGAAAACCAAGACCCAGCCAATGTCCGCATGGTGGTCCAGAAGTGCCTTGGGCTCACTCTCTCCTGCTTTCACTCTGGCCTTCTGTGACATGGTTGCTGCCCTTGTGTTTCTGTTCCCCCAGGATGGCTTCCACCTCCTCAGGTTCATTCACCTGCCATCTGTGACGTTAGGGATATTAGCAGACATCCATGCAGGTTCTGCCTCCAGGCTTCACCATCTTAGGTCAGAGGAAGAAGACTGTCATGTGGCAATTTCTTCACATTCTACCATTCAAAACATTTTGAAACATTCAACTGTCTGCAGCATTCAGACCAATCCATTAAATCTAATTTGTTCCAGATCCTTCTTGGAATCAGATTTTAGAGTTGAGTAAAGTATTTCTCAACTATACTAAAGGCAGTAAAATAATTATTTCAAACTATCAATTTTGTTATTTTGGTGGACTTTATCCTGGGGTTTGGAGAGGCCTTCAAACACACTATGATCTTTTGATAAGATGAAGTTGAAAATGTAAAAATCTACTAAGGAACCAAAAATTTCATAAAGAGTAAAGGATTTTTTTTTCAATTTGGCAAGATTTGTGATAAACAGTGAGAGAAAGGGGGAGAGGAAAGACTAAGGAATGTGAGACTGTACCTAAGACAGATAGATGCTCAAATGTAACCAGTGTTAAGATCACAGCACATTCTGGGTCTAACATCAAGGAAGAAGAATCCTGAGATCAAAATGATCTGATGGAGACACACTGGAGAGAGTATAATGTAAGAGAAAGCCCTCACTGTTTATAAGAATTGTCTTTAGGGCCTGGGAAGCAGGAGGTTGCTGCTGAGAACTAGGCTTTTCAACAACACCAATCCCACAGGAAGCCCAAATTACAACCAGATAGCACAAACATGGAGTGCAGAGACACAGAACCCGTCCATTTGTCAAGGATTATAGCCCTGCAAATCGCTTTTTAGAATCAAGTGGGCCTGCAGACAGTGGCTTGGCAAATTTGCATAGTTTTGTCTTATCCTTATGAGTACTTTCTTCTTGCCTAACTGCCGCCCGATTACTGGTTCTCATTAATTCAGAAGGCAGTGACCCCTGTCAGTTCTCAAACAACTCTCCCTCATGCTCTCTCTACTTAAAAATCAAGACAAAAAAGGAAGATCATTTCTTCTTTCTTTACGTTAGCTACTGATTTCTTTTTATTCTTTTTTTTAATCATTTTGAGGGCCTTAAATATTTGCAGCCTCAATTTATTTCATAGCCAGAGCATTGTTTGATGTCTGTTACTTGCCCTGTAATATGCTCGGGCTTCTGCTACAAGCTCTCCTTCTTGTGGGGGTGAGGGGTGGTCTATTCAAGAAAGCAGTACTGAATTTTCTTCTCTTCTAACTATGATGCCATAGTAACAGCTATCACTAGCTCCTGGGTTTGTCTTCTCCATCCTGTCTTATGTGTGCTTTCTTCTGAGAACATTTCCTCTGACAGAGGAATTTATTCACCTTTTACTCTTTTTTTTTTTTTTTGTACCAGGATTGAACTCAGGGTTGCTTAACCACTGAGCCATATCCCCAGCACTTTTTTGTATTTTATTTAGAGGCAGGGTCTCAGTGAGTTGCTTAGCACTTTTCTAAGTTGCTGAGGTTGGCTTTGGGCTCGAAATCCTCCTGCCTGAGCTGCTGCGATTACAGGTACGCACCACTGCACCCGGCTTTCACCTTTTACTCTTAAGAGTGCCTGTACGTCAAATTCTTGGCCACCAAAGAAATATACCCCTTGGGTCCCATTTCTTTTTGTCTATCTTCTCTTTGAGATAGCCTTCGGGTATGTGTGTGTGTGTGTGTGTGTGTGTATGCACATATATGTGTGCATATATGTGTATGTATACATATATGCATATATATGTATATACAAACACACACACATGTTGGAAGACTATCTCAGGGAGAAGATAGACAAAAAGAAATGGTTCCCAAGAGTATATTTTATTTGCATATCTATATCTATATATCTATATATATCTATACACACACACACACACACACACATACTAGAAAGACTAAGGAAAGACTAAGGAATGTGAGACTGTACCTCAGAGAGAAAGATGCTCAAATATAACCTGTGTTAAGATCACAGCACATTCTGGGTCTAACTTCAAGGAAGAAGAATCCTGAGATCAAAATTATACATATATATATATATATATATATATATATATATGTGTGTGTGTGTGTGTGTGTGTGTGTGTGTGTGTGTGTGTCTTTTTAAAGGGTTAGTTGCCAACCATAGAAAAATGATATGAAAGTAAGTACTAGTTCCTAAGTTAGGTATATTCATGCCTTTCAAGCTAACCTAGTTTCTGCAGCCTTAGGGGTGGGGACCTAAGCCCATCAGCCCATGTATATTTTTAAATGCAAAAACACTATGTCCAAGACTAGGAAAAGCTCCAATATTACCTCTGGAGTGAGTGATGATTCTTCTAGTATGCTTTGCATGAACTTTTCAGGAGGAAAAAAATGTTTTTTTTTTTCTTTCCCCACAAACTCTTAACATTTGCTTAATTACAAAGTACACGGACCCACGGACTTGTCCCCACTTACATTTAATTACAGACCAAGAAGCCCATGAGAACAGTCTACTGTTTCTTGTGTGCTAGGAATACCTAGCATCCAAAGACAAGTCACAAATAAGAGAAGGTAACCCACGTGGCTTTGGTTTCCAGCCCCTATCTTCCAGTGTTGCACGTCCAACTGCATTGCACATTCTAGCCTCTCAGTATCCCTTTGGTCTATAAATTAAAACCTATGCCAGAGTGAAGAGTTTGATGAAGACTTATGAAAATAACTCTTGCTGCGGTCAAATTTGGAGTAGCAGCTGGAGAAACATATTTACTAAGAATTATTTCCTCATTGCAGAACAAAGCCATTGTCATTTGTTCTGAGGCAGCCACTGAAGTGTTTACCAGCCGCTCCTCATAGCATTTAATGTCTGCCTAACAGGGTGCTAGGAAGCTGGACTCTTCACTTCCAGCGAGTTCAGATTCAGGAAAAACATGGGCTGTGGGTTCATGGCTCCAAATGTTCCTCTTGAAAATGGACTTTATTGTTTACATTTCTTGGATAACTTCTTCCTTACTTTTTGTCTTGTTTTGTTCTTTGAAATAATTTCTGGAATGCCATTTGAGAAAACTAGTTTCCAAGCCACTTGAAGACCTTTGGACCACAGTGTTTTAAGTGTGGTATTCCGCCACTTGTAAAATCCAAGTGTTACAAAAAGAAAGAACTGTGTTCCACTGACCCCTGTCTTGCAAAGGACTTATTCTCTAGCTCAGAATAAGCCCAGTGTTTTATTGAGGGACTGTTACAAATATTTGTGAATGACACTATACCCAAGTAGAATATGTTCCTTATTTCTACACAAATTGCACCTGATGAAACCTTGCAGGAATTTCTTGCTGTTGGGCTATTGTTGGTAGCTAATACTGATTGAGGTGAATACTGATGCTTCTAATACAATCATGGGCTGTCACATAGGAATAAAGAATCTTTCCCTAGTTCATTCCAATACCTCTTCTCTGTAGTTTGGTAGCTACAAAGTTAATTGTCAGCAACCTATAAAAATAACACATGGTGGCTCTAAAAGGGAAAACAATACATACATAGGGTATATGATAGAAACTATCATACTAATTAAGGATTTCCCCAATTCTCAATTTCCTTTCCTAGTTCAACTTTTTGGATTAATGGCAGGAACTGCTCATGGGACAGCCAAGCTCATGGGAAATTCTTCTCTTCTGATAATCTGTCCTTTTCATTCTCCTCAATGGCTACTCCAGACCTTCCCAACTCTTCCTGTCCACTGTCTCTCACATTTAATACCAGGTGATCTTAAAATGATCTATTGCCCCATCATAACCCCTGGCCCCATGCCAGCCCACCCAGCCCCACCCACCTTCTAATCATGTCTCATCCATTCACGACTCCTCTTCATCACCTTCAGGGGAAGGACAACTGTTCCTCCAGCTCCTCGTCTAATTTTGCCACATCAAATGTCTCCGTTTTCCTGTATGACCTACCTTCCCCTTTCTATTGGTTCCTTCCTTGGATCCTGTAAACTTACTAAAATTTCCTGCAACTGTAAAACAAACAGTAAGCCAAATAACACTGCCCTGTGCCCTCCTCCAGGAATGGGTCTCTTTTTCTTCTATTTACAGCTAAACTGAACTTGCTATCCCTACTTCGTTATTTCTCATTTAATTGGAATTTTAAAAAATTTCCATATTAAAAAAAACGAAATATCCATCATAAGAATATATCAGGCAATATATGAAAGAAATTTTATACCTCTAGTGGTGTTCCCACCCATTGACTCTTATGTGTTCTATTAACTTATGTTTTATATTTTCATTTTTCATTCCTATATGGGTTGCACTGTCTATTGCCAATAGACAAGGATACTCTTTTAAAGTTCCCAATGTCATTGTTATATCTGAAATGGAAATTGGCAAAACTTCCCTGATATCTATCATCAAGTCTCTACCACTGGTCATACTTTGATGACTACTCTTCCAGCCTTTTTCTATTTATAGATACACAGAATAGGTATGCATCACTTTTTCTATTAAGAAGTACAGCTTGATTACATAATGCTATAGTGTAACGTGACTTTCCCCCTAATACATGTATCTTTCTAAATTAAAATATAGCTCTATATTGCTTTTTAAAAATATCTAGTCTTGTATACATGTATCCTAATTCATTTAATCAATTACTTACATTTGTCCATAAGGTTTAGATTGCCCTTTTTCCTCTGTTATACATAGTGTTGCTAGGAAAATTAATGTTTTGTTTTGCTGCTTTATTTGGAGGACAAGGTTCATCTCAACTCAGAGCCATTAGAAATTATTTTAATGAGAGTAATAGAAAGATTTAAACTTATACTTTTTCAAATAATTATTTTTCCATTCACTCTTTAGCTACTGCAGTTTGATTTTTGCCTGTACCATCATTCAAAGGGCATCCATGATTTCTTTTGGAGGGGGGGCAGGGGTTGTACTGGGGATTTAACCCCAGGGCAATTTACCACTGAGCCGAATCCCCAGCCCTTTTTATTTTTTTATTTTGAGACAGAGTCTTTCCAAGTTGCTCAGGGCCTTGCAGGGTTGCTGAGGCTTTGAATTTGCAATCCTCCTGCCTCAGTCTCCCGAATCACTGGGATTACAGGGGTGTACCACTGCACCCAGCCATCTATGATTTCTTAATCAACAGATTTTTTCCTCACCCTTCTTTACTACCTCTCAGGATCTCTTGGCATCCTTAGTTGTTTATTTTTGCAATTTTCTTTTCCTTGGGCTTCTATAAAACCACACTTTCCTGGACTACCTCTTACATCTGATTTCCCCATCTGAATTTTCCTGGCTGAATCTTCTTTCTCAGCCTGTGTGTTCTTCCTGGGAGGTTGAATATGACTGTGCTTCTCACATACATGTTCTCACTGGGCAACTTAGAGCAGTTAGCAGAAATTGTGGTTTGGTTTGATAGACACTGATGGGCACCAGAGCAAGCATGTGCAACATGAAACAGGTCAGGCATTAGCCAGGTGCAGCTCAGGATGCAGCACAGTTCTGTATACTGGAGTGCTGGATGTGGGCAGCTCTCAGTGAGAGATGAAGCTGAAGAAGGCAGGCAAAGGCAGTGATCAGTGGGTAGAGACTTGTACATGTCATGCTAGGGAGTGTGGACTCGACTCTTTCTGTCTATTCAGTAGATTTCTCCAGATCCTTATGACTTACCTTATGTGGTGTATCCTACATCTGCAATGTAGAAATTTCTTTTTTCATTCCATAGAGCTAAGTATATTAGTATTGCTTCCCTTCCATAACCTGAAGGAAAACCAGGTTAAAGAAGACAAAATTCTCAAGATGGAAGTGGGGGTAGGAGGGGCAGAAAATGAGGTTTGTATAGTCAGTGCATCTCAAATAAAGAATGCGAATAGGATATTATGTGTGATGTATTGGAACTCTCAAAATATTTTTTTTCCAGCCATTGGATGTACCCAGCATGAAGCGTGAGATAAAATCACCAGTTCTAGAACACTTTCAAAATAAATTCAGGGCTGAAAACAAGCTCCACTACAGCATCGTGTGCATGGGGCATGCTTTGCAAAAGTCATTTTCACTAGGACATGGTTCTCTCCTGAGGGACACCTCTCCCAAGCACTGGAATGTGGGGTGCAGTCATGCAAACATGAGGCCCTTGACCACATTGGGTTATTTTCCCACTTTTCTGCTACCTCAAAAGCCATCTTTCCACCCTGAGTTTTGCCAGCTCCAAATATAATGAGAGGAAAGTAACTCATGTCTGAAAATCAGCTACACATTTTCTAGCCTTCTGGGGAAATTGCTTCTGCTTAAAATCTTATCCTTACAAGACAAACTTCCCAAGAATGCGTTTCCCCCATGCTTCATGAATTCCTGTAACTGGAGAGTGGAAAGGCTCATTCCTTGTCAGTGCAGGTCATTTTGCTGTTGAACATCTTGCTGGTAAATCACATGTCTGAACTCTCCTATGAATCAGATTCACTTGGGAGCGAAAAACTGCCTAGAGTTCAAGGCTAATGAAAGGTAACAACTGTTAATGCAATTGTGTATGATCTCTTCCACTTTCTGTTTGCAGCCTGCAGCCTCCCCAGAGGACACCCCTGAGCTCAGCGCCTTTCTGCGAAACTCTACCATTCCTCATCTTGTCAAGAAGCGGGATGTGCCTGGTGTCCAGCTCCACAGACAGAGTCCCACAAAAATACTGGTGAGTCGTCACTGTGTGCATAGATCTGAAGAGAATGATTGGACCCGTCAGAAATCCCAGATATAGAGGGTTTTAACTTCAAGTCTTATTTGCAGTCTCCTCTGATGCTCAGATATGCCTGACATATTTTGGCAGTACATATTGTAAGAAATGAAAGTGACTTTTCTGAGAGGATTAAGGAGCATTTGTGATATAACCTTTTTGTTCTTCTAAACCTGTCTCGGAGGCTACTTTAGAGAAATGAGGATGAAAACATCAAATGTGACCTTTAATCCATTTTAAGAACATGAAGGTTCAGTTGTTAACCTATCCACAGAGAGTCTGAAGTGAGCTTGGAGGAGGGCTGTTCATCACTGGGCCCTGAGAACCTACCTGTCCTGAATCTCAGAGTCCTCTGCCCATCCAGAAGAGTAGGGACGGGTGTGTTCAGATTTCCTGGGTCATAATCCCTGTAGCGTCATAGTGTTAGGGTCCGTAGTTGCTCTAGGTTGAGCCTAGGCTGGACTTTGCAAAACTTTACAAAGCATTCATGAGTCAGTATTTTTGATGTAGTTCTCATACTCATCCGAATGTTGTTTTTAGAACTTTATCTCCTTACCTGAACATCCACTGCTTCCCTGACCATGTGGCAAAGGCTAAAAATGAGCATCAAGGAGCAATTTAGCCCTGTTCCACACATCAGTTCCATAAAGAGTAAGACCATACAAGCACATCTTCCAGCCTTGCACATGTAATCACCCCAAAATTCATCATCCTGGGCAGACACACCTAGAGGATTGGGATAGGGACAGGCCTAGAACAGTGTCCCAGCACTTGGATGGTGCAGGGATTGAGTAGGTGCTTCTTGCCCCACAGCTTCAGTACAGAAGCTCAATCAAAGATGCATTATCTTGTGGTGGCACTCGGTCAAGAGCCATAACTACCCAAAGCCAAGAACAGTCAATCCAAAGAGGTTAGCAAAAGGGAGAGACACTTGGCAGGGGGTCTCAAGGGCAAGAAAAGAATAAGGAAGAGAAGGCAGCATTTGAGCCAAAGAGGACTCTGTAGTTATTTCTACAGTGGCCAGAGTCACCTTCCTTGCTGGTCACGAGCCATGAAACACCCAGATCCACACTTCTGGTCCATGTTGGATTCACTCCTGGGCTCATCCAGGTACCACTGGGCTCTAGCCCTTGGGTAATCTTCTCTCCCTACCTGTTTGCTCTGTTGAAAACCCATGAGGATAAGAATATGTTTAGTTTCCTTAGTATTTTTTCTTCAGGGTGTAGCTCAGTGCCTGGCTCATTTGTTGAGCAAATGTATGAATGACACAGTGGATGAAGTTATCATGGCCACTACTAATAGCTTTTAGAGTCACCTCCAAAATGCTCTTGGTGTGACATTCCATCTGAACCCTCAATTCAATTCTAACTAAATATGTTGCAAGCAGTTAAAAAGATAGTGATGATGGAGACTCAATTCACTAGCCCCTCTACCTACTGAATCTGAAATAAAATGACTGTTATGACAATGAACAGCTGCTTTGGGGAATATAATTATTTGAGCCAGTTATGAAACTGTAATAATTCAAAATAGCTGAAGGGAATAAATCTATGTTTGAGGAATTGAATCCCTGATTTTAGCATTTGTATGACTGGAAGAGGGGTAATATTCAGTTGAATTCACAGAATTGAAAAATTGAAAGTTAGCAAGGAATTTCAGGAGATAAAGCTTAGAATAATGGTAGGAGTGAAGGTTATTGGACTCCTCAACTAAAACAGAGGATGCACTGGATACATATAGCATCATTCTTGGCTAAATTAGAAGAATCAACTACATGCTAGTACACGTTGAGGAGGGCAGAGGCAGAGAAGTTCCAATAAAGGCCAGATTTGGGAAAGATATCGAATGAAAACCCCCTATCTGCAGGCTCCGCTTTTCCTTGAGTTCTGAGTCCAGATCAGTTCATTCAGGGACCCTGTCTGAGCCAGCCACGTGCCGAGAAGCATGTGAGCCTTGAGGAAGACAAAGAGGATTGGATGGTAGGTGGGAAACTGGAGAAGTCCTAAATAGACTTCCTTTCTGTTCCCACCCTCCTATACTAACTTGGAATTAGTTTATTATTGTTTTTTAAAAAGCAGAGACAAATATTTCTTTAAACCCTGGTAATCCTAATCATTTATTTCAGTTCAATAAAGTAGGATAATGCTGCAAAGGATTATTCATAGTCCTGAGAATTGAACATGTTACCCAGAACATCCATAACAATTTATTAGTGTTAGTAAACAGCCATCAAAGAGAGGGTGTTAGGGTGAACAGACTCAAATTCCAACTCTCTAGTTCATTGATTTAAAAAAGCAGGGAGTGGTTTCCAGAGCCTTAATTTTAATTTGGAATGATAAGAAAGTTCTGGAGATGGGCAGTAGTGATGGTTGCAAAACAATGTAAACATATCCAGTGCCACATATATGCTTCAAATGGTCAAAATGATGTTTTAAACGTATGTTTCAAACACTCTGGCATTCATTTATTTTATCTTGACATTAAAAGTTCAAACATGGAAGTGGACAGAAAAGTACAAGCAAACAGGGCAATTAACTGAGGTCAAGCAAGGAGTGTTTGTTAAAAATATAAGTGCCTGAAATTACATAGCAAAAAGCTCTAATTGGCAGATTATGATTCAAGTACCTATAAATTTTATAACCGTATACTATATACATACCCGTCCCATAAATTCATACAGCTCTGTATATTGTCATTAAGGAAAAGCTTCCAGGGTGAATAATGAAACAGAAAACAATGATTGACATCTGCAGAATTCTAATATGTACACTACAAATGGGAAAAGCCCTTTGGAAAAACCAATGTTCAAACCCACATAGAACTAACCATGTGAAAAATAAAGATTCAGATTGTTTTTGTTTTTCAAATTTCCACTTCTGTGTATGTCTCATGAGTACACTGAGGCAAAGGAGATCAATAACTTAAAATTCTTCTGAAAATTGTGTGCCTTTGTGTTGTAGAGTCAAATATTTTTCCTTCTATTGTTTCTTATTAAATATTTTGACATAAATTTTAACTTCTGAATATCATAGAAGCTTACTTGCTCATGGATGATTGCCAAGGCAATCTTTCTTTTCCTTATCTGATTTTAATTCATCTTTTATTCACATTTTCCCTTATAGGATCAAAACTTGCAAATCATACACCTCCCTATGTCCTCAAGTCAAAACAACTCTGGAGAGTGATTATGCAGAGTTTATTCTAAAATCAAAAGCTAAATAAGACCTCCCACTGTTTTTGTTTGGTTAAAAACAACTTACTGAATCACATTTCTGATTAGGAATTTAAAAGTGCAAAATGCCAACATCCTGTGTTGGGATCATAATTTCCAATTTGCATAACATTTTTTGTATCTATCACACTGAAATCTAATTCTCCTCCACCTAAGACTATATTTGCCTTTCTCATCTTGTTCTCCTGCTGCTTTTGTTATTATCACCTCCTTCTAATCCTCTCCAAACTTTTCTGTCTTCCCTTTCACTTCTCTGATTACAGAAACCTTATCTTTCTTAGTTTCTCTTGAGCATTTTATACTATTGGCCACCTTCTGGAACTATTACATCCCTTGGCTTCCCTCCAAAAAATTCTCTCATGGGTTTTGTCCTACGTTCTGGCTAGCCCTGTCTTAGAATAATTAAAGGGACTTCTCCTTTTCCCATCCTTAAATGCCCTTGTACCTCAGATGTCCATCTTCTGGACCTCTGCTTTCCTCCCATTGATTTTGCTTTTTCAGGGAAATTTCTGGCATAACCATATCTCCAATCCTGCCTAAATGCAGTCTGCCATCTTAGCCCTCCCTTCTTGCAGTCAAGACTTGAAAGGTTTGCCTAGATGTCTAATAGCCATCCCAGTCCCAACCTATTCAAAACTCTTGTCTCCAAGACCACCCTAAATGTGCCTCTTCTCTAGCAGTCTCAATTTTTGTAACACCAGTATGGATCCTACCAGTACCCTTCCACCCTGTTCCGATACAAAGAGCTCCCCCCACTACTCTCTCTCCTTCATTGCAAACTCCAAATGTCTATTCTACTTCCTAAATTTCTCTAAAATTCACCTTTCTGTCTTTATTCTCAATGCCTCTGTTCAGGGCCTTAGCATTTCTCATTTGGGCTCTTGCTACAAGCTGCTTAATTATCCTCCTGCCTTCAACTCTATTTTTTTTTCTCAAATACCACCTATCTCTCTAAACACAAACCTGATCATGGCCCTTGATTTAAAAACTTGACACCAGTTCTCCAGTACCTTCTGAATGAACTCTAAGCTCCTTAGCATAAGCAGTATTGTTCTTATCTTATTTCCATCTATCCATCTCACCCCTATGTACCCTGCCCTCCCCTTTCCTGAGCATGCCCTTCCATTGTTCAGGAGAACCTTGTGCCAGTCACCCCATTATTCCAGGTAACTCTCACTCTTCAAGGGCCATTCCACACATCAGCTTCTCCAAAGTCCTCCAACAGAGCTAGATAACCAGGATCAAAATCTCCAGGGAGGTCACAACAGCTACCAACTGGCTTCCGTCTTGCCTCCTGAGGGTGGGATTAGCAGTGAGTAGCATCTTAATTGTGGAGCATAAACAAATGGAAGAGTCCCCATGAGACCCAGGAACTGCAGAGCTTTGGGATCTCTTGCTTCCATCATCAGCACCTCAGGCTCCAAATCTAATGGTACAAGGATAGTCCAGTTACCTATATTTGGAAGCATCATGTACAAATCTGACCTTACCAAAATTTATTCTGATATATGTTACTGATTGCTTAGTATTCTTAGAATTCTTTGTTCCTAAAAATATTCTTATGGTAATATGTTCTTCAGGTTATTATGTTATTTATCAATTTCATTAAAGTGAAATGCTTCGATCAAGTACTTCACATAATGTTCAATAGACTTATTTGTATTGGGCACCTGTAGTACAGTGTTTGAGACATGAAAAATGAATAAGGATAACCCCTAAGATAAATTCAAAGCAGTGAGAAAATACTCTGTAATGCCAAAAAAAAAAAAAAAACAGTGCATGTTTAATGGCATAAGTTGGTGTGAACATACTGTATGTACAGAGATACGAAAAATAGTGCTCTGTATGTGTAATAAGGAATGCAATAAATAAATAAATTTTTTTAAAAAGAAGTATCATTCTGTACATTTGCATATAGAAAATGGACATTCATTAATTTCCATACTGGAATTCAATCAGAAATATGATTGATAAAATATTATTGGTCTGATAGGTAAAATGTCATCATAATGAACACTTTCTAGGATCATGCATCTCATATATTCAGAGTGACCCATTATAAGTTGGGAAACCTAAGGAACTGGTTAAAAACAGCCTGATGAATAGAATTCACAGAAGGGCCTGCTCCACAACTAGGAAGTCTTTTGGGCAGAAAGAATCATGTTATGAAACAAATGCTTATCAGTAGGTCAATAATTTTGAGTCTCCAAGATTATGGACTTGGGAGCTTCCTCTGTAGCCTTCTCCACACTTGCTCAATATAGCAACTAGTGGAAAGAATCTCTATAAGAAACATCTTCCCAGGTTCTGAGTAAATGAAATAGAACAACTCATTGACTATTTCCAGAAGATGAGTACTTAGAACAGAACTTGCATTTTATTCATGTCCATTTCTCTCTCTTACCACTAACATCCATGCATCATTACCACTAATGGTAATGATTGTCCTTGGTTGTTTCAATACCTCTGTTCTTTCCTTAAATTACATTTGCAGATAAGGCAATGACTTCTGAAGAAATAAAATGGAAATAAGCAGATTTTAATGTTGATTCTCTACCAGCATTTAAAGATGCCTGTTTTAGTCAGCTTTTTCACTGTTATGACTAAAAGACCCAGTCGGCACAATTGTAGAGGAGGGAAAGTTTATTTGAGGGCTCACGGTTTCAGAAGTCTTAGTCCATAGAAGTCTGGCTCCATTCTTCAGGTGAGGCAGAACATTGTGGTGGAAGAGTATGACAGAGGAAAGTAGCTCACATGGTGATCAGAAGCAGAGAGAGACTCCACTCTCCAGATACAAAATATATACCCCATAGCCACACGCCCACTGAACCACTTCCTCTAGCCACACCCCACCTGCCTCCAGTTACCACTCAGACAATCCCATCAGGGATTAATTCACTGATTAGGTTAATGCTAAAACCCAATCACCTCCTCTCCAAACCTTCTTGCATTGTCTCACATGTGAGTTTTTGGGGGACACCTCATATCTAAATAATAAAACTGCCCCTGTCTTTTAATGTGCTGTCCCTGATGTTGGGTTTTTTGTCTTGTTTTGTTTTGTTGCAGAATTGTACAAATATCGAGTGTTTGCAAATCTCCTGTGTAGTGGGACGACTAGAAGGAGGAGAGAGTGCAGTTCTCAAGGTCAGATCTCGACTGTGGGCCCACACGTTCCTCCAGGTAATAATATCACAGATACATCTACATACCATTCACTAGAACCTCTTCTCAAAAGTTCAGTGGGAAGTCTTTTCAAAATAACTTTTTAATTTAAATATTTTTAGATTTTCTAATTTTAATTTTTTTTATTGCTGTACTAGGGATTAAACCCAGGGCCTCCCACATGTGAGGAAGCTTCTACCGTTGACCTACATTCCCAGTTCTTAATATTCTCACCTTAATTTTTAAGTTTTTATCATTTGCAAAATTTTTAATTTAGATGTTTAACATGTTTAAATTTGAAAATTTTAATTGCTTCACTAAAAACATTTGAAGGAAATTTCTGTGGAGGAGTTGAGGTCATCTTTCCCTGCAGGTAAAGATGATTTAGCCACCCTGAGGCCCTAAGACCTTCAGTAGTAATGTAGAGTCAAGCAAGTATTTTCACTTGGCTCACCCCTATCTGCCCAGTGCCAGGTACACAGTAGGTCTCCCATAAATATTCGCTAATGAAAGGATGGCGAGTATGGAAACACAAGCCAAGCCATGTGTCCAGAAAAATAAAAAAGAGAAAATCAATTTAAATGGGAAAAAGGAGAGTGTTCCAGAAAGTTCCTCAGATCATGTGATCCTCCAGCACAGGCTCCAACCATAAAAGCATCTCAGCAGAAATCCTGGTTTGTGGAATTTATAGATTGTTCTGTGCTTTGCCTTATCTTTACTGTGGGTTTCTCTACTGCCCTGGATAAGTCCATTGATTGTCTGCATTTTAAAAGTTTAAAAATCTCTTTTACAGTAATAAAATGAAATTCAACTAAGTAATTAACTACCGTATTTTAAGACCTTATTGATGAGGCAGGGTTCTTCTTTAAAACACTAAATTACAACTCCAACCAAATCTGTGCATTCTTGCTCAGTTTTTTAAGTACTTACAAACTCACCTGGTTCATTGTGCCACTGAAAATTCTTTTGAGCCCACCTATAAACATAGAATTTTATTTCTCTATATTTTCATGATTTCTACCATGTCTCTCATCTCACAATTCTTTTAATTTTGTCCCCAAAACAAACAGGAAGAAAATTAGTTACTTTTTAAAGGTCATTCGGACACCTTTATTATCATCATTATCATCATCATCATCATCATCATCATCATCATCTTTTATCGAAGGCAAGGGTTTCATCTCTATTAACATGTTGCACTGGATCATCCTGCTTTGTTGGAGTCATCCATTCATTACAGGAGACTCCACAGCACTGCCTCACATTCTGGCATTTCCCCACTATCCTACAGTTCATGTCACAAGGAGGTTGTCACCCACTTGTGACAACCCAATGTGTCTCCGGACATCAACAATTTCCTGGGGACAAAATCATCCCCCTGTGTGAACCACTAATCTCTCTCTTTTTTTTTTTTTTTTGGCCAAACCATTATTTATATGTTCACTCAACAAATATTTATGGAGCACCTACTGTGTGCCAGGCACTGCCTCACAGGGAAATATCAGTGAGCAAAGTAGATGTAGCACCAACCTTCACAGAACTGTCCCCTCAGCAAAGGAGTTGGAAGTGACAAAAGCATGCATAAGCCTGTTTTAGACAGAAATAAGTGCCCCGAAGCCAGTGAAACAAGGTCTCAGGATAGAGTGGGAAAGGGGGCTGCCTCTATAGGGAGGGTGGGTGCAGGATCTCAGGAGCATAATGTTGTTCTGTCAAGTACAGTAATAAGCAAAACTAAACAGTTCATTGGTAAATCTAAGAGAAAATAAGTGAATGAAAACACAAAATTCACTAGAGTAGTAAATATCTCCTGAGTAGGGGCCATTCAGGGAAGAACATAGAGAATGTTTCAAAGTACTGATGATGTTTCACTAAAAAAGGTACGTGCATGTTCATCTTGGATTTTCCCTATCACTATATGTTGTAAATGATGATTGTCTTTGCCCAGTATTCAATTGAACAACTTTCATTCAAAGGAAAATACCAGAAGGACTGAGACAGTTTGGAATCTACTACAATAGTTCAAGGGAAGAGGAAACTAAGAGCTCTTTTACAATTTTATAGTTCTGACTGTATTAGTTACCTATTGTTGCATAAAAAAAAAATTCCCCCAACTTGGCAACTTAAAATAATAAGTATTCATCCTTTCACCCTGAAAGTTAGGAATCTGGCCACAGCTTAGCTGGGTGCTTCTGGCTTGGTGTCTCTTCACTGAATGATACAATTGAAATGTCAGTGAGGGCTGAAATCAATCTGAAAGATTGACTGGGGCTGGAGGACCATCCACAAGATGGTTCAAGGACATGCATAAAAAGCTAGTGATTGATGTTAGGAGAGCCAGGTCCTTGCTCCGTGGACCTGTTCAGATGGTGCTGATTGAATGCCCTCCTAACACAGTGGTTAGCTTCCCCCAAGCAAGCCCGGAGAGAGCAAATCTTGCATGTCTCTTGTGACCTAGCCTTGGAAGTCACATTCTGGCATTTCTCCAATATCCTAAAGTTCATGCTTATCACCCCTGTTCAGTATGGGAGGGACCCACATACAGGTGTGAAACACCAGGAGGCAGGAATCACTGGGGCCTCCTTGGAGACTGGCTACCCCAATTACATTAACCAACTCTTTACCTTCCTACTTTTTTTAAGGTGAAACTTAAAGCATAAATCATAAATCCTGTTCTTTCTCTAATCAAATGAAACTAGAAATAAATGATACTATCATAACCAATATGTCAGTGCCCTAAAAGTTGATGTAACAACCACAAGCTGATTATCTTCAAGCTACAGACATTGACCCTCTCAATCAGAAGTGTAAAACTAAGGTGTGCACAGAACCGGTTCCTTCTGCACACAGTGAGGGAGAAACCATGCCAGGCCCCCTCCTGGCCCTTGCTGGCTGCCAGCCATATTGGCATCTGGTGGCCCACAGACACATCACACCAGTATCTGCCCCGTCTTCATATCACTTCCTGCTCCATGTCTTTGTGTCATCTCCTTTCTGTCTCTTCTGAGGACATTCATTGGATTAGAGCCCATCCTAATTACTAAATGCTCATCTCTAACCTTTCCTTAACTACATCTGTAATGACCCCCATAAGGTCATGTTATGAAATTCTGGATGGCCATGACTTTAGGGGAGACATTATTCAACCCACTCTAGTCATCAATCCAACATCCCTCCTGAAACTTTGCTACTCCATTTTGCCACAATATTTTAATTAATTAATATAGTAAGTGTGCTTTTTTTTCCCAGTACTGAGAATTGAACCCAGGGTCTCTGGCTTGCTAGGCAAACTATTTACCACTGAGCTATATCCCCAACTCTTTTTAAATTTTATTTTGAGACAAGATCTCCCTTAGTTGCCCAGGCTGGCCTCGAACTTCTTCTCCTGCCTCAGCCTCTGGAGAAGCTGGGATTATAGGTGTGTGCCGTCACACACAGACAATACACTGTTTAAAATGTCACTAACCTTAATAGTACAGGGGGAAGAGATTAGTTGGGTTTAAGGCATTTGGGGTATAACTGTTTTCTTTCAGTTCATTACATACTTTTAAAAATATAGTCTCAGGTACTTCTTCACTAATCTTGGGAAGATTTTCTAATCAGAATAAAGTTATGGTGACTCTTGTATTTTTGGTAAACACTGGCAAAGTATGTTTTTGAATTTTATTTATTTTTATTTATGTTTTTGGTACTAGGAATTCAACCCAGGGTGCTTAACACATCCCCAGCCCTTTTTATATTTTATTTTGACACAGAGTCTTGTTAAGTGGCATGGGGGCTTCACTAAGTTGCTGAGGCTGGCTTTGAACATGTGCTCATTCCTGCCTCAGTCTCCTAGTCACTGGGATTACAGGCATGTGGCACCACACCCAGCTGAATTTTATATACACACCTTCCTCTGTGAAAACTACCCATAAGCAAAGTGGTAAAAACTACATGCACACATTAGAACAAGTTCTAGGAGCCCTGACCTTGATTTCCTCTGTTTTTGCTATCTTTGGTAGATACTGGGTCAGGACGCAAGAGCCTGGTGCTATTCCTGATTAGCTCTGTGAACTTTCATGGGGCTTTTTTTCCCCATTTGAGATGAAGGGATTGGGCTAAAGGCTCCTTTTATTCCTAAAACTTTACTGATGTATGGGCAGCTCACATGGAACCTCTCCTAATAAGTTATTTATAATGTTTATTCTGCTTAGCTTAAGTCAGCAATAACTCGGCATGCTTTATTAATAGCCTCTTTTGTATTATGTTTACACTTAGGTTGACTCAGAACAGACTATACCTAAATGGTTCTCTAAACTTGAAGAGCAGCCAGCCAACCTTTCCAAAGAGATATGTCTGTAAATAGCAAGGCTTCTATTGAGTAATCACCACACAACTGGGCGCCAGGATAGTAAATGCTTGTGTGTGGATTATAACTTCTCACAGAAATCCTGTGGGATACATGTTGTTGTTGTTATTATGATTATGATTATTATTATTATTATTAGCTGCATTTTACAGATAAGCAAGCTGAGACGTGGAGGTTAAGTGGACTTCTCTAGGTCACGTAACTAGTAAGAGGAGGAATCTTTGAGTTTTTGTCCTATGTATGTTACCTTGCTAAACTGCTAGAGATTTCTATGTGAAAACTACATGCTGTAGATTTTACATCATAATAGCAATGCTACAGGTTGCTAAACTAACTCTTCTGTTAGACTACTGCACTGTAACAACTGTATAGATATTTTATAAATACTATGTATTAAAGCTTTTTAGCTTTTTTAATAATACAATAAATTTCATAACATACCATTTCAGAATCCAGTACAAATACAATTCTTGAATTACATTGCCCAATATAATGGTAATAGCTACATGTGACTATCTAAAGTATTTTAATTTCAATAAAATTAAATATTCACTTCCTCAGTGTCACTAATCACACTTCAAGTGTTCAGGGGTCTCTCCTCTTAACTCCTCTACAAGACTGTGCAAAAGCATATCTGTCCTTGAAGAGAGTTCCACTGGGATGCACTGTTTTAGAACTTTAGGGAAGTATGTTTCCCTTCAAACTTATAAGATTATTTCATATAGTCAATTATCATATCTATGAATGAAGATTTGGACTGTGTTGAATACTAGCTTCCTGACTTTTATTATATCCCCTGATAAGGTAAGAATGAGGCCCCCTTTTGTTTCATGATGGTATCATCTGCTGCCTCGAAAGGCAAAAACCTTTGTCAAAAATCCACTTTTTACTAAGTGCAGCATTCCAGGTTTGAGTAAACACAACCACCTCCCGCTCTCCCCACTAGCCAGCAAGGACAGCAAAATGATGTGATTTTCAGACTGAGGAACAAAATGTGTTGGCTTTACTTCAAAGCTTGGATGTAATTAGGGACTGTACAAGTAAACTTTTGGATTCAGAACTGCTTAGCAAATAAAACATTGAAATTCTGCTATATACAATGAAAAAAAAAAAGTTGGGGGGATTACATTCTTTGAAAGTTAAATTTGGAGGGAGTCTTCCTCAAATTTATAGCTGACCCAGGAATGTGAGCTCCTCTAAGGCAGGAAGAATGTTCTGTCTTTGGCTCTCCCAGCAGCCCTGTAGCACCTTGCCCAGGGAAGCTATACCTGGCACTGCAATGGTTGAAATACCTGTGGACAAGTTCTAGGGTTGGCTGGGCCATAACGTATTGACTATTCATTCAGAATGAAACCAATCAAGCTAACCAGGAAAAAAAATCATAACAAATTATCCTTCTTGGTCTAATGCTGATAACCCTGAAAGCAGCCAATATTCTGGCAAAGTTAAAAGCATGTTGCCAGAAAACATGAACAAGAAGTGGCTTGAAATGTTCTTCTCTAGAAATGTGCCTTGACTGCTCAGTTTGAGATACAAAATACAGCTGAATGCATGGATAATCCTAGGGGATCCTCTCTGCACAGCTGGAAAGGTCTTCAGTGAGGAGCTTTGGGTCATGTTTGCTATGACATTTGACTTTTCTTCCAAATCATTTCCACCTTGTCCTGAACCCAAACCACAAGCTGGTCTGGTTCAGTGACTTTAGTAAGGACTTCTTGTCTTGTAGGCAAAGAAGTGATCATTTCACTTTCTTACTTCTCTCCAGTGAAACACTTCTGGCTGAGATGATAAGGTTCTCAAATTGAGGAGAAAACCTTAGCAGGGGTTTAACAATGTCAAAAAGTAGGCTTCCTCTTCACTCTGAGCCACATCCTCATTTGATTCTTTTGATCCTATGAGGCAGACAATCCAGGATTCCAAGTGACAGAAACAAGTCCAAAGGGTCATTATTCTCTCCTTATTCCCTGTCCAAGCTGATGATCAGCACTATTAAGTGCTCTCAGCATGGTTTCCAGCCCTCAGCCAAAGGTCAGGTAGCTTCAGTAGTCTGAGCAATGCAAGACCCTCCCCACACAGCTGTCATAATTAATTTAGACTCAACCGGGGGAATAGGTTTTGAAAATTATCTCCTACAACCCACATCTATGCTCCAAAGGACATATTCAAATAGATGAGGCATTGTGCTCCCTTTTATTTCTTTTGCTGATACAGAAACTGAGAACCCTCCTGGACATCCAGTAATAACCTGTTGCCTCGTTTGATACAGTTCTACCATTGAAGCAAAGCATAAATCTTTTCCCATTATAAGGAAATGAGAGGCAGGTTGCTTGCTATTTTGTAATTGAAAAATGCAGAAGCAAGCATGCACTCCAAAGAAGCTTTGCAAAATATTCTACATCTCAGAATGTTACATATAAATCTTTGTGTCATTTATTTAACAGTTAATCTGTTCATTCCCTTGCCTTATAAAGGAAAGTTTAAACACAAAACTTTATGTTAAAATGTCAAATGGTTTCTTGAAGGGTCTTTCATAAAATTTAGAACTTTAAATGAGATAAAAGAGAGAAAGCATAAAAAAAGATAAGTTTTTTAAAAAAACTATTTTCACCCTATAATAATTTTGAGAATGAAATTATTAGTGTCCCAATGATAAATTGTCATGTTAGATTTTTATTGTTTTAATTATCTTTGGTATACATTTTTTAACACTAGTTTCTTCAAAGACTGAACAACAAAAATTATGTCATTTCAGAGGTATTGAAATGACATAAATTTGAAAACTATAATTAGCCTATTCAAGTCATATTCCACTTTTCATAAATAATACGGGCTTCCTTAGGTTGCTCATTTTCCTAAAGACACAACTTTTCAATCAAATAACCAGAAGAATGACTCTACGACTCGTATTCCATCAATTTGCTTAGGATCACTCTGCCTTTTGCTGTTGCTTCTTATCTAAGGGTTGGAAGAGAGGTGGATTAGGGAACCCCAAGCCCATGCAATCTAAAGGTAACTATGCACTTCTCCTATTACTTTGAGCATGACATCATACTGAAATGAGGGAGAATGCTTTTTCCATGAAAGAGTTATCATTACAACCCTACAATTGAGGGACAAGTAAGTATTTCAGTCTACATGTTTCCATTCTATGTGTGACATTCTATTCCAGAGGTCAGCGGAGTACAAACTGCATCTTCATTTTCCTATTAAATAAGACCCAGTGTTTCTTATTTAAGAAGTCCCTGGTAATGGAGGGACTGGCTAAACAGTAAGTTGTTAGCACAAGAAGTCAAACCAAATAACCTGCATCAACATTCTGAAGTCTTTCCAGGGAAAAGGGTCACTTCCTGGGATACCAGGAAAAACTGGCATGAGTCACCAGGTGTCTAACCACACCAGTAGCCCAAATTTCTATACTTTCACAGTTTCTGCTTATTTCAGTATTTCAGTCTTTGAAGCCTAATGCCAGAGAGGAATGCATTACTGCAAACTCTCTATTTGTATATGTTTATGTGTGTGTGTGTGTGTATATTTATACACAGACACATAGTATATTGAGGATTTTTAATAGTTTTATCATAAAATCCAAAAGGAGATAAATATTTTCTTCCTCCCTAATCCAGGCTAGAAAGTCTACAATTCATGGTTAATGCAACTTGATGCATTATATTTGTTCTGTCCCTTTGTAAACATACAAATGGGTCAGAAAAAAAGTTTTTATTTTAGTTAATCCTAAATGAACCCCTTGTCCTGTGATTGTTGCTTAAAATGGAAATTTCCTTTATAATTTAAAGTTTCTCCAGCAATTTCTTAGGTTTTGTCTCCTCACAAAGCTTAGCTCCTGGGAAATGTTGAGTATTTAAACATGGGCTCATAAAATGGAAATGTGTTTTTAAAATAATTGTGGAGAAGGAATTAAGCAGTTCAAAGGCAGGAAAGGGAGAGGTTTTGACCTTGACAGACATGCTTAGGTACTTAACCAACTCAGAAGCCTCATCTCCTCTCCATTTGTTGCCAATAATTTTTATTTGTACCATTATTGTAAGCAAACCATTATGCAAAAGTACATAATAGAGACAGCTAGTGGGCTTACAAACCGCAGTTTAAATAATGCAGTATGACAGAGAAGGAAGGCATTTTTCTGGGGATTAATAGCTATCTGGGGTAAAAAGAAGGCCCCAGATATTGTCAAGGAATAGTAAACAACCTGGTTTGTCAGTCCTCAATCAACTCTAATATGGCACTGATTGCTCTTACATGAGTAATTGCTGGATAGGAGATTACTTTTAATGTGAGAATATTATACTTGTTTTGTAAAGAGCACAATTGAAAGCATTCAATTTTAAACAGGGAATCAATATCGTAACACTGCCCATAATTATTTCTCATAAGTTAAATACTCGCCCAGGCCACACCTTGGACCTTTAATGCAGAACTAAGATCTTTGACATCAACCCAGCTGATCATGGCCTAATAACACACATTTCCCATTCCTTGGCACTCCAGGGAATTTTTTTTTAAATGCCTTTTTATTTGCCATAAAGGATAGAAGAAATTTTGCTTTTGGAGAATTTAAAACAAAGAACAAGCTGATGTAGGAGTTTCAGTCTTTACAGACTCTTTGCCTACCTCCTAACTGACTCAGGCCCTAGGTTGTGTTGGTTTGCATGGGTGAATAGATAATGAAGGTAAGACCTCATCGTGAACTGCAGCCCTCAATATATATCACGACCTTTTCTTAAGACTTCCCAAACTTCCTAATTCAGTTAAGGTAAAGTTGCACATCCAATTCAGTAATTGAAAACATTAAGCCTTTTATAAGGTGCTCTCAAATGACTGGTACATGGGATAGGATCATCAAACAGCCAAATCATTAGATGTCTTAAGTCATCCTCTATTCAGGTGGTCCATCAACCAATATCAATTAAGCCCTAGTGCAGAGTTCTAGGTGCCATGGAAGATTTGTACCATCTAGTTGGAGATAAAAGTAAACCTAGGCATCATTTAACATTATTTTATGAAAAAGATAATAGAGATGCACTCAGAGAGATGTCTCAGGAGGCAATATCATCATTGTGTAAACATAATATACTTAAATGAAGGCCACTATGATGCCACTAGGCAATATAATCTTATGGGACTACCATCATATACGTGGTCCGTAGATGACCAAAAACATCATTATACATCTCACGACGGTAAAATTTTTAAAAATCAAAAAGTTAAACCACAATGTGAAAGTTCCAAAAATTATTCAAATATGTTCTCATCCCAGACTTAATTAATCAGAATCTCTAAGATGGATCTCAGACATTTCTGAAGCCCAACAAGGTCCAGTGGTTTATGAACCACCAGAAACAACAGTAAAGATTGGGGATGAATGGAAATGTGAGAAAACCAACTGTGGTCAACAGTGGGAGGGATGAAGGGAAGAGGAAAGGAAAATTTCTTAGAGAAATATAGTGTCCACATTCTGCATTCTAGAGTTTGACCCTCATCATTTATGTGCTAAAAAGCTTTCATATTTTATTCTTTCATAAATGCAGAAAATCAAGTAAGAGGAAATCTATTTTATCTAGAATAGATGCAGAGATGGAAGGTCTTGAACAGTTTGTTTGCCAAAGATACAACCTCAAGTGAAGGAATATGATTTTCTACCAATTTTTTAAAGTGAACTTGGAAATGAACAAAAGCTTCTTTGTTTGGGGTTTGGGAGCATAGACATGTACTTGAGTATTCAACAAAAATCTTCACATACACAGAATCCCCAGGCTAAAATTTCCCCTGGGTCTATCAGTGAAGATGGTAAGGAATTAGATTGAAATTGCCAAGTACACAGAAGATTTTATAAGCAAAGATTTCCAAACTTTATTTTTTAAAATTCTCAAAGATAGAAATAAAAAACCAACTTTCAGTTAAAATGGAAATATCAGCAGAGAAGTGAACAGCAGAAGAATGATACTTTCAAAAGAATTTTTTCCAAATGAATGGAGCTATTTACCCTGAAGAGCTAGAAAGAAAAAAAGCCAAATATATAGTAACTTTAAGTATGTAAAATTTGTATCCTTTGACTTGTCCTTATCATAGGCAGAAAATAGGATTTACCAAAGAGAAAGAGAATTCAGCTGTAGGAAAAAAATAAGCTTCATAAAAATATATGAACAAAATTATTACAATCCAGATTATTGAATTGGCCTCCAGAGACCCAGCACTGAATCTTAGATAGTGATGTGCTAGTAAGTGTTTAATAAACTGAACTGCTCTTTGGGAGGGGAGAAAAAAAGCTCTGAGGTATAGCTTGTGTTGATTTCCATGGTGTAAATGCTTTCATCATGGCTGTTTTCAGGCTACCAACATGATGTCAGTGAATACAGAGCTGGGAAGAGATGCCCAGTAGCACACTATTATAAATATGATATTTAGTCATAAATGGCATTAGGAGCATAGATAATAGGAAAATGTAATAAAAATGATTAGGTATTGAGTTTTGAATATTCATTACCTTCCAAGAAATACAATGGACTTACATCTACATTGAAGGTTTAATAATGTCTTTGTTTAACAACTGACACCAAAATTTTTGAAATTTTAGCAATTGGCTGTCAAGAGCCATTATGAGGCCAGCTCTAGCACAGCATTGGGTTTAGTCACTGTTTCAAGTGGAGGAGAGTCACAGAAGCATAAGTTCTCAAAGCAACTTTCCTAAGTTATTCCCAAATATTTTCCCTTTGACTTTAATCAACAGTTAACATGACTGTTTTCTTTGCTGTGAAGAAGGTTTTTAGTTTGATACCATCCCATTTATTGATTCTTGATGTTATTTCTAGGGCTTTAGGAGTCTTGCTGAGGAATTCAGTTCCTAAATTGACATGATAGAAAGTTGGGCCTATATTTTCTTCTAGTAGGTGCAGGGTCTCTGGTCTAATGCCTGGGTTCTTGAGTCACTTTGAGTTGAATTTTGTGCAGGGTGAGAGTTAAATTTCATTCTACTATCTATGGATTTCCAGTTTTCGCAGCACCATTTGTTGAAGAGGCTATATTTTCTCCAATGTATGTTAATAGCACCTTTGTCTTGTATGAGATAAGTGTATTTATGTGGATTTGTCTCTGTCTTCTATTCTGTTCCATTAGTCCTCATGTCTATTTTGGAGCCCATAGCTTGCCATTTTTATTCTAGCTCTGTAGTATAATTTGAGGTCTGGCAGTGTGATTTCTCCTTCATTTTTTTTTTTTTTTTGGTACCGGGGATTGAACTCACCGGCACTCAACCACTGAGCCACATCCCCAACCCTGTTTTTGTATTTTATTCAGAGACAGGGTCTCATTGAGTTGCTTATTACACATATACAGCACAATTTTTCATATCTCTGGTTGTATATAAAGTATGTTGATACCAATTCGTGTCTTCATACATGTACTATGGATAATGTCTATCACTTTCCACCATCTTGCTAACCCCCTGCCCCTCCCTTTCCTTCCCACCCCTCTGTCCTATCTAGAATTCATCTATTCCTCCCATGCTCCCCCTCCCTACTATAAGTCAGCCTCCTTATATCAGGGAAAACATTCAACATTTGTTTTTGGGGGATTGGCTAACTTCACTTAGCATTACCTTCTTCAATGCCATCCATTTACCTGCAAATGCCATGATTTTGTTCTTTTTTATTGCTGAGTAAAATTCCATTGTATATATATGCCACATTTTGGTGAGGATGTGGGGAAAAAGGTACACTCATACACTGCTGGTGGGACTGCAAATTGGTGCAGCCAATATGGAAAGCAGTATGGAGATTCCTTGGAAATATGGGAATGGAACCACCATTTGACCCAGCTATCCCTCTCCTCGGTCTATATCCAAAAGACTTAAAAACAGCATACTAGAGGGACACAGCCATATCAATGTTTATAGCAGCACAATTCACAATAGCTAAACTGTGGAGCCAACCTAGATGTCCTTCAGTGGATGAATGGATAAAAGAAAAAAAAATGGCTGCTTTTTCTATTTCTATGAAGAACATCTTTGGAATTTTAATAAGAATTACATTGAATCTGTATAGTACTTTTGGTAGTACGGCCATTTCGACCATATTAATTCTGTTTATCCAAGAACATGGGAGATATTTCCATCTTCTAAGGTCTTCTTTAATTTCCTTCTCTAGTGTTCTGTAGTTTTCATTGTAGAGGTCTTGACTGTATAACTTTTGCTAGTAAATGGATGGATCTGGAGGCTATCATGCTAAGTGAAATAAGCCAATCCCCAAAACCAAAGGCCAAATGTTCTCTCTGATGTGCAGATGTTAGCACACAATAAGGGGAGATAGGGCTGGGAAGAACAGAAGTACAGCAGATTAGACAAAGCCGAATAAAGGGAAGGAAGGCAGGGATGGGATATAGGAAAGACAGTGGAATTAATCGGAAATAACTTTCCTGTGTTCATATATGAATACACCACCAGTGAAACTCCACATTATGTACAACCACAAGAAGGGGATCCTAATTAAATAAGTTATATTTTAAGTATGTATAAGATGTCAAATTCACTCTACTGTCATGTATTAAATACTAAAAATAAATAAAAATTAATATAAGAACCAATTAAACAAAGAGAACTTTTGGAAACAGTCTATCAGAAACATTGTATGCTTGTAGGTCAGTGGTTCTTAACTGTGGCAATTTTGCTCCTGGGGGGACATTGGGGAATAACTAGAAGCATTTTTGATTTTCACACTGGGGCATCTGGTAGCAAGGCATGCATTGAAGCTGAGAAACCTGGCTCTGGGTCTTCAGTACAAAGTGACATGCAATACATTTCTTATGAACTAAGTACACAATATTATCCTCTGTCAGATAACAAGAATTTTGTAACACATCGTGTCTGCCCTTTATACTTTACTGGCAGTAACTATATTAATCCTTGTGCATTTTTTAGGACCCTGATTTTCTGCTTCATATTAATCTTATATATAAGTCTTTAATTAATAAGATAAATTATCTTTAAAAATAGAAAGGGCATGAATTGTATATATATGCCATATATACATACATGTATATATGTAAACACCAATGGTCCATTGGGTGTTTGTATGGATGAATGGATGGATGAATGTTTGAATGGATTTTTGGATGGATGGATAGATATATGAATGGATGGATGAGTGAATGGAAGGAAGGGGGAAAAACAGTAAAAGAGTCACTGAAAACAATTAAGTGGCTACCAACAGAACTTTTAAATGCTTTATAGGAAATACACTTAAATAAATATGTTTACTTTCAGAGAAAAAATGATCCCTATGCTCTTGCATCCATGGTGTCCTTTGAAGTAAAGAAGATGCCTTATAAAGATCAGCCAGCTAAACTCCCAGAAGGAAGCATAGCAGTGAGTATCTTTCAAAAATACATGGGCACAAATAACATCATTAAAGTCATTTTTAATCACTGTCTAGGATGTGCTTGGTTTACATGTTTACATTGAACTGAGAAAAGTTTCCCATTTTTACTTCACCATTTTTTATTTCAGTCTGGAAATTTCCTAGTGCCTTTTGATCTGGTTTTTAAACTTCCAATATAAATTTCTACCTAAAAGAAAATTGCAGTGTCTTACTAATAGTATTCATTATTTATTAATCAATCCATTTTGTTTCAGAGAAATTCAGATAGCAATGATCATCATAATGAAATTGTACTTAGTCTTTAGTTGTAATGGCAGCAAGATGAGTCCCCTTGGGGAGGGAAGAAACCCTTCCTTAGGGCAAGTTAGTCATGGACTGGCGGCTGCATGGCTTTAAAAGTCATTCCTCTCTGTGCAAAGAACCATGATTATGTCCTGGAAAGAAAAAAACAAAACAAAACAAGAGTACATAATGAATGAAATTTCTTTTTTTTAATTGGGTTTATTAAACATCACTGACACCCAAAATCTGTCACAGAACAACTTCTGACATCCTCAGCAATGTTGCAAGGGCTATACAGAGGGATGAAGGTGTGGGTGATAGGAAACCAGCAACCACCATTACCAAAACTGTGCCATTCAAGTTGGGAAGATGTCAGAAACCTCTGAGAAACAGACTGCTCTGAAATACAGTATTAAGATTTCAGCTTTCATCTCTTGATTATTTCATGGATATTTACAACCCCCAGATTGAACTCTTTGTTATACAAAGTGTGGTTGGCAGGCTGGAGCCTTGGCATCACCTGGGAGATGATTAGAAATACAGGAACTAGCCTCACTCCAGACCTGCTGAGTCCCAATCTGCATTTTATCATAATCATCAGTGGATCCATAAAAACACTCAAGTTTGAGAAGCACTACGTTAGATGGTGTATAAGTTGGTCCTATTGATATTTCTTTCTAGCTGGGTCTTTATTTATTACTTCATTACAATAGTTAATCTTTATCACCTAGTCTACTTTTAACAATTTAAATTAAACTGATCCATTGGTCAATGATCCAACTTTGACCAATGGATTAATGAAACAAAATCATCACTCATGCAGCTTTAAAAATGCATAAATATATATGGGCTAAGATTTCATCCCACATATCTGGACTAAGTAGACCTGAGGTGGGGTCCTGGTGCTGTGCTTTAAAAGCCTTACAAGTAAAATTGATCAAATTGTGTTCTACGCTTGTATGAATATTTCACAATGAATCCCACTGTTGTGTGTAATTAATATGCACCAATAAAAGAATTTTTAAAAGCCTTACAAGTGCAAATTGTGTAGTGGAGCCAGAGTTAAGAACTTAAGCACAAGCAGTTCAGATCACCTAGAAGAAAGCCTAAGGCTTGCAAGATAGAGTCATCCAGATTTGATCCTGGCTCTGCCTTGCTCCAATTAGGAAAACTTCGGGAAGTCACTTAACTTCCCTAACGCTGTTAACATCACCCACATGTTGGCATTATGAAGGCAATTTTTAAAATTATGTACATAAAGCTCTGATATTTTACCTGGAACAGGTAAATCTCAAGTCCCAATCAATGCTTCTAACATTCCTCAATGTCTTACTTTCTCAGTAAGCCCACATTAATGATAATCAAGATTTGCACAAAGTATTTTGAAGCCAGCATGGCCACATCTTTCTTTGTTTAGATCACCTCTCTTTTTCTCATGAGATATCTGCTAAAGCTTAGATTTATGTTCAACCCCAGAAAACAGAGGCTTTGGGCTTTTAATATAGAATGTTCATCCAAAGAGGTTCAAAGGCTTATTGCTTGAAGGGAGATAAATCCAATCCCTTTTGTTTTCTCTGAGCACGTGTTCCATAACAGAAACACATGTTACAGTTGATTCCATCAACAGAATTGCATCTTTCTGTGCTGGCCACAGGTGATGGCCTGATGTTCTCAACTCATCTCAAAAGATCCATGAAATGATCAAATGCATGCTTCCCCCAACCCGTCTCCAGTTACCATATTGCAAAGAAATAAAAGACTTATTATTTTATACAGATGATTTACCACACCATTTAGGTAAAGGTTATTGAAAAAACATTTAAGAATGGAAGAGCTTTCAAGTCTCCCAATATCAAACTGGAGATTTTGCCAGTATAGAATTAGCTGTGTAATACAGGCAAATAGTTTTTCCATGAATTGAGTTGAGAGAAGAACTCTGGTTGGGGCTGACAGACAATTTTTGCATCAACATCTTTTCAAAGATCTTGTTGTTGTCTCAAAAAAAAAATACCAGCAGAAGAGAATTGCTGTAAGGTAGTAAAATCCATTGGAATGGGTAGTTTTAGAATCATCAGAGTTCCAATCAGCCACTGGGAAAAGACTGTAATGAGACTAAATAATTTGTTCTCATTTTCCCAGACATTTGTGCAGTATAATTAGTTTGTACATCTTTCCAACATGGTCCTAATTTAGCCATTTCTTGAGCCTATGTAAGCTTTACATATAGAAGAAAATAGCAATTTTTCATCTTCTATTTGCATAATATCTGCATTTATAACAAATGATGCCTTCATGCAGTGTGACATGTGTCCTGTTCACAGGTGAGACAAAGGTTGTATAAGTCAAAGGGAATGAGAGAACACTGAATCATTATAGCACAACAGAATAAAGATTACTATACTTTATTACTGAACATTATTACTGAACACTATTTTGGTTTACCAATGTTATGGTTTGACTATGAGGTGTCCCCCAAAAGCTCCTGTGTTAATGCATGAATGTTCAGAGGTGAGGTGATTAGATTATGAAAGCAGTACCCTAATCAGTTCACTCTAGTTTGAATAGACTAATTGGGCAGTAACTGTGGGCAGGAGGGGTGTGATTGGAGAAGGTGGGTCACTGGGAATGTGCCCTGGAAGCTTCCATCCTTCCTATGGTTCCTTTGTGCCTCTCTCTTCTTCCTGTCTGCCATGAGTGGAGTAATTTCCCTCTACCATGCCCTTCTGCCATGATGTTCTGCCTTGCCTTGGGCTTGCAGCAATGTAGTTGGCCCACCAAGGACCAAACCTTGAAACTACGAGCCAAAATAAATTTTCCCTCCTCTAAGTTGTTCCTATCAGGTATGTTGGTCAAAGAGATTCAAGTCTGACTAATACCCCAGTGAACCTTGACATGTGCATGCCATGTCACTAATGCCCAATTCTATAATTTACATCTGGAAAAAGTATTTGTAGTGTAATTCCAAAGGGACTCATTATCAAATATTTTGTAAAAAATCTTATTTCAAAATTCATATGTAAACTTCAGATCCATTTGATTTTAAGAACTGTTAGCAAAATTTCAACACCTGACAGTAGAATCCTAATATTAAATAATTGGTGTATAGATTTATGGCAGTGACTACTTACCTTATAGGAGCAATTTAAAAGCTGAAAATGAGGTCAGATCCACTTGGTGTTATTATTTTGTTCTAAATGGCACTGTAGGTAGGGTGGGTTGGTACATTTATTTAAAACATTCTTCTGACCCCACCAAAGTATGTTTATACAAGATTTTATGATACATAAATACAGATGTCAACATTAATTACATTTGCAAATACAAGGAGTTTTTTTCTTCTATCTTGGTATTTTTTGTAAAAATATACAAAAACATATCATAAATGTCTATGATAAAATGTAGATATTAAAAATTTATTTGTGGTCTTTCAACCATATTAAAAAACAAGATTTATGACTTGATGAAGGTAAGATTAAATTTTTCCTATTTAAGATCACTTTAAGAAAATACAAACCACTTATAATTTATGGATTCCACTTCCTAAACTTGCAGATAATAAGTGAATTGTTAAAATTGCATGCTATACTTTAAGTAACTACAAGTGGTCCAGTGTAGAAACTGCCAGTCAGAGGTGGATATTGAGTTCCTGATATGTGGCCAGTGGGACTGAAGAACTGAACTTGTAGCTTGATTTCACTTATACTCATTTAGATGTAAAATGAAAAACTTGAGCAAAATGAACTACTTCTTCCATTAAACATTGCTTCTTTTTTTTTAGGACTATATTTCCCTTTAATCATTGAAAATTTAGCCATTGTTATGTGTTACTGGTGTATAGTGCACACTGGATTCAGAGACATTTAAAAAAAATAAAAAGAGTGTTAGATATCTTTTAAAATGTTTCTACCAATTACATATTTAAATAATAATAAGTTTATCGATAATAGATAATAGTTAATACTTAGGGTTAAAATATTTTAAAGTTAATGTCCCCTATTTCTTTTCACCCTGGTGTGGCTACTAGAAAATTGTAAATTATACATGTGGCTCATTAGGTGGAAGCTATAGCCAAAAATAATACAGAGCTTCAGAGAACACAGAGTGTTTAATAAATAATGTTTCAAACCAATGAAAGAGTCTTACTGTAAATCGTTGCTTAGTCATTAGAAGCCCTAAAAATCTTCTGTTTATTATCTAGTGGATCCTTCAATCCAAGATTCTTGTGGGCTTGTCAAGATGAGCTGTAAGACAAATATAAATATTAGAAATTACAAAGTTTTGGTATTTGTCAACATTTTACTTCCTGGCTCAAGCTTCCCCCAAATTAGCCTGCAATTCCATAGTCCTGGCACATATTTAAATAAACCGTGGTCCTATAAAAGTGATCGATTCAATTCCTTCCTTTTAAGCTCACTAGCAGTTTAAGTCTAGTTTATTGACACAGTATTGAGTTTCAGGAAAAGCTATGTTTTGCTGGTTTCCACATGCAGGTGAAATACCCCCTTGCCATTGGCAGATTTACAGACATGAATGTCACGGAACTCCCTAGTCACTATCCTCCCAGAAGGATCTCTCTTTCCAAGATGTGTGTGTATGTGACTTTTGTAATTACACATTACATTTGGCTCTTCCCAGGGACAGAGCCTCCACATTGCAAGTCTGCAGAACTGCTCTGGGCCACTGTTGTTGATTTTCTGGATTTGCACTGCCTTTGGTGTAGTGACTTTATGAATATGCACCAAAAAGCCAAGAGAGGGCTGGGGCTGTAGCTCAGTGGCAGAGCACTTGCCTACCTAGCATGTATGAGGCACTGGGTTCAATCTTAGCAGCATATAAAAATAAACAAATAAAATAATGGCATTCTGTCCATCTACAACTAAAAAAAAAAAAAAAAGCCAAAAGAAAGTTTAGGCAGACACCAAGATGAAGGAGGTCTCTACAGTTGCATCCACCTGTAGACTGTGATTGGGCCATCTCATTGCCAATTGGATGTCAGATAGGCAGAGAATGAGGAAAGAAGAATGCTGGCACAGAGAGACCCCCTACCCCCAAGCTTGTCTTTGAATACTGTGTGTACCATTCCCCTGATGAACTGCACAGGAATACATGGAGGCAATGTATAGACATGCTTCATCCTAACACTTGAGAGAACTCAGAGAAAAGGTATAAAGTGGTACTTTTTTTTAATTTTTTATTGTTGGTTGTTCAAAACATTACATAGTTCTTTTTTTTTTTTTTTTTTTTTTTTTAAATTACATTTTCTTTTTTTTTTTTTTTTATTTTTTATTGTTGGCTGTTCAAAACATTACATAGTTCTTGATATATCATATTTCACAATTTGATTCAAGTGGGTTATGAGCTCCCATTTTTACCCCATATACAGATTGCAGAATCACATCAGTTACACATCCATTGATTTACATGTTGCCATACTAGTGTCTGTTGTATTCTGCTGCCTTTCCTATCCTCTACTATCCCCCCTCCCCTCCCCTCTTCTCTCTCTACCCCCTCTACTGTCATTCATTTCTCCCCCTTGTATTATTTTTCCCTTTCCCCTCACTTCCTCTTGTATGTAATTTTGTATAACCCTAAGGGTCTCCTTCCATTTCCATGCAATTTCCCTTCTCTCTCCCTTTCCCTCCCACCTCTCATCCCTGTTTAATGTTAATCTTCTTCTCATGCTCTTCGTCCCTACTCTGTTCTTAGTTACTCTCCTTATATCAAAGAAGACATTTGGCATTTGTTTTTTAGGGATTGGCTAGCTTCACTTAGCATAATCTGCTCTAATGCCATCCATTTCCCTGCAAATTCTATGATTTTGTCATTTTTTAATGCAGAGTAATACTCCATTGTGTATAAATGCCACATTTTTTTATCCATTCGTCTATTGAAGGGCATCTAGGTTGGTTCCACAGTCTTGCTATTGTGAATTGTGCTGCTATGAACATCGACGTAGCAGTGTCCCTGTAGCATGCTCTTTTTAGGTCTTTAGGGAATAGACCGAGAAGGGGAATAGCTGGGTCAAATGGTGGTTCCATTTCCAGCTTTCCAAGAAATCTCCATACTGCTTTCCAAATTGGCTGCACCAATTTGCAGTCCCACCAGCAATGTACAAGTGTACCCTTTTCCCCACATCCTCGCCAGCACTTGTTATTGTTTGACTTCATAATGGCTGCCAATCTTACTGGAGTGAGATGGTATCTTAGGGTGGTTTTGATTTGCATTTCTCTGACTGCTAGAGATGGTGAGCATTTTTTCATGTACTTGTTGATTGAAAAGTGGTACTTTTTAAATGAACTTAATGTTACTGGAAGCAGACTGGCAACTGTTTTGATAATGAGAATTTCAGATTTTGGAACTGAAAGGGAATTTCAAAATTTTGGATCACAGCATGGTGATCATTTCCTCACAGACTCTCTTAAGGCCCTGCTGTCCAAATTTTGGGAAGTAAAAGTAAGCAAAAAGCCAGCAGGTTTTATAACTATCCCCATAGAGTAGTACCCTGCTTCAAGGGACTCTATTAAACATATCTTGATCTATTTCATATTTTATTTGTACATTTTCATCACTATAGCAAAATAACCCTTCAAATGTCTTCATTAGCTCTTTGTAAGTGAACTTCCCTGCCTCTTTCTACAGATAGACCAGTTTTATAGACAATGCATCAAAGCCTGCTCTAGCCAAGTGGCAGAGGCACCTGGCATTCCATAACATTCCCTACTGTTAGATGAACAATGTGAAGAGTCTATGCTCCTTATTTCATCTCCTTCAAAATTTCTTTAACGTACAAAACTAGGATTGCTTCCTAAGTTTACCATGAAATAGTAGGAGATGACTTAAAATATTAATTAGGTGAATCAGGAAACTGAAGATTCAGAAGCATCTGTTGCTTTTCTTACCATGAATTTCCCTGTTAACAAATCTGGCTCTTTTAACAATTTCCCTGTTAGCAAACTTGGCAAGCTCCAACACAGGCAAACAACAACAACAACAATGAAAAAAAAAAAGTTTTCTTGGTGGACTAGAGCTTAGGGAGAAAAAAAAACTTTTGTTTTAAAAAATTACCAGAATTGTCCTTGGCTCCAGATTTCTCTCTCCTGGGTCATTGTAACTGGACTCTGAGCAGATGATCACTACTGTTCCTTTTTTTTCCTAAATTCTGAAATTCTCATTACCAAAACTGTGTCAGTTTGCTTCCAGTAAAATTATGTTGAAATACTACTTCATGCCCTTTTCCAGAGTACTGAAAATGTTAGGACTGAGCAGTGCTTTCATGTGTATCATCAGATGTAACTAACCAAGGCAAAGGAACATAAAGAGAAATCATATAGATTCTGATATGCTCATGTAGTCACATATACACAAAGGATCATCTTAAAATAAATTACCCGAGCTGTAGAATCCAAGTAGCATTGCAACCATTTGGGGTACTTAAAATGCTTTTCTCCAATATATGAACCATGTGTCTCATCCTTGAACAGTGGCAAGCAGGCAGTCATGATGCCATCATTGGGATGGAATGTCACCCTTTCTTATTGATGAAATGGGGAAAATGCTAACAAGGAACATTAACAGGCAAAGGGAGAAAGTGTAGTGGTGAGTAGATTAAGGCCAGCCTTTTTCTTATTTAGAAGGACTATCAAGTCTCTGGCACTGCTGTCAATGTTGAGTGACTACTAATCTCACTATTCTGTGGATTCCATTGTTTAATCTGGATAAAAATGATACCCAGGGCTGTAGAATCAGTGAATTGGGGCATCACCATGTCTGCAGTATAGGGGAAGTGAACTGAAAGGGGATGAGCAATTAAAAAACCAGGACAAACTGAGAAGACCATCAGCCAGGTGCCCACATCTAGTTAAGAAGACAGAACAGAAGAGGGAGCATGGTTAGGACCCACTACTTGGGTTCAGGCTATGAAAATATCCAGACATTTCCTGCCAGGGCAAGTTCCAGAGCTACCAACCTTAGTCATGATTTTATCCTCTCCTGATGAGTGGGTTGTAGAATTGTGGTCTAGAGTTCTTGGCATGTTTCAGGATTGGAATCATGATCCTTTCAACTAGCACACTTAAAACTAGGAACACAGGGCTGGGGATGTGGCTCAAGCCATAGCGTACTTGCCTGGCATGCGCGGGCGCTGGGTTCGATCCTCAGCACCACATAAAATAAAATAAAGATGTTGTGTCCACCAAAAACTAAAAAATAAATATTTTAAAAAATTCTCTCTCTCTCTCTAAAAAAAAAAAAAAAAACTAGGAACACACAGACCATTAGTGAAAGCCATGCTTACTCTCTGTTAAAACCTGGCATGCCTGTATTGGTGAGTAACATTTGAGTCCAGTAATTTTTATTTTCTTTCCCAAAAGGTTTTAGTAGCATGGCCAGGTCTCTCCTTGCTTTTTCTGGGGGCAGGGAGCAGTCTGCAGCTTCCTTGCACAGACTCCCAGCACACAAGCAATAGAAATGCTTCTTATGTCCACTCCAGGAGGCAAGGATGGGTCATAGGTGTGGAGCATGCCATCCAGCTAGAAAGGTCTCATTTTCCTTCAACCTCCTTCACAACTGTGGGGAATGAAATGGGATCCAGTCTCCAGATGCTTATTTCAATTCTGCACCCCAAAATTGGATTTAGCATTGAAGGGGGCTCCAACACATCAAGATGACATTTACTTTGCTCACTGCCATGTCAACCTAAATAACATCAGAGATTCTCCAAAGGACAGTGGTATTTACTTGAGAATAGAACAGCAGTGCAATGGAAATGTGCATGCTGTAGTAAACAGTAAGTGTATTTAAATAGGTTGCAGCAAGGCAAAATGTTTAAAGGCAAAAACGAGGAGGATTGTATAAAATAGGGTGAAATAATAATCCTGAACCACAGAGTCTTTAAATAAGATAGAAGAAAACAATTTTACAAAGCTGTTTGGCCGGCAAGTATCTGTTCAATTTTAGACTGGCATCCCCTTTATTATTAAATAAATTAAGCTGAAAGGGGGTTCAGCAGGTGTTCAAATCTAGTTAGAAATCATCAAGAAGGTTAGAATTCATCTAATCTGATCTGATCATTTTACAGATGATACAATTGAGTCCCAGAAAAACTAAGCAATTTCCACCACTAACCATTGCCAGTCGTAGGATTCTTTAGAAAATTCTGTGCTCTATCAGTGAAAGAGACCCCAGTGCTTGAAACCCAATTTAAAGTTCTTTCTTTCCACCTTGTTGATTCCTGGTCTGCGGCAACACACGACTAAATTAGTCAGGGTCACTCCAGGTGAATTGGGCTGGCTACTAAATAATCACAGGCACAGAAAGTAATGTGAGGAGCAATGGCTCCTTAGCCCCAGCTCCCACAAGGGAAGCAAGAGGGGCAGATGAAAGAGAGAGAGCACGCCTGAAACCATTCTACTTATTGAGGAGAGCTGTTCCATAGAACATTCCATCCAGAAAAGGTAAGGGGTAGTATTCCAAAGGAACAAGAAGGCAGCCCACTCCATTGAGTAACGCCCACTCCCAAAGCCTCACTCTCCTGCTGAGTGGAGATCAGGAAGCTTTCTTACCAGGAAGCCAGACTCCACATTTCCATCGCTCAAAGCTAGGGGGCGCTCAGCTCCTATATGGCAGCTCCCAACACTGGACCACTTCTCCAATCTAGCCCCGATGCCAGTGATAAGTCAACCGATCATGAAGCATCTGTCATTAAGACTTTCACCCCTTATGCCCACACCTGGATATGCTTGTTTTTTCCAGTCCATGTTCAAATGCTTAGCCTCACAAATCTCTCCTT